>NC_059108.1:43617844-44817844 GCF_020740685.1 Jaculus jaculus
AAAAATAGGTGTAATTTAAAGGACTTCCAAGTTCTTTGCTTACTTTTACATGTATATCTTCAGTGTATTAGTGTTCACGTTGTCATGCTTGTGGGTGCTTGTGTATGTGTTGATACACATGTATGTGTGCAGGTGGCAGCTGGAGGTTGATGTCAAATGTCTGATTCTATTGTTCTTAACCTTATTTACTGATGCAGGATCTCTCACTTGAAATCAGAGACTGCCACTATAGTTAGCCTAGCTAGTCAGCTTGCTAGAGGATCCTTTATTTTCACCTCCCAAGTGCTGGGATTGCAGCATTTATGTGGGTTTGGGAAATCTGAACACCAATCCTTATGCTTGTGTTACAAACATTCTACTCACTGAACCACTGTATTAGTCCCAGTGTTTCAACTTTTATAATGCAAAAATACTTACACACAACATAGCTTTCCAAACACAACATTCCTCTCTAAAGCCCATATTTCTGCAAGTAGAAATTCTCAAATTTAAATTTCAGTCTGTTTTCTACAAAATGAATGTCAAGTTTTTAAGTGTGAATATCAAAACCTGCTAATGGCACAAAGCAATCTTGAAAGGAACTTGGGCTTATATTTCTTGAGCTTTAGATACTAATAGGGCATTTCATATCAAAGCAGTATACCAGGTTACATTGGCACTCTTCATTTTACCTAATAATAGTCATCCTCTGTATCTCTCACAAATAAAAGAAAGTTGGCAACTGGCAATTGTTTTCATTACCTTTAATTTACACTGGCGGAAATTTAATTGTTGAGACTAGGAAGATCCAGAATGTGAGTACATCACACTTCATGCCTCATACTCCAGCTGCTGTTAGTTATCCTCAGGACACTCAACATACAGGACATATTTGTAAAGCATATTGGAGAAATATTTCTTCTTAAATAAAAATTGTGATTACATTAACAAATAAAGTTATATTATGGAAAAATAGAATGAAGACAACAACTTTAGTATCATATACATAATAAAAGTTATGTTTTGTAATAATTAATTTTTATAATTTGACTTGCTAATATATTTGCACATATTTATTTGATTTATCTAGTTACTTTAATATTTCATGACTGATTAATGCCTCACATATCAGTATCCCTTTTTAGTCACTTTTAAAGTTATCTCGTATGATTTGGGGCATTACAGTTACTTATCAATGAGGCTTGAATTAGTCTGATTTCTGCTAGAGTCTGCCAATTCCAGCTCAGAAATAGTTACTTTTTTTTTTTTTTTTTTTTTTTTTAATGCTCAGTCTCTTGATGACCAGTTAGGCAGAACATTATCCTGGCCCTACTGATAAATAATTGTGGCTAAATGCTCTGATTCCATTTCCCATGTTCTACACTTGATCTTAGCCAAAAGGCTAAGAAGCAATTTTTCCAATGTTCTAGTTTAAACTGCACTATTCTACACAGGCTCTGATAAACTGACTTCACTATATTTCACTTCTGTTTGTTGTTGATAAAACCATTTTCTTTCTTTATGGGGAGGTACTTAAAGCTGAGTTTCGCTGGAATATGCCCAGCCCTGGTGCTCTTACTTGATTTCTGAGGCTCTGTTCTGGTTCCTATCAGTTCTTATTTCTTGGAAGTTTCTTGTCAAAGTTTTGACCTGTCTATCAAAAGCTTTCATGCCTTTCTGCTGGCAACCACATTAACTGTGAAGACAAGACTCTCAGTTACTCTGACATAATTGGTGAAATCTGTGCTCTCAGAGGTAGATCATTATAGAACCTTACATTGATTTAAGAAAAAGGACAATAATATATTTTACATATTAATATCAGTTAACTGAAAAACTTCATATTTACATGACTATATATCTTGGTATATATTTCTCTATTTTCATTAATCAGTCAGTCTTATGCTTAGTTCTGAAATTTGGAAAATATTAATGGACCATTTACTCTGAAAAATGCTCAGTATATAGAAACAATCCCTCTTTTATTTTGCTTATGTGTATGTGGTATATTGAATCCAATGGTCTGCCTTAAGAAATAGGCTAGATCCCAGTACCAGCATGCAAAAGAAGTGAGGTCATTCATTTCTAGGCAGAAAGAAGAGGATGAAGGCATCAGAAAGCAGTTGGATTTCTTTTTTTTTTTTTTCTTTTTTTAAATTTATTTGAGAGCGACAGACACAGAGAGAAAGACAGATAGAGGGAGAGAGAGAGAATGGGTGCACCAGGGCTTCCAGCCTCTGCAAATGAACTCCAGACACGTGCGCCCCCTTGTGCATCTGGCTAACGTGGGACCTGGGGAAGCGAGCCTTGAACCGGGGTCCTTAGGCTTCACAGGCAAGCGCTTAACCGCTAAGCCATCTCTCCAGCCTAGCATTTGAATTTCTGATGTAGGATAAAAGGAAGAGATGCCAGAGGAAGATAGGGGCTAAAAGAAAGGACATATTCATTGAAGATTAAACAGTTAAAATGACTGCAGAAAAATAAAAGCAGAATATGAGTGTGGACATCAGATAATATTGAAAGTACAATTTTTAGTTTAATTTGCTTGTCATGGGGTAGCAAATGGGGCATTCTGATGGTATTTATTGTTTATGAAAACTGAACAGCAACAGAGATAACATTTATATGAGAAAACTTAAAATCTGGTCTGTTTCAAGTCATAGTCAGTTGGTACAACACCAAATACACTCCCTTGCTTCAAGTAGGACACATGTTGAGGAATGTGATGCAAAATGAAGAAAGTTTAAACTGATAGTATTGCAGTCAAGTTCACATTGCAGGCAGAAATCACCTGATCACTAGAAGCTTTTGGGTAAAAAGGGCTTATTTTGGCTGACAAACTCAAGGGGATGCACCGGGATGGCAAGGAAAATGATGACATGAACAGAAGGTGGACATCACCTCCTGGCCAACATAAGGTGGACAACAGAAACAGGAGAGTGTGCTAAATACTGGCAAGGGGATACTGGCTACAATGATTGTAAGCCTGCTGCCAAGAATACACTGTCTCCAGGAGGTGTTAATTTCCAAATCTCAGTCAGCTGGGTACCTAGAACTCAGCATTTATGGGAGACACCTGAATCAAACCACTACATTTCATCCCTGGCACTAATAACCATCCATGACATAAAATGCAATGTATTTAATCTAATATTAAAAGTCCCCATAGCTCACCTTAAGGCCTTGGAGAAAAAAGAATAAGGCATGCCAAAAATCAGTAGATGCGAGGAAATAATAAAGATTAGGGCAGAAATTAATGAAATAGAAACCAAAAAATGAATAAAACAAAAAGAAACAATCTAAAGAATCAATGAAACAAAGAGTAGGTTCTTTGAAAGGATAAACAAGATTGATAAACCCTTACCCTGCAAATCTGAGCAGAAGAGAGAAGAAACAAAAATTTAAAAATTAAAGATGAAAAAGGCACTAATAAAACAGACACCAAACAAATTCAGAAAATCATAAGGACATACTTTAATAATATATATGCCACTTCCAGTAAAGATGGTGACATGGTAACCACACCAAAGCAGCCTAGGAGAGAAAAAGCCAAAAAATAAAAAAAAAAAAAACAAAAAAAAACAGCAAAATACACACTTTTACTAAAAAGTGAGGTGTATAAGAAATTAAAACAGCAGCAGACAAGTAGGAGAGATCCAGAGCATCCAGAGCCCACACAAGCAGGCAGAAGCAGCTCCAGCTGTGGTGGCCCCAGGTCTGCAGGGCCACAGTGGCCAGGCTCGGCTTGAGCCACAGGAAAACCGAGGTGAGGGGATTTCCCATTCATATCAGAACTCTTCGCAAACTCAAGAAATGTGAAGGAAGAACAGCAGTAAACAATAGAGGAGCAGATCATGAGGTAGAGGATCACGTGGACCAGCAAGAGAACTAGAGCTACCATCGACAGCCTTCCCTCCCCCACCACCAGTACTCAGCTCTGGCAAACAGAGCAGGGGTCCAGCGACCCTGCCAGCCTACTTGAACCTACAGTGTACCAAGGAGGGACCCAAGAAGAGCATAGCATAACCGAGACCAAAATCATCCCAAAAGGTAACTGGGATTATAGCAGGTCAGTACCCATTTAATAAACATGGTATATAGTCCTGAACCAGAGGCGCTACTTGCACCTTCCATATCAGGATAAATTATATGTTAAATCTGATGGATGGTCAGATTTGCCATTCTTAAATAAGCTATATTTTGGGTTTGTTATTTGTTACTTCTTGATTTATAGTGGCTTTGTTTCCTCTTCTGTTATACATTAGGGAAGGGTCTCACTTGGTCACAAGCTGACTTGGAACCCTCAACAGACCAGAAATTTTAACCTCCTTGTTGATAGAGGATCTGGTTGTAATAATACCAACTCTTGCATAAATACTCTGGACTGTTTTTCATTGAAAATGTAGATTGCTTAGTTAAATTTTAGAATGAAACTGTTTTTTTGTTCCACTTGGCCTACTTGAATACTCTCATATCAGGCAAACCCAACAACTAGGGTCACTTTTGTAAATACTCTGAGAGTCTGAAGAGCCACATGTAGCACTTTAAGCTTTGAACCTGAAGATATATAACATCAGATTTGTTGATAAATCTAGTAATACCCAGATAACTAGAAAATCCAAGCATTAAATTAATTCAAGCTGCAAAAGTGTATACATTATAACACAAGAAACAACTAAAATAAAAACAATATAATTCCACCAAAAAGTATTAATGCATCAGAAAAGACCTCCAGTGAGAATGAATTAGAGGAAATGCCTAAGAGAGATTTCAAAAGAATGATTATAAATATGTTCAAAGAAGTCAAAGAAGAAATCAAAGGAATAAAAGAGGAAATCACAGGAAAAGAAGACACAGACACCAATTTAATGAAATAAGTCAATACTAGACATAAATAAGGAAATAGAAATTTTTTTTTAAAGTTAGAATTACCAGCAATAAAGAACACAGTTAATGAAATAAAAAATAAATAAATAAATAAATAAATAAATAAATAAATAAAACCTCTGTAGAAAATCTCACCGGTAGAATGGATGAAGGTGAGGACAGAATATGTATGCTGGAAGACCAGGTGGCAGATCTAATACAGTCCAACAAAGAGAAAGACAACCTAATAGAAAAGTATGAATGGGAATTTCAAGATATTTGGGAAAAGATCAAATATAAGAATTCAGGACATAGTAGAAGGAGAAGAATTTTACTCCAAAGGCATAGTAGGCATCTTCAACAAAATCATAGAAGAAAACTTCCCCCAAATTTGGAAAGAGGTGCCAATGCAGATACAGGAAGCATTTAGAACCCCAGACAGACAAAACCTGAAAAGAACCTCTCCTTGCCATATTATAATCAAACTACCAAACACACAAACCAAAGAAAAAATATTGAAAGCAGTTAGAGAGATAAATCAAGTTACCTACAAAGGCAAGCCCATCAGGATCACAACAGATTACTCAACACAAATTTTAAAAGCCAGAAGGGCTTGAAGTGATGTATTCAAAGTTCTAAAAGAAAACAACTGTCAACCAAGATTACTTTATCCTGCAAAGCTATCTGTTCATATATATGGAGAAATAAGGACAGTCCATGACAAAAGCAGGTTAAAGGAGTATTTGAAGACAAAACCAGCTCTACAGAAAATACTTGAAAGAATCCTCCATGCTGAAGAGAAAGAAAAGTACACATACAAGGAACCTGGGAAAAACAAACAATATTCAAATACCAGTTAACACGAGAGAGCAAAGATAAACCTGGAAGAACTACAAAAAAATGGCAAACATAAATACACACCTTTCAATAATATCTCTTAATATCAACGGCCTCAATGCCCCAATGAAAAGACATAGATTTGTAGACTGGGTTAAAAGGCAGGATCCTACAATTTGTTGTCTCCAAGAAACTCACCTTTCTACAAAGGATAGATATTATCTTAGGGTAAAAGGTTGGAAAACAGTGTTTCAAGCAAATGAGCCTAAAAAACAAGCAGGTGTTGCTATCCTAATATCTGACAAGGTAGACTTTAGTCCAACATTAGTCAAGAAAGATAAGGAAGGTCACTTTATATTGATTAAGGGCACACTCCCACAGGAGAACATTACAATCCTAAACATATATGTTATTACCATATATATTCTGTCCTCACCTTCATCCATTCTACCGGTGAGATTTTCTACAGAGGTTTTATTTATTTATTTATTTATTTATTTATTTATTTATTTTTTATTTCATTAACTGTGTTCTTTATTGCTGGTAATATATATGGGGGCTCCCAAATTCATCAAACACTATTAGAACTAAGGTCACAGATAAAACCAAACACAGTGGTAGAGGGTGACTTTAACACCCCACTCTCATCAATTGACAGGTCATCCAGGGAAAGAATAAACAGAGAGGCATCTGGACTAAATGAGGTCATAGAAGGAATAGACCTAACAGATATATGCTGGATTTTTCATCTAAATGCTCCAGAATATGCATTCTTTTCAGCAGCACATGGAATATTCTCTAAAATAGACCGCATATTAGGAACCAAAGCAAATCTTAACAAATAATGGCTTGTATTCTATCAGACCACAATGGAATAAAACTTCAAATCAATAGCAAGAAAAGCTATAGAGAATACAAGAAATCATGGAAACTAAACAAACACTAATAAATGATGAATGGGTCAATGAAGAAATCAAGAAGGAAATAAAAAATTCATGGAGTCAAACGATAATGAGAACATAAAGTACCAAAATCTCAGGGACACAACAAAGGCAGTTCTAAGAGGTAAATATATAGCTTTAGTGCCTATATTAAGAAATTAGAAAGGTCTCAAGTAAACGACCTAATGCTTCACCTTAAAGCCTTGGAAAAAGAAGAAAAAGGGAAACCAAAAGTCAGTAGATGGGAAGAAATAATAAAGATTAGTGCAGAAATTAATGAAATGGAACCCCCCCAAAAAATCCAAAGAATCAATGAAACCAACAGTTGGTTCTTTGAAAGGATAAACAAGATTGATAAACCCTTAGCAAATCTCACCAAAAGAAAGAAAGAAGAGACACAAATTAATAAAATTAGAGATGAAAAAAGACAACATCACAACAGATACCAGAGAAATTCAAAAAATTATAGAGAGATACTATAAAAATCTATACTTTACTAAGTATGAAAATCTGAAAGAAATGGACGATTTCCTTGATTTATATGACCTACCTAGATTACGTCAATATGATATTAATCATTTAAATAGACCTATAACAAATATGGAGATCCAAGCAGTTATAAAAAATCTCCCAACCAAAAAAAGTCCAGGCCCAGATGGATTCACTGCTGAATTTTACCAGATCTTCAGGGAAGAACTAACACCCTTCCTTCTTAAGCTTTTCCATAAAATAGAAAAAGAAGAAATCCTACCAACCTCCTTCTATGAAGCCAGCATTACCCTGATACCAAAACCAGGCAAAGTTAGAAAAAAAAAGAAAATTACAGACCAATCTCCTTCATGAACATAGATGCAAAAATTCTTAACAAAATATTGGCAAACACAATACAAGAATATATCAGAAAGACCATGCACCCTGACCAAGTAGGCTTTATCCCAGAGATGCAGGGATGGTTCAACATACACAAATCAACAAACGCAATACATTATATAAATGGGCTGAACAGAAAAAAAATCACATGATCATTTCATTAGATGCAGAAAAAGCATTAGACAAAATCCAACATCCCTTCATGACAAAAATTCTACAGAGACTAGGAATAGAAGGAACATATCTCAACATAATAAAGGCTATTTATGACAAGCATACAGCCAACATATTACTAAATGGGGAAAAACTGGAAGCTTTTCCACTCAAATCAGGAACAAGACAAGAGTGTCTACTGTCCCCACTTTTATTTAATACAGTACTGGAAGTCTTAGCCATATCAATAAGGCAAGAGACACACATAAAAGGGATACAAATTGGAAAGGAAGGTATCAAGTTATCATTATTTGCAGATGACATGATTCTATATATAAAGGACCCTAAAGGCTCTATGAGCAAACTATTTGAGCTAATAAACACCTACAGCCATGTAGCAGGATACAAAATAAATACACAGAAATCAGTAGCATTCCTATATGCTAACAACAAACACACATAGGATGAAATCAGAGAATCACTCCCATTCACAATTGCGTCAATGAAAATAAAGTACCGTGGAATAAACCTAACCAAGGAAGTAAAGGATCTCTTCAATGAAAACTTCAAAATATTCAAGCAAGAAATATCAGAAGATACTAGAAATGGAAAAACATCCCTTGCTCCTGGATTGGAAGAGTCAATATTATGAAAATGGCAATCTTCCAAAAGCAATCTACACATTTAATGCAATCCCCATCAAAATTCTAATGGCATTCTTCACAGAAATAGAAAAACAATCCAAAAATTCACTTGGAATCACAAAACCTTCGAATGTCGAAAATAACTGAGCAACAAAAATAAGGCTGGTGGTATCACCATACCTGATTTTTACCTATACTGCAGAGCCATAGTAACAAAAGCAGCATGGTACTGGCACAAAAGCAGACATGTGGATCAATGGAACAGAACAGAGGATTGAGATGTAAGTTCAGGTAACTATAGCCACCTGATATTAAATAAAAATGGCAAAAATACTCACTGGAGAAAAGACAGCCTCTTCAGCAAATGATGCTGGGAAAACTGGATGTTTATCTGCAGAAGGATGAAAATAGATTCTTCTCTCCCTCTGTGCACTAGTAGAAAGTCCAAATGGATTAAAGACCTTAACATCAGACCTGAAACTCTGAAACTGCTAGAGGAAAAAGAAGGGGAAACCCTTCAACATATTGGTCTTGGCAAAGACTTTCTGAATATAACCCCTGTTTCTCAGGCAATAAAACCACAGATTAATCACTGGGACCTCATGAAATTGCAAAGATTTTGTATGGCAAAAGACACTGTGAATAAAGCAAAGAGGCAACCTACAGAATGGGAAAAAAATCTTTGCCAGCTATACATCTGGTAGAGGATTAATATCTAGGATATATAAATAACACAAAAAATAAATAATGAGAAATCAAACAAGCCAATTAAAAATAGGCTATCAATAAATAGAGAGTTCTCAAAAGAAGAAATATGGATGGTGTATAAAGCATCTAAAAAAAATGTTGTACATCTCTAATCATCAGGGAAATGCAGATTAAAACTACGTGGAGATCCCATCTCACTCCTAACAGATTGGCTACCATCATGAAAACAAATGACCATAAATTCTGGCAAGGATGTGGAAAAAGAGGAACCCTTCTTTCTACACTGTTGGTGGGAATGCAATCTGGCTCAGCCATTGTGGAAATCAGTATGGAGGTTCCTAAGACAGCTAAAAATTGATCTACTGTATGATCTAGCTATAGCAATTCTAGGCAGATACCCTAAGGACTCATCTCATTACCTTAGACATACATTCTCAATCATGTTTATTGCTGCTCAATTCACAATAGCTTGGAAATGGAACCAGCCTAGATGTCCTCCAACTGATAAGTGGATAATAAAGATATGGCACATTTATACAATGGAGTTCTACTCAGTGGTAAACAAAAATGAAGTTATGAAAATTGCTGGAAAATGGATGGATCTGGAAAGGATTATACTAAGTGATGTAACCCAGGCCCAGAAAGCCAAGCATTGCATGTTCTCTCTCATATGTGGATCCTAGCTACAGATGATTGGGCTTCTGTGTGACAAGGAAAAAACTCAGTAGAAGAGGCCAGTAAGCTAGAAAAGAATAATAAAGGGAAGAGAAATGAAGGGAGGGGGGTACTTAATAGGATGGTATTGTATATATGTAAGTAGAAGAATAGATTAATGAGGGTGAATTGACCCAAGGTGAGATCAGGGGAAGAAATTGAGTGCCAGGTCCCCTGGCAGGTAGGGCTGTAGGACAGCCAGGCCAGCGGCCTCTTCCTGGAGCTGAGCGGGATGGTGAGTGTCAAAGACCCAGACACTCTCCTAGTCACTGGAGAGAAACACACTGAGTCAGGAGACTTGTCGAAGCAGGATTTCACTTTATTGTAACAGGCAGGTGTTTATATAGCATTGAGAACAAAGGCAGGGATCACAGGAAAGGGTGAGGTGTAAGGGCCAATAGCATATTGAGACTTTTGAAATGACTGATTCTAAGCCCGTGCAGGAACTCTAACTTTTTTGCAGAAGTAGCAAGCCAGAGGCAATTTGGCACCCGGCTGAGTCACAGCTGGCCAGAGACAGGTCACCAAACTTTAGCTAGGCTCAGTAGTTCCCCTAGGCCTCACATCCAGGCCTCTTAAGGCCCAACAATCGAGTAAAGGAAAGGTGGAGGGAGGGCTAATCAAATCTAAGAGGATATAAATAAATCATATGGAATCCTACTTTTTTTGGACAATGGAACACTCAGGAGCCATATATTATTGCTAGAAAATGTTCAGTGCCAGTGATGGGATACCTTCCAGTGAGTTGTTGGCCAGGGTGTCCCCTGATTCCCCCAAAACATTATAGGTCATTGCCAAGGCCCTTTGTTCCCCACCAGGAATAGATGGTAAGACCCTATTGCTGAAGACTCCCTCCACATACTTGGGCTGCAAGGCCACTGAAAAATCCTGCTGGAACTGAGCTGATAACCTCCTCCATGAAGACCAGCTGACAGAAAGCTGGAAGAAGCCATTCTTCTTGCAGTTCAATGGGAGAAAGAGAAATCACCAGTGAAGATACTCAACAGTGGACACTGTAAGCCTTATAATTAGCCAGCCAGGCCAAATGAGCCAATGGGTACAATAGTGGCACATCTGACATGGTGGAAACCAACTGCCCTCTACTTGGACTGGAGGCCCGCTCCATGGGAGTGAATACATCCTTGATACTGAAAACTTAAAACAGGGGTAGTCATGACCCTAGGAGTGTAACATCTGCTGCTCCCAGGCTAAATGTATATACTATGCTTATCAAACTGCCCAGTAAGCACTTCTCTTAATGTTCATGCCCTTATATTAATGCTACTCTCACTTTTGGTAGAGAGTCTTCTCTTTTCAGATGGGGGGGGGGGCTTGGTATTATTCACAAGGTATCATGGTGCTGGAAAGAAGTGATAGGAGTGCTCAGTACTGCAATATCTCTATCACACCTTCCAAGGCTCAGGGTCTAATGCTGAAGAAGTTGGGGAAAGAATCAAGAGCCAAAGGGAGAGTAAGACTCCTTACAATGTGCTCTCTCAAGACACAAAATGGCCTGGATATCCATGACCTCACAGTGCCTGACACTACCTACACAAGACCATCATAAGAGGAGGAAAAGATCATGATATTGAAATAAAAGAGGAATTGATTGAGATGGGGAGGGGATACAATGGAGAATGGAGTTTCAAAGGGGAAAGTGGGGGTAGGGAGGGTATCACCATGGAATATTTTTTATAATCACAGAAGTTGTTAAAAAAAATGAAAAAAAAGAAATGGATGATTTTCTTGATTCATATGACCTACCAAAATTAAATCAAGATGAGATAAAAACTATTTATACAGATCTATAACAAGTACGGAGATCCAAACAATTATAAAAGTCTCCCAACTACAAAAGTCCAGGCCCAGATGGGTTCATTGGTGAATTTTACTAGATTTTCATTGAAGAACTAACACCCCTGCTTCTCAAACATTTCTATACAATAGAAAATGAAGGAATTCAACCAAATTCCTTCTACAAAACCAGGAGCACCCTGATACCAAAACCACAGAAAGACAAAAAAAAAAAAAAAAAAAAAAAAAAGAAAAAGAAAAAGGAAAAGAAAATTACAGACAAATCTCACTCTTAAGCTTACATGCAAAAATTCTCAACAAAATATTGGCAAACAGAATACAAGAATATATCAGAAAGATTATTCACCCCGATCAATTAGGCTTTGTCTCATAGATCTAAGGATGGTTCAACATGCTCAAATCATTAAATGTAATACATTATATAAAGGGACTGAAGAACTAAAATTATGTCATCATCTCAATAGATACAGTAAAAGCATTTGAGAAAATCCAATATCCCTTCCTGGTAAAAGTCCTACAGAAACTGGTAATAGAAGGAACATATCTCAACATAATATAAACTATTTATCACAAACCTATAGCCAACATAATACTAAATGGGGAAAAAAATGAAGCTTTTCCACTAAATTCAGGAACCAAACAATGGTGTCCGCTGTCTGCACTTTTATTTAATATAGTACTGGAAGTCCTACCTATAGAAATGTGGCAAGAGGCACTCATAAAAGGGATACAGAGATCAAATTGTCCTTCTTTCTATATTTATGATTCTATACATAAAGGACTTTAAAGACTCTCCCAACATATAGTGCTGATAAACACTTTTGGCAACTTAAAAGGATACAAATAAACACACAGAAACAAGAAGCTTTTCTATATACTAACAACAAACATGAAGAGAATGAAATTACATAATCTCTCCCATTCACAACTGCCTCAAAAAAAAAAAAAAAAAAAAAAAACAGAGCATGAGAGATGACTTAGCAGTTAAGGTGCTTATCTGAAAAGCCATAGGATGTAAGTTTGACTCTCCAGGACCCACATAAGCCAGATGCACGAGGGGGCACATGCATCTGGAGTGTGTTTGCAGTGATTGGAGGCCCTGGCATGCTCATTTGCTCTCTCTCTCTCTCTCTCTCTCAAATAAAAAAAATAAAAATAAAGTATTAAAAAAGTAGAATAAAATTCCTTGGAATAAACCTAACCAAGAAAGTGAAGGATCAATATAATGAGAACTTTAAAACACTCAAGCAAAAAATGTCAAAAGAAACTAGGAAATGGAAAGAGATCCCATATTCTTGGATTGGAAAATCAATATTGTGAAAATGTCAATCTTAACAAAAGCACTCTACACATTTAATGCAATCCCTATTAAAATTCCAATGGCATTCTTCACTCAAATAGAAAAAGCAATCCTAAAATTCATTTGGAAGCACAAAAAGCCTTGAATAGCCAAAATAATTTTGAGCAACAAAAATAAGGCTGGTGGTATCACCAAACCTAATTTTAAGCTATATTAAAGAGCCACAGTAAGAAAACCAGCATGATACTGGCACAAAGACAAACATGTAAATCAATGGAATAGAATAGAGGACAGAGATGTTAATCCAGGCAGTTGCAGACATCTGAGTTTTGACAAAAGATTTTTTTTGTTGTTGTTTGTTTGTTTGTTTTTTTAATCAATCCTACTGGTGTTCAAACGTCCCCATAAACCAAGGTCTTTTAACTGAGTCATAATACCAAAACGTCCCCACCAAATCCCATAATGGCACAGAATAAATATTCACACTGCAAAAGACGGCATTGGACACAGCAAAGAAATATTCAGCCAATACAAGATTTAAAACAAACAGGGCAAACATCAAACTTTTTAGCTTCAAGTCGAACCACTCTAGTCAATGACAAATCTTCAAGTCCAATAATTCTAACCAGCAACAAGTCTCTGGAGTTCCAATTCTGCCCCTCCACCTAGGTTATTCACAGTCCTGGAAAACTTCATAAAGGGCTGGTAGCTCTCCTTGACAGCCATCTCATCTGGGTCTCCATTGCAAGCTATGGTTCATCCTAGCTCCATTGAGTCTACATGAAGGTATCCAGCAAACCTGCTTCACAGTTCTCATGCCCATTTCCAAAACACAAGATCACATTTCAAACTCAATGACCCTCTCATTCCTACATTTCTTATACTCCACAATACCAGCTAGGGTGCCAATTTGTTAATCCAGGAGTGGGGGGGATAAAGCAGACTTTGAAGAACAGGACACTCCTTGAGCACTCAGGCCCCTTCAAAAGAGTCTACATTCTTCCTATTGCCCCAGTGTATGTCAGCTGGTCCAATATCAATGGTTGTAATGTCACCATTGCAGCTGAATAGGCAGTAGTTTGGACCTAAAGATTTCTTTCTGTGGCATATCCTTCTGCTCACACCAGTCTATTTCTATCCAAAGTAATCCCTCACAAGGTCTCAGGACACAGGCATAACAGCAAGCCTCCCATACAAACTGCTTCTAGCCCAGTCCAGGCAAAGCTCTTTCTCACCCTCATAAACCAAACCTCACAGTTCATAGTTCTTATTGCATTCAGGTCTTACAGCTCTGGCTAAAATATCCCATTAAGCTGTACTTACAGCACTGCAAGGCATCTCTCAGGCCTAGGTTTGAACTTCTTCCACATTCCTTTTTTAAAATCAGCTTCAAAAGGACAAAGCCACACAGTCAAATGTCTAGCAGCAAATGACACCATTCATTCATACCAACATTACTGTGGCAGTCTGGTTCATTGCTGGTAGAAATCACCTGACCAAGGGAAAAATGGCGGGTGGGGGGGTTACAGACTTGACAGGATGGTCCAGGATGGCAGCACAGACAACAACATAAGAAGTGGGTGAACAGCACCCCCTGGTACACATAAGTTGGACAATAGTAACAGGAGAGTGTGCTACACACTGGTAAGGATTCACTGCTATAATGCCCTTAAGCCTGCCCTCAACAATACACTGCCTCCAAGAGGCATTATTTCCCAAATCTCCATCAGCTGGGAACCTAGCATTCAGAACACCTAAGTTTATGGGGGACACCTGAATCAAACCCCCACAGATTGTGACCTAGGTTTTGGGATGGGAGCAATAAAAAATGGACACTGTGATCCAGAAAGTGGACTTCTTTGATGGCACATCAGAAAAAGAAGGAACATTGTTTTAGAGATGTGAAGGTGACATCAGAGTTATGACAGGAAATTCTAACAGATGGTGACACATAGGAGAGACTTCTTAGTAAGCCTAAATACAAATTAACATGGGAAAAGTGACTTCCTTTGAGACACTAGCTTAGCCAGAGGGACAGAGTCACTGGGGAGTGAGTCAAGAGAATAGTGTACTTTAGACATAAGTAGAAAATGCAGAGATGTTTTGTGAAATGTGTTGAATATATGAGTTCTTATGAAAGATGTAGTGACCCCATGAAGACAAATAATATGACCATATGTGGTGAGATCAACTATGATATTATATGACTTCATAAAATAATGATGAAAGACCTAGAGTGACATTTGCTTCTGTAATTAAAGTAATATTAACTTACACTTTCTATATATAGGTCAACATTAGTTTGACTTAACACATCATTTTCAGACAGCCTGTTGAGATTCAGTATTTTTCTGTTCCTCCAAGAACTTTTTGTCTCACAGCCTGACTGCCAGCCAGCTTTGATGTTCATTAGATTGAAGCCTTTTCCTAACTATCTCCTTTACTAAGCCACAGTAATCGTAACTTGTCTCAATAAACAATATTAAAAGAAATTGACCAATTTAAACACAGTAACTATGGCTTTCATGAAATCTTGATTTTATTCCATAGATAATAGTTATTATAATTACAAAACAGCACAAGAACAAAGAAATGTGAGGCTTTGTCAAACCAAGAATCACAAAAAGAATAAATCACACAATTTTATGATGGCCCAGAAAGAATGTCAGATGAGGGGCACTTAGAATTATCTTTTGAATTAAAAAAAAAACACAGGAACAAAGAATTCTGAGAAAAATATGAGTGGATGTGTTTTGGTTCTGTTATATAATTGGGCTGCAAAGGATTTAAGTAAGTGTAAAATGTACATTTATAGAAAAAGAGGTAGATATTAGTTTTCTACATGATGCTATTATTTCTAAAGTGAACACATTAAAGTGTAAGGAACTCTCAAAATATTCTTATTGGGATTTATAGAATACTTTATAATAGAAAGAGAATGAAGATGAGAACACATAGATAGCATGGTTACCCAGATTCCACTAACTAGTACAATAGCAAAGAATTAAAAGGAAAGGCAAGAAATCATATAAAAATAGATTTATAAGATGACATCCACCTACCATGCTTCAGCTCCCTAGGCAATACCAGGCAAGATATTTGGGGGTCCGAGGCTAACAGATCCTAACAGACCTCTAGTATGAGGGTGCAGAGAAGCAAAGTAAGGAATCTACTTATTTCCATGTTCTCAAGTAGCCCACCAGACCCCCAGATCCCATCAAACACCCATCCTAGCCACTGCACCCCTGACCAGACTCTCTCCTGTGCTACATGCATGCTCTGCAGATTGGGGCCAAGTGACACTCTCATCTTTCCTCCTGCTGACTGGGTCTCCTCTCCCCCTCTTGCACCAAACATGCCTTCCTCCACCACACGTCCTGCCACTTACGCAGGATGTCTCTTGACACCTCCCGCTGCTACTTGGACCATGCTGTCTCCTTTCTGCCACCTCCCCTCTCCACTGAGACCACAAAGTATGTCTCCTGAATCATACTCCTGCCACTGGGACCATGCCATCTGTCTTCTGACTCCTCTCTCTGACATCTGAATTGTACTGCCTCCCAACTTCTTCCTTCACCACTGGGACCATGTCAACTCCTCCCACCTGATCAGATGGGCCACCATGATACCCTCAATCCCATTACTGGTAGTAAGCAACAACTCAGGGTAGCTGCTTCACATAGCCTTTCACAATCACCTGCTTATAGAAATCACCAGTGAAGATACTCAACAGTGGACACTGTAAACCTTATATTTGGACAGGCAGGCCAAATGAGCCAACGGGTGCAATAGTGTTACATCTTTTATGGGGGAAATCAACTGCCCTGTAATTTGACTAGAGGCCTGCTCTATAAAAGAGAATGCATCCCTGATACTAAAAACTTAAAACAGGGGTATTCATGAGCCTTAAGGGAGAAGAAATTAATAAATTGGAAACAAAGAAAATGATTTAAGAAATTGTTGAAGCAAAGAGCTGGTTCTCTGAAAAATGCAAATAAGGTTGATAAAGGCCTGGCCAGTTTGATCAAGTAAAAAAAAAAAAAAAGATAGCTTAAAATTAATATAACTTGAAGTGAAAAAGGAGATGATACCAAAGACATAAGTAAACAGGAAGAATCATCAGGACTTACTTCCAAAACCTCTACTCCACTAAACTGGATAATCTGAAAGAAATAGATGAATTCCTGGATACATAACACCTATTAAAACTAAATTCAGAGAAGATTAATTTCCTAAACAAACTTATAACACCCACTAAGGAAATGAAAATTAAAACAACTATGGAATTCCACTTTACTCCAGTAAGGCTAGCACACTAAAAAAATCAAATAAAAACAAATATTGTCAAGGATTTGAAGAAATAGGAGCCGTCATTCACTGTTGGTGAGAATGCATGCTAGTACAACCACTATGGAAATCAACATGTGGACTCCTGAAAAGGATGAGTATAGTTACCAAAAGACACAGTCATTCCCTTACTCAGCTTTTACCCTAAAAGCTCCATGTTTCAGGTCAGATATTTGCCCAACTATATTTATAGCTGCTTAATTCATAATAGCTAAGAACTGGAATCAACACAGGTACCCATCATTGGATGAATGAATAACCAAGATGTAGTATATCTACATGATGGAATTCTACTCAGCAATATGAAAAAAAAAAAAGACATAATAAAATTTGTAGAAAAATGGTTGAACTTGGGACAAATCATACTTAGTGTACTCACACAATCACAGTAAGGTCATCATCACATGGTCGCACTCATCTGTGCTTCCTAACCTGGATCCTCTTGAGTTGCTGACATATCTGATAGGCATCTTGGGGCCTGGACAATAGGGAGGGTAGGACTTGTGGGGAGATGGAGTTGGGGGAGGCACAAAACGGTACCCAAATTGAATTGGTGCCATAGAAACCTTTATCCTAGAAAACAGACTAAAAGGTTGAAGCCTCAATGGTCAAGGGAAAAGAAAAGGAAAAAGAAGGGCCCTGGAGAGGGTGAGCTGAAACCTAACCTTAAATTCTCCTGTTTTTGGTCTTTTTTCCCCTTCCTTTTCCTTTTCTTTTCCCTTAATGCTGGCCTGTAACTCCCAGTACCAGGATATGATTAACACCCACAATGAGCTGTTGATCAGAGAGACCTACAAGATATCCCAAAGCATGACATGCTTTTGTCAGAGCACTTGATAACTACAAGAGTTTAATGGTAAGACCCTACTTCTGAAGACACCATATGCTGTTGGTACAGAACATGGAGAGACCTGGCTGGAATCTGTAAGAGCCAGTCCCCAGACAGTTTGCCTGTCTAATTCTGGAAGGTTACATGAACTACCAGGGGAAAGTGGCCAACAACTGACTGAGTAACTTGAGGGCAAAGCTACACAGAAGCAAACAAACTGGCAAGGTGCTCACATAAGTGCAATAATATCACACATCCATGTTGGATATCTAACTGCTCTTGGATTGGCCAACAATTCTGCTCAGTGGAAAGGAATCCATATCTAGAACTGGGATACAAGTCAGAATCATATTCAGATAATGATTTTGCTCTCCACTATCAAGCTCCCAGTAACCTTAATTTAACCTGTGCTGACTTCACTCTCCATTGGAGAATCTGCTTCTGTTTTCCAGATGATAGCAGGACCTGAGGAGATAAGCCATAGCACTTCACCCAAGACCCTGCTGAAACCACAAAGGATTTGAGGAAATGAGCAAGAGTGCTGCTTTCCCAGTGAACCTGATATTAACACAAAGGTGACGGGGCTGGAGAGATGGCTTAGCGGTTAAGCGCTCGCCTGTGAAGCCTATGGACCCCGGTTTGAGGCTCAGTTCCCCAGGTCCCACGTTAGCCAGATGCACAAGGGGGCGCACGGAGTTCGTTTGCAGAGGCTGGAAGCCCTGGCGCACCCATTCTCTCTCTCTCCCTCTCTCTGTCTTTCTCTCTGTGTCTCTTGCTCTCAAATAAATAAATAAAAATTGAACAAAAAATATTAAAAAAAAAAAAAAAGGTGACGGAGACAGACACTAAGGACACTCAACATCTACTAAACCAGAGATCCAGAAGCTCCTAAGTGCCCATCACTGAAGCAGACTTAAAGCACACCCAACATTGCTCAGGGATTTTTGTGGAAGAGGGTCAGAAAGATTGTTAGAGCCACAAGTTGGGACATTATGAATAGAGGCACTGCCTCTCCCCATAACTCATGGCTGCTGTCGCAATGCATAACCCACAATCCCCATGGGAGGACCTGCGTCCCCAGTGAGGAGGTGGCCCTTCAGAAAAGCAGCAGGTATGAGGCAAAGGATGGTACCAATATGGGTCATTAACATACTAATTGTGTCTGTAACCAATAAAATTAAAAATTAAAAACAGATTTAACAGAGGAAAATATGGTCTTTTCATTGACATAGTAAATGAAGTGATGGGAATTGTGAAAGTTATTGGTACATGTGCATGCTGAGGTAGCCAACAAGAAGTGGGTGGAAATTTAATTGGATAAGATAGGGTTTAGATGCAGGAGATCATATAAATAGTTCTGAAACTTAGTTTGTAATTTTAATTCTTATTTTCATTGGTACATACACATTGTACCTATTAATAGGATAGGATGTGATATTTTAATAAATGTATAAATCAATCAGTAAATAAATGTTCTATGATGAGTAAAGTGGACTAAACTGATATATCTCATCAAATTTTATCATTTCTTTATTATAAAAACATGAAGGATAATTTCTTATAATTTATTATAATATCAAATGGGAATAGCACACTAGAACTTCTTAACTATAGCACAGTATCTGTTCAACAAACTTTCCTATCCTTCCCTCCTCTTTATGCATGATAACCATAATTCTACTAACTTTTATGAGATGAGCATTATTAGATTCCAAGTCTGAAGAAGGATGTGTGTTTTTGTCTTTGTGAGACAGGATTATTTGACAGAATATTATATTCTCTTGGTTATATGCATAGTATTGCAAATGAGAGGATTCCATTTTGGTATGGACAAATAACATTCACTGTGTGTATATTCAACATTTAAAAAATTTTTGTTCATTTTTATTTATTTATTTGAGAATGACAGAGAGAGAGAGGCGGGGGGGGGGGGGGAAGAATGGGTGTGCCAGGGCCTCCAGCCACTGCAAATGAACTCCAGACGCATGCACCCCCTTGTGCATCTGGCTAACGTGGGTCCTGGGGAACCGAGCCTTCAACCAGCTTCACAGGCAAGCGCTTAACCGCTAAGCCATCTCTCCAGCCCTTCCACATTTTTTTTTTTTTTGTTCATTTTTATTTATTTATTTGAGAGCGACAGAGAGAGACAGAATGGGCGCGCCAGGGCTTCCAGCCACTGCAAGTGAACTCCAGATGCATGCACCCCCTTGTGCATCTGGCTACCGTGGGTCCTGGGGAATCGAGCCTAGAACCGGGATCCTTAGGCTTCACAGGCAAGCACTTAACCGCTAAGCCATCTCTCCAGCCCCACATTTCTTTTATCCAGTCATCGATGGATATACACTTAGGTTGCTTCCATGTCTATGTTACTGTGAGCATGGGCATAATGTTATTATTTGTCATGGAAATACATTACTGAGCTGTATCTGCTCCATTATAAAAGAGGGTAGTTTTTGTCTTTGTAACTTCTTAGTGAATTGTGTATGATGTATATAACACTCTGACTTAAGGTGCTTCTACAGATTTTTGTGGAAAGAAATTGACTTATGAAAATACTGTTTTTAATTGTAATTTTCTAATAAGATTGAGTTGTGATATGGGAATTTGAGGCATCTTGGAGAATGACAGAAATTTTATCAATTTTGGGAGTTAGGGTTCTAGAAATGAAAAGAACTGAAAGCCGGTGTGCGGATGCAGTAGAGGTGCAAGTATTATGAAATATACCTGGTAGGAATTCATTATTACAGTTAATTTTTTTTGTGTCAATACAAATCACACAGTTTTTTCCTCAAAAGGGAAAAGAAATGGCTTATTTTAGAGCCAAGTATCAATGACCATAGCCCGGAAATATAGATTCAGGTTACCTCAACTTCTGTGTTCCAACTAAATAACAATTGCATAAATGTTTGATAGCTACAGGAAAATAGTTAAAAATCAAGGTACTTTTCAATCATATTTGTGCAAATATCAGGTAGACAGGTAACAGCAAAGTGGAGAAACTTATGCTATAGCCTTCAGATGTTATATGAGAACATTCTTAGCTCTCATATTAGTGGAAGCTGGTGGTTTGTTTATATATTCCAAAAAGGTTTCACCCATTCACCTGATAGTCACAAGAATGTTAGATCAGGGTTGGAGAGATGGCTTAGCAGTTAAGGAGCTTGCCTGCAAAGCCAAAGGACCTTGGTTCAATTCCCAAATACCCATGTAAGCTAGCTGCACAAGGTGGTGCATGCTTCTGGAGTTCATTTGCAGTGGCTGGAAGCCCTGGTGTGCCCATTCTCTCTCTCTCTGCCTCTTTCCCTCTCTCAAATAAATAAATAAGAATAAAATATTTAAAAAAAAAGAATGTTAGATCAGAAATACAGGTGGAAAATAAATGGCTATTAAGGGGCTAAAATCTTAACCTTAATCAAAAATACTTGAGGGTATGTGGGAAATACATTAACATTCATACCACTACATTGCATTCCTGGCCCCCATAGATGCAAGACCATCTCACAAAAAAATTTTACTTAAACCAACTAAAAGGTGCTCATAATCTACATCATGTTTTTAAAAAATATATTGTATTTTTATTAAACACTAAGCCATTTCTCCAGCCCACTCTGCATCATTTTTTAACAGTGTGCAAAAGTCCCAGGTCTCATCTGACATTCAAGACTGCCTCATGACTGTAAGTCCTGTAAAATACAAAATTACAAACTTCCAAAACACAATAAGCACAAAGTAAACATTCCCACCAAATGGCATAACAAGGAGAGATTGGACCAATGTAAAATCACTATCCATTAGGTAAAAATCAAACATCTATAGTTCAAGTCTTATATTCATAACTATGGATAGAAATATCTGGATTTTCTATATTCACCTCTCCAGCTGGGCTGATTAGTCATGGAAGACTTCCATCCAAACCAGCAGTGCTCCATGGTATCCTTTGCACATTACTAGTACATCTAAAATACCTTTGAGGGTCCCCTGTAAGTCATAGTTTATCTTATAACTGCCTAGCTGTCTTGTATACACAAGGAAGTTGTCATGTTTCATATGCCCTGTCCAGCAGTAGCTCCTAGAACCATGTGCACTTCATGACCCACTTCCATGAATTTTCTTTTCTTTTCTTTCTTTTTTTTTGTTTGTTGTTTTGAGGTAGGGTCTCACTCTAGGCTGACCTGGAATTCACTATGTAGTCTCAGGATGGCCTCAAACTCATGGTGATCTTCCTACTTGTGCCCCACGAGTGCTGGGATTGAAGGCATGCAACACCACGTCCAGGCCATATGTTTTTAATGCATCCAAAACCAGTATCAGGTGTTCCACAACACTACCATTGTTAATGCAGTGGCAAATAAATCTTGACTTTGAATGTTCAGAATTCTGCCTCTCAACCATCTCATTTCAAAAGAATTTTCATTCCTACTTATTCAGCCTTTCCTGTGAGGGCATAACCCCTGGGCATCATTGCCATCATGTCAATGTAAAGCAGTTTAGCCCATCCTTAATGGTGATAATTTGTTCAACAATAGCAGCTTTAGCAATCTAAAATCAGGTTCTGATCCTGTAACATTAAACTTCCTTAATTTTTCCCAACTTTAAATTGTATATCTTTCAGTTCTGTATCTTCCAACAAGCATACCAGTCCATTAATTTTATGTTTAATTTTGATTAAACCCTCTGGGTATGGGCAACAGAATGTAATCAGCCATTATGCCAGTAGTCCAGTTCCACCAAAGTGTTCTTCTCTCTCTTCTTCCCTTTGATAGTTCACAAGCCAACACAATTCTCTCTGCACTTAACATTTCCAAACATTCAGCAGAACAGCGCATAACACTGGCTTCCACACTGTTTCTCGGATAAGCATCAAACCAGAAAGGAAGGGATTTATTTTAAACATACAGATCCAGGAGAAGTTTGAACAATGGCAAAAGAAGCTGGATCCCTTTCACAGGACCAAGCATAGAGAAAACCTAACAGGGAGCCAACAAACATCCAAAGCATCAAGCAAGCACAGCCAGCCTAACCGCTCTGCACCCACCTTTGGGCTGGAATGAAGATCCACCCCAAGACACACCTTAGGGCTGGACTCCAGGATCTGACCCCAGTGATACCTCTTCCAGCAGATTGCATGGGTCTTAAGCATGAATCTTAACCTTAATCAAAAATACCCAAGTCAGCTGGGCGTAGTGGCGCACGCCTTTAATCCCAGCCCTCGGGAGGCAGGGGTAGGAGGATCGCCGTGAGTTCAAGGCCACCCTGAGACTCCATAGTGAATTCCAGGTTATCCTGGGCTAGAGAGAGACCCTACCTTGAAAACAAACAAACAAACAAACAAACAAAAAACCCTAAGTCTATAGGAGACATACTTTCATATTGAAACCATCACAGTAGCCCAAGGTAATTTGGCTCTAACCTTGCAATATTTTATCTCTCCATGATCACAGAAAATCTATCAGTTTGTTCAATCTTATTTAAAGTAGATGCAGTTATTTCAAGAACTTTAGACAGTTGTTACCCACCATGATTGCAGGAATGGCTGGTTATCATTGAATAGTGAACAAAATCATTGAAACCAGGAAGCACAGATGACTGGATAGCACAGATCAGAAGAGAGTCTGCTATGAAAGAGTATTCTCCAAACAATAGGCTGAAAATTGGCAATGGTGACACAGGAAAAATTATGGTCCTGACTAGTCGCCTAAGGAATCTAAGAATCCTCCGTTTTTGAAGAGTGTGGAGAAGGTGATACTCTCAGAATTATTTCAAAAGTAGACAGAAGAATCTAACAGATGGCTACACATGCGGTGGATATCTTGGCAGCTCAAAATAAGCAAGCATTGAAAGCTAAGGATTCATTATCTTACACATAGTGAAACACCTTTTGTAAACAAAAATGTGAATCTAAAGAATTTTCTTGCATCTATGGAATCCAGGTAAGAGTAGAAGCTGTAGAAAACCACGACAGAAGGCCAGCAGATAGTATGACATGTATGTGGTGGGAAAACAGGAAAGCTGAGGATTTCAGAATCAGAAACTTAAACCATTGGCTTAGTAAGATTTGTCTCCTTTCCTTTGGCTCAAAACATTTGCTTTAGAGAACTGGTCCTTTAAGTACTTTCTCTGGTTTTTGAAAATATGCATATATCCTTTTAAACAGTAAAGGAGGTTTTGGTTACCTTTAGCACAAGATAATTTTTTTTTTTTTTTTTTTTTTTCCCAATGGAGCAACCAAGAGTTTTCTCTTTGAGATGCTAACTTTAGGAACACAGACTTGCTAATTCTGGTTTCCTTGGGAAGGTGGGAGCTTAACTTCTGGAAGTACCCTACAGAGATATATTCTGCCATTTCTCATGGAAAGCTTCAATTTCCTCTAGATAAATATGTACCACATAAGGTCATCCCAACTTTCAGATGTCATTAGGAAAAAACATGTGAAATAATTAGCCCTGTTTCACTCAAGGATAAGTTATTATTTGTCATGAAAACACATTACTGAGCTGTATATGCTCCACTGTAAAACAGGGAACTCTTGTATTTGTAATTTCTCAGTGAATTGCAGGTGATATATATAATATTCTGGCTTAAAGTGTTTCTATAGGTTGTGTACATAGAAATTCACTTGGGAAAGTGGACTTTTGGTTATTGTCTTAATGATTTTAGTGAATTTTGATGAATGATATTCATATACGATACAGGTTTATGTTTAAAGACATTTTATTATAGAGGTAAGGAAAATGGAAAAGAAAGACAATGGACTCAAACTGCAAGAGAAGGAAACTATTTATTGCAGACATGATAAATGGTGAGGGACAGAGACATGTGCATGGGCTAGAGGCTCTCTGTACCTCATCAGAGCTAAAGTTAATCTTATAAACACACAGATCAAAGGAGCAGGTGTGGGTGGGAGTCTAGGTGGATTCTGAAGGTATTTTCCATGAAGTGATTCGGGGAGTATGGTTTCTGAGGTTGTAACACCCCAGAAGTTCCAATGTGGTTATGGGTTGTTTGTAGGTCAGGATATGAATTGATTCTTTCTCTGGGATTTACAGATGGCTTAAGTCAATGTTTGTTCATGGGTCATGAATTTGAGGAGACCGTGTTTTTCTTTTGGGTTAGAAGAGAGTCCTTCAATAGAGATAGACTTTATGCAGTTTAACAGAATGGAAGGGGACAAGAGTTTCTGCTAGGAGCAGGAGCACATTCCTAGACAAGGGAAAAGCCCACCTAGAGACCCAGATCAGGGTTCTTTATGGGAGTTTACTAGATGGGGGTTGAACTGGTTAGTCCAGATCCAACATGGGTGTCTAGGTGCTACCAAGCTTTCAGGAAAGACCATGATCTCCTATTTTAATTTTCCCTTCTAGAAAAGTATGATATAAGACTAGAGGTACTTATTTACAATCTCAGGTAACATTTTAGGGGAAAAGTGATGAGAAAAATGTCAGGATATTCTTTTACAGCCTTAAGAAAATTTCTTGCTTTTGGTTTTGGAGCCATGCCACCTTTAAATTCTCTCAGTAGGAATTGTGCTGTATTTTAACTAATATAATCACATTTCTAATTATGACTTTGGACAAAGTTATTATAAGAATTCTATCGATTTTTGTCCTTTAGATTTTCTTACTAGATTTGATGGTGTGATCTGGTACTTGATTCAAACAAAGTGAACTCAGAAAGCCCAGGATTTTCCCATGAAATAGAAAAGCCTGATGCATTTGACTTTTCCCACCCATTCATCAACATATTATATACAAACCCCAACTGTTTGTTATTCCTTTGTTCCAATGCATGTTATCTTAACATGCATTAACATTTAAGGCATGAATCATAATGAGAATTATATAGATGATATTTTGTTGGGTGTTTATCAGTCACAAAATAGAGGAAGAAAAAATTCTGAATTCAAAATTATGTACACTGCTTAAATCCTCTCTCCCATACATTCCTCGTTGTCTATGTTGTATCTTATAGTGTTAGAGAAAGTTAGACAAGTAGGAATATCTATGTAAAGAAATTAGACTTTACTGGTGGAAAGTTGTGTCATAGAGGGACATATATCATATATGATATAGAATTTATGATATATGTTCCTATATCAGCCACAGGAGCTCTGGAAATGCAGTAACTTAAAATACAGACAGGCAACCTTTTATGTTAACCCATGTAATCTAAACAGAAAACACACTTTGAAATTGTAATTTGGGGGGGGAGGGGGTTTCAAGGTAGGGTCTCACTCTAGCCCAGGCTAACCTGGAACTCATTATGTAAACTCAGGGTGGCCTCAAATTCATAGCGATCCTACAACATCTGCCTCCCAAGTGCTGTGATTAAAGGCATGTGCCACCACACCCAGATTTGAAATTGTAATTTTGATGGTCCCTTCCTGTATTTTTATTATTACCCCTGTTATTACAAAATTATAAATATAGGCAAAACAGTAAACCCAAATTAATTGCTTCCTTAAAGATTTAATTTGTATTAAACATTCAGAAGGCGTTGTTAGATTAAACTTTGGTATATAAACATGTCTATGGATGTAGTAAGCATGAACAAGCATAAAGCCAAAAGAACAGAATTAAATCATTTTAAATATATTATGCACCTATTTTTAGCAATTTATCATCTCAAAACGTATCTGTGAATATCAGAACACTTAATGACCATAGCATAGAACAATTACTGATTATAATTTGGTTACACATAAACACAGACTACAGGGCTGGAGAGATGGCTTAGCAGTTAAGCGCTTGCCTGTGAAGCCTAAGGACCCCGGTTCAAGGCTCCATTTCCCAGGACCCACATTAGCCAGATGCACAAGGGGGCACACGCATCTGGAGTTCATTTGTAGTGGCTGGAGGCCCTGGCACGCCCATTCTCTCTCTCTCTCTCTCTGCCTTTCTCTCTCCATTTGTCATTCTCAAATAAATAAAAATAAAATTTTTTAAAAAGACAGACTACATGTAAGCTAGAACACATGATATAACATGGCTAGCCAGTATTAGACATGACAAGGAACAAGAAACATGATTAGAAAGAGGTGTTCTTTTTCTTAAGATCTTGTTACACTTCAAATTGAAGACTTAAGTTAGTTTGACACTATGTATATATGTCTCACAGGGAAAGAGAAAGAGAGAGAATGGGCATGCCAGGGTTTATAGCCACTGTAAACAAACTCCAGATATGTGCGCCCCCTTGTTCATCTGGCTAATGTGGGTCCTGGGGAATTGAGCCTCGAACCGGGGTCCTTAGGCTTCACAGGCAAGTGCTCTCTCCAGCTCTCCTGCTGCTTTTTTTTTTCTTCCAAATTTTTATTAACAACTTCCATGATTATAAAAAATACCCCATGGTAATACCCTCCCTCTCCCCATTTTCCCCTTTGAAACTCCATTCTCTATCATAACCCCTCCCCATCTCAATCAGTCTCTCTTTTAATTTTGATGTCATGATCTTTTCCTCCTCTTATAATGGTCTTGTGCAGATAGTGTCAGGCACTGTGAGGCCAATTTATAGGAGTACTCACTTGTGAGCCAATGTTCCCATATTAACTGTTGCAGTCTGGTTCTCATTGCTAATAGAAATCACCTAACCAAGAGCAATTTGTGGGGGAAAAATAGGTTTACTTTGGCTTACAGGCTTCATATGGAAGCTCCATGATGGCAGGGAAAATGATGGCATGAGCAGAGGGTGGACATCACCTCTGGCCAGCATCAGGTGGACAACAGGAACAGGAGAGTGTGCAAAACACTGGCAAGGGGAAACTGACTATAATACCCATAAGCCCATCCCCCCCAAAAGCACTGCCTCCAAGAGGCATTAATTCCTAAATGTCCATAAGCTGAGAACCTAGCATTCAGAACGCTTAAGTTTATGTGGGACACCTGAATCAAATGACCACATTCTGCCCTTGGCACCCATTAACTGATAACCATCCATAATGTAAACAAAGATTTCATTTTTTTTGTGTGCTATATCCCTCTACTCACATCAGTCTGTTTCTATGTAATCAACCCTGCACAACATCTCAGGACATGACCATAACAGCAAGCCTATCACACAAACTGCTTCTAGCCCAGTTCAGGCAAAGCTCTTTCTCACCCTCATGAGCCAAACCTCATAGTCCATAGTTCTTAGTGCATTCAGGTCTTTCAACTCTGACCAGGATAGTCCACCAAGCTAAACTTACAGGACTGCAAGGCATCTCCTAGGCCAATGTTTCAAATCCTTCCACATTATTCTTGAAAATCATCTCCAAATGGCCACAGCCACATAGTCAGATGTGTAGCAGAAATCTCATTCCTCTGGTACTAACATTACTGTGGCAGTCAGGTTTTCACTGCTGGCAGAAATCACCCGACTAAGAGAAGCTTATAGGATAAAAAGAGGTTTATTTTAGCTTATGGGTTCGAGGGTAAAGCTCCATGATGGCAGGGAAAATGATGGCATAAGCAGAGGGTGGACCTCATTCCCTGGAAAACATCAGATGGACAACAGGAATAGGAGAGTGTTCCAAACACTGGCAAGGGGTAATGGACTATAATACCCATAAGCCTGCCTACAATAATATACTGCCTCCAAGAAATGTTAATTCCCAAATCTTCATCAGCTGGGAACCTAGCATTCAGAACATGTAAGTTTATGGGGGACACCTGAATCAAACTACCACATTAATGATATAGACAATATATATTTTAAAGCTAAATTGTTATCCTTATTTTTAAAAGAATCAAGTAATCTTAAAGACAGGGCAATAGCTACTTGCAGTTTGAACATAAAACACTCTTTTTTATCCCCTTTAGAATACTCTCACCTGTGGAAGTGGACTGTATGCCATTGAGGAAAGCATGAAGTCCTGTTGACTTTACTGGCATCACAAAGAACAATTTATTTGCCCAGTGTTTCTGACTGGCAAATTAATGCCATTAATGTAAGTGAAAAATGGTTGTGAATAACATGAGTGGGAAGAGATTCCCATAAGAGCTGAGGCAGAGGGGCAGCGGTGAAGAATAACTGAAGTATTGCAAGGGTAACAGAAGTCCCAGTCTTGCAGGCTCCTTTATGGAAGAGAAGGCATGGGAGAGGAATGAGAAGCCTCAGCCACAATGGTAGGTGTGGAGGTAGATAGAAAAATGTAGTGGGAATTTCTATGGAATGATCACTCTGACACCAATGAGAGTAGAAGAGAGGAATTTATTTACCTGGGGACTAGAGCCAAGATCAATCATCACCTACAATAAATCAACACTTAGCAAGTGGTCTTTTCTATCACAGGGAGACTGGAAGAAAGGTAAAGAAAGGAATAGAAAAAAATGCCCATTTTGGAATTTTAGGGAGAGGCTGAAACTAACTTTGTCTCTGAAACAAAGGTTGTCTGAAAGACACATTTCCAGTTGGCCTGGTCATTTGAAGATGTGGGTGTATCATCTGGTCAGCACCAGAAAATATGATCCTCCTTTAGTTGAAAGGTAATATGAGGACCCTTGGGATATATGAAATTGAAATTATAGTTGAGCTCTTAGGAATTGATTGATTGGATGATGCTGAGTACATCTTATGGTCAGCACCAGAATATGTGGGTCTCTGCAGTCAGGAGATGATATGAGGACCCTTGGAGTCTATAAAACCAAACTCCCAGTCATGCTCTAGGAAATTGATTGGAAAATACCTTACCTAAAACTCCTTGGTTTGCAGTGGCCAGATGTATGGATTCCAGTAACAGCCAGTCCTTACCTCTTTATTTTGGAGATTAGGAGGAAAGAGGGAGAGAACTGAATTTTAAAGGGATGAAGTAAGGCTTGCTTTTCCAGGAGTACATGGGAAGGAGAGCAGAACTGACAGTGCCATTAGCTGTTCTGGTCTATGAAGTTATCAACATCTTTAAAATTTTGGAAATAAAATGTGCCATTTTCAGGCCAGCAGTAATTATTGTCAAATTTATATTGTGGCAAGATTGTATTGTAATTTTACAAAACATGAGGTATTTGGACTTTATGTCTAAGCTCTAAAACTGAATCAAAAAGAGAGCAATGGGGTCTCTAGACCTGCACAGAGGGACCTGGTCCCAGTCACCTGATGTATCAGAGAATGGAACTACTGCTGTCTGTAAGAAAAGCCCCAGCAAAAGGTAGGTGAAATAAGGAAGAAGTGGAGCAGTAACTTTTGGGGTACCTCCATCCCTGGATTTACAGCAGAAAACCAAATACAGACAGTTTTTTGGATCTAAGAGTTTATTAAGTTCGGCTAGGAGACAGTCCACAGTAGGAAGACCAGTGAAGTTTGGGAAATTTAAGAACCTATCCAGGTTGGGAAGTGTCTGAGCATCAGGCTTCCCTGAGGAATTTTTTCTGGGTTGAAGCTTTCAGGGCTGCATTCTGAGGATGAGGGAGTCCAGTCTATCTCTACCAGGTATTGTAGGAAGATAGACAGAGGCTGACTCACCATTTCTTTGGATTAAAGATGGTCCAGTGCTGGACGATAGTGGATACTGCAACTGGCCTGTCTATGGATGGAGCCCAGAGAGGGAAGAGGATAAAATTTTAGGCAGCCAAACTACCCAACCTGGCTCTCAGAGATTTGATCCAGCTACCTGGAAGTTTGATTTGGGCTTGAACTGAGGTATTGGCATTCACAGATGTGTGAGTTCGTTCAAGTTTTGGCATCATATGTAAGAAAAAGTTAGAAACAAGTACAGATATCTATGACAAAGAAATTAACTTTATTGGAGGCTAGTCATTTAACAGAGGGACACTTCACATCTTAGCAGTGGGGACTCTGAAAATGTTAGGTGCCTGTGTAACATTTGGCAAGGGGGAGGAGAGTCATATCAGAAAGCCAAGGACCTGTTGGCAGGGAGTGGAAGAGAGAAGGATTAGCAAATGTGAATGAAATGAACTTCTTTGAACTCCCTTTTTCTAAGATAGCAATCCAGGTTCCTCTCTCTCCTGTGGTTATCTAAATAGCAGGGCCCAGTTTCTGAATAGTCTTCTTGGTATTCATCAGCAGTAGGTTCAATTTCTGAAATTTGCTAACTACTTCATACAGTATTTCACTTTTCTTCCCTTCTTCCTTCCTACCCACATTCATTCATTCTTTCCTTTGTCTTTCTTTTCCACCTTTCCTTTGAAATCTTTGCATTTCCCACTAATTTTTTATAAACCAACAAAGTTCTCACATTTTTCCTACACATACTTAGAAATTCACATTAGTGTCTTTGCTTTCTTCTGATTATGGATTTGGTTTTATTATCATCATTGTAGCCTGTTTGCCATCATTAATTTTTGTTAATTATTTATCAGTATGTATGACATAGTAGTAGCCATTTCTTAACCCATTTGGGATGTAAAAAGTCTATTAGCTCTTCATGTTTTTGTTCAGGAGAACAGTTTATGCCTATTCTGCCTCATGGGTTCTATGATCTTCAGCAATCCCATATGAAGTATGAACTTCAGAAAGCCTGGTTTTTTAACACTCTCATGTCTCACCACCATTCTCCTACTATTTAATCTTCATTTGTCATTGGACCTACAACACTAAACAAAGAGCTCCTTTTTCAATAGATCATCTTTAAAAATCATCTTAATTGACTCCTTTTTATATCACACTGCAGTACCTCCCTTGGGATGAGAGGATTATAATGAGAGTATAACAGGAAGTTTTTGCTAGCAGATCAAGAAATATAATGAATGAAATGTGGGAGGGATCTTGGAAGGCTATTGAGATTTTTTTTTTCTCTTTGAAAAAGAATTCTTATTTATTTTCAACCTCTGGCTTAAGAAAGCAAAGAAACAATGGTCTCTTAGCAATGTGTTTTAGATGACGTTATCTGTTTTCTGTGTCTGAATATAAAATGTTGACTCCATGTAGTTAAAATCAAAGAAACCTTTGTGTAAAAAGCAATAAAGGCCCTAGGAAGATCAGGCCTTGGACAATTATTTCCAAAAAGAACTATAAACAAAAGTTCTAGAAATAACATAACATTAGACTTCATGAGCTGTTCATCACATCTGATTTAATGGGATCATTGTAACTAGCATTCAGCATGTATTAATAACAGCTAACCCATAGATGTTTTTTTAAAAATTGTAGAATGCACTAATGACCCATAATTTAGGGTTTGTTAATGACTCCTTAATATAAAGCTTTTGGGTTATAAAAGCTAAACCATAACATACATTTTATATTAGCAGCATGACTGTGCACATGTTGATAACAATACTAGATTTCTACATTCTCATAAAAACTGGGTGGTTTATAAGGTCGGAATCTACAGCAGAAGCATCAAATGCCAACATACTAGCTAGTGATGGGGAAAAAAAGAAACAACACTTATACTGGCCAGTTTATAAGACAAACAAAATTTTATACTTTGAACAGAACTCATCAGGCTCTTGGTTTCCCAGTAGGAATAAATAGTAAGACTTTATTGCTGAAGACTTCTCATACTTGGGCTGCAAGGTCACTGAAAAATCCTGTTACACCTGGAAACCTCCATGTAGACCAGCTGACATGAACCTGAAAAAAGCTGCACTCCATGGGAGAGAGAGAAAACACCAATGGAGATAAACAGTGGACACTGCAAGCCATAAATTTGGCCAGCCAGGACAAATGAGCCAATGGGAACAATAGTGGCATGTCTGCTTTGGGGGAAATCAACTGGTCTCTAATTGGACTAGAGGCCTGCTCCACAGAAGTTAATGCATGCCTGATACTGAAAATCTACAAGAGGGGAAGTCATGAACGCTAGGGGTGTAAACTCTGCTGGTGTCTGGATAAATGTAAAATATATGCTCACCAAACTGCTCAGTTAGCACTTCTCTTAAAGTCCATAATCATATATTAATGCTACCCTCAATTTTCTTCCATAAGTTCCTCTCTTCATATGGCAGTGACCTTGGTGTGGTTGTTTGATTCAGGTGTCCCCCCATAAATTTAGGTGTTCTGGATGCTAGGTTCCCCAGCTAATGGAGATTTGGGAATTAAAGCCTCCTGGAGGCAGTGTGTTGTTGGGGGTGGGCTTATTGGTGTTATAGCCAGTTTCCCCATGCCAGTGTCTGGTATACTCTCCTGTTGCTATTGTCCACTTGATGTTGGCCGGGGGGTGATGTCCACCCTCTGATCACACCATTGTTTTCCCTGATATCATGGAGCTTCCCCCTCGAGCCTGTAAGCCAAAATAAACCCCTTTTCCCACAAGTTGATCTTGGTTGGGTGGTTTCTACCATCAGTGTGAGCCAGACTGCAACATTAAAGTGGTACCAAGGACTGGGATCTCTGCTAGACACCTGACTGTGTGGCTTTAGCCTTCTGGAGCTGATTTTTTTTATTTTAATTTTTTTTTAATATTTTTATTAACAATTTCCATGATTATAAAAAATGGAGCTGATTTTCAAGAGGAATGTGGAAGGATTTGAAAACTTGGCCTTAGAGATGTCTTGTAGTGCTGTAAGTGCAGCTTGATGGAGTATTGTGGCCAGAGTTGGAAGACCTGAATGCAATAGGAACTATGGACTGTGAGGTTTGGCATGTGAGGGTGAGAAAGAGCTTTGCTTGGACTGGGATAGCAGTTTGTGTGATAAGCTTGCTAGTATGTCCATGTCCTGAGAATTTTTGCAGGGTTGCTTTGCATAGAAATGAACTGGTGTGAGCAGAGGGATACGACACAGAAGAAAATGAAATCCCTGGGCCTAAACTACTGCCCATTCACCTACAAATTGTTTGAGAGGTTACAACCATTGAGATTGGGCCAGCTGACCTGCACTGGGGCAATAGGAAGAATGCAGACTCTTTTGAAGGGGTCTGAGTGCTCAAGAAGTACCCTGTTCTTCAATGTCTACTTTATCCCCCCACCACCCTGATTAACAAATTGGCACCCTACCTAATATTGTGGAGTATAAGAAATTCAAGAAAGAGAGGATCCTTGAGTTTGCAACATGGTCATGTATTTTGGAAATGGCCATGGGCATTATGAAGCAGGTTTGGAGGATGCCTGCATGGACACTGGATGGAGCCATGAGGATGAACCGTGGGTTGCAGTGGAGATGCCAGTACCATGAGGTGGCTACTAAGGAAAGCTGCTGGCCCTGATGAAGTTTTCCAGGACAGTGAGTAGCCTAGCTGGAGGGGCAAAATTAGAAGGCCAGATTTGTTGCTGTTTAGAATTACTGGGCTTGAAGATTTGTCACTGGCTATAGTTGTTGGACATGGAGTTATAGAGCTTGATGTTTCTTTTAAATCTTGTATTGCTGAATGTTTCTTTGTTATGCCTAATGCCATATTTTGCAATGTGAATGTTTATTCTGTGCCATTATAGGGTTTTTGAGGTTATGTTTTGGTATTATGGCTCAGTTAAAAGATCTTGGACTATGGGGACGTATGAACATCATTGGAATTGATAAAGCTATGGGGACTTTTAAAGTTGGATGAATGTATCACATTTTACATCATGTATAGTTATCAGTTTATGGGGGCCAGGGGCAGAATGTGACGGTTTGATTCAGGTGTCCCCCATAAACTTAGGTGTTCTGGGTGCTAGGCTCCCCAGCTGATGGCAATTGTAAATTAAAGCCTCTTGGAGGCAGTGTATTGTTGGGGGTGGGCTTATGGGTGTTATCACCAGCTTCCCCATGCCAGTGCTTGGTACACTCTCCTGTTGCTATTGTTCACCTGATGTTGTCCAGGGGATGATGTCTACCCTCTGCTCATGCTATCATTTTCCCCGCCATCATGGAGCTTCCCTCTTGAGCATGTAAGCCAAAAGAAACCTCTTTTTTCCAACAAGCTGCTCTTCGTTGGGTGATTTCTACCAGCAATGCGAACCTGACTGCAATACTTGGGATGACTCAGAAGGCACCATGGTGCTGAGAAGAAGTGACAAAGGAATGATCAATACTGAAATATCTCTATCACACCTTCCAAGGCTCAGGGTCCATTGTGGAAGAGGTGGTGGAAAAAATTTAAGAGCCAACGGAAGGGTAGGACTCCTTACAACATGTTCCTCAATACACAAAATAGCCTGGATATCCATGACCTCATAATGCCTTACACCAACTACAGAAGACAATCATAACAGGATTAAAATATCATGACATCAACATAAAAGAGAGACTGATTGATGGGGGAAGGGGTGTGATGGAGAGAGGAGTTGCAAAGGGTAAAGTGGTAGGAGATGGTAATTACCATGGTTTATTGTCTATAATTATGGAAGTTGTCAAGAAAACTTTAAAAAACAATAAAAGATAAATTAAAATGACAGAAATAAAATTTTGAATATAAAAGACAAAAAAAAAATATAGCTCATCATTTTATGGAAATGTTTGCAAACTAAAACCTGATGGGCCAGTGTTTTCTTAGGGTGCTCAAAAATTATATTCTGCTGGCAATCTTGTGATTTTATCAACCCTCCACCCAACCCAGACATGTATTAGCTACCTAATGGAGCCAAGAAGACCAATCCACTTGGCACAGGCCCTTGCATCCAATTCAAGTAAACCAACTGGAACATTCCTGCCCCAGTGAAGTTGTGCTCCTGGTGGGTGTCTGTTACTGGAACTCTCCTTGCCCAAGCCTTCCTTGTGTCTCCCAGTAAAACCACTTTTGCTCCATTCTTAACAAGTAAAAGGGATTATCTTCAGATGGGCAAAACCAATGCAAAACAAGTAACATAAGAAACCAGGGCAAGATATTCCCACAAAGAAGGGCTAGTGCCGTGGCTGAAGAGTCCAACAAGAACTACTTAGAGGAAATTCAAAACAAATAACTCCACAACATACTTAATGATAGATATATACAATAAACTTAAATAGGGCTTGAACAAATGGCTTAATGAAACACAAGTGAATCAACTACAACAACACAATATATGTCAAATTCAAAGAGAACACAAATGATTGAATGGACTCCACACATCAATATCTCTCTTAATTAACTGTGCTTATCTCCTTTCTCCCATGTTGCTCTCATTCTCCATTGAAGAATCTACTTTTTTTTTTTCTTTTACAGAAGGCAGAAAAAAACAGAGAAAGCCAAATCTATCAACATGATAAGAAAATATAGCTGACTCCCTATCATGAGATAAGCCACCTCTTGCACATTAGCCAAGGTCTAGGAGAAACCACAAAGAAATTGGCTAGTTAAGCATGAATCTAATAACCCATGCCAGGGACATGGTAATAGACACTGAGGACACTCAAAGTGTATCAAAGCAGAAATCCAGAAGATGCTGATAGACTAAAACTTATAACACACCCAGCAAGGCTCAGTGAACTTTGCATAAGTGGAGGTGGGAAGATTATAAAAGCCACAGGGTGATAGCCATTTATATTTCTTCCTCTGAGCATCCCTTATTCATTTCTCTGCCTCATTTTTGAAGTAGATTGTTTGAGTTTTAATTTTTTTGAGTTCTTTGTAGATTCTAGATATTAGGCTTCTGTCAGTGGGTATTGCTGATGAAGATTTTTTCCCATTCAGTAAGCTATTATTGGCTCTGCTTATGGTATGTTTCTCTGTGAAAAAGCTTTTTAGCTTCATGAGATCCCATTGATTGAGAGGTTGTTTAATATCCTGGGCCACTGGGATTTTGTTCAAGAAGCCTTTCCATACTCCTATATCATGGAAAGTTTCTCCCATTTTTTCTTCCAATAGGAGAAGAGTTTCTGGTCTTATAGGGGGGGTATTTAATCCACTTGGACTTGATTTTTGTGTATGGTGCAATACATGGGTTTATTTTCATTTTACTATATGTGATTATTCAATTTCTGCAGCACCATTTGTTGAAGATACTGTCTTTTCTCCGATCTACTTTATTGACACCTTTGTCAAAGATCAAGTAGCTGTAGTTATTTGACTTAAGGTCTGGGTCTTCACTTTTGTTCCATTGGATTATATTTTCATTTTTATGCTAGTACCAGCATATTTTTGTTACCATAGCTTTGCAGCTTTAGACCAGGTATGGTGTTACCTACAGAGGTGTTTCTTTTGCTGAGGATATGTTTGGATATTTGAGGACTGCTGCCATTCCATTTGAGATTGTTTTTTCCTATCTCTGTGAAGAATGATAGTGAAATTTTTATTGGTATTGCAATTAAATCTGCATATTGCTTTGGCAAACTTGCAATTTTCATAATATTAATTCTCCCTATCCAGGGTCACAGGAGATCTTTCCATCTTCTCAAGCCCTCCTCCATTTCTTTCTTAATGTTTTCATTATATAGGTCTTTAATGTTTTAATGTTTTCATTATATAGGTCTTTCACATCCTTGCATAGTGCTATTCCACTGAAGTAGACTTAAAACTCACCCATCAAGACTAGTGAATTTTGTTCAAGAGGTGGCAGAAAGATTGTAAGAGCAACAGGTTAAGATATTATGCCAAGAGGTATTGCCCCCCAAAATAACTGACTGCTGTTCCCACAATGCATAATTGCACAACCACATGGGAATATCTGCAGCCCCACTGAAGAGGGTCCCAAGAGAAATGGAGACAGTGACAAGAGAAAGGAGTGTACCAACACGTGATGTATCATACAGACTATGTTAATAATTATAATATTAACAAAAATGATTTAAAAAAACTAATCAACCCAATCTAAATAAATGGGTCAGAGGACTGACCAGGGAGTTCTCATAGGAAGCAATAAAAATGGCTAACACACATTTAGTAAAATGTTCAATATCCCTAACCATTAGGGAAATGCAAATTAAAACAACTATGTGATTCCACCTTACTCCAGTAAGGATGACAACCTTTAAAAACATCTAACAACAACAAATGTTGGTGAAGATGTGAAGAACCCTCATCTACTGTTAGTGGGAATGCAAACCTGCATAACCACTATGGAAATAAATATGGATATACCTGAAAAGTATCAACATGCAGCTACCAACAGACCCAGCTATTCCCTTCCTGAGTATTTATCTTAAATGTTCCATGCATTACTACAGAGATATTTGCTCCACCATGTTTATAGCTACTCAATTCCATTATAGCTAAGAACTGGAATCAAACCAGGTCCCCATCATTAGATGAATGGATAACAAAGTTGTGGGACATTTACACAATGGAATTCTACTCAGTAGTAAGAAGAAAAGTATACAATAAAATTTGTAGAAAAGTGGATATATTTGGAACAGATCATACTCAGTGAACTCACAAAATTACAAAAAGGAAAGTGCCACATAGCCTCACTTATCTTCATTTCCTAACCTGGACCATATTGAGTTGATGTCATACCTGATAGGCAAATCAAGGGCCGGCAATAGGGACGGAAGTATTTGGGGGTAGAGAAGGGGAATGGGAGAAAATAAACACAAAACTAAATCTAAAATGAATTGGTACCATAGAAACATTTATCCTTGGAGATAGACTAAAAGATATAACCCTCAAAAGGTGTGAGGCAGGAGCACCTGTAAAGAAGGGTCCTGGATAGGGTGGGATGAAGTCTAAGCTTAAATTATTATCTTTTTGTTGTTTGTTGGTTTCTGGCCTGTAACTCTCAGTACCAGAAATTGGTTGTTATCCACAATGAGCAGTTGATTAGAGACCTACGAGGTTCCCAAAACATGACAGGTTTCTGTAAAAGCACTTGATTCCTTGCCTGAGGCACAAGCTAAGACAATATTGCTGAAGACACTATATACTGCCAACACAGAACATGAAGAGACCTGGCTGGAGTCTGGAAAAGAGCCAGTCCTCAGAGAGTTAACCTATGTAGCACTAGAAAGCACTATAGTAGCTACTGGTAGAAAGTGGCCAACAATAGTCTGAGAAACCACAAGTCTAAGCTATTCAGAAGCAAACACCCCGACAAGATGTACATGCCAGTTCAATACTGGCATATAGCCTTGATGGGTCACCAATATCTTTCTGCTTGGCTAAGAGTTTCAAGGAACCCATATCTACAATTGGGAACCAGGTCAAAATCCTATGGAGACAAAATATTATGCACATCTGTGTCAAACTTTCACTAGTCTTTGGCCAAAAGAAGGGTCTCATACATCAAATTCTCCCTAAATTAATAATGATTAACCCATTTAAACAATGCTGACTTCACCTGTCCATTGGAGAAGGTGTTCCTCTTTTTCAGAAGGTAGTGAGACCCAAAGAGATGAACTACCCCTTGCATTTCATCCAAGCCACAGCTGAAATCACAGAGAATTTAGGGAGATGAGCAAGAGTGCTGCTTTCATGCTGAATCTGATAATCAGTGCCAGGGTGAAGGAGACAGAAACTGAGGATAGTCAACACCTACCAAAGCAGATATCCAGAGGCTCCTGAGAGCTAATGACTGAAGTAAACTTAAAACTTACCCACCATGGCTCAGGAAATTTTACAGAAGAAGGGGCACAATGATTGTTAGAGTCACAGGTTGAGACACCATGCCCAGGCACATTCCCTCCCCGTGAAAACAAAAAATTAACTGACTGCTGCTCCCACAGTGCATAACCCACAACCTCATAGGGAATACCTATAACCCAACTGAGGAGGGTCTCTAGGAGGATGGGGGCAGGGATGAGGGAAAAGAAGGTACAAACACATAATTTATCCATATAAAATATGTTGTTAATAGCGATTAAAAAAGAGATAGTTTACATAGGATGTGGGTCTATTTGTAGGTTCAGCTTTTGCTTAAGGATTTTAGAACATATCTCCCATAATTAAAGGGGCTCCACTACATGCTCTTATGTGACCAGTTTTAATATGTTTTCTCTTATAAATTATAGACTTTGAAAGCTAAAATATAAATTATATATAGTCTTATATCATTTCAATATATGTAACTTTACAGATAGTGTATCTTCTTTAATTCTTTTTTTGTTTTTCTTCTTTAATTCTTGATATTAATCCTTTGTATCTTAACTCATATTTATATTATTTTTTCAATTTAACATTTATTCTCGCATAGCCTATAATTTCCCTTTTTACTTTTATTTTTAAATTTTTAAATAAATTTTATTTATTTATTTATTTGAGAGAGAGAGAGAGAGAAAGAGAGAGAGAGAATGGGCTTACGAATGCCTCCAGCCACTGTAAATGAACTCTAGACACATGCACCACCTTGTGCATCTGGCTTATGTGTGTCCTGGCAAATTGAACCAAGGTCCTTTGGCTTTGCAGGCAAACACCATAACTACTAAGCCATCTCTCCAGCCCCAGTTTTATTTTTAATTGGCCAAGAAGTATACATATTTATGGAATACAGTGTTATGTTTTGATATATGTTTATAGTATAGACTTATGTTTTATTTTAGCTTTATCATAGTAGTTTGTGAAATCATTTGTGAATTATCTGGTGAGGCCAGAGATTATTTTAGATATGAATGCTAAGTGTCATTCTTCAAAATATTTTTGACCATTATGGAAGGCATTTTTAGTGCAAAATATTTTTAACTGTCTACATTTTAAAATATTTGTAAACACATCCTACTGATAAAGATGTACATAAAATAATATAGTTTTATTAAGCTATTTAGTCTTTATCCATTTACTCAGAGAACAGAATATTAAAGCATGAAGTTTTATTTTTCTTTTGGTACTGGAACTGGACTTGCACATACTGAGCATGTGCTCCACTGCTGGGCTTTATCTGCAGTTCCCCAAAGTAGCTAAGACTTTAGATCTACTCCTTAGAAAACCATACTATGTTTCACTTAAATACTGGAAATGTAGATGACTTTAATCTTCAAAAAATATTTGTGTAACTATGTATAAACTGTTTACATAAAATATCTTCACTTTTTCAAAGTCCACAAACTACCAAGACCTTTCCACTTTCATACTAGTTACAGTCTTTTACTGATCAGCATTACTTTCTATTGGATGTCTTTCTCTGCCTTACCAATAAATGGAACTTCATAATGTTCAACTATCTATGATAGGGTTTTGGATTACAATTAAATGGCTATAACCTGTGTGACTATAATAAAATTTTATGTACTTAAAATTTACTTAGTTACTAATTCAAACATGAGGAATACAACTAAGAAATTTAGTATTTCTTAAGCACAAATGTCCAGTGGCTAAAATATTTGAGAACTTTCTCTAAAGTAAAGGGCTTAAGTTCCAAAAAAAAATCATATTCCTGAGGGGAAAAAATAGTTAGACACAGACTAAAAATCAAAAATAGATAAAATAATATAAATCAATTAATAAAATAATTAATAAATTAATAATAAATTAATGATTAATTAACAAAAGCTCCCAGGAGAACTAGAGAGATGGCTTAGTAGTTAAAGGCTTGCCTATGAAGCCCAAGGACCCCGGTTCAAGGCTCAGTTCCCCAGGACCCACATAAGCCAGATGTACAAGGTATCACATGCATCTGGAGTTCATTTGCAATGGCTGGAGGCCCTGGCACACCCATTCTCTTTTTCTCTCTCTTTCTCTTTCTCCCCCTGCCTCTTTCTCTCTCTGTCTGTCTCTCTCAAAGAAATAAAAAATAAAAATAAAAAGCTCCCAGGAAAGACATACCAATGAAATAGATTATGTGGAGGACAGAATGTCAGCACTTGAGGACAATACAATGTCCATAGATTAGGAAGACAGACAAGGAAGCTTAGATTAGATGAGGTAGATGAGATTGGATAGAACATGAGGGACTATCAGACACCTTAACAAGACCAATGCCTGCTGTTTGAATCATGGGCATATAAGAAAGAGAAGAACTTCATGACAATGACAGAAAATATTTTCAATTAAGTTACAGATGAAAATGTTCCAATTCTTATAAAAGAGAGGACCATTCAGGTAGAAGAAACATAGGGCCAGAAAAGAAACCTCCATGTCACATTACCATTAAATTAGTAAACACAGAAAAAGAGAAATACAAATAAAAATTGAAAGGAAGACAAAGCTCATCACCTATAAAGGTATCCCCTTAGAATATCATCCCATGTTCAATGAAATTCCTTAAGGCAAGGAGACCTTGGAATAGAGTATTTCAAATACTATAAAGCTATGGCCTCCAAACCAAACAACTATATCCTGCAAAAATATCCTATATAAAAATATCCCTTCTGCTGAAGGAGAAATAAAAACTTTCCTGATAAAAGATGGCTATATGAGCACCAAGCCAGCCATATAGAATATATTGGATGGAATACTTCACACTGAAGAGAAAAACAAATATATTCAAGATGCTGTGAAAGTAAAAAACAAATGCCAAAACAAATCAGAAGACACAAGTCAATAGGTTGGATCAGAAATCAGGATTCATACATTTGCTGCCTTTATGAAACCTTCCTTACTTATCATTGAAGACAGACAGACACCATTGTATGGTGAAAAGATGAACAACAATATTAAAAATAATGGAAATAGGAATCAAGCAAGTGTGGCTATGCTAATATCTGACAAAATAGACTTTAATCCAAAAGTAATTCAAAGAGTTACAGAAGGCCACTTTATACTGAGCAAGGGAACAATTCACCAAGAGAACATTATAATCTTAAATATATATGCATCAAACACAGTTGCACTGAATATTTTATAAAGCAATATATACTAGGTATAAAGTCAGACATTAATACCAACATGATAATAGTGGGTGACTTCAATACCCCACTATCACAAATAGACTAATCCTCTAAAAAGAAAGCAAATAGAGAAATAATGAAGCTAAATGATACAAAACATTAGTAGATTTAATAGAGCTCTACAGAACATTTCATCCAAACTCTATATACACATCTTTCTCAAAAACTTAGGGAACATTCTGTAAGCTCAATAACATTGTAGGACTCAAAACAATTCTCTTCAAATTCAGGAACTTTGAAAATAATATTTGTATTATAGATACCACAATGCAATAAAGATAAAAATTAACAAGGCAACATAAAATATACAAACTCCTGGATGTTGAACAACACATTATTGAACAGTGAATGTGTCATTAAAGAAATCAAGAAAGAAATCTAAAAATGTCTTGAACTGAATGAAAACACAACATACCAAAGCCTAGGGGACATGATTAAGGTAGTCCTAAGAGGGAACTTGTCAACCTAAATGCCTACATTACAAAAATGGTGACATCTCAAATAATGTGTAGCAATCCATCTGAAAGCTTTGGAAAAACAAGAAGAAGCTAAACACAAAATGTAAGCTGGAAAGAAATAATCAAGATAAGGGCAGAAATAAATGAATTATTAATGAAGTTAATAATGTAACAGTTGGCTATTTAAAAGGTCATAAACTTCTAGGCAAATTAACCAAAAGAAAGAGAGAGAAGACCCTTTCATAGTTACATTCTGTTGCTAGGACAAAACACCCAACCCAAAACCACTGACTGGAGAAAAGTTTTGATTTTGGCTTATAGTCTTGAGGGGGAGAGGGAGGGGAAGCTTCATGATAACAGGGTAGAGCATGACATGAGCAGAGGCTGGTCATCACCTCTGCCACAGCATATGGGAAACAGCAGCAAGAGAGTGATCTGAGCTCTGGCAAAGGCCAGGTGGCTGGAACATCCAAAAATACATCACCAGCAACATACCTCCTGAAGGCACCACCTCCCAAGTTTACAACACCTGGGGACCAAACATTCAAAGTATATGAGCTTATGAGTGACATATGGTTTAAACTATATCAGACCTGAGTCTCCTCAATTATAGAAGATAAGGGAAAGAATATATTACAACAGATACCAATTTCATCAAATCATAAGGGTATATTTCTAAAGCAAAATATATTTCACCCAAATGGAAAATCTAGAAGAAATGGATGAATTTCATGAAACATATTACCAACCAAAGTTAAAATAAGAAGGAGTAAATAATTTAAGCAGAACTATAAAAAGTAATGGCATTGAAGTAGTAATTAAAAATCTCCCAACCAAACAAAAATCTTCTGGCCTAGATGGATTTACTGCTGAATTCTACCCAAATTTTACAGAACTGAAACCACTGTTTATCAGTCTATTTCACAAAACTGAAAAAGAGAATATTCCATAACTCAGTCTGTGAAGGCAGCATTACACAAATAGCAAAACTAGACAGACACAAGAAAAGAAAATTGTAGACCAATTTTACTAATGAAATTGGGGTAAAATTTACTAATAAAGTTTTTGGAAATTGAATGCAAGGACACATTAAAAGTACTATTCACGGACTTCCGGTTAAGATGGCGGCGTAGGTACTACGCCAAAGCAGCCTAGGGGGGGAAAAAGACCAAAAAAACTCAGCAAAATACACACTTTTACTAAAAAGTGAGGTGTATAGGAAATTGAGGCGGCAGTGGAGAAGTAGAAGAGTTATAGAGCATCCAGAGCCCGCACAGGTGGGAAAAGCGGCTCCGGCAGCTCGGCCAACCCCCGCAGCTGTGGCACAGCAGAAAGCCGCCAGACTCTTGGCTCGAGCCGCAGGAAAAGCCAGGTGCGGGATTTTCCCCTCACACCGCGCTCTCCGCAACTCGGGAAACGTGAGGGGAGAGCGGCAGCGAGCAGCGGAGGAGAAGACCGTGAAATAGAAGAACACGTGGAGCAGCGAGACAACCAGAGCAGCCGCGGCTCCCTCCCCTCCCCCACCGCCTGAACCCAGCTCCAGCGAACACAGCAGCGGCCTGGGACCCGGCCATGCCAACGTGGGCTGACAGCGGGACCCAAGCAGGAGCAGAGTTCGGCAGCAACTTCAGCGGCTCCAGCACAGGTACCAGCAGCCCCAGCAGCAGCGGACCCAGGAGCAGCAGCGGCGGCAGATCCCGCAGCAGCGGCTTCAGGAGGAGCAGCGGCGGAGGACACAGCAGCAGCAGCTTCAGCAGCGGTGGTGGCTCCAGTGGTGGCAGCTACGGCAGCAGCAGAGGCAGCAGCAGCGGCTCGGTTTGCCCCGTAGGAAAAGCAAGTGCCCAGCTCCAAAAATCAGAACACCAGCCCGACGAACCAGGCAGCAACTTGACTGAGACCAAAATCACCCAAGGTAACTGGGATTGCACCAGGGAAGGGTCTCACTTGGTCACAAGCTGCCTTGGATCCCTCAACAGACCAGAAATCTAAACCTCTTTGTTGATAGAGGATCAGGTCATTATAATAACTACTCTTGCATACATACTCGGGGCTGTTTCTGATTGAGTGTGTACAGTGTTTAGTTAAATTTTAGAATCTACCTGTATTTTATTCCACTCAGCCTGCTTGAATACTCTTATAGCAGGGAAACTCAACCCCTAAGAACATCTTTGTAGATACTCTGAGAGTCTTAAGAGCCACACCTAATACCTTAAGGTCCTACCCTGAAAATATATTACATCAAATCAATTGATACAGCTAAGAATACACAGCTAGCTAGAAAATCCAAGCATTAACTTAATCCAAGATGCAAAAATATATACATTATAACACAAGAAACACTAAAAAGCAAGATGATATAAATCCACCTAAAAGTATTAATGCATCAGAAATGTCCCCCAGTGAGAAAGAGTTAGAGGAAATGCCTGAGAAAGAGTTCAAAAAAATAATTATAAATATGTTCAAAGAGGTCAAAGAACACATGAAAACAATCAAAGAAGAAATCAAAGAGGAAATCAAAGGAATCAAACAAGATGCAGGACACCAACTTAATGAAATAAAGAAGGCAATACAAGACATAAATAGGGAAATAGAAATAATTAAAAAAAAACCAGTCAGAATTACTAGCAATGAAGAACACAGTTAATGAAATAAAAAACTCTGTAGAAAATCTCACCAGTAGGATGGATGAGGGAGAGGACAGAATATCTAAGCTAGAAGACCAGGTGGCAGACCTAATGCAGTCCAACAAAGAGAAAGACAAACTTTAGAAAAGTATGAGTGGGAATTTCAAGATATTCGGGACACTATGAAAAGATCCAATATAAGAATTCAGGGCACAGTAGAAGGGGAAGAACTCCACTCCAGAGGCATAGTAGGCATCTTCAACAAAATCATAGAGGAAAATTTCCCCCAAATTGGGAAAGAGGTGCCAATACAGATACAGGAAGCCTTTAGAACCCCAGCCAGACAAAACCCAGAAAGAACCTCTCCTCACCATATTATAATCAAACTTCCAAACACACAAACCAAAGAAAAAATATTGAAAGCAGTTAGAGAGAAAAATCAAGTTACCTACAAAAGCAAGCCCGTCAGGATTACAACAGATTATTCAACACAAACTTTTAAAGCCAGAAGGGCTTGGAGTGATATATTCCAAGTTCTGAAAGATAACAACTGTCAACCAAGGTTACTTTATCCTGCAAAGTTATCCATTCAAATACATGGAGAAATAAAGACATTCCATGACAAAAGCAGGTTAAAGGAGTATTTGAAGACAAAACCAGCTCTACAGAAAATACTTGATAGAATCCTCCATGCTGAACAAAAGGAAAAGCACACATATAAGGAACCTAGAAAAAACAAGCTATACTCAAATACCAGTTAACAGAAGAGAGCACAGGTAGAACCAGTAACACACACACACACAAAAAAAAAATGGCAAACATAAATACACACCTTTCAATAATATCTCTTAATATCAACGGTCTCAATGCCCCAACGAAAAGACATAGATTTTCAGACTGGGTTAAAAAGCAGGATCCTACAATTTGTTGTCTGCAAGAAACTCACATTTCTACAAAGGATAGACATTATCATAGGGTGAAAGGTTGGAAGACGGTGTTTCAAGAAAATGGGCCTAGAAAACAAGCAGGGGTCACTATCCTAATATCAGACAGGGTAGACTTTAGTCCGACGTTAGTCAAGAAAGATAAGGAAGGTCACTTTATATTGATTAAGGGCACACTCCAACAGGAGGACATTACAATCCTAAACATATATGCACCTAACATGGGGGCTCCCAAATTCGTCAAACAAACACTATTAGAACTAAGGTCACAGATAACACCAAACACAGTGGTGGTGGGTGACTTTAATACCCCACTCTCATCAATTGACAGGTCATCCAGGGAAAGAATAAACAAAGAGGCATCTGGACTAAATGAGGTCATAGAAGGAATGGACCTAATAGATATATACAGACCAATCTCCCTCATGAACATAGATGCAAAAATTCTCAACAAAATATTGGCAAACAGAATACAAGAGTATATTAAAAAGATCATTCACCCTGACCAAGTAGGCTTTATCCCAGAGATGCAGGGATGGTTCAACATACGCAAATCTATAAATGTAATACATTACATAAACGGGTTGAAGGACAAAAATCACATGATCATCTCATTAGATGCAGAGAAAGCATTTGACAAAATCCAACATCCCTTCATGATAAAAGTCCTACAGAGACTGGGAATAGAAGGAACATATCTCAATATAATAAAGGCTATTTATGACAAGCCTACAGCCAACATATTACTAAATGGGGAAAAACTGGAAGGTTTTCCACTAAAATCAGGAACAAGACAAGGGTGTCCACTGTCCCCACTTCTATTTAATATAGTTTTGGAAGTCTTGGCCATAGCAATAAGGCAAGAGACACACATAAAAGGGATACAAATTGGAAAGGAAGAAATCAAGTTATCATTATTTGCAGATGACATTATTCTATACATAAAGGACCCCAAAGACTCTACTAGCAAGCTGTTAGAGCTGATCAAAACCTACAGCAATGTAGCAGGATACAAAATAAATACACAGAAATCAGTAGCCTTCATATATGCTAACAACAAACACACAGAGGATGAAATCAGAGAATCACTCCCATTCACAATTGCATCAAAAAAAATAAAATAGGGCTGGAGAGATGGCTTAGCGGTTAAGCGCTTGCCTGTGAAGCCTAAGGACCCCGGTTGGAGGCTCGGTTCCCCAGGTCCCACGTTAGCCAGATGCACAAGGGGGCGCACGTGTCTGGAGTTCGTTTGCAGAGGCTGGAAGCCCTGGCGCGCCCATTCTCTCTCTCTCCCTCTATCTGTCTTTCTCTCTGTGTCTGTCGCTCTCAAATAAATAAATAAATTAATTAAAAAAAAAGTTGTGAGCTAGCAAGCCTAGCCTACACTATTTAAAAAATAAATAAATAAATAAATAAAAAATAAATAAAATACCTTGGAATAAACCTAACCAAGGAAGTAAAGAATCTATACAATGAGAACTTTAAAACACTCAAGCGAGAAATTGCAGAAGACACTAGAAAGTGGAGAAACATCCCTTGTTCCTGGATTGGAAGAATCAATATCATGAAAATGGCAATCTTACCTAAAGCAATCTACACATTTAATGCAATCCCTATCAAAATTCCAAAGGCTTTCTTCATGGAAATAAAAAAAAAACAATCCAAAACTTCATTTGGAATCACAAAAAACCTTGAATATCTAAAATAATACTGAGCAACAAAAAGAGGCTGGTGGTATCACCATACCTGATTTTACCCTATACTACAGAGCCATAGTAAAAAAAACAGCATGGTACTGGCACAAAAACAGACATGTAGATCAGTGGAACAGAATAGAGGACCCAGATGTAAGCCCAAGTAGCTATAGCCACCTGATATTCGATAAAAATGCCAAAAATACTCATTGGAGAAGAGACAGCCTCTTCAGCAAATGGTGTTTTGAAAACTGGATAAATATCTGCAGAAGGATGAAAATAGATTCTTCTCTCTCGCCATGCACAAGAATTAAGTCCAAATGGATTAAAGACCTTAACATCAGACCGGAAACTTTGAAACTGCTAGAGGAAGAAGTAGGGGAAAGCTTTCAACATATTGGTCTTGGCAAAGACTTTCTGAATACAACCCCAATTGCTCAGGCAATAAAACCACAGATTAACCACTGGGACCTAATGAAATTACAAAGATTTTGCACTGCAAAGGACACAGTGAAAAAAGCAAAGAGGCAACCTACAGAATGGGAAAAAATCTTCGCCAGCTATATATCTGATAGAGGATTAATATCTAGGATATACAAAGAACTCAAAAAGTTAAATAATAAGGAATCAAACAAGCCAATCAAAAAATGGGCTATGGAGCTAAATAGAGAGTTCTCAAAGGAAGAAATACGAATGGCATATAAGCATCTTAAAAAATGTTCTACGTCACTAGTCATCAGGGAAATGCAGATTAAAACTACATTGAGATTCCATCTCACTCCTGTCAGATTGGCCACCATCATGAAAACAAATGATCATAAATGTTGGCGGGGATGTGGAAAAAAAGGAACCCTTCTGCACTGCTGGTGGGAATGCAATCTGGTCCAGCCATTGTGGAAAACAGTGTGGAGGTTCCTAAAGCAGCTAGAGATTGATCTACCATATGACCCAGCTATAGCGCTCCTAGGCAATATCCAAAGGACTCATCTCATTTCCTTAGAAGTACATGCTCAACCATGTTTATTGCTGCTCAATTTATAATAGCTGGGAAATGGAACCAGCCTAGATGTCCCTCAACAGATGAGTGGATAATGAAGATGTGGTACATTTATACAATGGAGTTCTACTCAGCGGTAAAGAAAAATGAAGTTATGAAATTTGCAGAAAAATGGATGGACCTGGGAAGTATTATACTAAGTGAGGTAACCCAGGCCCAGAAAGCCAAGCGCCACATGTTCTCTCTCATATGTGGATCCTAGCTACAGATGACTGGGCTTCTGCGTGAGAATGAAAATACTTAGTAGCAGAGGCCAGTAAGTTGAAAAGGAGACATAAAGGGTGGAGAAAGGAAGGGAGGAGGATACTTAATAGGTTGATATTGTATATATGTAATTACAATGATTGTAATGGGGAGGTAATATGATGGAGAATGGAATTTCAAACGGGAAAGTGTGGGGGTGGGGAGGGAGGGAATTACCATGGGATATATTTTATAATCATGGAAAATGTTAATAAAAATTAAAAAAATAAAAATTAAAAAAAAAAATAAAATAAAAATAAATAAATAAATAATATATATTTTTAAGCAAAAAAAATAAAAATAAAAAGTACTATTCACTGGCCTGGAGAGATGGCTTAGCAGTATGGAACTTGCCTGCAAAGCTTAAGGACCCCTGTTCAACTCTCCAGATCCCATGTGGTCCAGAGGCACAAAGGTGAGGCAAGTGCAAGGTTGCACATGCCCACTAGGTGGTGCAAACATCTGGAATTGGATTGCAGTGGCTGAAGCCCTGATGTACCAACTAACTCTCTCCCTCAGTTTCTCTCTCTCTTTAAAAATAAAAAGTAAGTAAAGGTAACATTCACCTTGATCAGGTAGGCTTCATTCTAGGGAGGCAGGGATGGTTCAATATATAGCAATCAATAAGCATAATATATCACATAAATCGACTTAGGGGTAGATAATCACATTATCTTCTCAAAAGAAGCAGGAAAGGCCTTCAGCAAAACAGGACATGCCTTCATGAAATCATGTAATAGTTGGTGAAATAGAAAAAAAAAAAAGTTTGACAAAATACCAAGTGAAATTTCTAGTGTAAGGAGAAATTACTACAAAGCTATATGACATCAGAAGCCACTGTCTTCTGTAGCCTACACCAGTTGTATCTGGCTTTATGTGGGCACTGAGGAGCACTGAACTCAGGTAGGCAGGCTTACAAGCAAGTGCTTTAAAATGCCAAACCATCTCCACAGCTTCTAAGATCATGTTTTAAAAACTTGAATGCAAATGCTCTGAAGAGGTTCCATGTCCAACAATATAGGGATATGCATAACTAAAACCAGATACAAAACAAAATTTCATAAATTTATATGGAAATCCATATTTCACTACAAAGTATACTGACTTAAAGAGTTCTGAATGGATATTAAGTTCAAGCAGTGCTTTAAGAGGTGTTTATTGCATTGATATCACACTGGATTATAATATCCCAGTGAAAATCAGAGGGCCTTTCTGATATCATTAATCTCCTCTACCCATGATTTAAATAAAAGCCTAGCCCATTAACAGGACAGAAATGCTTCTGACTGAACAGCTCTGGGAAGGATGAATGCCTTCATGGGTATTAGTTATCAGAATAAGGTTATTTTGTAGATTTTGCAATGGTTGGATTTCTTTTTTCCTTTATTGTTTCTAAACGGTAAGAGGAAACTGGGTATTTGTGAGAAAAATTATCATAAAAGTGAATATAGTTGGGAACATGGACTGCAATTCAATATCTCTAAATATGAGGTATGATTATTCCGAACTGAGAATCAAGCAAAAAAGTTTGTGTTACTGGTCATAGTGAGTAGGTGTGGATGCTTTCATATGTGCAAGAACACAGGTGTTCATAAAACTTTTGCTAATGGTGTTGATCAAAAGTTAAACTAGGCACAGAAGGGCAGAGCCAGTGCCACTGCACCTACACAGTTACAGAGGGACAGAGAAGCATGTCCTTGGACTAGAGAGCTGGACAAAATCAGTAGTGCTCTTTGGTTCTGCTACAGGAGAATGAATCAAACAAAGATGGGTGATATTGAGAAAGGCTCTTAAGAAGATCATTGTTGAGAAGTGTTATTAGTGCTACACTATGGAAAAGGGAGGCAAGCACAATACTGGGCCAAATCTCCATGGTCTGTTTGGGTGAAGGATTGGTCAGGCTGCTGGATTCTCTTACACAGATTCCAACAAGAACAAAGGCATCACCTAGGGAGAAGACACACTGATGGAGCATTTGGAGAATCCCAGAAAGTACAACCCTGGAACAAAAATGATCTTCGCTGGCATCAAGAAGAAAAGAGAAAGGTCAGACCTGTGAGTTTATCTTTAAAAAGCTACTAATGAGTAATTACCACTGTCTTATTTATTACAAAACATAAATGTCTAGTGGCTTTTAATGTGTACCATAGTTTTATTAATTTCTTACACCACTATTCAGATCATGAATGACTAACAGAATGTTTTTGTTGGACAGTCCTTATTTAAGTAAAATGGGTTTGCAGTAAAGTGAAGATTATCTTTTTTAAAAATAGTATTCTGGTTCAGTCTATACTCTCACTGATTTCCCTCTTTAAAAATATGATTGGACTTAATTAGCATTGTTCAACTTTTCACAAAGACAGGGAATACCATCTCAAAACCCATTGAAGATTTGTTTTGTTTTGTTTTTTAATTTTTTTTTGGTTCATTTTTATTTATTTGAGAGTGACAGAGAGAAAGAGGCAGATAGATAGAGAGAGAGAGAATGGATGCACCAGGGCCTCCAGCTGCTGCAAACAAACTCCAGACGCGTGCACCCCTTGTGCATCTGGCTGACGTGGGTCCTGGAGTATCGAGCCTTGAACTGGGGTCCTTAGGCTTCACAGGCAAATGCTTAGCCACTAAGTTGTCTCTCCAGCCCAAGATTTGTTTTATAGTTATATTTCTATATCTAAGTACATGAATATGTTTAAACACTGGCAAAAATTCTGTTCACTGTTTCTAACCAAGCAGGATTTTCTGTGTTTCAGCTGGACTTTATTAGTCCATTACACATAAGGGTTTAATATAAAGCAGCAGTTGTCTTGACTATGCCAAATTAGGATTCCTTGTATTTAAAGATGCTGTCTTTTACTTATTAAAGGCATTTTAGTGTTAATTGTGTACAATATAAAATAGAGAATATTTGACACTTTAAAATAAGTTAAAATAGGAAGCATTAGAAAAGCTATAATTACTAATTCTATTGGTGGTACCAAGTGAAGAGTTCCCCTAAGAGTTTTGAGACAGGATGCTAATTGGAAAAAAGAAAAAACAAACAAACAAAAAAAAAAACAGCAAAACAATAGCCAGGCATGGTAGTCACACTAGTTACTCCATCAATGGGGAGATTGAGACAGGAGGCCTGAACTGAAGGCCAACTTGAGCTACATAGTGAATTACAGGGCTGAAATGTGAAGTATGAGAACTGTTTTCAAACACACATGTACACACACATACACACACATACACACACATACACCCATACATTAAGAAACAATAGCAAAATAAGCTGGGTTTTCCAAGTCTCATTGCTTACCCAGAAAGAACCTCACCCCAGAGAGGTATAGATGCTCTGTGAGCTTACCATATTTTAGTGTTCGTTTCATGTCTTTGCATAATAACAATATATTTCTGTGATATCTAGTTCCTAGATACTTGACTAAGTTGTTTCAGCTTTATCCAACTCACCAAATACATAACAGTGCAGCAATGTTTGATTTGTGACAATCATCTAATCATATACAGTTACTTAAGGCAACATCAAGGACAGTATAAAATCACAGCAATGACATGTATACTTGAGGCAACACTGAGCTCTATTAGTCTCTTACATCCATTTTCCTTTAAGAGATACCTTTTGGTTTTGTCATCCCTCCTTCAGACAAGGCTTATGACTAATCAAAGAAGTGGTACTTGCAAGCTTCCCTTTGTCTAGTTTTCTTTCTTTTTTTCTTTCTTTTGTTAAGAAGCCTTTTGTTTAGATTGACTATAATACAACTATTAAGTTTGTCCCTATGTTTATTTTTATCCCAATACAATGTTTTATCATTTATATTTATGTTTGTGGTATCATAAGAGAATGGGGGCTAAGTATCTCTCCAGCATTTACCATACCATCTGGAATACTGTATGACTTCAGTGCATATTCAATACCTTTGAGACTTATCTTTTTGAAAATCAAACTCCCATTGTCATGTTACCATATGATGATGCATCAATTAGTTAACTGTTTAGAGAAGAATTAGATTGCCAAGGTCTGAATTCACATGCTCTTTAGAGTATACCTTAAGAAAGTTTTGTTACTTCTCTAAGCCTTATTGTTCTTATTCATAGAGAATGACTGGTAGTGCTTACTTCATATGCTTGCGTATGAAGAGCTTTGCAAAATATATGGCCCAGAAAAATATTCCTCAATATGTTTAGCTACTAATATCATTTAAAATGCATTACTAGTCAAATTATGTATTTCATTTGTTACGTGCTTCTTTTCCCATATTTAGTTTAATTTCCAATGAGTAACATTAACTTCAAATTTTCTGGTTACCTTTCACTCCCTCCCCTACATCTTCAAGTACAAAGTACTACTTACAGAAAACAAATTATAAATCAACTAACTGGTTTGGAAATATTAATCAAAATGATTTGGTTATAAATCAACAAAAGCCATCTGAAATAAAGACAGGTCAGTATTAAGTGGTAAAATGCTGAGATGTAATTCATCTTAACAAATACCTATTAAGAACCCACATAGATCCTCACCAGTATGCTAGAAAAAGAAGGAAATAATTACATTTATTGATTGCCTACTCTGAGCTCTCTCGTACTGGACCCGCCATACATCATCTTATTTAAGTTATACAATTATGCTGTGGAGTAGGTGTTCCTATTTATCTGACAGTCCCAAGTTAGTGCACACTTTTTCCTCCAAATTTTATTGCTAGGCTGTATGGGAAAGGCTTAATGAATGAAGAGAAGGTTTTTAAAAGAAACTGGGCAATATGCATAGCATGACAAGTAGTTTAGAACTGTAAAATGAAAGAGCAATATGTACTGAGTTTTGTTGTGGTTGCAGGATTTGTAACTTCAAAATCACTTTGTTCTCCAGTTCTCCACAGAGTATTCCTGTCACATACTACAGATCCAGATACAGACTTCAAATAATTAATTTACAGAGGTAGAATTATCTGAGACCCAAAGATGTTAAGTAGTGGTCACTCCACTACCTGATTAATCATAGTTTTTGAGAAATTAGTTGATGTAGTCAAGGAGTTTTAACTTTTTTAAATTGCATGAGTGTGTGTGTGTGTGTGTGTGTGTGTGTGTGTGTGTGTGTAAGCACATGTGTGTATAGATACACTCGTTCTGTGCATGCATGTGAGGAGGTCAGAGGGGGAATGTAACTATCCTCCTTTATTGCTAATTTGTGTTGTTCCCCTCAGATGTAGACTTTCACTGAACTGGGAGCTGCCATTTCTAATGAAATTGGCACCAGTGAGCCTCCATGATTCTCTTGTCTCATCTCCCTATAGGGATTATAGGTACATATGGCAATGCCCAGCTGTTTACATTGGTACTGGGAATCAAACTAAGTCCAATAATTCTAATTCCATTCTAACTAAGGCATATTAAGCAGAAAGTAATCACACTATTCAAAGTTCTTTAGATGAGACAAACATAAAAAACATAGTGAATATTTTGGTGTGGTGGGGCATGCCTTTAATCCCAGTACTCAGGAGGCAGAGGTAGGAGAATTGCTGTGAGTTCAAGGCCTGGGACTTCATAGTGAATTCCAGATCAGCCTGGGCCAGAGTGAGACCCTACCTCGAAAAACTAAAAAAAAAAAAAAAAAATTGAACATTTCTTATTTGAATAATAGAATGAACTTGAAAAAAATTGTTAATGAATCCTTTAAACTATTATATCATGATAAGTGTTAATATACCAATTAAATGGGGGCTTTACATACATGTCCTGTGCAGAACATGAGATGGCTGGACTAGGAAGGGACTAATTAGAGGTGCCTTGTTCCACTGATATAGTCCTCAGAAGGCTCAGGATGTTGACCTGCCTGATGAGGCTATTTGGTACTGAAAAAACAAGCTTATATATTGAGTATAGTGGGAACTCAATTCTTCAGTGGTTTTCAAGGCAGTTATGGAAAGGGAAAAGGATGAAATAAATTTTGTGAAACTGGATTATGTTAGAGGTATAAATATGAATTCTTAGTGCATACACCCACACACACAAATGTACCAAGAATATCTTCTGTTTGTCTTTGATACCATATTATTTATGTGTTCTTTAATATGTAACTTGATATCTAAAAATAGAGAGTGTGTCTACTGAAATTATTTAGAAAGAGTTCCATGATGGAAATGCTTGGCATATCTGGCACTCAAATTGTAGGGAGCCAATGCAGACGCCATTACAAGATGATGCTGGCTTCTCGCCAGTCTTGAGGTAAATACTTCCTCAGTTAGGCAGCAACCTCCCTTGAGGTTGTGCATGCACTTGATGCACCTTGTCCTGAGCCTATCCCGGCTCCTGTGGGTGGGTGAGCCTATGGCAGCCAATCAGCAGGCGTCCCATAGTATTCTGCCCTATAAAAGCAGCTACACTCCTGCGCCCCTCGCCCCTCGCCATCAACTTTCCTGTTAACCAAGAGGCTCTCCAATAAAGTGTGATCGAGAAGGATCTTCGTCTGGTGGTCGTGCTTCTCCTGCGGGTCAGGGGGCTCGCCCCAAAGTGGTGCCAAAACCCGGGAACGCTGGGTGTTTTGTGGTCACCAGGCGAGGGGCCGAAGAGGATCCAGAACTTGACACACGGAGAAGAAGACGTCGGAGAGGAAGACGTCGGTAAGTCATCCCCAGTCATAATGTTTTTTCACTTAGATCCCTACCTGATCCTTGTTATTTTCATTCCTGTGTGGTTTATTGTCCTTGTCGTTTGCTGTGAGCGCAACATGGGCAACTCAGAGGACAGAATTGGTAAGAGTACACTGCCGTTTTGGCGGCTGATTCACTCTTGCTTAAGTAAAGAAAACCACATGGAACTTATTAGAAGGGGACGGGAAGTTCTCGCAAGGCATCAGGATAGCCTTTCTGAGTCAGATTCAAATGGGGAGTCAAAAACTAGGCCTAGAAAAAGAAAAAAAATAAAAAAGAAGGGATTAAACAAAGAAAAAAGTTTACAAGATGAGCTCAGAGAAACAGGTAAAATCTATAATTGCCCCTCCCCCCCCCCGAGGGGGAAAAAGGAGCCTTTAACAGGCTCTATCCTCCCATTGAGGAGCTTACACATGCTAATGTACTTGACACAGATAAGGAGGCTAGCTCCGATTCTGCAGAGGAGGAAGAAGAAGAATTATTTAAAGGGGAAGAGGAAAGACTAAAGGAGGCCACCGCCTGTTATAAAAGAGAACAGACAAAGGGGCCTAAAGGCCAAGGGTGTAGTCCTTTATAGTCCCTAGAGCCTTCTGCACCCCCACCCTATAACTCCCCTGGGGACACATGCCGCTTCATTAAAACCTCCCCTGGGGACACATGCTGCTTCATTAAAACAAAAACCTGGTCCGGGCTGGCCTCCGCTAGGAGGGGCTTCTATTATGGCTTCAAGAAAAAAAAAAAAAAAAAAAGGAAAAAAACTCCTTGGGAGCCGCACTCTCCAATATTTTCCGCAGCTGGTAGCTCGACAGGCTTTTTTTGGGCTTAAATATTGTTTAATACACTTTGCAAAGCTGCCTGACAAACTCATCATCCCCTATACTAAGGAACAGGTAGAAGTTTTGTCTGGCACTGTGGATGATTGGAGCATTCTCATGTGTGCTTTCCCAAATGTCATAGATAATCATTATCCAAAGAGCCCTATTTTGTCCTTTGTTGAAAATAATCTGATTTACTTTCCTAAAATCACTGTTCAGGAGCCTATTACATCAGCCCCTGCCATCTTTACTGATGGTTCAAAGTCTGGTCGTGGGTCCTACTTGGTACAGGGATCGGAGCCTATAGTAAGAATGTTTAGACCTGATTCCCCTCAAATTGTTAAATGCCTAATTGTTTTGGAGGTCTTTCAAACATTCTCTACTTCTTTTAACTTCTGCCTGGCCCCTTATCACAGGCTAATGACCTCGTGGACCGGGCCACTAGGCTCGCCATGATTTCTCTGGAAGATACAAAAGCTTCAGCTACTGAATTCCATAGATTATATCATGTTCCTACAAACACCTTGAGAAAAAAATTTTCTATTTCCAGAAATGAAGCACGAGACATTATAAAATCTTGTCAGTCTTGTGTCACCTTTTTACCCTCCCCACATGTGGGCGTTAACCCTCGAGGTCTGCGTCCTGGAGACCGTTGGCAAATGGATGTGACACATCTTCCAGAGTTTGGAAGATTAAAATACCTACACGTCTCAGTGGACACGTGCTCAGGTATTATTTTTGCCTCACCATTGGCAGGTGAGAAGGTCTCTCATGTAAAAACTCACTGCCTAGAGGCCTGGGCTGCTTGGGGAAAGCCACACCGCCTAAAAACTGATAATGGCCCAGCGTACTCATCTGGTGGCTTTCGAGCCTTCTGTGCCCAAATGCAGGTTACACATACCACTGGCCTTCCTTACAACCCACAAGGTCAAGGTATAGTAGAAAGAGCCAATAAAAGTCTAAAAGCTCTTTTATTTAAACAAAAAGGGGGTATAGCGGAAAATGCAACTCCCAAGGAAAGAGTGTCTTTAGCCCTTTTTACCCTTAATTTTTTAATCTTGGATAATAATAATAAATCTGCAGCTGACAGGCACAGTCAACATGTGATTCAATCATCTAGTGAGATGGTGTTGTGGAAGGATGTCTTAGATAATAAATGGAAAGGACCGGATCTTGTTGTGATAAGATCCAGGGGAGCTGTTTGTGTTTTTCCACAGGAACAGGATTCCCCTCATTGGGTTCCAGCCCGGCTGGTGAGGACAATCAAACGATCTCCGGAGGAGGGTCCAGGAGACAGTGATATTCATCAGGGCGGAGATGATGAAGGTCTTGTGGATAATCTTCCTCCTGTGCCTGGAATCCATAAATCAAGTGGAAGAGGAAGGGACACAAGATGAAGGGGCGTCTTGGAAGTGCCTCAATACTTCTGGGGGTGTTAATGACATTGGACATGGCTGTGGGAGGAATACTTCCTTTGCCCCTGCGCTGGTGTGTGTTCATCCACCGTTTCTGTTCGTTCTTAGTAACTTCTCTTTTAGTAATTGCACCAATGCTTCCTGCTATCTGTCATTTTAAGGAAGGGGTAGGAATGGGAATGTTCCTAGTGTGCTGCCTGGGAGGATGCGTACTTTGCCTCTGGTTGATTTGCTGCCTGCGAACCCAAACCAAGTGGGACAAGGTGGTCATTTCTCAAGCGCTTGCTGCCTTGAAAAGTGGTTCCTCCCCCCAAATTTGGCTGTCAGCTTTAAAAGGCATATAGCTCCCCTGGCCCTTGCACCCTCAGGGTCTCAGAGTACCCATTGCACGAGGATGGGCAGGGATCTGGTAGCTTTCGTTTGACCGCCGCCTTTGCACTCTCAGGGGATCTGTCCCATTGCACTGAGGAAGGGGAGGTTGAACTTCTTCCCTTGATCGGTCAACACATCATGAGGTGCGGACCTGATCGGAAAGGTGACTATTTTTCTGAGCTATGCCATAAGTTAATAAAAAAGGGGGAACTGTAGGGAGCCAATGCAGACGCCATTACAAGATGATGCTGGCTTCTCGCCAGTCTTGAGGTAAATACTTCCTCAGTTAGGCAGCAACCTCCCTTGAGGTTGTGCGTGCACTTGATGCACCTTGTCCTGAGCCTATCCCGTGGCTCCTGTGGGTGGGTGAGCCTATGGCAGCCAATCAGCAGGCGTCCCATAGTATTCTGCCCTGTAAAAGCAGCTACACTCCTGCGCCCCTCGCCCCTCGCCATCAACTTTCCTGTTAACCAAGAGGCTCTCCAATAAAGTGTGATCGAGAAGGATCTTCGTCTGGTGGTCGTGCTTCTCCTGCGGGTCAGGGGGCTCGCCCCACAAATCACTTTCTAAGTTTCTGGGTTTTACTTTCTAGGTTCAAGGTATCTAAGTTCACTTTGTTAATTTAAGGGAATTGGGGATCTTTTATATAAATAACTGATTTTAGGCCTATTTACCATCTGGAAATAACCTATAAAACCAAGTAGTGGGGAAGTCTTTTGAAAATGATTAGATCCTTTCAAAGAAAATCAGGATGAAGAAGCATCTTGGAAAATTTGATTGGGTTGCATTATAATTAATTATATATTCTGAAGATGTCCGTCATCAGTGCTATGAATAAATAGATGAGTGAAGGAGAAAAGAAAGCTCTATCTAATGATAGAGTGACTGCTAATAAACATAGAGAAGACCCTGGAGGTAAAAAATCAGCTTTTAGAAATCACAGTGACAATTGTTTTGGGCAAGAATCAAAATAAATGAAAATCTTATTAGGAAAAATAAATGAGAACAGTCTTTACATATTACCAAAGTAAGTCTATAAATGCAAATGTCATCACTTACTAGACACTAAGAAAAATAAAGTATCCTTAGTGACACTCAGTGCATTAATATTGCACTGGAGAACTTTGTGAGAGCCATCATAACCCAGTGACTAAAGTTAGGACTACAGTGACAAAGCCCCATGAAGTGTCTCACACTATGGCCTAAAACAAATGCAGCATCCTGAAATCTGAAATGTCTTACTCCTTGAGCTCAAGAGATGAAAAATTATTTACTAAGGCAAGTTCTAGAAAATCTTGGCAGACATACTCTTTCAATGAGAGATTTACCCCTACCCAGTACATTCTTCTGCATTTCTTCTTTCTGGTTGGTCAGCGTCCTAGCAATAATGCATGCAATTAAGAATCCATGAGGAGTCCCCTGCTTCAGAGGATGTATGCATGTGAATCTTTCTTTTTCAGAAGCTAAGGAGACCTCAGGAGATTCACCACCCCTTGCATCTCTGTCAAGGGCCAGGTGAAACCACAGAGAAATTGGGGAGACAAGCAAAAGTGCTGTTTCTATGGTGAGACTGTCAAGCAGCACCAAGGTGAAATAAACAGAAGCTGAGGATATTCAACACATACCAAAGCAGAGATCCAGAGACTCCTAAGAACTCATTATTGAAGTAGACTTAAAATACACCCAACAAAGCTCAGGGAATTTTGTGGAAGAAGGGGGTGGAAAGATTGTAAGAGCCACAGGTTAAGATGTCATTCCAAGAGGCACAGTCTACCCCTAATAACTAACTGCTGCTCCCACAGTGCATAACCCACAACCCCATGTGGAATACTAACAACTCCACTGAGGAGGACCCCCTGTGGAATGGGTGCAGGCAGAAGGGAAAAGATTGTACCAACACATGATGTATCCATATGAAATATGTTCTTAATAAAAAATAATAAAAATTTAATAAAAGAGAATCCATGAGGGCTGGAGAGACTGCTTAGTGGTTAAGGTGCTTTCCCATAAAGCCTAAGGACCTAGGTCCATAAGGACCCAAGTTCAATTACCAATGACCCATTTCAGCTGGATGTACATGGTGGCAAATGCATCTGGAGTTTGTTTGCACTGAATAGAAGCCCTGGTTCCCTCTCTCTCTCTCTCTCTCTCTCTCTCTCTCTCTGTATCTATCTATCTATCTATCTATCTATCTATCTATCTATCTATCTATCTATCTATCTATATCTTTCTTGGTCTCTCTCATTCTCTCAATAAATAAATAAAATTAAAATTTAAATAAGAAAGCCAGGTGTGGTGGTACATGCCTTTAATCCCAACACTTGGGAGGCAGCAGTAAGAGAATCACTATGTGTTTGAGGCCCCCCTGAGACAACATAGTGAACTGCAGGTCAGCCTGGTCTAAAGTGAAACTGAAAACCAAATAAATAAATAAAATAACAATAAAAATAAAAACAAAAAGAATCCATGAATTCACCTTTGCTCCCCACATAGCTCTTAACGTCATTTAGAGAGAATATAACTCAGTTTACTTTCATGTGGCTAGAATTGGCTAAAAAGCAGTTGTACTTTGTTTTATTTGAAGCCATTATTACTGTTATACAACTCAACAGGTGATGCCTGAACTGTGCAAATGAAACTGTTCTCCATGCCAATTTTGGTGATGTCAATACCTAAGGCAAATATCTGTCAAGAAAGTGTGTGCAGAACAGTGCTTATTTGAGAACCCAAGACTTAGGAATGTGTAACATGTAAGAGCATTCTTACCAGGTGACTAAATTAAGAGCAGCAAAGGAACTTGCTTAATGATGAGAAATTCACACCTGTCAAATGTATGTTCAAACACAAACCATTTAGGACTAGAAATTGCTTCGTATTAAGAGATTTAACATACACCGTTTCATGAGGCTGGTGCAAGTATCTCTTAATTAGTTCTCCAGAGTAAAGCTAAGAAAACTGAATGAAGAAATACTTTCCCCTTTAGTTATTGATTTTCAAATAACAAAGAGAAATATAGACTAGACTGTGATAGGTAAAAATGCTCTATTTTTTCTATCTGTTTATGAGAAGGATTTTTGCTGTTGTAAAGATTGAGATTTAAGGCTTATTCAAACATTTCCTGAAGTATTTTAAAAATCAAATCTCAAATTGACTTTATTAATATCACATAATTCACAATGTATATCTTTATTTTCTAAAAAAGATAATGAAAGTCTTTGCTTTCAAAAGTAAAGTTCAAATGTACTTTAACTTCACTTTTCCCCTAGAAGTGAAAATTTGCTATTTATGCAAAATTTATTAGTGTTCAAACTAAAAATGCTTAAGTATGTGATTTTGCAGCTATGTTAGAAAAGAATGCATTTCAGTTAGACTATATTGTGGGGAAAATAAACAAAGAATAGAAAAAATCCATAGGTCACTGTGTACACAATAGTAAGCCATTTGATTTACTGTATAACTCCCTCTGGATTATTTTCCACAGTAGAAAGCGTAGTGTGGTGTCTGCTTAGGTCTCTTGATTATTTCTTGCAATAAAAGGGGTATTTTTCTTTTGATACAAAACTGACAGGCTATGGGTAGAACTCAGCCAACAAAATAAAGCACACTTCTATTTACTCTGAAGAGCACAGTATTGAAAAATATACTTTTTTGTAGTAGAAGTAACATGACAGCCTAGATTGTAGTGACTACTTACAATATCATTTTGGTGTTCAATAAAGGAGAAATGAAGAGATAAAATTGTCATTTTCTAGGAGTTCTATCTAAGCTTCCATTCCCATAGCCAATATAAAGCATGTTTGTAGGATGTGGGGAATGATCTTTGATTGGAAGGAGACATATGGTGTATGGTGCAGTCAGGAAGATGAATGGCCTGAGGATTTCTCACTAGGAGCATTTTCTTCTGCCAATGTATGCTGCTGTTCTGTTGAAACTTTCAGACAAGATCACAGTGAGGTGAGTATCCCTCAGAGTTAACACCTAATTAGTCATTGCACCCTGTATTCAATTTCTACTTATGGAAAACAATTGTCAATAAGACATATCTGGGTGGTCTGATGACCATTTCAATCCAAAGAGGAGATGCTAGCTAATGGAAGTTTAGTTTCATTGCTATTCTTGGGCTTTTGACACACCATTCAGTTAACATCTCAATTCTACTTTTTCTCTTCAGCTTATGTCCTCAAATTTGCATGTTTGTAAAGCCATCAGTAAAAAAGATCATCCCTTCTAAAGCATGGTCTTTTGTGTCTAGTGCCATGTTCTGCCTGGGTTACTCTCTTCTTTGTCACTCCTTATTTTTCAAGTTAAGCCACAGTAATTCTCTCAGAATTCCAGGAAAGATCTTGACTTTTGGATATTTCTAACCCTTTATGCATGTGAGTTTATCTCCTTGAGATGTATTGCCTTGAGCATTGCTTTGACGTTACCATGATTGCCACCTTCTTCCCTCTGTCCAACTGAATTTCTTACATATGTCATTTATTACTGTACGGATTGAATTATTATGTCCATTCATCTCACTCCTTTTTTGTAGTCTTTAGGAGAATGGACTAGACTATATCTTACCCATTTATTTATTTATTTATTTATTTTGCATCTGGCACTCATGCACAGTAGTACCTAAGTGTTTTCTCTGTAACATACTGACTGAAAGCTTAGTAAATAGGACTGAATTGGAACATACAAAACATCTCTATATGTAACGTTCTATCTATACTAAGCTATATATACTCAGACGTACTTGGATCTCTTTATATGGTTTCATTTTCTTTCCTTTCCAATATTTTAAGGCTCCATAATTGTCTTCAGGGTTTTTTTTGTACTTTAGAAACCATATGAACTGCATTATTTGCATAGCAATGTTTCCCTAAACAGAAACTCAAAAATTTTAAATGTGCATTACTGAAACAATATAAAGGACCCAATATACTATCATTACTTATGCCAATTCCTTTTATGTTCCCTACACATAGTTATAAACTAATGGAGATAAAAAGTAAGTAAGTATTGTAGTACTCATTTTACATAGTATTTTTTTAAATTTTATCCAATCTCAAGGTAATTTTTCTTCTAAAAATATAATACAAAATATACTTTCCACTGTCATAATACACTTAGAACACAAGGCCATCAGCTAGAGAATGCAGAGATACATACGAGAAAGGGAAAGAAGCCAGGACAACAAAGCAGAAACAGAAGCAAACATAGATTTTGGCAAAGTTAAGGGCTCGTTTCTCTCTCTCCCTCCCTCCCCACTTTGCTGTAGACTGAATAGAGGTTCTTGTGCATGCCAAGCAATTGTTCCAACCCAGTCACAAAGCTATACCTCATACTTGCAATTAATTAAGCACATATTTAATTTCATTCAGATTTATGAACCAATACTTAGTAGGTTTTGGAAAATAATAGGATTAGCCTCACATAAGCAATATTCTCCAATAAAGGAAAGGAACATCTGACACAGGAAAGGATGAGGAGAATAAGCAAGCTGAAAATAGATCATAAATAGTAGATGTAGGTCATAGCTTCCCTCAATTCTAAATTCTAAAGTGGAAATTTATGTCACAATTATTATGATACAATAATTGCCCAGAATTAATAGTCTACCAAATATTTTTGTGCCCACACTAACAATACAGCATGAGTTCAAGGTATGTTCCAGTTTATTGTTTTCCTGATAGAAGAATGCCTTGGTTAAGCCTTCTTTTTACAAGATTATATATTTTTTTTATTAATTATTTTGTACTCAGTGAATACAGTCAATTTGGTACCATTGTTAGGCTCATCCATGTCCTACCCCTCCACCTTGCCACTCCTTGTTGAGGTATATGGGTCGTGCATTCTGGAGTTAGCCTACAATTATGGGTAGGATAAATGTCTCTGCATATCATGACACAACATGTGGCTCTGACATTCCTTTCACCCCCTCTTCCACAAAAATTCCCTGAGCCATGTTGGGTTCATTTCTGGTCTGCTTCAGTGATGAGGTGTTGGGGGCCTCTGGGTCTCTGGGTATCTGATTTGGTAGGAGTTGATTTTTCTCTGTGTTGATCTCCTTCACTCTTGTGCTGGTATCCAGTTCACCAAGAAAACAGTACCCTTGCTTGTTTCACCAATTGTTCTTAGTTTCAGCTGGGGAATTTTGATGTATGATGGTGTGGCTGTCTCCTTAGGATCTGCATCTATCTGAAAAAGAGAAGCAGATTCTCCAACGGAGAGTAAGTTAGCACTAGACAAATGAGATAACCCTTACTTTTTAATAGAGAATTTAAAAGGTGTAGGCCCTCTTGTAGCCCACAGTTGGTGGTAGCTTGATAATGGAGAGCAGGCTTAGGTTTGGATATGGTTCTGACTTGCTTCCCAGATCCAGTTATTAGTCCCTTACCACTGAAGGGATCAGTTAGCCAAAACAAGAGCAGTTGGTTTCCCACCATGGCTGTGTGCCACTATTGCACTTGTGTGAGCATCACAGCTGGTTATTTGCTGCTAAGTAGGTTAGACCATGAGTTGCTTGGACAGATATTGGTCATTTTTTTTCCCAGTCGCCCATGTCGCACCTTCTGGCACTAGACACGCTGACTGTCTGGGGACTGACTCTCTTCCAGCTTCCAGCCATGCCATTCCATTTTATGTGTCAACCACATAGGTGTCTTCAGCAGTAGGGTCTTACCACTAACCTTTGGTGCATCATCAAGTACTCTGACAGAAATCTGTCTTTCTTTTAGAAAACCTTGTAGGTCTCTCTGATCAAAAGCTCATTGTGGATGATAGCCACATACTGTTACTGGGAGTTACAGGTCAGTGGCCACTAAGAAAAGGAAGAAAAAGGTAACTAATATAAAAGAGTTAGAGAGAAGAGAGAGGAGGGAGAGAAGCTGTATAAGATTAATGTCAGTCATCATCATACCCTCTCCAATGTATTGTGGCTCTGGTGTTCCTTCCAAGGGACTGGTGAAGGTTCAGCCATTTGCACTCCCTTTTAGGATGTAGAATTTTATGGTACCATTGCTTTTTGGGTCTAGATTTGTGTTTCCCACCCCTCCCTTGTTCTCTCCTCCCTCCCCACCCATCCTATTGTCTAGACCTCAAGATGCTTGCTGGGTATGTAAGGCATCTTGGGTAGATTCAGGTTAGGTGTTGTAGATGAGTGAGACTTTGTGGCAGTTTTCTTTCTGTGATTGGGTAACTTCACTGAGATTGATCTGTTCCAGGTTCAAACAGCTTTCCTCAAATTTCATTTTGTCATTTTTTGCTTACTGCTGCATAGAATTCCATTGTGTAGATATACCACATCTTAGTTATCCATTCTTCTAGTGATGGACTTCTGGGTTGATTCCAGCTCTTAGCTATTACGAATTGAGCCACTATAAACATGGTTGAGCAAATCTCTTGGCCTGAGGCTTAAAGGTTTTAGGATAGATGCTCAATAAGGGAATAACTGGGTCTGTTGATATCCCTATAGTCAGATTTTTCAGGAGTCTCCAGATTGCTTTCCAAAGTGGTTGTACCATTTTACATTCCCAACAACAGTGGTTAAATATTCCTAATTCTCCGCATCCTTGCCAGGATTTATTTTCATTTGATTTTTTGATGTTTGCTATCCTTACTGGGATAAGGTGAAATCCAATAGTTGTTTTAATTTGCATTTCTCTGATGATTAGGGATGATGAACATTTTCTTAAGTGTGTGGTTGCCATTTGTATTTCTTCCTCTGTGAACTGCCTGTTCAGCTCTTTTTTCCATTTTTTGAGTGAGGTATTTGACTTTTTACTGTTTAGGTTTTTGAGTTCTTTGTAGATTCTAGAGATTAGGCCTCTGTCAGTTGGATAACCAGCAAATATTTTCTCCCATCTTGTGGGTAATCTATTGGCTTTGCTTATTGTATGCTTCTCTGTAAAGAAACTCTTCAGCTTCATGTGATCCCATTGGTTGAGTGACTGTTTAAGATCGTGAGCTACTGGGGTTTTGTTCAGGAAGTATTTTCACACTCCTATTTCATAGAAAGTACTTCCTAAATTTTTGTCCAGTAGCAGTCGAGTTTTTGGTCTTATATTGAGGTCTTTGATCCATTGGGACTTGAGTGTAGTGCATGGCAAAATGTGTGCATCAAGTTTCAATTTCCTGCATATGGTTATCCAGTTTGTCCAGCACCATTTGTGAAAGATGCTGTCTTTTTTTCCAGCCTATATTGTTAGGGCCTTTGTCAAATATCAAGTAGCTATAGTTGCTTGACCCAAAGTCTTGGTCCTCAAGTCTATTCTATTGGTCTATACTCCTGTTTTTATGCCAGCACCATGCTGTTTTTATTAGCATGGCTTTGTAATATGGCTTTAGATCAGGTATGGTGATGCCTCCGGAGGTATTTCTTTTGCTGAGGATATGTTTGGATATGCGAGGCCTTCTGCCTTTCCATATGAAATATGAGATCATTTTTCTATCTCTGTGAAGAACACTATTGGGATTTTAATTAGAATTGCATTAAATCTGAATATTGCCTTTAGTAGGATTGCCATCTTCACATTGTTAAATCTGCCTATCCCACAGCATGGGAGGTCTTTCCATTTTCTCAAGTCCTCCTCAATTTCTGTTTTTGAGTGTTTTTATGTTTACAAGTTTTATACTTTTAAACTTATACTTTATAGCAGAATAAGAGTAAGTTATGTTTGGAAACCGGGGAAAAAGTAAATGATAAATGGGCTGGGGAAATAGCTTAGCAGTTAAGTCATTTGTTGCAAAGCCTAAGGACCCTGCTTCAATTCACCTGGACCCATGTAAGCCAGATGCACAATCTGGCACATGAGTGTGGAGTTGGTTTGCAGTGGCTAGAGTCCATGGCATATCCATTCTCTCTATCTGCCTCTCTTTCTAAAAATAAATAAAAACAAATTTATTTTCTTAAAGTAAATGATAGACTTGAGTAACAATGAATGAGTCAAGCATGCAGCATTAGGCCTTGCACATGTGTTAAATGTTGCTCTGCCTCCATGTTCTCCATGTGCTAGCTTACTGCACACCTCATGTAAGTTTCATTAATAGGCATCGTATGTAACATAGGACAGCAGCAAAGAGTTGATGCAATTGAGCAAACAAAGAATAGAAAGTTTCTAACACTTTCTAGCACTTTCAAACAAGATTATTAAAATGTAAGTGTATTTAGTGCTTAAATAGGAAAACCACAAGTATCTTCTAAAACAATATGTCTTAGATAATTTTTTAGAAAACATACCAGTAGAATAGATTGTGTGCTAAGGAAGTCAGAAGGCTAAATAGTTGGAAAATTATTCTGAAACTGTCTTAAGAAGTTATAGTTATGCTTGTAGAATCTGAGAAAACAAAATTAATTTGTCATTTAAAAATCCATTCCAGTTAGGCATTGGGCACATGCCTTTAGTCTCAGCACTTGGGAGGCAGAGGAAGGAGGATCTCTGTGAGTTCAAGGCTAGCCTGTGACTACAGAGTGAATTCCACATCAGACTGGGCCAGAGTGAGAACATACCTCAAAAAAAAAAAAAAAAATCAAATCTGGGCTGGAGAGATGGCTTAGCGGTTAAGCGCTTGCCTGTGAAGCCTAAGGACCCCGGTTCGAGGCTCGGTTCCCCAGGACCCACGTTAGCCAGATGCACAAGGGGGTGCACGCGTCTGGAGTTTGTTTGCAGAGGCTGGAAGCCCTGGCGCGCCCATTCTCTCTTTCTCTCCCTCTATCTGTCTTTCTCTCTGTGTCTGTCGCTCTCAAATAAATAAATAAAAAATATTAAAAAACAAATCTATTCAACATCTAACTGTAGTAAGAATGGCATTACAAAGACTAAAATAAAATGTCACTGGTAAGGATAGGATGAGAAGAGAATGTGTTGTTGATAGAAATGTACAGAACATATGCACAATATAATGTTTTTCAGCAAAGAAAATAATAAAATCCTGTTATTTGTGGCCACATGGCTGGTACTGGAAGTCAACTGGATGTTAAGCCAAGTAATTCATGAGTTTTGCTCTTATATGAAGCCAAAGAAACTTGATATCATTTAGACAGACAGCAGAATGGTGGTTACCAGAGGTTGACGGAACTAGAGTGGGGAGAAAGCTGGGAAAGCCCCTGCCCCCAACTCACAAACTTGCACAAATCTCCATTTAGGAACAAGAGGTTCTGGTGTGCTGCTGTACTACAGATGAACATATTGTATCATATATTTCCAAAACCTAAGAGAAAGAATTTTGAGTATTTTTACCATAAGCAAATAATAAACGGCTAGGTATAGTGGTGGGTGCACACGTATAATCTTAACACTTGGAAAGTGGTTGCTGGTGAGTCAGAGGTTAGGCTCTGCTACACAGTAAGATTGAAGCTAGCCTGGACTACATGCAACTCTATCTCAAAAAAGAAGAAAGAAAAGAAAGATAACTGGTTGAGGAGAGGGGAGATAGGTATGTTTTTCTTGATTTGAACAATAAAAACAATGGAGACATGAGATTATCCATGTTCATTAAAATAGAACATGTAGCTGGGTATGGTGGTGCATGTCTTTAACCAAGCACTTAGGAGATAGAGGTAGGAGGATGGATGGCTGTGAATTCAAGATCACCCTAAGACTAAATAGTGAATTCTAGGTCAGCCTAGACTAGAGTCAAATCTTACCTTGAAAATTCATGGTTCCTCTTATTAACATGTACATTTTTAAGTGTCAGTTATGAATTTAATCTAAAATTTAAATAAGCCACTGGATGAGGATAATCATTGGCTTCTTTATGACCTATTTGTCTTATAAAAACTAGTCTTCTTTCTTGAGTTCCCTTGTGGTGTGGTCTGAGAGCTTTCTCTTTAACATTTGTCTGAAATTTCCAGCTAGTCACTTCCTTAAGTATGTTGACTATTTTCAGTAGCTTAATTATCACCTTCTCATTGCTAGCTACAAAGTAAAAATAAGAAAAAGCACTTCCCAGTTTTCCAGAATTCTAATGACATGAATTTATTTCAAGAACTAAATGGATCAAAGGAGCGTCTCTAATTTAACATCTCCCTCCCTCTCTCTCTGTGTGTCTCTCTTGCTCTCGCTCTCTCTTCGCCCTGATTCACTTCTGTTACTCAGCTCTACTCCGTTTTCTTGTTTTGCAGTCCATGCACAGGGCTACACTAGGAGAAGCATTTGGATGAAACTTGGCAAGAAATAAGCTGAAATATATTGAGCATCCCCAGTCCCAGGACACTCATACAAAACTCTGCAATATAACCTTTGGAAAACTTGATGACCTCGTGAATTGACCGGAAACATCAAAGAAGGACACTGTGTACATACAGGAACCGAAGGGATAAAGCCATCTTCTTCATTGAAACAACAGCCTTGGTCGGTACCTGATACCAGGAATTCTCAGTTTGATGAGGTGAGACTCATTAATTTAATTCTGAGTACAGCACATTTGGTTCTAATGAGCTGGGTTTTCCCCATTGCCTAGTTCACTTTGTCTACAGTGAAGTGCTTCGGAGGCCACCAGAAGTCCATTAGAGTGGAGGGCGGAGAAACAGGTCCCCTGTGGCCCCAGAGAGCTAATACACCTCGTTATGGAGTTACAGCAAAGATTTTGGCATAGTGGAAGAAAATGGTAAAGAAACAACACATGACTACTTTTTGTTGTTAAAGTTAAACTCACCTGTTTTGTAAACTGGAAAATAATATACACTTATATGAAGTGACAATTTTTTTCACATCTGATTATCATTGTAGCAAACAACATTTACATGGTTTTCACAAAATGTAGAGATTAATTTCAAAATGATGTAATGTAAACTTTAAATATGTAAGACACCTTCATTTGTACAGGGCTAGCAGAATCACCCATTTGGCAGAGCGCATGGCATGGAGCAACTGCTTGGCTCTCCTCAGTAGTGTTACTTCTTCATTTCTTTCATACTTGTTCTGCACATCACGCCTATACATTAGGGTATGAACCTGGACTCCAGTATTTTTTATCCTTTTTCTAACCAAATATCTTTCCATCTTACATACATATCATGGGAAGTTCCTCTATGTGGGGAAAATGTGCAAATAAAATCTTTTGCAAATTTTATGAAATGATGGTCACCTGTATATTTTCTGAGCAAGATACATCACAGGAATGTTGGTTTGAAAGGAAATAGAGGGGATGGTTTATTTTTTTTTTTAAATCTTAGTGTTCCTATTCTAATACCTTCCCAACCATACATACACACGCTAAGTACCATCTACAACAATAAATTCTGATTTTGGTTTATTTCTTGATTTCAAAATTAGTCTGTTGCTCAGATCTGTATCACACTAGTTGCATAATTTAAAATTATATGCTATTTCTTTTACTGGAGAGTTCATTGTTCAGAGGTAGAAGTGCTTTGAATGTTGCTAAGGAAGAAAATCCATTAACTTTACTAGCATCTTTTTGTTGTTGTTGTTAAATTTTTGAGACAGGTCTGATGTAGCTCAAGATGGCCTCAAGCTTTCTGTATAGCTGACAATGTCTTTGAACTTCTGCTATTCCTGTCAGTCACTCAAGGGCTAGTGCTACAGGTAGGTGCCACCATGTCTGGAATATACACTGTGCTGAGGATAGCACCTAGAGGTTCATACATGCTGGACAAGCACTCTATCAACCTTCCTTTTACCTGTTTAACCAGAGATTAAAAGATTACTCCTGAACCACCAGGCTTTCTCAGGCTCTCTCTTCCAGTGCAGAAGTTGCATTGTACATTGTGTGCTAGCATGTGAAAGTCATGTAGAAGAATTTTCTGACCTGGCCCTATCAGAGTCTTGTGTATCTCAGAAATGTGCTCTGTTACCTTTACTGGATCTCATATCTCCTTCCACTACAGTTTCCCCACTACATAATATTATGTTCTCTGAGTTTATTAGTTCTAAAAGATAATAGCATGTTTTTTAAAATAATCTTTGGTTGTAAAATTAATTAAACTACATAGAACATATTTTATAATTGTCTTGTATATTTCATAATTCCAGTATTTTTAATGATTCTGGAAGCTCATCACCAGAAAATATACTACCACTAATCCTAAAGTCACTGCATAAAGCTTATAGCCACTAGGCATCATAAAAATGATTATGTGGATAAACCTTACAGAACATAAATAGTGAGAATTTAGTTAAAGAGAGCAAGTGGGATGGAAACCACAGCAAGACCCACTACGTGACACTTAAAAGGAGCTAATCACATGAAAGATCTTTGCATCTGAGAGTGGATGCCAAAATATGTATGAGCTATCTCGTCATCTAAAAGTAGAAAGGCTATTATACAAATGAGAAAAGAACACATTTATGTAAACAATTAAGGGGCAGTATATAGAAGACAGAATGGCTAAGGTCAATTGTATTGATAATATCAAGGTATACAGCCCCATATTTCAACCTGGTGATAAATGCTTCCTCTGAACTATGTACTATTTTGACATAACTCCAAATAAATTTGATGAACACATTTATGCTTTATTTAGTTTATATTCATACTATTTTGCTTGGTAACAAGCCTTTTGCATCAACTTAGTATTTGTATACCTATTTTATTTCTGCAATTGGCTTCTAGACATTATGCTGTTCAGGAGTACCTGCAAGAAAACAACATGTGTCATTTGGCAACTTACAAGTATTCTTACCCATCTGGTTGCTTTAAAGTTGCAGACTTTAAAGATATTGCAACTAATTTCTTACACTTTGAAAATGCAATCTTGTAATTATACTACCAGCAATGTTAGTCTGATGCATATGCTTGTATAGTATATTTCCAAGAACTTCAGATTTCATTGTCCCTGTGATCTGCACAAGATTGCTTTGGGTAAACAGAACAGGTGTTTATTTTTTTTTTCATTTGACACAATAATAAGTTGCGAATAGGGAAAAGTTATTTTTGCCTAAGAATACACAACAAATAATCTCTTGCTGAGCTGTAATTAGAATCTATGTGCTCTGAAATTCATTCAGAATCCTTAACACACTATTATTTTGTTGAAAAAAAATTTCATGCATTCTCACTTGAAATGTTGTTACTCAGTACATAGCATTGAGCATGAGGACTCACATTCTGTACAAAGATTAATAGAAAACATTCTGTCCTTTGATACTGATTTTTATTTCTTTAAAATATCATTAAACTCCACTTTTAATATGTTAAGGGCATGGCAACATGTGTTGTTTTACCTTCTTTAAAAATATATTTTTATGTATTTATTTGAGAGAGACAGAGACTGACAAAGAGAGAGAATGGGTGCACCACAGCATCCTTCCACTGCAAACAAACTCCAGATGCATGCACCACTTTATGCATCTGGCTCTCTGTGGGTACTGGGGAAATAAACCCACATCATTAGGCTTTGCAGGCAAGTGCCTTAATGGCTGAGCCATCTCCCCAGCCCCTTGCTTAGCTTGTTAATGCATAAACTTCAAAAGATTAGGGCACCTGAAATTTTGAGTACCTCACACCTCATGTAATTACTTATGACCTTTAAACCATGGAGGGTGAATTCTCACTATATCTTACTTTATTTTTGTTTTACTTTGAACTCTATGAAATGTATGAAGGAGTCACAATGAAAATCTTATGAATGTATGTTTTAAAACTCAATTACAAAGTATGAGCACCTGTTTTCTGAATGAATTCAATGACACCAACAGGAAGATAGCCTTTGCTGCATGGTTGCTCAGGTCAAAGGATATATTTCCTTTAGCTTAAGCAAACAGAGTGAAAGAGAGGAAGACAGGGAAGGGAAGGTCCAGAAGGAAGGAGAGATAAAACATAAAATGATGGTTAGTTTATGAGCTAACCATACAGTCAGTTAACACTGTGCCAGTTTACCATGCTTAAATGTTTACATATGTAACCTCATATTCCAGTAGCACTTTTGGGTAATAATCTGATTTATTCAAGAGAAAATAGGCTCAGAACCAAATCCAAAATGAATTTGTAGCATAGAAACATTCCTCCTGGATAGCAGACTAAAAGATATAACTCCCAGTAGGAGCATGGAGGGATCTTCGTTTAAGAAAGGCCCTGAAAAGGGTGGGATGAAGCCTAACCTTAAAATATTTGGCCCTCACTTGTAACTTCCAGTACCAGAAATTGGTTACAATCCACATTGCACTATTGATTAGAGAGATATACTAGGTTCTTCAAACAAGACAGACTTCTGTCAGAGTACTTCATTACACACCTAAAGTGAAAGGTAAGACCCTATTGTGTAAGACAAGGGACATCAAGAGAGCTGGCTGAATCTGGAAGAAAACCAGCTCACAGATAACCTGTATAGTGTTGAAAAGCACAACATGAGCTACTGGGGAAAAATGCCCAACAATGTTGTGAGCAGCAGAGGACCCTGCTATATGAAAGCAACCAGCCTGACAAGGTATATACACTTATGCAACCAATAGAGGCACACCGCCTGGGGGGATAACCAATGGCTCTCTTGTTGGCTAAGAAACTCATACAGTGGAAAAGAACTCATAACTGGAACTTGGTGAGCAAAGATTATGGACTCCAATGAGAATCTCTCAGTATACTTTATACAGAAGAGGCTACCCCCGTCAAAATCTCTCTTCATTAACACATTAGCAATGCTTATCCTCTTTAACCTATCCTGATATGACTATCCATTGGAGAATCATTTTTCTTTTTCAAAAAACAGTGAGAACCAAGAACAACCAAAATATATCAAGACAAGAATAGATCTGACTCCCTGTCTGTAGATGAACCACTTCTAGCACAGCAGCCAGAGTCCAGGTGAAACCACAGAAGAATTGACCAGATGAACAAGAGTGCTGCTTCCATGGTGAGCCTGACAACCTATGCCAGGGTGATGCAGACAGACCTGAGGATACTCCAAAAGCACCAAAGCAGAAAGTCAGAAGCTTCTGAGAGATCAATACTAAAGTAGACTTAAAGCATATCCATCAAGGCTCAGTGAATTTTTCAGAAGAGGGGGTAGAAAGAATATAAGAGCAACAGGACAGGAGGGAATATCCAAAGATATTCTCTGCCCCCCAACAACCCTGCCCATTAATGGATAACTGCTGCTCTTACAACTCATAACTCACAACTCCATGGTGCATATCAGCAATCCCACTAAGGGGGGCACTCAGTGGAGTGGGGCAGGGGTTAAAGAAAATGATGGTGCCAACACATGATGTACCCATATAAAGTTTCTACTTAATAAGAAAAGAAAAAAATGGAAAGAAAAAAATGAAGTATCTTGACCTAGCATACAGTGCTATAAGGCTTGCTACTAGATTTGCAGCTCATCAGTCCTACTCCAGAAAGAGAAGGATTAACTATTTAATTATGCTATGTCTGCACTAGCAAATTTTCTGTCCTAGAAAGTGGAAACCAGCCAATTACTTAGAAGATAGTTCCCAGTACTAAGTACTCACATATTTACTAAATGGGAGCATGCATTAACTAGCAGGCAAAGTTCTAAGGAATATTCTTTTTATTGCTCTTTATATTCATGCAAATCAACTGAGATCAAAATTCAAGTAAGAAACTTAAAAACATTTCTAGATTTAGCTAAAATAACACAAGAGCAAATATTTCCCTTGCAATACCTCTACTTTCAGCAGAAAAGGCATGTGGTAGGTAAGTCTGTGATGTGAGGCAATCAGAGCCTTATTAATTTCCTGCCTCTAAAAGTTGAGACCCTCAATTATTATTTTGGGTGTTTGGTAAAGAGATCAGTTGAATTTGACGTCTCCTCTTGTTTCTTGACAAATATAGGGAAACCTGAAGAATGAGTCAGGCATCACTGTGCCATAGCAGCAGACATCAGGCTGGGTTTAAGAGTGTGACACATGCACCACTTTGTGCATCTGGGTAACATGGTTACTGGGGAATCGAACCTGAGTCCTTAGGCTTCACAGATAAGTGTCTTAACAGCTAAGCCATTTCTCCAGCCCCTATGTCTATTTTTTAACATACAAAAATGAAAATGTTTAAAAACCTTATAATTGAAGGAAAAATAAAACATACAATTTGCAAATGTCTTTCTGTGGCATTGGACCTTACACACAGACAGAAACACATTCAACACCATGTAATCAGTAATTTTATAAGGACAACACGACCACCTAGCAAGCTATATTAACATGGCCAAGGGGCATTTGGATCAGAGCCCAGTGCCTGCATGTGGCCTTGGTCTTCATTTGCAGAGTCAGCTGTTTTATTTACTCCATCCAGAGCTCAGTGTAGCCTTAGTACTGCCTTCTTTACCAGCTGCATTTTATAAAAGCCTGAGCCTCCTCAAAGGTTCTACCCACCATTCTCTTGGTTTCAGATTGTTGACCTCACCATCTGACCCCTCACCCTTCCTTAATTCCTTGTTACTGAGTATACCCTGCTGTCTAAGCTTTAAGAACCAATCAGTTTGACCTGGTCTGCTTTTCTAAGCACTCCTTGTGTTGTTTTCTTAGGAGCCTTACTGAAAGCAGTAACAGGCAAGTTGGAGAAAATCAGGATGCAGGGACAGAGAGGCAAAGTTGAGGGGACTGGCCTTTAAAGTATAGAAAATAAACACTTGTTTCTATGATCTTCCTCCCACTTCACAATGGTCTACTATGAGCAAATTTTCTAAAATTGATTTTATTCACTACAGATTTCTATTATAAATGTATTCTATCATTTATTTAGTAATTATATTACTTTTATGCTTCTAGACTTTTCCAATGTCTTATTTGTAAGCATAAAATTAATGGGCTCATTCAAGATAAATCATGTTTCATCCATGTAACATAATTAGAGCAGAATAAATGATATTCTATACCAGAGCCTGTGATTTTTTTAATCTATACATACATTTTCCCGTTCATTCTTTATCAGTGTGCTAGAATCCATTAATAATTGGATACATTTCACCCTTAAAATGCTGTTTTGTACAGTTCAATCTAGCATATCGCCTGTACATAAGTAAAATCCTGTGTGGGCTTGAGAGATGGCTTAATGATTATGGTGTTTGCCTGTAAAGCCAAAGGACCCAGGTTAGATTCCCCAAGTATTCATGCAAGTCAGATGCACAAGGTTTACGTTATTAACTATCATTTACTAGGAATATAAAGGTTTCATATTGATTTCAGAAATATTAATTGTACTAAGTAATTGGTTTCATCATGACTTTTTCATACATATATATCATGTACTTTTGATAGTATTCACTCCTCTTCCCTCCCTTCCTCCTTCCTTTCCTCCCACAGTCCCTTTATTCCTTCCTGCCCTCCTTTTCTCTTTTCCCCTTACTTCCTGCTTTTCATTCTTCCTCTCAATTATTTCCTTCCTTTCCTCTCTCTCCCTCTCTCTCTCTCTCTTTCTCTCCTTCCCTCCCTCCCTCCCTCCCTCCCTCTCTCTCTCTCTCTCTCTCTCTCTCTCTCTCTCTCTTTCTTTCTTTCTTTTCCTTTTGCAACAGGATCTTTCTATGTAGCCCAGTCTAGCCTTGAACTCTCTATGTGGCTGATTTCCAAGTATCCTCCTGCCTCCACCTCCTGAATGCTGGGAGTCCAGGTATGCCCCACCATGTGTGATCTCTATTAACACTTCAATCATCTTTTCTTACCCCCCCCCCCTTTCTACATCCTTAACAGTCAAATTTTCATTTTATGCAAAATTTCCTCTTTTATCCTAAATTCCATTTATCAAAGAAAGCATGAAATATTGGTCTGAGTCTGACTTGCTTGTTTAGCATGGGGTCTCCAGTTCCATCTGTTGTGAATGATTTAATTGTTTCATAGCTAAATAAAAACCTATTGTAGGGCTGTAGAGATGGCTTAGCAGTTAAGGCACTTGCCTGCAATGCCTAAGAACCTAGGTTTGATTCCTCAGTACCCATGTAAGTCAGTGGCTGGAAGCCCTTGTGTGCCCATTCTCTCTTTCTTTTTCAGTCTTTCAACTGTCTCTCAAATAAGTAAATGAAATATTAAAAAAACCTATTGTGTACTTTTTCTTATGTTATTATCCATTATCTATTGATAGGCACCTAGGCCACTTCTGTAACTTGGCTCTTATGAAAAGTTCCATGAAAAATATTAATATGCTGATATTACTGAAGCAAGATAAAGATTTTTCTTCTTTCAATAGTGACTTTTGTGAAATCAGGCTTCCATTCATCTAGATAATCTACTGAAAAGTATTTGACTATATGTTAGGTTTATGATAAGAGTAATTCAATTTTTAAGGATATTTTCTTGATAGGATCTTAATTATAATATAATTCTTTTAGATTTTTGATGGGCTAATATAAGAGAAAAATCATAAGGCCAGAAATAGAGCTTTATATTTCATAGTATAGAAATTTTCCATCAAGAGCAAATGATGCTACAAGCTGAGAAAAATGTCTGCTTAGAATTTCTCTGTGCTGATATGCAAACACAGGAGTCATAATTACAGTGTGGTATAAGCTATTTACCACTCTTGTGAAAAATGTGTCTCAAGTACATCAACTTGAAAAAAAGGCAACTAACAAACATGATGTCAGTAATATATAGCAATTGTGGGGCTTTGTGATACCCTGTAACCTCATCACTCAGGAGACTGACACACAAGGGCTTCCACAAATTTGGGGCTAGCCTGGGATGCATAGTGAGTACCTGGCAATCCTGGACTATAGAGACCTTGTCCCCAAAAGTATAAAAATTAATAATAGTGATGAAAAATAGAGATAAGACTAATATATAGTGTTGTTAAAGATGAAGACAAATACTCAATACCTGAATTTGGCAACTCATTGTTTTCAAAGGATTAAAGAACAAATATTGAAGACTTTGTAGTTCATATGATGTCAGACTACTCAGCTTTGTTCTCTGAGCATGAAAGCAATTGAAGAAAATCCATAAACAAATAAGTAGGTAGGTCTGTATTTCCATAAAACATTGGTTATGGACATCCAGTGTTTGCTATTTTTTGATTGATTTGAGCCCTGCCATATTGTGATGGTATATGTGGTTTGGCTTTTTCATGGCCTTTGAAGTTTTTTATGCCTATTCTGAATTTGGTTATTGTGATCTGCTTTTTGTAGGCATTTGAGGTTGATTATTTGTTTCTTCTCTGTGAAAAATTTCCTGAAATATTCTCTTTGGGTTTGGTTTTGAGTTCATATAATTGTAGAACTGAGTTTTGTCATGGAAAGTTTTTCTTTCACCATCTATTACGAGGGATACTTTTGCTGGGTAGAGTAGTTTGGGTTGGAAGCCATAGGTTCTTAGACTTTGTAGTGTTTCATTTCAGGCCCTCCTAGCTTTCAGGATTTCCATTGAGAAGTCTGGAGTAATTCTGATGGGGTTACCTTTAAAAGTGGTGTGCTGTTTTTCCCTAGCTGCTTTTAGGATTTTCTCTTTGGTGTCAATGTTTAGAGGCTTAATGACAATATATCTTGGAGAGTTTCTCCTTTGGTCCAGTCTGTTTGGAATTCTGTTAACTTCTTGTATCTTGATGGGCCTTTCTTTTAAGAAACTGGGGAAGTTTTCTTCAATTATTTTGTTAAATAAGTTCTCTATGCCTTTGGTCTGAATTTCTTCTCCTTCTGGTATTCCAATGATCCTGATATTAGGATGTTTAAGTGTATCCCACAATTCCCTTATGTTCTGTTCACAGAAACTTTTGAACTTACTGAAATTTTTGGACTCTTGAACTGTTTCTTCCATCTTGTCTTCCAGATCAGAGTTTCTATCCTCCACATGGCTGACTCTATTCTTGAGAGCTTCTAGAGAGTGTTGGACTTGTTCAATTATGTTTCCATTTTCTATGACTTTTCTATGTATAATTTCCTCCCCTATGTCAAGCTCCGTTTTCACATCATTTTCGGATTTTCTTGATGCTTCTTGGAATACATCCTTGCATTTCTTTATGTCTTCATTTAGCATCACCAGCTGATTTTTGAGGTCCTCTTTTTTTTTCACTTTCCCTCATATCTCTTAACTGTCTTTGAACTCCTTCCATTTTCTTATCTATTATGTCTAATCAATTGGCAGCATTGACATGATTATCGGTTCTTTGTTGCTTTTCTGCAAGTTCTACCAGTAGCTTGGTCAGGGTTGCCTTGCTCATAGCTTCATTTTGGTGTTCTGATTCTAATGACTCTTCTATGTTTTGATTAGAGATGTTCATTGTAGGACTGGATGATCTAACTGGATTTTCTTGCATTTGATTTTTCATGTTATTTCTTTTTCTCTGTAGTCTGCCCATCGCAGTGTATGAGCACATAGGTGGGTGGCTCAGCCTGGGCTCAAGCACAATGGGAAGCTGTAGCAGCCTAAGGCAGTAGCCCAGCAGCCTGGGCTTTGTCTCTCACTTGCGAAAGTTGCCTGAGCTCCTACCTGGCAGGGGCACCAACGTTGCCTGAACTCTCACGTGGTAATGCACCAAAGCTGCCTGCACTCATGCTAGGAGGGACACTGAGGCACCAGGCACCAAAGCAGCCCAAACTCTGGCATGGCGGAACACTGGGACCTGGAAGAAGTCTGAGCTCACCCACAACAGGACAATGGTGGACGGCTGGCACGGCAGACAGGGAGGGGCTGGCACCTGAGCTGGCTCAAGGACAGACAGAGATAGCCTGAGCTAGCATGTGCATTTGCAATGGGCCTGAACTCACGTGTGAATTTGCAGCTGCCGAAGAAGTAAGTCCTGTGTTTGCTATTTTTTTCCTTTTTCCAGTCAAGCACAGTCCTAGCTTTCAGGACACATGAAAACAGCTGAGATCACATTTGGCCTATGGACAGTCATTTTTGAATGCTTATTCTACAGAATGAAATTAAATGAGAGTTTGAGCTAATAGAATGAAACTCTACTAATAAAACTTTTGCAGCAGTTTTAGTTTACTACTTTAAAATCCAGGAATAACATCAGTATTTCAATTTAGAATTTTGAATATCAAGTGTCTGGAAGAAATGGAAATTGAATTGAAAAGAAGCAAATAATAGGGAAACACCCAGTTGTATGAGAGATTTATTGTAAATAACAAGATCAGGTTCATCCTGTTTCAGCTGAAACGGGAATCAATGCCTGTGTTTCAAAAGCCAAAATTGTCTACCTATAAGCCATATTAGTAAATATGTTAATTACCTAAATTATTCATATAAACCTTTACTGAGTCAAGATGCAGAACTCAGTTCAGGATCTTTTTACTCTGTTTTACTTTGTACATATTGAAAATTAATTACTTCATTTATCTCTATGTCTAATCTTCACAATTTTTCATTAAAGGGAAAACTGTCACAATCTATTAATATTGTTTGCTAGTCTAAGTAGTGGAATTAGAATTATACACCCTAGTTTTTCTGCTTAGTCTGTGTCAAGCCAACATTACCAAAAGTGGGAATAATGTTTTGAACAATTAAGATTGATTTATTCCCAGTGGAGATTCAGATGGTCAAGCCTCATGTGATAGCATTTATATTACATGGACGAATTAACCAAATATTAAGGTACAAATGATTCCACCTTCTTGTACTGCAGAAATAACTTGCATACTGAGTTTAAAGTAGAAAAGTATTCCTTCTAGACAAATAAATGTTATATTGCAGGGTCTGAGACTGGTTCCCATAAAAATGCATTAAAATTTCAGTGCCTGCTTGGGACATGTTTGAGTCTGCCCTGCAATATTTCAGGAGGTCATACAAAGAAACTTTTTGAAATATGATAGAGAAGTAACATATAATGAAAAATAAGCTTGGGACATTCATTGAAAACAAGATCTGTGGAGAAGAGCACCACAGTTGAAAACTTAGCTTTTCCAGGAATAAGGTTGCCATATTATAATTATAAATTATAAATTATAAATTATAAATTATAAATTATAAGATAATTTTTAAATTTTATTTTTATTTATTTATTTGAGTGCCACAGAGAGAGAGGCAGAGAGAGAGAGAATGGATGTGCCAGGGCCTCCAGCCATTGCAAACGAACTCCAGACATGTGTGCCGCCTTGTGCATCTGGCTAACGTGGGAACTGGGGAATTGAGCCTCGAATTGGGGTCCTTAGACTTCACAGGCAAGTGCTTAACTGCTAAGCCATCTCTCCAGCCCAAATTATAAGATAATTTTGAAGGAGGAGAGAAAAATAATTTCATTTTAATGTATGGAGCATACTTCATAAAACTTACTTACTTAAGCTCATTTTTGCCCACTTGATCTTTGTACAAAGTTATTGTGTGTGTGTGTGTGTGTGTGTGGTGTATATATCCATGTCTTATGTAGGTGCACATGAAGGTGTTCACAGGTATTCACATGCATATGTATGCATGGGGAGGCTACAGGTACATGTGGAATGTCTTCCTTGGTCACTCTCCACCTTAATATTGAGACAGGGTCTCTCACTTTCACCCAGAGCTCTATGAGTCTATCCAGTGAGTCTAGCTACCCATCTTGCTTCAGGGATCACCTGCCTCTGCCTCCTGAGCTGTACGATTACAAGTGGGCAGTATCTTTCCCAGATATTTAGCATGGCTTCTGTAGATAACTGAAATAAGGTCCTCATACTTTGGAAAATTATATATATTGACATTTAGATTTTTCTTTTCTGTCCATCAATGAAAGGTATGGGTTTTCTTTTTCAAAAAAAAAAATAGCCATTAGAGAAATCTTCTATATTATAAATACTTCTATAGCTTTTGGTAAATCCTTTAACTCGGGAGATTTAAAAGATTAATAGTGTGTGACAAGTGAAAGCCACTACTATTGAATATAAACTCTTTTCTTATAAGCCTCGCCTGTTACTCCTGTAACCCATATAAATGGAAGCTGAACAAAGAGAAGTGTCCAGACCCTCCCTGCCCCAGTGATGTGAGGACACAGAAAAGGCCCACTTTAAGCCAAGCAGAGAAGCATGGAGATAATTTCCTCACGATACAGCAAGAACCAATGCTGCTAACACTTGGGTCACAGATTTCCACCTCCAGAATTATAATATAATAAACACATATCTGTTGTTTAATGACCTGATTTGTGATGCCTTGTTATGTAATTGACAGCACTCTAATACCAGGTCCGCAAGTAGGAACATTTGAGACCATCATTCAAATATGGAGAAAGGATTTCCTGATTGATGAAAATACAGTAGAGAAGAGGCTTGCACATGGTCTAGTACAGTGTCCCCTCTCCATACAGTTTGTTGCGGTCTGAGACCACTGCAGACCTAAACCTGAAGCTCGTCTGTGTAGACGAATTATCCCAGTGTCATACTTTTATGTTAATATTTGAGAGTTAAATAAGACAATAAATCAGCAGCATTTGATAATAAGTTACCAAGAAAAAATAAAGGTCATATTTACAAAACATGTTACACAAAATTAGTTACTTTGTTGACTATATGAAGAATCTAGAGGGTTTTAGAAAGATAATTCTGATTTATTCATTTATTTTTGGTTGGTGTGCTAGCATTACATTTTGTGATTTGGAAGGAGATTTTCTTTTCCAATAATAAAGCCTGATTATTGTGCTTGTATGTGGGGGGGGGGGGGTCGGGGAGCTTTTTCTTGAGGAAAGGACCCTAATTTAATGTTGTTTTCTTCTCTTTGTTCATTTATTTTTGATGTTCAAAACTAATTTCTTCCTCAACAGGCAATCTTCAGTTGGAAAAATCTCTGTTGACCTCCGTCTTCAGTTTTGTGTTAAAATGTTTGTGTGCCATTTTTTTAAGTTCACAAGTCTAATTTTCTCCCCAGAGGGTGTTCACAGTTTCTTCAAAGACTTCAGCGCTTATCTGTTGTTTGAGATTTTCTTTAACAGCTCACACATTTTGCCTGGAAGGTCTCCCCTGGTCAGCTCAATGAGGACAAGGAGAGCTGAATAAGATTGTTTAGAACCTAGTGCTGTTAATTAGGGAGGTTACAACACAGCACATTTCACTCTGCTGTTTCTGCTTCCCAGAGTTTACCTAATATCTAAATTGGAAACAGCAGGTGTTTGAGCTGAAAATAAATATTTTTCCTGTTTTTGATCTCGACCTTTTAAACTTAGAGATGATAGCATTAACATGCAATTTATTTTTCAAAGAGGATTCTAGAATGTTATTGGCTGAAAGGACTTAGTTGAATAAGATCATCTAAATCTAGATCCTCATTAGAAGTGGTGTGATTTTTTTTTCCTGATAAACAATCCAGGAACAATTTTGATTCATTTTAATATAGGTCGAACTCAAGTAATACGTGTTTTTTGGTATGGATGATTAAAATTTTCAATTAAACAATTAAGCATGAAAACAAACAACAGAATCAGGGGAGGTGGAGGGAGAGTGTTCATACTATGAAGGTACATGAGAAGATAATGCCCCTCCTGGCACCCTGACCCTGACTGCACAGGTCTGCGTAGCCTTGTGATTTTGCAGTCAACCTTACTGCTGTGGAATTGCAATTCTGAGAGGTACCAGACACAGGCTAGTCTCTGGATGAATTTGGAATCCTTGAGTAAGTGTCGCTCAAGCCTTGGGTCCTTATCCATATTTAGCGTGGAATAGAAAAACACATTTTCAGTGACAAGTAAGTCATGGTAAATTATGGATTAATTATGGTAGGGTGGAAACAAGACAGAAGAAAAAGCACGAGAGCTCACAAGCCAAGAGAAATTTCCTGTTCCCAGATTTTCTGGGTGGGAAGGGAAGGAAAACACGGAACAAAAATGTCTCTCCCAAGGAGGCTTGGGTCAGATCCATTTTCATGAAAGATGCAGCAGATTAGAATAAGCCTCACTGCCAGATTCAGGAATATAGATAGAAAACACCCTGACTAGTTGATGGGTGCCCAGGAAGGATGTTGATCCAGAGAGGGTTGGGCTGAAGCAGTGGGGAGTGGCTAAACCTAAGAAACGTTAAGAAAGAACTGAGAAACTGCTGCTGTGGCTGACAGCCACCTTGGATGAGACTAAAGGAGACAGGAGTTTTAGTCCCAAAAGGGCAGAGTGACATCCGTGCTTTTTTGAGCTAGTCCTTAGCTGCCTACTTATATAAAAACTCTACCTTGGGCTGGAGAGATGGCTTAGCGGTTAAGCGCTCGCCTGTGAAGCCTAAGGACTCCGGTTCGAGGCTCGGTTCCCCAGGTCCCACGTTAGCCAGATGCACAAGGGGGCGCACGCGTCTGGAGTTCGTTTACAGTGGCTGGAAGCCCTGGCGCACCCATTCTCTCTCTCTACCTCTATCTGTCTTTCTCTCTGTGTCTGTCACTCTCAAATAAATAAATAAAAAATTTAAAAAAAAAAAACTCTACCTGCTCCTAATTCATATCATGACCATATATTTGTTTATTTTTGTAAATGTAAGTGTGTGATCCCTCATCCAACAGACTAATTTCTATAGAGCTCTGTGCAACACCTTTCCTAATCTTTTAAAATACTTAAAACATGGGTTTGGGAGTCATTCTCTGTGTCCATCTCTTCTGGAAAATTCCCTCAGTTTCTTATTATGCTGTCCCAAAGTCTAAGTCTTTCTGATGACACCATTTTCATTGAATCACACTGAGGTGGTAGATATTTTTTTGTCTGCCTTCTACCATTGGACTTGGAGCTAAGGTGTGTGTGTGTGTGTGTGTGTGTGTGTGTGTGTGTGTGTGTGTGTGTTTGTTTCCATCCTGGTTCCTCTTTGTAACATCCAATGACTATTTCTTTCTCTAAAATTAATTTGCACAATGATTGTGCTATCAAACCTTATTACTGTCTTATCTTATTAAGTCTTCTGTCTAGCCTCCTCTAGCTTCCTCTCCATGTTATTAATACTACCTCATTTTGAACAGATTTTCCCTCATGACTTAGTGATTCTCCCACTTAGGTCATCATTTTTGGGATTTTAGAGCTTATATAGACACTCCTTCCCACACTCTAGGGTCTCATTTGTGTACCTTTCTGATTTTATGGTCCCATTTTTAGCCATTCAACTTGTAGATCTTGCCATTAATAATAAGTGACCTTATATTTAACCCCACTGCCACACATCCTGTCTTTGGAACATTCTAGCTTGGCAGTCCCTTCCCTGGGGAGGAAGACCAAATCCACCAATTCTGTGATGTAGTAAATGCAAAATTCACTGGTCTGATGCCCTTTCATATATATTTCTTCCTGTCTTGTTGACTAATTCAACATTAATGCCATGAGTTAGTATCACAATTACCTACATGTTTACAATCTTACTTGCTGTGCTTAGTAATTTGCCTTTTCTGGACATTTCCTACAACTGAGATTATGTAGTAGTATCTGGCCTGTTGTGCCTGGTTACTTTTGTTTGGGTAATATGTCCAAGGTTCATCCATGTTGAATCATAAGGATATCCCTTTTTTTGGCTGAATTTCATTCCACCATACAAACTCCAGCTTAGTAATGACAGCTTAGTTTTTCCATTTCTTAATTTCATTGGCTTTCTCGTCAAAGAATGCCTAAACTTTGACCATATTTGTCCAATTCCAGTGGTCCCAATCTTGCTTTCTTCTGTTTAAAATGGGTTTCTTGAAGATAATCCTTATGTTGAGTCTTTTCTGGTTTGCTCTACTTGAAAATTCATGTTTTTATTGTATATTTTGAATACTGATATGTAAAGATTAGATGTATATTCAGATTAATATCTACAATAAGTATAGCATTTCTATTTATCACTAGCAGCACATTTTTCTGTGTTCCCTGAATTTGAATATTATATCACTCATTTTTATCTTCTTTCCTATTATATCAATTCTTTACAAAATGTTTAAGTTCTTTTCATAGAGTTCTCAGCATAAAATTTTAACTTATCTTTGCGTACCTTCAAGCCACACTAATGCACCACCTGTGTGCTGCAGGAAGTTCATAACTTCCCTTCCAATCTGGTGATGTGGGTCTCACTAATTCCACTTATCCAGGTGACATAGTCACTCAATCTTTTATTACTATTACTGCTCTCCCTACTATTACTTGAAAATGTTTTTGTCTCCTATTAAGAAGAAAAATACCTTAGTTTACCTTTGTTATTTATTTCTTAATACTTTTCCTTTTTTTATGTATGTGCTCTTGTCAGTTTATGCCCTATATAATTTTCCTTCTTGCCTGAAAAGAAAATATTTTAACATTCACTATAGGGTAAATCTGATGATGACAAATGACCTCTTTCTTCATGAGTATGATGAAATCATCATTTTGTCTCCACTTTATTTTTTTAATTAATTAATTTTTTATTGACCACTTCCATGATTGTAAACAATATCCCATGGTAATTTCCTTCCTTTCTTTCCTTCCTCACTTTGCCCTCTGAAACTCCACTCTCCATCATATCCCCGCCCATCTCAATCAGTCTCTCTTTTATTTTGATGTCATGATCTTTTCCTTATATTATGATGGTCTTGTGTAGGTAGTGTCAGGCACTGTGAGGTTATGGATATCCAGGTCATTTTATGTCTGGAGGAGCACGTTGTAGGGAGTCTTACCCTTCCTTCGGCTCTTACATTCTTTTCACCACCTCTTCTGCAATGGACCCTGAGTCTTGAAGGTGTGATAGAGATATTGCAATACTGAACACTGCCCGGTCACTTCTTCTCAGTACCATGATGCTTTCTGAGTCATCCCAAGGTCACTGCCATCTGAAAAGAGAAGGTTCTCTAACCAAAAGTGAGAATAACATTAATATATGGGTATGAACATTATGAGAAGTGCTTACTGGGCATTTTAATGAGCATAGTATATAAATTTAGCCAGAGAGCAGCAGATGTTACACCCTTAGGGCTCAAGACTACCCCTGTTGTAGGTTTTCAGTATCAGGAATGTATTCTCTCCCATGGAGCACACCTCCACTCAAATTAGAGGGCTGCTGGTTTCCCCCGTAATAGGCATGCCACTATTGTAACCATTGGCTCATTTGGCCTAGAAGTCCAAATTTAAGGCTTTTAGTGTCCACTGTTGAGTATCTCTAGTGGTGATTCCTCTTTCTCCCATTGAACTGCATGCAGTGTGGCTCTTCCTGGATTTCTATCAGCTGGTCTACATGCAGGAGGTTTTCAGCTCTGCTCCAGTAAGAATTCTCAGTGACCTTGTAGCCCAAGCATGTAGAGTCTTCAGCAATAGGGTCTTACCATTTATTCCTGGTAGGAAACCAAGGGCCTCAGCAATGGCCTGTAATGCTTTGGGGGCATCAGGGACCTCCCTGGCTAACAACTCACCAGAAGGTATCCCATCCCTGGCACTGAAAATTTTCTAGTAACAATCTGTGACTCCTGAGTGTTCCATTGTCCAAAAAGGTATGTTTCCATATGATTTATTTATATCCTCTTAGATTTTAATTATCCCTCCCTCTGCCTTTCCTTTGCTCATTCTCTTCTTCTGCCCTCACTTAGGCCTTTTCACTCCCCTTAATCTGTTCTTCTACTTACATATATACAATACCATCATATTATTATCTGTACGTAAGAAACATGTTTTCACTCTGGATATATCATACTAGATTTATATTTCCTTTCTTTTTACAATTTAAGTATCTTACTTTACTCTGCCATGTTATATGGTTTCTGATGTGAACTCCACTGTAATTCTTTTTTTCCCCCAATGGTAACATGTTTTCTTCCTTTAGTATTTTTTATGATTTTCTTTTTGCCTTTGTTTCCTGATGTTTAAAGATGATATGATTACCAATCTAGCTTTTGGAATCTATTCTGAGCTTCCTGGATTTATGAAGTTATGTTTGTCCTAAATTTTGAAAAAAATTTCCATTGATAAAAAGTTCAGGGCTGGAGAGATGGCTTAGGGGGCACACGTGTCTGGAGTTCGTTTGTGGTGGCTGGAAGCCCTGGCATGCCCATTCTCTCTCTCTCTCTCTCTCTCTCTCTCTCTCTCTCTCTCTCTCTCTCTCTGTATCCGTCTTTCTCTCTGTGTCTGTTGCTCGCAAATAAATAAATAAGTGAACAAATTTTTTTTTTAAAAAAAAGTTCAAATGTTTCTTCTGATGTGTTTTCTTGTTTACCATTCCCTCACCTCACATGTTATATATTTGAGCGTTTTATAGATCTTGGATTCATAACATTTTTTCTTTGTGTTTTAGCTTGCAAATCTGTTATTGAATTATCTTGAAACTCACCAATTCTTTCCTTGAATTTGTCTATTCTCCTCATGAGACCAGCAGGATTTTCTTCCTTTACATTTAATGTTTTTGATTATTAGCCCTTTCGTTTTGATTTAATCACAATTTTTATCTTTCTATATCCATCTGTGGTTACAGATTTTACATTAATGTGTTTAGAAATGTTATCATCATAGTTCTTTAAAATTCCCTCCATGTTAACTGTGATATATGCATCATATATGTGCCTATTTCTTGTGCTTTTAAAAATATTTTATTATATTTTATTTATTCATTTATTTGTAAGGACAGTGAGAAAGAGAGAGAACCTCCAGCCATTGCAAACAGAACTCCAGATTTATGCCCCCACTTTGTGCATCTGGCTTTACATGGGTAATAGGGAATGGAACTCTGGCCATTAGGCTTTTCAGGCAAGTGCCTTAACCCTGTTTCTAGTACTTTGTCTTTTCTTTTCTTCTGCCCTTTGGTGCTTTGCAAGGAATTTTTTTAAAGCTAAGATGAACATGTTGTATCAGTTAACAGGACTCATTAGAGATAGATGAAGTTGACATCTGAGTATATCATTAATCTGGTTAGAAATTGTGCTTGTTTGCAATAGGTACACAAGCTTTGAATATTTCTAATGTCTTTGTTTGTGACCCACACTACTTTGGGCTTTCCTGGCTTTCTTTATCAGAGGTGGTTGTGTTTACCTGTTTCCTACATAATTCATTATAACTAGGCTGAAGGCCTATTAATGTGGTACTGAATTGTTGGTGTGTGGGAAGATCATAGTTGTAGTGACCTGTATGGTCTTCCTGTATAGCTCCCCCAACTCCCATTAGTCTTAGATAAGCCAGGAAGGCTTATGGAGCTGGCCAGCCCTCCCAAAGTTTGAGTATGACTCTGTAAAAGTACTCTTCCAGTGATCAGGTATAAGTTATAGAAAGGTTTCTTGTAATGTTCTAAAGGCCTACTTTCCTAGTGCCCAACAGAGCCATGAGATAATCCTTCTATGATATCTACTGTGCCAACCCTGTTGAATTCCTGGAAGTAAAGTCTATGAAAATGTGGCCCTCATCTAAGCATGAAGACCATAGACATTTCTCATTCTCACATTGTCTGACTCAACCCTGGAGAAGTTGTCAGTCACTTCCACATATGCTTTTCTATCATAGTATGGTTGCAGTTGCTTCTGTCCATGTACACATGACTCTTAGGAATTCTTGAGAATTGCCTGCCTTTCAAGATTTGGGTGTGACAGTTTACTTATAACCATTTAAATCATTACTAATCATTATTACTTTTATTACTTCAGTGCTGTGGGCTAAACACATAGCCTTGTGCATTATAATGACATACTGTACCACTGAGCTATACTCCTAAAAATAAAGCTATTTTAAAAGGGCTATCTCAGATTTCCCTGTCATTATTTGACTTCTCCATATAGATTCAGAATTCCTGGTAGTAACAGTAATTGAAATGATAATGAACACATTTAAAGCACTCACAATATGATAATATATGTAATAATCTGAGATCTATAAAATAGTCTCAATGAAATATTAACTGAATGATAAATAGTCTTCCAGGTTACTTCATTTTTAATCAGTGATATCTGACTTTTTTTGGGTCAAGGGTTCTTGAATATATATTGGAAATATGAATAATCCCTCCAAAGTGTGTGACTACAAAGAATATGCATTAGATTTTAGAATTTGTCAGGCTCCCTTCTAAAACCCATCTTTATGTCATGAAATAAGAATAGTTTTAGATAAATGCCAACATTTGCTACTATGTGAAAATACTTTTAATCTTCAAATTAGGTGAACAATAATATATGTTTAATGCTTAAAATAGTGACTTTCTAGTGTCCATGGTTTTTTTTGTTCCTCTCTGGTCACTGAAGAATAGATAGTACCTATAGTTATGCACTTCCTGCTTTCACTACTTGACCCCTGCAATGGTTTGGGTTTGGGCACTTCTCATGGCCAATGAGTTGGGAGCTTGTCCCTAGGGTCACATGATTAGAAGATGGTATGGAACTTGAAAAGGTGGCATCAGTGAAAAGTCTTTAGGTCTTTGGGAATGTATTCTTGGAAATAATTCGACATTTTTTTTCATGGGGCCTGATTAGTTCTCATGAAAGAATTGTTACCAAAGCCAAGCAGAAAGTGTGGCCCCACCCAGCCCTTTGTACTTGGTGGTATTAAGTGTGACCAATTGATTCTACATGAGCTTCTACCACAATGTTATACCATTCAGTGTCCTTATCAGAGAATGACTTAATGGGACAGCCTAATATTGGAATCTGGACATCTTATAAACTTATCTAACTAAACCTCTTTATGCAGAAAGAGTCTGCTTCAAGTATCTTGTAATAGTAACAAAAACCTTACTAATACAACTACCATTTTACTTTTGGTTTAGTTGTCTTCTCTTTTCCAACCCTCTTTATATTATATGACTCTTAGTTCTGCCTGATAACTCAAATCCTCGGTGGAATTAAGTGGGAAAGACACTTGCAGTTTAGAAAATAGATAAATGTTTCTTTTTAAATAATCAAGTCATCTGTGTTAATGTAATTTCCTGGTAATATAAAATTCATAAAGGTCTTTATCCATCTGTATAAGGTGTAAAGTTTCTGAAATATGAGCATCCTCACACTGTGATTTGACACTAAGATTGGCATTTATCTGTGCAACAAGATCTTAGAATAATGTATCTCTGTGATGTATTAGCACTATAGCACTAGCCTAATTTTGATAAGTAGCCAAATATCTCTGTACCTGTATTAGCTCTCTGTGCTCTTCTCACATGGTCTTGAATTCTTATATTCTGTGAAATTTAGGTTTTGCCAGTGATGGTCCCTTTGTTTGTAGAATTTGGTTAGAGAATAAATGTTACTGATTTATTTTCCAGTGAAAAACAATTCAGGTTTACTTGGTTTTATAGCTCCTGAAATAGGCACAATGGTAATATTTAAATCAACCAGTCATCTCAGCAGAAAAATGTTTATAAATACTATATTGTGTCTTATACAATGCAGAATTGTTCAGATCATAAATAATAAATTGTTGTTGTTAGGATGAGTGAGCATATGGTTGAATGAAGAAAGTTAGTACAAAATTGGAAATCATATTACTAGTTTTATGATATTTTGATATGATATGATTATAGTTATATATAATTGAAAAAAACCTAAAGTATCATATAAGGTATACTATTTGGATCACTAGATAGCTTTAAATTTTTTTTGTTTGTTTTTATTTATCTATTTGAGAGCAACAGAAAGAGAAAGAGGGAGGGAGGGAGAGAGAGAACGGGCACGGCAGGGCCTCCAGCCACTGCTAACAAACTCCAGATGCATGCGCCACCTTGTGCATCTGGCTTACATGGGTCCTGGGGAAAAGAGCCTCAGACTGGTGTCCTTAGACTTGACAGGCAAGTGCTTAACCACTAAGCCATATCTCCAGCCCCACTAGATAGATTTTGTGTTTCACAGTAGCCTTATATAACTTCACAAATTACAATTATCTGAAAGTTATCCATTATTTCAGAGAATCAACTTTTGGTGGGATTTATGTATTGCTAGACTCCCCATTCAAATGTGTTTTCACATATCTAGCTATTGTGTCTAGTGTTTTGGTGCTATAACTTTATACCTAAACATGTCATTATAATACTTAACTCTTGGTTTTAGAAGATATAAAATTCTGAAAATAGTCTGGTTTCAAACTCTATTTTAGTGAACACCCAACTTTTAAGTGTTTTTTAGTTTCTAATGTTTCTATAGATGGTGTGTATGTTTTCTTTTCTTAGCAAAAATTGTGTGAAATATTTTATACTATCTTCCAAGCTTCATTTATTTAACCTTAAAACCTTTGCCTTATTATTAAGACTATTTTCAGATATTCCCTTGGTATTTTTGGGTGGTATCTGCCTGACATTGCATATGCTTGTTCAATGTCCAGAAACCATAAAGTGCTTCCAAATTTCACTTGTAAACTTTTAATAGCTGACTTGTAAACTTCTAATAGCTGATGATTTCTATTCAGTAAAATATATGTTTGGCCACTGTAGTAAGACCCTAATTAAGGAAATATTAAAATTATATTTATTTATCTCTGATAAGTAGTAAGCATAAATAGTCCTGAACTGATATGTTAAATCCCTGATGTATAGGACACATTGAAGCTTGTAAGAAGGGTAAAGAAGGAAAAAGCAGCATATTCCCTTCTGTACTAAGAGCATAGCAAAAGAAGAAAGAAAAGAAAGAAATCCTACCTACCACTTCTCAAATCCCAAAGACCCTTCATGGGCTTTTGGCTTCACTTATGAGCACTGCAGATTGGTAACCAATTTTCAAGTTACATTTCTAAACCACCATACTAGGTGATAGGTTTCCTTATAGAATTATCATAGGAATCATTATGTTTTGTTCTAATTTATCCCTGTTCCTAACTACCGTTCCGTCTGCCCACTCTTTTTGTTTCCCTTCTTTCCCACCAAGTGTCCACCTTCTGCTTTCCTGTTCCATGTATTCCATTGCCCTCTTCCTTTGTTCTTCTTTTTCCCTAAAGATTTTTTTCCATCCTCCATAGTCCGTAGTCTTCTGTTTAACTTCATCACATTTTTATATAACGAACGCATCTAGGTTCTGCTTTCTCTATATGAGGAAAAACATGTGATATTTCTCTTTCTGAGCCTGGCTTATTTCACTTAACATTGATTTCCAATGTTATTAATTTTCCTGAAAAATGTCATGATTTCTTTTTGCTTTAACAGGTAGATAAATTTTCATAGTGTATGTACCCCATTTTGTTCATCTCTACATCTGCTGATGGACATCTAAGGTCCATTTTCCATCACTTGTAAGTAGTGTAGGATACTTTATCCAAGTATACAAATCTTATCAGCATGAATAAATTCATGTCTTTGTTTTCCACTTTTTTTAGTCTTTTGTGTTTCAGTGGTAGATAATTTCTATTGAACTATCTTTATAGTGTTAATTCTGGCCTCTGTCGTATCCTGTCATCTAATAAACTCATTCCCATCATCAAGCTTTGTAGTGATAGGTTCGAAATTTAGCTGCTTGTCATGGTTTCCATCCTCTCTCAGAACATCTTACAATTATTCATACTCTGCCTTTCTTCCTCTGGATTCAATAGTACGTTCACAACAGAGTCTGGTATTTACAACATTTACATCACACTGTGTCTATTTCTGCTTTCTATGTTAACTCTTGACAGAGAGTTACTATTCCTTCATGTATGTGATAACTTTATTGAACTCTAGAATTATTATTAGGCTAATGAGACCAGGATACATAGTACTCATGTTCCTAGAAAGGCACATGTCAAGCTGTCCTTCTGAGGAGTGAAGCAAACTAACTGGTGGCAGAGCTGAGTTCCGGGTTTGTTGTGACAGTACTTATCTTCAATGCATCACAGGTTTAAAATATCCCAAGTGAACTGCTGCCACTTTCACTTAGTGTGAATGTCAGTGAAGTTTTCTTTGTATTTCTGCTTCTCATTTGGATTTCAGTAGACCCAGTACATCTGCACTATAGCAGGGACCTTCTGTTTACAGTCTTTGCACAAAATAATGTATTTCATTATGACGTTTTCATACAATGTACTTTGATAATTTTCTTCCTTTTCCCCTCTTCTGTCTTGCTGGTCCTTCCTTTCCCAAAGAGTCTGCTTTTTAATTTAATTACAAATTTATGTACTTGTTTATATTTAAACTACAGGCAATGTTTGCCATATTATCAATCCTCCACAGAGGCATTGTTACTACCTGAAAGAAGTGTTGCAGGAGGAGCAAGAAGTGCCTTTATGTTTGCACACTCGAGCCTCAGGCTACATGGGTGCTCTCTGCATAGGTCATTTTCTCAACACTCCTGTTTTCTCTATCTTATGTCTATGATGTGTTTGGTTTGGGGAGTTTTATTCCTTTTCATGCAAAGAGACAGACTCCACTCACAGAAGCAAAGCTGCTCCCACAGCTCCATCATCAGTGTGTGCCCTTGTTTGGGACAATGACAACTTTTCTTAAGCGTAATATGCTTATAGTGTATGGTTCCAACTAACTCTACCTCACCTACTGCAAACAAGTTCTGTAATTTTTAGTTGAAGCTGCAGCATTAAATTTGTTTAACTTATGTTGTCGCAGGAGGAGATTGGCATTGCTTGTTGTTGAAGGCAATGGCTTTGCTAGAAGGGATTGTTTCTTACCCTTTCACTGGTTTAGCAAGCTTTTCAGCTCCACCATTGACCTTTGTCTGGACATGGAAACTAAAGTTGTTGGTCATTAACCTACTGCCTCACAGTTTGGGATTCATATGAGGAAAAGTTCAATAAGAGCAAAAGGATCCGTGTCTGTGTAGCACAAATCAGCGTGCTCTCAGGTCTCCTTCTATGCCCTCATATTTATCATGAGTATATGATGCCTCACAGGAAAGAAAAAGTATACAATGATTTCAGTCCCTTGTGCTTGTGTCTCAGGGATTCTAAATTTTATCCTAGCCCACATTGGACCTTTGAGACTGCTTCATGTTTCACCTTTATTGCTTGTGCTGGTCATATCTCTCTCTTACACTGTGTCACCATTAAATATTTGACGTATCTTCCTTTCATTGACTTTTAGATTTTATATTTTTCCTGAATCCTCAGATGGGCTTGGAATCATGTAACCTTTTCTAGTACTGATTTGGTTTTTGTATAGGGAGGAAGTGATATGCTTTTGTAGGTTTATACAGCTTTGTTTAATCATAACATATTCTAGTATTTAAAAATCTTATGCAGAGTATTATTTTTCCTAAAATTGTCTCTTAGCTTTAATATGTTTACAATTTATATAACCAAATAGCTATATATGTTCTATTATAAAATAAGTTATTTAATGTTTTAGTTGGAATATTAGTTTTTACCTTTTTTTTTTTTTTTTTTTTTTTTTTTTTGAGGTAGGGTCTCACTCTAGCTCAGGCTGTCCTGGAATTCACTCTGTAGTCTGAGGGTGGCCTTGAACTCACAGCGACTCTCCTACCTCTGCCTCCTAAGTGCTGGGATTAAAGACGTGCACCACCACGCCTGGCTAGTTTTTACCTTTTCTAATATTTACAGTGAGCCAAGTTCAGTGTTAGCTAGTGTTTGAGCCATTGGAATCCTTAAGCATCTGTATCTCAGCCAATCTATAATGCTACACATTATCTTTAAACTATGTAATTTGCTGGAGAGAAGGAGGCTTGTTAAGATGGAAATGATCTACTCTACTTACAAGGATAAATTTGTCAATATGCAAAGATCATCAATTATCAATAATCTATCCTACTTAGAATATACTATACTAAAGATATGCTGAGATAGCTTCTGAAATGCCATACTTCAAGTTTAGAAGATAGATATTAAAATAGTGCATAGGTACTTGTTAGTAATATTTGGTATATAAGCATATATTTCATGCAGGATAAGTTGACTTGAGGTAACTTAACATATGAAACTTTTCATTAAAACCATTGAAATTATTGTGGCTACAATGTTTGGCATGCAGATTACATGGAAATAAGTCCATGTACTTGATAAGAACTTCCTCAAACATTCATCTTTATAGTAATAGTGGAAGAAAAATTATTAAAGGTTAGAATACTTTGTTATCTGGTTGTAGTGTGTTACTTCATGTGTGGCATCTCTGAACAGCTTGAATGAGTGGAAACTTGGAATCATTTTTTGTTAATTATGCTTTATTATTTTTTGAAAGACATGAGTTATACTAGCACATGATTAAATATGAGTTTTGCATTCCTTTCATTTAAAAAAAATTCTACCCTACAGACATTATCAATGGGCAAAAATCATTCATTTTTTAACAAATATATTATTTATCTTAACACATTGTTAGCTATCAAAATGTACCATATTGTGTAGCTGAAATAATTATGAGTATATTTGAAAAAGACATTCATTTTATCCAATCATACATGACTCAAATTTTCACTTGAAAAAAATAAGTAGGTTGAGCTATGTCACGGAAAATCACCACATACTGTAAGTCATTGAGTTACTAGATATTAACTCTGTAAATGACACAGACCTACTGTACCACTATAATGGCATTGCATAATTGTTATTGGATTTTAAGGTAGAATTCATGCTTAAAAGCAGGCCCTAGCTTAGGCTATTAACATCTCACAAGACTAATGCTACATTTTTGACATTTTCCATTTTGAAAATTACTGAAATGAATACTTTACTTGAAGCTTAATAAATATGTTTAGTTGTAGCTTAGCACATTTTTGCAGAACAGATAAAAATCAAGTCAATGATCTGTGCCCTATAGAAATAGTCTTCTAATCCAACTCTAACAGCCTTCTTTACAAGAAAACAATCATCATCAGCCATAGAATAAACCATTTGGCATACTGTAGTAATTGTAATTAAAACACAAACGTCTACTTTGTTGTACTGTCATTGAACAATGTTTGATAAGTTTTCATATTAGCTCCCTTTGTGATGTGTATTGCTATTGAGAAAAATTGAACCCAATACCGTATGACCTACTTATGACAATATTAATGATGATACTCGAATTGTACTGTTTTTCCTTATGAGATTTTTAAAAAGTGTTTTCCATATAAAGACATTTCAACTGTCTAGAGAAATGACTCAGTGGTTAAAGGCACTTGCTGGCAAAGCCCGATGGCTTGATTTTTATTTTTTAATTGCTACTCTAAAGACATTATCAATGGGCAATAATCATTCTGTGCTTTTTTCCTTAAATATATTCTGTATCTTAGTACATTGTAAGCTATCAAATGTATCATATTGTTTAGCTGAAATAATAATAATTATCATTACTATTTTATTAAGACCATATTTTGTATGAATACATCATGTATTGGTACCATTTTTCCCTCTGCCTGCCCCCATTCTGCAGGGGCCCCTCCTCAGTGGGGTTACTGGTATTCCCCATAGGGATGTAAGTTATGCATTGTGGGGGAATCATTCAGTTATTTTTAATTTTTATTAGCATTTTCCATGATTATAAAATATATCCAATGGTAATTCCCTCCCTCCCCAACACCACACTTTCCCATTTGAAATTCCATTCTCCATCATATTACCTCCCCATTACAATAATTGTAATTACATATATACAATATCAACCTATTAAGTATCCTCCTCCCTTCCTTTCTCTACCCTTTATGTCTCCTTTTTAACTTACTGGCCTCTGCTACTAAATATTCTCATTCTCATGCAGAAGCCCAGTCATCTGTAGCTAGGATCCACTTATGAGAGAGAACATGTGGCGCTTGGCTTTCTGGGCCTGGGTTACCTCACTTAGTATAATACTTTCCAGGTCCATCCATTTTTATGCAAATTTCATAACTTCATTTTTCTTTACCGCTGAGTAGAACTCCATTGTATAAATCTGCCACATCTTCATTATCCACTCATCTGTTGAGGGACATCTAGGCTGGTTCCATTTCCCAGCTATTATAAATTGAGCAGCAATAAACATGGTTGAGCATGTACTTCTAAGGAAATGATATGAGAACTTTGGATATATGCCTAGGAGTGCTATAGCTGGGTCATATGGTAGATCAATCTTTGGTTGTTTTAGGAACCTCCACACTGTTTTCCACAATGGCTGGACCAGATTGCATTTCCACCAGCAGTGCAGAAGGGTTCATTTTTTTCTACATCCCCGCCAACATTTATGATCATTTGTTTTCATGATGGTGGCCAATCTGACAGGAGTGAGATGGAATCTCAATGTAGTTTTAATCTGCATTTACTTGATGACTAGTGACGTAGAACATTTTTTTAGATGCTTACATGCCATTCGTATTTCTTCCTTTGAGAATGCTCTATTTAGCTCCATAGCCCATTTTTTGATTGGTGTGTTTGATTCCTTATTATTTAACTTTTTGAGTTCTTTGCATATCCTAGATATTAATCCTCTATCAGATATATAGCTGGTGAAGATTTTTTCCCATTCTGTAGGTTACCTCTTTGCTTTTTTCACTGTGTCCTTTGTGGTGCAAAATCTTTGTAATTTCATTAGGTCCCAGTGGTTAATCTGTGGTTTTATTGCCTGAGCAATTGGGGTTGTATTCAGAAAGTCTTTGCCATGACCAATATGTTGAAGGGTTTCCCCTACTTTTTCCTCTAGCAGTTTCAGAGTTTCCGGTCTGATGTTAAGGTCTTTAATCCATTTGGACTTAATTCTTGTGCATGGAGAGAGAGAAGAATCTATTTTGATCCTTCTGCAGATACATATCCAGTTTTCCCAAACCCATTTGCTGAAGAGGCTATCTTTACTCCAATGAGTATTTTGGGCATTTTTATTGAATATCAGGTGGCTATAGCTACTTGGGTTTACATCTGGGTCCTCTATTCTCTTCCACTGATCTACATGTCTGTTTTTGTGCCAGTACCATGCTGTTTTTGTTATAATGGCTCTGTAGTATAGGTTAAAATCAGGTATAGCGATACCACCAGCCTTATTTTTGTTGCTCAGTATTATTTTAGATATTTGAGGTTTTTTGTGATTCCAAATGAATTTTTGGACTGTTTTTTCTATTTCCATGAAGAAAGCTTTTGGAATTTTGATAGGGATGGCACTCAATGTGTAGATTGATTTTGGTAAGATTGCCATTTTCACAATATTGATTCTTCCAATCCAGGAACAGGGGACATTTCTCCACTTTCTAGCGTCTTCTGCAATTTCTTTCTTGAGTGTTTTAAAGTTCTCATTATAGAGATTCTTTACTTCCTTGGTTAGGTTTATTCAAAGGTACTTTGTGTTTTGGGGGTTTTTGATGCAATTGTGAATGGGAATGATTCTCTGATTTCATCCTCTGTGTGTTTGTTGTTAGCATATATGAAGGCTACTGATTTCTGTGTATTTATTTTGTATCCTGCTACATTGTGGTAGGTTTTGATTAGCTCTAACAGCTTGCTAGTAGAGTCGTTAGGGTCCTTTATGTATATAATCATGTCATCTGCAAATAATGATAACTCGATCTCTTCCTTTCCAATTTGTATCCCTTTTATGTGTGTCTCTTTCCTTATTGCTATGGCTAAGACGTCCAAAACTATATTAAGTAAAAGTGGGGACAGTGGACACCCTTGTCTTATTCCTGATTTTAGTGGAAAAGCTTCCAGTTTTTCCCCATTTAGTAATATATTGGCTGTAGGCTTGTCATAAATAGCCTTTATTATATTGAGATATGTTCCTTCTATTCCCAGTCTCTGTAGGACTTTTATCATGAAGGGATGTTGGATTTTGTCAAATGCTTTCTCTGCGTCTAATGGGATGATCATGTGATTTTTGTCCTTCAACCCATTTATGTAATGTATTACATTTATAGATTTGTATATGTTGAACCATCCCTGCATCGCTGGGATAAAGCCTACTTGGTCAGGGTGAATGATCTTTTTGATATACTCTTGTATTCTGTTTGCCAAAATTTTGTTGAGAATTTTTGCATCTATGTTCATGAGGGATATTGGTCTGTAATTTTCTTTTTTTGTTCTATCTTTGCCTGGTTTTGGTATCAGGGTGATGCTGGCCTCATAGAAGGAGTTTGGTAGAATTCCTTCTTTTTCTATTTCCTGGAAAAGCTTAAGAAGCAATGGTGTTAGCTCTTCCTTAAACGTCTGGTAAAATTCAGCAGTGAATCCATCCGGGCCTGGGCTTTTTTTAGTTGGGAGATTATTGATAACTGTTCGGATCTCCATGTTTGTTATAGGTCTATTTAAGTGATTAATCTCATTTTGATTTAATTTAGGTAGGTCATATAGATCAAAGAAATCATCCATTTCTTTCAGATTTTCATACTTTGTGGAGTATATGCTTTTATAGTATGTCCCTATGATTTTTTGAATTTCTCTGGAATCTGTTGTGATGTTACCTTGTTCATCTCTGATTTGATTAATTTGTGTCTCTTCTCTCTTTCTTTTGTTCAGATTTGCTAAGGGTTTATCAATCTTGTTTATCCTTTCAAAGAACCAAGTCTTTGTTTCATTAATTCTTTGGATTGTTCTTTTTGTTTCTATTTCATTAATTTCTGCTCTAATCTTTATTATTTCTTCCCGTCTACTGATTTTTGGTTTGCCTTGTTCTTCTTTTTCCAAGGCTTTCAGGCGAAGCATTAGGTCGTTTACTTGCGACCTTTCTAATTTCTTAATATAGGCACTTAAGGCTATAAATTTACCTCTTAGAACTGCCTTCATTGTGTCCCAGAGATTTTGGTATGTTGTGTTCTCATTATCATTTGACTCTATAAATTTTTTGATGTCCTTTTCGATTTTTTCATTGACCCATTCATCATTTAGTAGTGTATTGTTTAGTTTCCATGATTTTGTATATGCTCTATAGCCTTTCTTGCTACTGATTTGTACTTTAATTCCATTGTGGTCAGATAGAATTTAAGGAATTATTTCAATTTTCCTGAATTTGTTAAGATTTGCTTTGTGTCCTAATATATGGTCTATTTTAGAGTATGTTCCATGTGCTGCTGAAAAGAATGTATATTCTGCAGCCTTTGGATGAAATGTCCTGTATATATCTGTTAAGTCCATTCCTTCTATGACCTCATTTAGTCCAGATGCCTCTCTATTTATTCTTTCCCAGGAGGACTAGTCAATTGATGAGAGTGGAGTGTTAAAGTCACCCACCACCACTGTGTTTGGTGTTTTCTTTGACCTTAGTTCTAATAGTGTTTGTTTGATGAATTTGGGAGCCCCAATGTTAGGTGCATATATGTTTAGGATTGTAATGTCCTCCTGTTGGAGTGTGCCCTTAATCAATATAAAGTGACCTTCCTTATCTTTCTTGACTAACGTCGGACTAAAATCTAACCTGTCTGATATTAGGATAGCAACCCCTGCTTGTTTTCTAGGCCCATTTGCTTGAAACACCATTTTCCACACTTTCACCCTAAGATAATGTCTATCCTTTGTAGAAAGGTTAGTTTCTTTGAGACAACAAATTGTAGGATCCTGCTTTTTAACCCAGTCTGCAAATCTATGTCTTTTCGTTGGGGCATTGAGACCGTTGATATTAAGAGATATGATTGAAAGGTGTGTATTTATGTTTGCCATTTTTGTGTGTGTGTGTGTGTTTCTGGTTCTACCTGCACTCTTTTCTGTTAACTAGTATTTGAGTATTGCTTGTTTTTACTAGGTTTCTTATATGTGTGATTTTCCTTTTCTTCAGCATTTAGGATTCTATCAAGTATTTTCTGTAGAGCTGGTTTTGTCTTCAAATACTCCTTTAACCTACTTTTGTCATGGAATGTCTTTATTTCTCCATCTATTTGAATGGATAACTTTGCAGGATAAAGTAACCTTGGTTGACAGCTGTTATCTTTCAGAACTTGGAATATATCACTCCAAGCCCTTCTGGCTTTAAAAGTTTGTGTTGAATAATCTGCTGTAATCCTGATGGGCTTGCTTTTGTAGGTAACTTGATTTTTCTCTCTAACTGCTTTCAATATTTTTTCTTTGATGTTTGTGTTTGGAAGTTTGATTATAATATGGCAAGGAGAGGTTCTTTCCTAGTTTTGTCTTGCTGGGGTTCTAAAGGCTTCCCGTATCTGCATTGGCACCTCTTTCCCAATTTGGGGGAAATTTTCTTCCATGATTTTATTGAAGACGCCTACTATGCCTCTGGAGTGGAGTTCTTCCCCTTCTACTATGCCCTGAATTCTTATATTGGATCTTTTCGTAGTGTCCCGAATATCTTGAAATTCCCACTCATACTTTTCTATAAGTTTGTCTTTCTCCTTGTTGGACTGCATTAGGTTTGCCACCTGGTCTTCTAGCTTAGATATTCTGTCCTCTCCCTCCTCCATCCTACTGGTGAGATTTTCTACAGAGTTTTTCATTTCATTAACTGTGTTCTTCATTGCTAGTAATTCTGACTGGTTTTTCTTTATTATTTCTATTTCCTTATTTATGTCTTGTATTGCCTTCTTTATTTTATTAAATTGGTGTCCTGCATCTTCTTTGATTCCTTTGATTTCCTCTTTGATTTCTTCTTTGATTGTTTTGATGTGTTCTTTGACCTTTTTGAACATATTTATAATCATTCTTTTGAACTCTTTGTCAGGCATTTCCTCTAACTCTTTCTCACTGGAGGACATTTCTGATGCATTAATACTTTTAGGTGGATTTATATCGTCTTGCTTTTTAGTGTTTCTTGTGTTATAATGTATATATTTTTGCATCTTGGATTAAGTTAATGCTTGGATTTTCTAGCTAGCTGTGTATTCTTAGCTGTATCAATTGATTTGATGTAATATATTTTCAGGGTAGGAGCTTACGGTGTTAGGTGTGGCTCTTAAGACTCTCAGAGTATCTACAAAGATGTTCTTAGGGGTTGATTTTCCCTGCTATAGGACTATTCAAGCAGGCTGAGTGGAATAAAATTACAGGTAGATTCTAAAATTTAACTAAACACTGTACACATTCAATCAAAAACAGCCCCGAGTATGTATGCAAGAGTAGTTATTATAACGACAAGATCCTCTATCAACAAAGAGGTTAAGATTTCTGGTCTGTTGAGGGATCCAAGTCAGCTTGCGACCAAGTGAGACCCTTCCCTGGTGCAATCCCAGTTACCTTGGATGATTTTGGTCTCAGTTAAGTTGCTGTCTGGGTCGTCGGGTTGCTGTTCTGATTTCTGGAGCTGGGCACTTGCTTTTCCTGTGGGGCAAACCGAGCCTCCACTGCTGCCTCTGCTGCTGCCGTAGCTGCCACTGCTGGAGCCACCACTGCTGCTGAAGCTGCTGCTGTTGTGTCCACTGCCGCTGCTCCCACTGAAGCTGCTGCTGCCGAGTCTGCCGCTGCTGCCACTCCTGGGTCTGCTGCTGCTGTGGCCACTGTTACCGGTGCTGGAGCCACTGATGTTGCTGCCGAACTCTGCTCCTGCTTGGGTCCCGTTGTCAGCCCAAGTTGGCGTGGCCGGGTCCCAGGCCACTGCTCTGTTCGCTGGAGCTGGGCTCAGGTGGTGGGGAGGGGAGGGAGCTGCAGCTGCTCTGGTACTCTCGCTGCTCCAAGCGTTCTTCTACCTCACGGTCTGCTCCTCCGTTGCTCAATGCCTCTTTCCCCTCACGTTTCCCAAGTTGTGGAGAGCACCGGTGTGAGGGAAAGCTCCCACACCTGGCCTTTCCTGCGGCTGGAGCCAAGCCTGGCGGCTTTCTGGTGTACGGGGGCTGTGGCGGTTGGCTGAGCTGCCAGAGCCTCTTTTCCTGCCTGTGCAGGCTCTGGATGCTCTGGAACTCTTCTACTTCTCCACTGCCACTTCAATTTCCTATACACCTCACTTTTTAGTAAAAGTGTGTATTTTGCTGAGTCTTTTTTGGTCTTTTTCCCCCCTAGGCTGCTTCGGCGTGGTACCTACGCCGCCATCTTAACCGGAAGTATCATTCAGTTTTTGAGGGAGGCAATGCTTCTCACCATGACAACCCAAACTGTGACTCTTACAATCTTTCTGCCCCCTCTTCTGTAAAATTCCCTGAACATTGATGGGTATGTTTTAAGTCTACTTCAGTGATGAGCTTTTAGGAGACTGGATTTCTGCTTTGGTACGTGTGAGTATCCTCAATGTCTGTCTCCTTTACTCTGTCCCTGACTGTCAGGTTAACCATGGAAGTAGAACTCTTGCTTGTTGCCCCACTTCCTCCTGGGCCTTAAGTGAGATGTGAGGGGTGGTTTATCTCCTTTGTTCTTGCTATTTTCTGAGAAAAGAAAACAAATTCTCTCATAGGGAGTAAACTAAGCATAGGGTCATTTGGATAAACATTATTAATTTAGGGAGAGTTTGATGGATGTAACCCCTCTTGTAGCCAAAGATTAGTGGGAGCTTAACATTTGAGAGAATAATCTTTGCTCCATATGAGTCTGACCTGGTTCCCAATTCCAGATATGGGTTCCTTTCCAGTGAGTGAATCTCTTAGTAAATCAGAAAGCCATTGGTTACCCACGAATGTTAGGTTCCACCATTGCATCTGGAGTATACATTTTGTCAGGTTGGTTGTTTCTGAGTAGCTTAGACCCCTGCTTGCTCACACCATTAGCCACTAACCAACCAGTAGTTCATGTAACACTTTCTAGCACTAAATGGGCTGTGTATAGAATGGCTTTCTTCCAGATTCCAGCCAGGTATGTCCATGTTCTATGCTGGCAGCATATGGTGTCTTTAAAAATACTACTGGACGTAAATTTAGGAAGTACTTTCCATGATACAGGAATGGGAAAAGACTTCCTGAACAAAACCCCACATCCACCAACTTTTCAATTGTTAAAGGTGTGTTGATTAGTCTCCAATAGCTGGTGGAGTTCTTGATAAGTCTCTTGTTAATTTCTAGCTTTAAAGCATTGTGATCTCCTATGATGCAGGAAGTTACTTCAATTTTCCTGAATTTATGGAGGTATGCTTTATGGCCTAATATGTGGTCTATTATATAGAAGGTTCCATGGGCTACTGAGAAGAATATGTATTATGCAGAGTTGGGGTAGAAAGTTGGGTAGATGTCCATTAGATATAGTTGATCTATTGTGTTGTTGAGCTCTATTAGTTCCCTGTTGATTTTCTGCTTGGATGACCTGTCTATTGATAATAGTGGAGTGTTGGAGTCTCTGGCTATGATGGTGTTGGTATTTATTTCTGTTTTGTGGTGAAGTAGATTTTATTTAATAAATTGTGGTGCACATATGTTTGGTACATACAGATTTATGATTGTGATGTATTCATGTTGGATTATTCCCTTGATGAGTAAGAAGTGGCTTTCTTTGTCTTTTTTGATTACTTTTGATTTGAAGTCTGTTTCATCAGATATTAATATAGCAACACCTGCTTGTTTCTTTTGTCCATTTGCTTGGAATATTATTTTCCATCCTTTTACCATGAGGTGTTTAGCTTTAGTGATGAAGTTGGTTTCTTGAAGACAGAAAACAGAAGGGTCAATTTTTCTGATCCACACTGTTAACTTGTATCTATTTTGGGGTGGGTTAAGACTGTTAACATTTAAGGTTGTAACAGTGAAGTTCAATTTAGCCCCTGCCTTGATGGGGTGCTTCATGGGGTTTGGTGATTTCTTTGGCTTTGTACTTTTTTGATCCTGCTCAGGTTTGGGTTATTGTTGACTTCTTATATGTTCTTATTGGTTGTTTGACTCTTCTGTGTGGAGTATTCCCCTAAGTATTCTCTATAGGTTTGGCTTTGTGTTCACATAATCATAGTGTTAACTTTTTAATGGTAAGTTTTCATCCCGCCATATATTATAATACTCCTTTCACTGGGTACAGTAGTTTGGGTTGGAAGCTATGTTTTTTAGATTTCCAATGCCCTTGTGGCTTTCAGGGTTTCTATTGAAAAATCTGAGGTAATTCTGATGGGATTGAATTTGTATGTAGTGAGTTGTTTCTCTCGCTGCTGATTTTAGCCCTCTTTCTTTGTTATCTTTTTTTTAAAGATTATTTTTTAATTTTATTTATTTATTTGAGAGTGGCAGACAGGAAAAGAGGAAGAGAAAGAAGATGGGCACACCAGGTCCTTCAGCCACTGTAAGTGAATGTCAGATGCATGCACTACCTTGTGCATCTGGCTTACATGGGTACTGGAGAATTGAGCCTTGAACTGGAGTCTTTGACCTTCACAGGCAAGCATTTAACCATTAATCCATTTCTCCAGCCCTGTTATCATTGTTAAGAGTTTTAGCTATGATGTGTCTTGGAGAATTTCTTCTTTGGTCCTGTCTGTTTGGTGTTCTGTGGGCTTCTTGTATCTGGATGTGCCTCTCTTTCTTGAAATTGGAAAAAATTTCTTCAAAAATTTTGAAATATGTTCTCTGTGTCTCCGGCTTGGATATCTTCCTCTTCTGATATACCCATTATTTGGGTGTTTGGTCATTTTAGGGTATCCCAGAGTTCCCTTGTGTTTGATTCACATGATTTTTTTTTTTTTCAATTTAGCAATGTTTTTGGCCTCTGAATCAATTTCTTCTGTCTTTTCATCCAGCTTAGAGGTTCTATCTTACCCATGAGTAATTATGTTTGTGAGGGGTTCTAGAGAGGTTTTTTAAAGCTTCATTTGATTTTTGTTTTCTGCTGTATTATTTCACATTCTGTTCATCTCCTTTTTGAGGTATGATTTCAGTTCAAGGTCTGATTTTCTGGATGCTTCTTGGAATTCATTCTTCCATTTGATCATGTCTTCATTAAGCTTAATCAGCTGGTTATTGAGACCCACTATTTGTTGACTCACCTATTCATTTATATCTCTTTTGAGGCTTCTCTGGTTTTCTTCAATTAAGTTCACCCTAGTGCAAAAACTGAATGCTCTAAGAGATAATTCTGCTCAATTTCACTTATGTCATTGTTGGCTTTTTGATGGTTTGCATATAGTTCGGAAATTCTTTTGATCAGAGTCCCATAGTTTGTTGTGTTTTTGTTTTTGGATTCAATTTTTGTTGTTTTCTCCATGATGTGGCTTCCATTGTGGTACTAGGTATCCTGGGAGGAGATCTCTCAGTTTTATGACTTTTATTCTTTTTTTGTTATTGTTGTCTTTATTTTAGTTTTTGCTTTTTGAGGTAGGGTTTCACTCTAGCCCAGGCAGACCTGGAATTCACTATGTAGTCTCAGAGTGGCCTCAAACTCATGGTTATCCTCCTACCTCTGCCTCCCTAGTGCTGGGATTAAAGGCATGTGCCACCACGCCTGGCTTGTTGTTCTTTTCTTCATTGTGGTCTATTCCATTTCAGGGAAAAGTCTTATTTTATTGAGCAGGAAGCAAATATTTTCCTTGTAGGATCTTCAGTGAGTATTCAGTTTTTTTAAAAAAAGATAATTAATTTATTTATTTGAGAGAGGTAGATAGAAAGAGAGAGAGAGAGAGAGAATGGGTACACCAGGACCTCCAGCCACTGCAAATGAATGCCAGATGCATGCGTCTCCTTGTGCATCTGGGTTAAATGGGTCCTGGAGAATCTAACTGGGGTCCTTTGGCTTTGCAGGTGAGTACCTTAACCACTAAGCCATCTTCTCCAGCCCAGAGTATTCAGTTTTAAATGTGAACCAGATTGGAATAGGATGGAAATATAACTGCTGATGCACAGATTGTGGAGATTGCTAGTACAACAGAGGTACCTGGGAAACTGGGGGTTCTGGCCTACTCACTCCAGTTGTGCACACTATTCTGTGCAAGGGAATCAAGGGTTGGGGAACCAGGAGCCCAGAACCTGGGGATCCAGGGGCAAGAGACCAGGTCCACATAGTGGCCCATGCACTCTCTGGCTCAGGGGAACAGGGGTTTTGGTACTCAGGGACAATCAGTCAGGAAGCCAAAGCAAAAGGCATGCCTCCACAGCACACATGCGAGGACCTGGCAGCGCAAGGCAGCAGCAGAGGTACGGGGACCAGGGAACTGGGAGGTGGGGGCGGAATCAGAAGCTCCTGCATACTTACTCGCATTCTATCAAGGCACCCTCCAGAACCAGGATTCAGAAGTTAGAGACACAGAGGCCAGTCAATCAGGAAGGCAATGCAAATATCCTGCTTCAGCAGCATGCCTGCAGTGTCCAGGCAGTCCCAAGCAAACAGCATGGATATCATGACCAGGGAACTTTGTGGTGGGGAAGGAGCAGGGAGCTATGGCCTACTCACTCCATGAGCACACCCTCTGGAACAGGGGATCCAGAATTTCGAGACTGGGGGGGTATGAAAAAGACTTTCTGTTTTGTTCAATCATATATGACTCAAATTTGCCCTGTAAGAAAGAAGGAGGAGGAGGAGGAGGAGAAGCAGCACCAGCACCAGTTTGATCTATATCATGGAAAATCATGGTATACAGTATATCATGAAGTATGAAATATTAATTCTATAAAGGGCAAAGCTGTACTGTTCCCTGGCACACCTATACTTACTCTCTGTCTGCCTATTTCTCACTGTCTCACAAATAAATAAATAAAAATGTTCTTAAAAATAGACATTTAAAGGCTGATATACACATGGAAATAAATGATCAACTAGTGTAATCATTTTGATTCACTGTCAATATGTTACAGTCCGGTTCACATTGCTGGTAGAAATCACCCAACCAAGAGCAGCTTCTGGGAAAAAGAGGTTTATTTAGCTTACAGGCTCGAGGGGAAGCTCCACGATGGCAGGGGAAAATGATGGCATGAGCAGAAGGTGGACATCACCCCCTGGCCAACAGAAGATGGACCACAGCAACAGGAGGGTATGCCAAACACTGGCATGGGGAAACTGGCTATAAAGCCCATAAGCCCGCCCCCAACAATACACTCCCTCCAGGAGGCATTAATTCCCAAATATCCATCAGCTGGGAACCTAGCATTCAGAACACCTAAGTTTATAGGGGACACCTGAATCAAACCACCACATTCCGCCCCTGGCCCCCATAAACTGATATCCATGCATGATGTAAAATACAATGCATTTAGTCTGACTTTAAAAGTCCCCATAGTTTTTATCAATCCCAATGATGTTCATACATCCCCATAGTCCAAGATCTTTTCATTGAGCCATAATACCAAAGAATAGCCTCAAAAAACCCATAATGGAAAGAATAAATATTCACATTGCAAAAGATGGCATTGGGCATAGCAAAGAAACATTCAACCAATACAAGATTTAAAACAACCAGGGCAAACATCTGTAGCTTCAAGTCCAACAACTCTTGCCAGTGACAAATCTTCAAGTCCGATAATTCTAACCAGCAACAAGTCTCTGGCATTCCAATTCCGCCCCTCCAGCTAGGCTACTCACAGTCCTGGAAAACTTCTTCAGGGCCGGCAGCTCCTCGGCAGCCATCTCATGGTCCCGGCATCTCCACTGGGTCTCCACTGTAATACACAGTTCATCTTCATGGCCCCATGGGGTCTCTATGCAGGCAACCAGCAAACCTGCTTCACACTGCCCATGGCCATTTCCAAAACACAAGACCGTGTTGCAAACTCAATGACCCTCTTTCCAGCATTTCTTATACTCCACGATACCAGGTAGGTGCCAATTTGTTAATCCAGGGGGGAATAAAGCAGACTTTGAAGAACAGGACACCCCTTGAGCACTCAGGCCCTTTCAAGAGTCTACATTCTTCTTGTTGCCCCAGCGCAGGTCAGCTAGCCCAGTCTCAAAGGTTGTAATCTCTCAGTTGCAGCTGAATGGGCAACAGTTCACCCAAAGATTTTTCTTTCTGTGCCATATCCCCCTGCTCACACCAGTTCATTTCTACGCAAAGCAACTCTGCACAACTTCTCAGGACACAGGCACAAGAGCAAGCTTCTCACACAAACTGCTAGCCCAGTCCAGGCACAGCTCTTTTTCACCCTCATAAGCCAAACCTCACAGTCCATAGTTCTTACTGCATTCAGGTCTTGGAGCTCAGACCAGGATAGACCATCAAGCTGTACTTACAGCACTGCAAAGCATCTCTTAGGCCAAGGTTTCAAATCCTCCCACATTCCTCTTGAAAATCAGCTCCAAAAGGCTGAAGCCACACAATCAGGTGTCTAGCAGCAACCCCACTCCTCGGTACCACTTTATTGTTGTAGTCCGGTTTGTATTGCTGTTAGAAATCACCCAACCAAGAGCAGCTTCTGGGAAAAAGAGGTTTATTTAGCTTACAGGCTCGAGGGGAAGCTCCACGATGGCAGGGGAAAACGATGGCATGAGCAGAGGGTGGACATCACACCCTGGCCAACAGAAGATGGACCACAGCAACAGGAGGGTGTGCCAAACACTGGCATAGGGAAACTGGCTATAAAGCCCATAAGCCCGCCCCCAACAATACACTCCCTCCAGGAGGCATTAAATCCCAAATATCCATCAGCTGGGAACCTAGCATTCAGAACACCTAAGTTTATAGGGGACATCTGAATCAAACCACCACACAATGTTAATCACAATGGTCTTCTATGATATTCGAAGATCATACACAATCCTTCATTACTTGTCTGTATTTAGTCAAGTGCATCTGCTTTAGCATGTTTGGATTTGGCAGGATTCCAATTCCTTCGAGACTTCTCTAAGAGAGAAAGATGAAATGTGGAAATCAACATGCTGGCAAGAGCAAACCTGCCCATCAGTCCCTAAATCTGGCTCAGGCAAAGTGGTTTGACTTTGAAAATGGCTTTCTTCTAGCTCTTCAAGTTGTCTTCCCTGTAGCTTGAATAAGATCATTAGACCCAAGATGAATGCCTACACCTAATGTGAAAATACAAATTACTGGTTTGCTCTTGTTATGTAAATGCTAGAAATTGCATGTGTTAGCATTAGTCCACATTGTAGAAAACGCCAGTTTGATAATTGCAAACTGATTTCTTCAGTTGTGAATGCCCCATCTAACCAACAGAAAACAACAGAAGGCTCCACTGTGAACTTCTTGTGAAATTTTGATGTACAAAGTAAAGAGTACTATATCAAAACAACAAAGCTACTGTGAGATTCAAAGTCCAATCTAGGAAAATAATAGCTCTACTCACTGGAGTTTGCTCATACCATGTATGTTGTATTTAATGTTCAGAAAAGCAGAACTGATACATTTTTCCTTCAAGTTGGATAAAATTATTATATTTATGTGAAATGCCCTAAACCATCCAAAGGGATTTATAGTGTATAGTTAAATGATACTATGATTTAAGGAATTACCTCTGATTTGGTTCCATAATTTTCATGGGCTTACTACTGCTAAAGTTAACATGATTATTGTATTAATTGTTCTCTAAAATTGTTTAAGTAACCTTTATTATTACAAGTCCTTGGTGGCCAGACAGAATGATTGCTATTTTGCTGGCATGGGTTTTAATACTACTAAGTGTTCCTATTAAGAGACTGAACGTAGAAATGTACTGACATTCAACAGTAAACAAAAATGGCAAGATCACTTTCAAGATGTTAACCTTTAAAATGAGATATTTATTTTTTGTGCAGAGACTTTGACATTCTTACAGGTTTTATAGAGTCTGCAACTATACCATCCGGAAAACCCCCAATCCCATTTCACAATTTTAGGAGTTTATGGATAGATATGCTGTCTACTATTAAACAAAGTATTATATTTCAGTACAAAAGAAATATAGTTAACCCTTTCACCAGTGTATTTTAATAATTTACAATATAGAACCCATATGGCAGAGTAAATTTTTCCACAAATGTCCAAAATTTCTCCACTCCTATAAATTAATATTACATCCTATACAGTATGTTAAACAGAGGAAACTGTTAGATAAAGAAATGAGGCAGGGCTGGAGAGATGCCTTAGTGGTTAAGTGCTTGTCTATGAAGCCCGAGATGCCCTATTTTGAGGCTTGATTCCAGAGTCACACTGTGCCACATCCATCTGGACATCGTTTGCAGTGGCTTGAGGCCCTGGTGCACCCATTCTCTCTTTCTCTCTCTCTTTCTCTCCTTCTTTCCCTATCTGTTGCTCTCAAATAAATAAATTAAATTAAATAAATAAATATTAAAAAAAAATGAGGGAACCCAGCATGGTGGCATATGCTTTTAGTCCCAGCCCTTGGGAGACCCAGGTAGGGGTATCACTGTGAGTTCAAGGCCAGCCTGAGACTACATAGTGAATTCCAGATTAGCCTTGAGAATGTGAGACCCTACTTTGAAAACCAGAGGGAATAAAAAAGAAAAAAGAAATGAGGGGCTGGAAAGATCACTCAGTGGGAATAATACTTGCCATGTAAGCAGGAGGACCAGAGTTTAGATTCCCAGTACGCATATAAAATGCCAGATGTGCAGGCACATGCTTGTAATCCAGCCCTGGAGGTATGCAGACAGGAGGGTCCTGAGTACTGACTGGACTGCTTATCTAGTCCACTTGGTGAACTCCTGGATCAGTAGCAATCTGTCATTTCTGTCTGGTCTGGGATGTTGTTTGCTAGAAGTTTGTTTATTTCTTTTTAATACATTACTTATTATATCTGGTATGTCTTAGCCCCAGTGTTTCTGATTGGGTTGTTGTTGATTGTCATGAGACACCAGTACAGTCTCGAGGACTCTGCTAGCTTGTTGTCATTATTCATAAACTATGTCTCACCCTTTGCCAGATGTGGAATATATTGCCTTAAAATTATATAAACTTTATTTTCTGTTCTTTTTTGTTACTATCAATTGGAAATAATCACTAATATATGGTTTTCTTTTATATATTCTGCAGTTTAGGGCCTTCTGCACAATCAAAATACCTCCTATTGCTTAGCTAAAATAATTATAGGTCTATCTGAAAAATGATTCTATTTTATGCAATGAATTATTGGCAGAGAAAGCAAGTAGTGAATTGTGTGGAAGTTGTTCTATCAGCTTGCATAATTCATCTTTATAAAGATGGTAGAGTTGTCTCTCGAGATAACTACTACTTTTATAATTTTATAATTATAGGTATTAAAATTAAAATACTGCAATAATTATTAATTTGATTACTTTGGGGTATATCTGTTTTAATAGTAGGGCAGTTATCTCTTTAGCTGCATTTCATATTACTCTTTCTCTAGATCAGGGATTAAGAAAATTTTCTATAAATTACCAGATTCAAATATTTTGAGTTATATGCTCTCTGTTAAATAGTCAACTATCTATTATTATTATTATTATTATTTATTATGATGACTGTAGTTTTATTGGCCCTCTCCCCTAGCCCCACTTTTGCTGAGGCTCTCCTCAGTGGGGTTATTGATGTTCACTTTTAAGTAAATAAGGCTTCAATTAGTCTCTCTCTGTGTGTGTGGGGGGGTGTAGTTCAGGATGTTTTTACCCACCCAGTGGCTCTTACAAGATTCCCACCTTCTCTTCCACAATGTTTCCTGAGTCTTGGTAGGTCTGTTAGCAGTCTGGTTTAGGGTTGAGTTCTCTGTAGCTTCTAGGTTTCTGATACATTTGATGTGCATTTATTAACCACAGTATCTGTAGCATTTCACTTGGTTGTTTGGCTAGCAATGGAAGCAATACTTAGTTGCCTCTTCCTCTCATGGGCTTCAGCAGATATGGTAGAGGTGGCCTGTCTTATGGTAGGCAGTTGGCTATCTTTTCTTGTTGTATTGATGGATCTTGCTTCAACTCAGTTTTCCCTGGTTTCCACAAAATAGATTCTCCAACCAAGAGTGAGATCTGCTTGGATTAGTGGGGATGTGCACAGTTATTAGAGATTTTGGTATGTAAACACACTCGACTTATCAGAGGGCAGTAGGAGTCTCTCTCTGCAGTTTATGAGTTTCCTGTCCATGGGATTCTGATTTGGTTCCCAGTACCAGAAATTTTTTTTAAAGTTTTTTTTTTTTTTTTTTTTTTTTTTTAATTAGCAAGGCAAAAGAGAGAGGAGAGAGAGAGAAGTTTCTGAGGCAGGGTCTCACTCTAGCTGGGGCTGACCTACAGATCACTCTATAGCCCCAGGGTGGTCTCAAATTCCTGATGATTCTCCTACCTTGGCCTCCCAAGTGCTGGGATTAAAAACATGAGCCACTGCATCCAGTTTAGTATGAGAACTCTTTAACAGTGTTTGACATTTACCAAAAATAGAAAGTTGATCTTTGTTGAGGTAATGTTGAAAATTAAGGCAAAGTACAGTGGATATTTTGTTAACAAGTTCCTAAGAAAGAGCTGAAAATTTAGGAAAATACTGGAAATCAGATGAAATTAATTGGAAACTGAAATGACTTGATTTGGCTTCAGCAACGCTCTGAGATTCCATGTAGAAGAAGTAGGGAAGGAAACTGGGAGTGAGAGGGGAATGGACACCCCTGAAGTAAAAGGCTACTGCACTGAAGGAGGAGATGAGCTGTCTGAACCTCTGTCCAGTTTATAATATTCTCCTCGGAGAGTCCCTGGGGGTGCAGGTGGCAGTTTCTCCAGGGAATGTAATTATGGCTGATGGCAGTAGCAGCTCAGGTCTTGTGAGGCTGGAGTTGGGCCTGACAATCTTCTACGCAAGTCTTTTCAATCCATTGTGGAAGTATTAACGAAAGAGCCATAAAAAGTAAGCAAATGAGCATGGCTTTCCTCTACTACTCAATAAATGCTCAGATGGTATTTGGCGAGGATCATAGTTTGCTAACTGACTTTCAGTTATTCTGTGCTGGCTACCACAGCCATTTGTCATTTCTCAGTCCCGCCACAGGAATCATTTCACTTCAGATGTTGTGCTACCACTGAGTGTTGTTACACTGCACTTGCTTTTATCTTTATTGGCTTCCCATACCTTCCTTTTGATTTCAGCTTAAAGGAAACCATTATCAGAGGGTGGCCTGCATTCTGGTTTTTCTGGAACATTCCTAATGGACAGTTGCCATTTCATTGTGACTGCTGATTTGTACCCCATTATTTTCATGTTACATGTTTCAGGTTAAGTGATAACTTATTGAACACTCTGCTCAAGAAATGCTCCTGTGACGATTGTGTGCAATTGTCAAAACTATCTGTGTTATCTAGACTCACATCTTGAACATTAGAACCTACTGTTCTATGTATTTATGTTATGCCTGTTTATATCTAGTAGAATGTGAGGGGCATGCGGACAGGTCATATCTGTCCTATTCATGTTGCTTTTCCATTGTAATCATACTTTATGCACGATGCAAAGTGTTTTATAGCTACCTTTTCTTTGATGATGCAAAGAACCCAAACAAAAGCAACTGATGGGCAAAAAGTATTTATTTTGGCTTAGTATCTCAAAGGGAAGTTCCATGATGGCAGGGGAAAGTATGCCGTGAGCAGGGGCTGAACATAACCTTCTTGCCAACATCATATGGACAACAGCAGCAGAAGAGTGCGTCAAGTACTAGCAGGGGGAACTGGCTATAACACTCATAAGCGCACCCCAACAGCACACCTTTATCCAGCAAAACTCCAATTCTCAAATTGCCATAAGATAGGGTCTTAGCATTCAGTACACATGAGTTCATAGGGAACCCCTATTTCAAACCACCACACAGTATAACCTAAAACCATTGGATGAGTACATGCTGAAATGCTTGATGAGTGATTTCTCATCTGAACATGACAAAATCCTCATTAAAATGCACTGTGTCTAGGCCTTGAGAGATGGCTTAGCAGTTAAGTTGCTTGCATGCAAAGCCTAAGGACCCAGGTTCTATCTCTCTCCAAATCCCACATAAATCAGATGCACAAAGGTGACAAAAGCACAAGGTCATATGTGCCCACTAAGTGATGCAAGCATCTGGAGTTCTACTGCAGTGGCTGAGACCCTGGTTTGCTAATTCTTTCTCTCTCTCTCAAAAAAAAAAAAAAAAAAATATATATATATATATATATATATATATATATATATATAGAGAGAGAGAGAGAGAGAGAGAGAGAGAGAGAGAGAGAACACATTGTGCCCAGTGAGAATAAGCTTTTCTATACATTGACTTCTTACAGTTATAATTTTCTTTTATTGCCAATGGTGAGGTGGACTGACAGATTCTGAAATGATTGGTTTAACAGACTAAGGGCTACATTTTCTGCTTACTGAATCTTTCATTCCTTTCAGTGGATTTGTGGAGAAAGGTGAAAAATCAACGAATTCTAGGAACTCTTTGGATCATCCAATTTTCTTTAAATATGCTCAGCTTAACCTTAGCCTTGATACTTTTCTCTTAGAAAATGGGACTTATAATTTAACTAAAAGTCATCTAAAAATTCAAACTATTTGCACCAAACTTTTCTTCTGGTATTTACTGTGAAGCCCATTATTTATTTTCTGACTAGAAAGGAATACAATTTTTTCCTATATGCAGAAAGGCTGATCAAAATTCCATCTGCTTAATCATATTAAGGAAGGCAGTCATGTTCATGGTTAATAAAAGAGCTTTGCATAATTGCAAAAATCAAGTTAAAATATAACATTTTAGACAGGCAAATTCTGGAAATGCATTTTCATTGTAGCTGAAGATGAATTAATGTTTACATTCTTGCTAGTTAAAAATTTTTTTATTACTCTTAGACTGTTACCTACTGAAAGCTGCCAAATAGAAATAAGAGTTTCTACATGTTTTTGTTGGAGAACAAGTAAACTTGAAACAAAATTTAGTAGTAACCAAAGTTTTATTTACTTGTAAATATGTTAGTGTATTAATATTTCATTTAGCATCCTCAGTTTGATTTTTTAATTTGTTAATTTCTGCTCAAATGTATTTCTCTTCAAAGAAATATTTCCTTTATAATTCAAGTTCAGAATGAATCAACTTGCTGTGCTTATTTTTCTTTGGGGATATTTTTACATCTTTATTTGAGAGAGGGCGGGGGGAAGAATGAGAATGAGTGTGCAGGGGCCTCTTGCCATTGCAAATGAGTTCCAGACTTAGGCGCTACTTAGTGCTTCTGACTTTTCATGTAATGCGGAATCAAATCATGGCATGCATACTTTACAAGTAAGCACTTTAACTACTAAGCCACCCCCCAGTCCTTTGTTTTTGTTGTTCATTTTTATTTATTTATTTGACAGAGAGAGAAAGAGGGAGAGAGAGAGAAGGGGGGGAATGGGCCCCCAGTCCTCTTTTTATAAGACTTGATTGCACTGTAGAGGGAGATAGCGAGAGAGAGCAAGGTGTGGAGAGACCAAGAAGGAAAATACAGAGAATGAGAGGGGAGAAAGAGGAGAGAGAACACATTTATTTCCTTAAAAATAGATATTTAATTTTTATTAAGTTAAAACATTATAGGCTGACATGTTAAATACTTTTTATTTTTATTACATTTTATTGTAATCTGGTAACCTATCAATGAGTGGCAACTTTGAAGATATAAAAATAATTCAATATTGAAACACTTAAAAAGATTCAATGACTTAATTTTGATTATATGATTATATGCAAAATACATTATAAAAATAAATAGCATGTTTTCAACAGGATTTAAAAACAGAACCTAACTGACAATGACAACACCATGAAAGGTTGTTCTGAGCTGAGTTGTGTCACTCACTCGTAAGTACAAACCCCAGTGATCTCAGAATGATGTGAGAGTGTGAGGATATTAGGGGATGGGTAGTTCAGAGTAATTACATTAAAATCAGGCCATCCACATGGACCATAACCCCAAATGAACTGTTTCTTATAAATAGAGGAGATCTGGACATAGACATTTACAGAGGGGAGAGCATGTGAGGTCCCAGGAAAGAAGATATCAACCTCTAAGCCAGGAAGAGGCAATAATTACTCAGGAGCTACCATCACTCTCAACACCATGAACTTTGATATTCAGCCTCCATATTTTGAGGAAATAAATTTCTGTTGAAGCCACCTGTGTGGGTGGTTTGTTATGGTATTCTGAGCAGGCTAATATAGTTTAGTGTATCTTAGAAGACAGCATGGTCTCTGGCTTCTGTATCCCATGTCCTTTTGCTCACCTGCTCACTGGGCCTTTAGACTACATTTGAAGAAAATTTTGACTTAAAAGATAAAACTGAAGAATTAAAAGTCATGTAAAAGCATACATCTCTAAAACATAAGCAGAACTGTCTACTTTCAGCTCTTGAAATATTCAAATAAAATTATTTTGATTCTGTTTTTAAAAAGTAACAATTTAAATTGGTTCCACAGCTGTTATCACAATTTATTTTCATATGTGTCATATTTGGTGGGATGAACAAATTTTGTTTTCTCTTTTTTATTAGTGATGAGGCCCTATTGTAGATATTGTAAATTAAAAAAAAAATCAAAGTTGTTAATTGAATTGACATACAGGAGCTCAAAAAAGCAGTGTACAGGCCCACATCATAAATCAAAGTCTTTTGATTTCTAATTCAGTCATCATCTTTCTCTGACTCTTGTATGGAAATCTTTATATCTACAGTAATAGCTCACAGAGCAGTATTATCAATTTAAGATTAACTAATAACAAAAATATCATAAATGAAAAAGATTAATAAAAGTGTATCACAGATTGAAAAGTAATTTTTTTCTGATTCCTTAGAAATATCCCTTCCTTGTCCCCCCCAGCTTCCCCTCTGCTTTCCTGTCACATGTGTCCTATTGCCCCCCCCGCCCCCGCCTCGCCTTGTATACCAATTTCCTCCAAATTGAAACATTCCATCCCAGAGGGAGATAAGGTGAAGGGGGACCGAGGTCATCAGGCAGTGCTACACAAACCCTGGGAAGACTCAGCAAATTCTGACATCTGTTCAAGCTCAGAAGTAACAAAGCTGAGGACCTCACAAGTCTCAGGAGTTTCTGAAATTTACAAGATTCCCAAGGCATCCCCCCCCCCCACACCCGAGGTTACTTAAATAGCAAGAACTTCTTGGGAAAAAAAACTGTCTAGGCCAGCTGCATGAAAGGGGTGCAGTGTGTGCATTGTGTGATCTGTGTCCAATATGGCACAAAACTCAAAAAGGCTGCTATCCACATAGAAAAGTAAATATTATTTACCATTTTTTTTGTTTTTATTAGCGTGATGTATAGATCTATATATGAATTTTGTTTTGTTTTGTTTTGTTTTGTTTTTGAGGTAAGGTCTCACGCTAGCCTAGGGTGACCTAGAATTCATTATATAGTTTCAGAATGGCCTCCAATTCATGCTAATCCTCCTACCTTTGTCTCCCAAGTGATGGGATTAAAGTCATATGCCACCTGATCTTAAAATTTTAGTTGTAAACTAAAACACTCATACTATGTTATATGATGAAAATATTTTGTTTTATTTGTTATTTTTGTATTTATTTGACAGAGAAAGAGGGAGTTAGAGAGAGAGAGAATGGACACGCCAGGGCCTCTAGCCACTGCAAACAAACTCCAGACATGTGTGCCTACTTGGGCATGTGGCTAACATGGGTCCGGGGAATCAAACCCAGTTCCTTCAGCCTTGCAGGCAAATGCTCAACCACTAAGCCGTCCTCCAGCCCGAAGGAAGTATTTTAAAACCATGGCTATACATTTTCCAAAAAGCTTTTCTCCACAAGTTTCTATTACCTTGAAATTTTTGAATATGCCTTAGAATTCTGTGTAATTAGAACGAAAAGCTTTATTCCTCCCTCCTCAGAGTTCCAGTTGGAATTCAGAACACACCATCTCAAAATATCCCACTTATAACACATCATTATGAAATATGTCACTTTGGCATATAGATTATTTTGAGCTAAAGGCACTTGAGAAACAGCAGATGCAGGAATATCTATCACTCTGATCTTCCTTCTGTTTCTTACAAGTAGGAGATGAAATTACCAGGTGAAAGATATTTTTCCCATATGGAGGAAAGTTACAATTGTTATCAAAGATGGAGTATTGAAACACAGAGATTTGTGTACTGACCTCTTAAAAATACCTCATATTCTAGCCTACCCACATCATGTAGTTGCTTTTTCACAACTTTCTGTTCCTAGTCTGACTCCACATATAACATGTAAGTCTGTCTTGGCATTTCATTTCCATGTAGGGGCTCCTCAATCATGTACAATTTGCATTAACTAACTTTGTATGCTTTTCTTGTGTTGTGTTGTGTTGTGTTGTGTTGTGTTGTGTTGTGTTGTGTTGTGGTGCCTTGCATCTTCACTGATTTCTATGCAGGAAGTTAGATGGACTCTGCAGCAGAAGTCCTCAGCTGGTGTTGAGAACACTGCTTGAATGCTAATTTCTTTCCCTTTGGCCACACAAGTTCTACAAAATGTTCAAAGAACAAGTCGGGGATGATCTATAACCATATGCTCAGAGAAGTGCCCTCTCATAAGCTGCTCTGGGTTTCCTTTACATTTCTTTCCTGCTTTGCTGGAGCTACCCTAGCAAAGTGACCATAGACAGGGCAACAGAAATTCATGTTCTCACAATTCAGAAGTGTAGAGCTCATGATCAAGGTTTGTGCAGGCTTGGTGTTTTTTGTGAGCCCCGTGCCCCATCATGTCCTGCGCCTTTCTGTGGTCTTCCGAATATACATGTGTGTCCTAAGTTACTCATGTGAGGACACCAGTTATGTTGGATTAAAATAGCAATCACCGTGTTTTAACTAAAAAGTGTCCTTAAAAGACTGTGATATTCTGAAGTATTTGGGGTCAGAGCTTCAACATTTGATTTGGGCGGCACACAATCCAACTGTTAAAAGATAATGACAGCTTTAGCTCTTCCAAAGTAAACTGAGAAAAAATAAAATTTGTTTCATCTTCAACACCCATTTGGTACCATCTATATTTTGATAGTTATACTGATATATATTTCAATGGTAGATGTTCATCCATTGCAATGGAGCTGAATCTTAATAAATCCATCTGATGTTGAAAATATTATGAGTCAAAAATGCATTTAATCCATGCAACCCACCACACACCATAATTTTGAGGGGTTCTCTTGATGACACTGCTGACTTGGCTCTGTGGCTCTCTGCTCTTCCCTGCATTGAGAATGAGGATTGTGCCCTCTATCATTAGTCCAGGGAAAGATGGAAATTCATAATTCAGCGCTGGGGAGATGCCTCAGATACCTGCAAAGCCAAAGGACCCAAGTTTGATTCCCAGTACCTATGTAAAGTCAAATGCCCAAAGTGATGCATGCATCTGGAGTTTGTAGGGGCTAGAGGCCTGGAAACCCACTCTATCTGTTGCTATCTGCATCTTTTTCTGCTCTATCTTTACCAAATAAATAAAATATTAAAAAATAAATTCAAAGTTAAAAGTATGATTTCTATTGAATATGTGCTGATTTTTTACCAGTGTAAAATTGAGATGAATGCATTGAACTATCACAAGTCTCGTACTAATTCTGTATGTTTTGAATCAAAGTTGTCTCTTACACAATGTTGGTTAAGTTTAGGTATAACTTAGGATAGGCCACTGTAGCTAATTTTTAAAAACTTATGTATGTTTGTATATGCACCTGTGTGTGTGTGCGTGTGTGTGTGCACACGTGCAAGCATGCATGTACTATGGCATATGTGTGGTGGTCACAGGACAAAGTTTGGGTCTATCCCTTCTGTTTCACCTAATTTGTAGCAGTATAGCCAAATATTTTGCCAAGCCCTCTCTTAGATGTTTCTGTGAAGACATTTTGAAGTGAGATTAACATTTGAATTACAGACTTGAGAAAAGCAGATTTTCCTTCTTACTGTGCTGGAACTCATCCATATGGCAAGGGTCTTAACAATAGAAGCCTTACTTGTGACAAAGAAGGGGTTCCCTCACATTCAAATTACAACATTTCATGTGGTTGCTAGCCTGCAGCTTACCCCATAAATTTTGGATGCATACAGGCCCAATAATGTGAGCCAATCCTTTAAAACTGGTATGTGTAGTCATGTGTTATTTGTCCAGTACGAATAAATCATCAGAAATGTATTGATAGGTAATTTCATCATTAGAAAAACATCAATCCTTGCACTTAACTAAACCTAAGTAGTATATGTCAATTCTTTGGTCTCTTGCTGCAATAAAGACACTAGATACCCCCAAGATATATGAGGCTGCTTCTGTGTAATTCTAAACTATTATACAATAACTTATTTTCTGTAATTGGAAAGTGTCCATTCTAATATAACACCTGAGCTGATAACCTCCTCCATGTACACCAGCTGACAGAAAGCTGGAAGAAGCCATTCTACATGCAATTCAATGGGAGAAAGATACACCATCAGTGAAGATACTCAACAGTGGGCACTGCAAGTCTTATAATTGGTCAGCCAGGCCAATGGGTGCAATAGTGGCACGTCTGTCATGGTGGAAACCAACTGCCCTCTAACTGGACTGGAGGTCTGCTCCAAGCGAGGGAATACATCCCTGATACTGAAAACTTAAAACAGGGATAGTCATGAGCCCTAGAGGTGTAACATCTGCTGATGTCTGGAGAAATGTATATACTATGCTTATTAAACTGCCCAGTAAGCACTTCTCTTAATACTCATACCTTTGTATTAGTGCTACTCTCACTTTGGTAGAGAATCTTCTCTTTTCATATGGTAGTGACCTTGGGATGACTCAGAAGGTATCATGGTGCTGGAAAGAAGTGACTAGAGTACCGTGTAACATCTCAATCACACCTTCCAAGGCTCAGAGTCTAATGCGGAAGAGGTGGCAGAAAGAATGTAAGAGCCAAAGGAAGGGTAGGATTGCTTACAATGTGCTCACTCCAGACAAAAAATGGCCTCAATATCCATGACCTCATAGTACCTGACAATACCTACGCAAGACCATCATAAGAGGAGGGAAAGATCATGACATCAAAATAAAAGAGAGAATTATTGAGACGGAAAGGGGATATGATGGAGAATGGAATTTCAAAGGGGAAAAGGGGGTGAAGGAGGGTATTACCATGGGATATTTTTTATAATCATGGAAAATGTTTTTAAAAATTGAGAAAAAATTAAATTAAATTTAAAAAAAACAACTAAGAGTATATTATAGTAGCTATATAAACCAACAACATCTCAATTTATTTTTATAAGGTGTTAGGAGCTGGGCAAAATTAAATGTGATATGGTTTTATGTGACTGAAAGTACAGAAAATTTAATTATACCAGCATCACCACAAATGTGCTGGTAATGCATTGTACTATGATGTCACAATGGCTATGATATCACTAGGAGACAATAGCTTTTCAGCTTTATTAAAATTCTATGGAACAAGTATATATATATACACACACACACATATACACACAATAATGGTTCCATAGGAATAGATACACACACACACACACACACACACACACACACACACACATATATACATATATATACATATATATACATATATACATATATATATATATATATATATATATATATATATATATATATATAATCATACTGCTGAGAGGGAAAAGAGAAAAATGTTTATGTATGTTGGGCCTTGAGAGACCCAGATGTGAGGCCTAGTGGAACTTCCTGAGCCTAGCTAAAGTTTGGTGAACTGCCTCCGGCCAGCTAGGACTCAGCAGGGGGCCAAATGGCCTCTGTCCTGCTACTTCCACACAGGAAGTTAAGAGTTAGAACCAATCATCTCAGAGGTTGCGATATACTATTGGTTCTTACACCTCACCCCATCCTAAAATCCCCAGCATCTGGCACTCAATGTGGGGCCACAGGAACCTGGCAGACTAGTGCCCCATGAGAGGCATTCCTTGAGGGGGTCAATCAGCATGCGGTTGAGTGTACCCTCATAAGTTATGAGGCAATATTCATATTTAATGTGCTAAACTTTGCTTCTATAACCTGTACTTGCTTGTCAACATCTCTTTGTCCTTTCTCTTTCCTTTCACTTTCGGTTCTCCGGCAAGCTACATGTGTGGCTTTTGTACAGCATGTTTACCTATCTTTGGATCCTTGTGTTTGTGTTGTACTCATGTGTCTGTGGGTTGCTACAGCCCTAATTTTATAGACATTTCTCTTTCAACTTTATAATATGGGACAGTCTGCCACTAAATCCAATCCTGCCTTAGAAACTCTCAGGGCACTCCTAAAGAATAGAGGGCTGAATTTAACTGATAATCAGTCTGGACAGACCTGGGATTGCATTCTAAAGCTGGCGCCATGGCTGCCAGAAGGAAATCTCTTTGATTGGGACACTTGGGATAGGGTAGAGACCCTTGTTTGTCAGGCACATGTGGAGAAGGGTCAAATACCCCCCTTAGGGGTCCTCCCTACAATCTCAGCCCTCAAGGGCTGCTTCCCTCTAAGGCCAACCAAACATAAACAAAAGAGAAAAAAGATAGTATACAGCCTAACCTAGCTACTCCTCCTTGAGATACAGCTTTAAAAGCCCCAGAAAAGGGTACATCTTTATACCCCTCACTCGATCCCATGAGTGTGCTCCAGGCCTTCCAGGGGACCTCTCCACCTCCTTCATTGAATAACCCTTTCTGGACCCCCTTGGCCCCTCCTTCATATTCAGCTGCCAAACTGCCAGAAAATAAAGCTACAATTTTGTTTCTCATCAATCTAAATCCTGGAGGCAATCGCCCTGCTGCCTGGTATCCATGAGAAGTTCAGGACCTTAAGGCGCTTAAAAAGACGGTCTCGGAGGATGGACCCAACTCTCCTTGGGCTGAGACCCCGTTATAAGGACTTGCCCATCAACCTTGTACAACCCAAGATTGGAAATATCTAGTCAGGGCTGTCTTGTCGGGTCCCCTATACATTAAGTGGTGTACCTTTTTTAAAGATGAGTGCCATACACAGGCAGAACAAAACCAAAGTCAACAGTCCCCTGTGCTCATAACTTTTGGGATGCTCTCCAATATCTCTGATCAATATGCTCCAGGCACTCAACAGGTAGCTATACCTGATCTGTATAGGGACCAGGTCATGGCACTTGGCTTAGCAGCATGGAAAAGGCTTGATGAGGGACCCTCTGAGCCCCCCCCTTCTTATGGGTATTACTCAGAAACCATCAGAGGACTTGGCTACATTTATAAATAGGGTGGAAAAAAGTCTCCAAAGAATATTTCCCCCAGGAGCATTACGGGATAAGTTTACTAAAATGTTGGTCTGGGAAGGGATGATGGCCAATCACTGCCTCGCCTGTGTGGGTATCAAGGACAACTCCATGAATAGATGGATTGTAGCTACCAAGGATGTTGGTACTAACTCCCATCAGGCTAGGGCCATCGCTGCCACCCTTCAAGAAAATAAACAAAGAGATTTGGCCACTACAATCTGTGCATTACAGTTACACCCTAAAAAATCAACATATTTCAGGTGCGGGGATGAGAGCCCCAACAAGACAAAGCCTCCCCCGCCCTCTGGGGGGATGACCAATGCTCCTCACACCCGCCACCCTAAATGAAAAAAGGAGTTTCATTGGGCTAGGGAGTGTCAGTCGAAGTTTGATGTACAGGGAAAGCCTTTAAACTCCTCCCGGGGCTCCCCCTAGCCTGATTAAATAAGGGTAAAGAGACCATCAAAGCCTGGTGGACCATCCCTCTAGTCCCTGGCCTTAGACCCAAAATTATTTTAATTATTGACAATAAAAGATTCAAACTTCTCATCAATACTGGAGTGGACCAAATGGTCCTGAGAAAGGAGGAAGTGCCCCCATCCTGACAGCTTGTGCCCGGCCCTCCCCTACTGGGAGTTGGCAGGCAATCCACCTCCTGAGAGACTGCCACATTGCTCCCTTGGACTGACCCAGGTGGGGTCAGGGGAGAAGTCCACCCTCTCTTGGTGACTGGACTCACTGCTAACATACTGGGGAAAGACATTCTTGGAGATGCCAAGACTTTCATCACTACTGACCATAAGGACTTTTATAATGATTTGTTAGATAAAAAGAATATCAACAACAGTTTGAGGAAGGGAGGGAATGTCATCCCAATTATAGAGATGACACTTACTTTGAGCAACTCAGATATAAGTACTCCAATGAACACCCCCAATTATAAGGGCAGTTTCCAAGCCCCCACCCCATTTAAAATCCAGTGGAGACCAGGGGATCCTATATGGGTTGAGCAGTGGACTCTCCCTTCTTCTAAGTTACACCAACTCCACATACTTATTAATCAACAGTTGGAGGCCAGACATATCCATCCCTCCACTATCCCCTGGAACTCTCCTGTCTTTGTCATAAAAAATCCTAATGGGTCCTACAGATTTTTACATGATTTCAGGAATGTCAATGAACAAATGATCCCCTTTGGAACCCACCAGATGGGACTCCCATGGATCCGAGATATTCCCAATATATACCATATTACTATCATTGACATTAAAGATTTCTTCTTCTCTATCCCTCTCCATCCAGGAGAGATGAAAAAACTTACAATCTCTGTACCTGCTATTAATTTTTGTGTCCCAGATAGGAGATTTGAGTGGACTGTCTTACCTCAAGACATGGCTAATAAGACACCAATTAGTCAATATTACCTGTCATCCATTTTCTCTTCTATTAACAATCTCCCCAATACTCTGTTTAATATTTACATGGATGATATCATTCTTGGATGCCTAGATTCCTCCACACTCCAGGACCTTACCCACCAATGTCTAACTAACCATCATATTCACAGCATTAAAGTAGCTCCTGAGAAAGCTCAAACTGTGCCTCCCTTTAAAATCTTGGGCTTGATCCTTACCCTCGATACAGTTTCACCTGTTAAACCACAACTTTATATTCAGGATTCTTATACCTTGCCTCAACTCCAGAAACTCTTGGGAAAAATTCAGTGGATGAGGCCCTGGATACCTATAACCACTGAGGAATTATCCCCTTTATTTGACCTATTAAGGGGCCTTGATCTTTTGTCCCAAGTAACCCTAGTACATGGGCAGAGACAAGTCCTTCATAGAGTCCAGCAGGCCATAGATAACTGTAATCTCAAATGATTAAACACTGATATCCCTCTTTCCCTCTACCTTTTCCCTGGGGAGAACCTGACCACTGCCCTGTTGGCTTAAAAGGGTGAGCCTATTCAGTGGACTCACCTCTCAATCGGTGGGGAACCTAGGGTCTATTCTTTAAGTAACCAAGTAGCTGATTACATCATCAAAGGAAGGGAAAGTGCCATTAGACTCTTTGGTATTGAGCCTCACTCCATTATTACCCTGTATGAGATAACTGACTTCACTTGGCTCCAAAAAAATAATGTAAGGGTTGCTATGGCGCTTGAAGGGTTCCTGGGTACCACCGACTGCCATTATGGCCCTCATAAGTGGATGAGCTCTTTTTCCAGGTTGGAGTGGAGAATCCCCAAGCTTTTCTTATCTCAACCCAACCCTGACTTCCTCATTGCCTTTACAGATGGTGGATGCCTGAGGGCTTCCCTGGTTGTATATCCCCCCTTTAAATTGGGGGTCAAACCTAAACTCATCAAGTCTATCTCTCAGGAAATAAAGGGATCATCACAGTACAAAGAGCTTTTTGCAGTTGTTCTGGCTCTACATACTATTCAGGAGCCGTTCAACTTATTTTCTGACCATCTCTTTGTGGTAAACATACTGCCCAATCTTAGTGAAGCTCACATTAGACTTGATTCCAACCCTATATCCCCTTAATGATCCAGGCTCGTGCCCTACTCAAAGAAAGAGTCCACCCTATCTTCATACAACATCTTTGAGGCCATCAGAATTTACCAGGTTTCCTGTCTGAAGGAAACAGCTTGGCTGATCAATTGGCCTCTGCAGCTCACTGTCACAATGTCTCAGAGGCTATCCAATTTCATTCCCCAACCCACACCAACTGGCGAGGCCTTAAACAAAGAGTTCCCCCAAATAACAAATAAAAATCTTAAAAAGATAATTAGGACATACCAGTCCTGCCAACCCTTCCTCCAGATTACCCCCCTCCAAACTCTGGGAGTAACCCTTGGGGCCTTTGCCCCAACCAATTTTGGCAAATAGATATTACTCATTATTTCCCCTTTGGAAAACTTAAATATATTTTTTTATCAGTTGATACTTTCTCCCGTGTCTGTTGGGCATCTACACATGCCTGGGAGAAATATAAACATGCCATTAGTTATATGCTTCAATGTTTTGCCACTCTTGGGCTGCCCAATCAAGTAAAAACAGATAATGGCCCTTGCTTTGTAAGTCAAAACTTTAGAAGTTTCTTCCAAACGTGACAAATTACACATGCCACAGGCATTCCATATAACCCTCGAGGCCAAGCTATTGTTGAAAGATATAACTAAATACTTATATCACATTTAAAAAAAACAAAAGGGGGAATCACTGCCCCCCCATGATCAGGTAAAGAAAACTTTATTCACCTTAAATATTTTAATTTTTTTCTAGATATAAAAAAAAATCTCCATTTCAAAAACATTGGTCATCCTTTGTCACATACAGGTTGATCGAGGTCAAATAGAGAGACCTATTGATTGGGGCCTGGAGAGGACCAGACCTACTCCTCACAGCAGGGAGAGGGTTTGGATGTGAGTCCCTCAAAATTAAAAAAAGACATTTGTATACCAGTGAGGTACCTAAAATATTTATCCCAACAAGGGTACACTGATAATCACTCCTCCAGGGAGTGTCCCACCCTTGAGGACTGTTTGTAAAATTGTCTTCACCCTGCTAAACCAAACAATTTCCTCCCTTGCAGAGGATTGCTGGCTTTGCCTCTGATCTGGGCCTCCCTGGCTGCTTACAGTAATCACCAATGATACAACTACAGTTTCCCATACGATCCAACTTGTTGGGTTGGAAATATCAGTGACATAAAACCATGTCCAACACTATCTATGATCTCCAAAAACAGCTAGATTCCCTAGCTGAGGTAGTCTTACAAAACAGGAGGGTAGTAGACCTATTAACGGCCAAAAAGGGAGACATATGCTTCTTTTTACAGGAAAAATGCTGTTTCTACTTCAATAGATTTGAAATCATTCAAGACAAGATCAAAAGGCTTCAAGAGGACCTGCAGAGGAGACAGCAGGACCTTCAAGACAACCCACTGTGGATGGGCTTACATGGCTTCTTACCCTACCTTTTCCCCCTACTTGGGCCCCTCCTTCTCCTTATCCTCAATATGGGGCCTTGTGTAATTAACAAAATTACACAATTATTTCACCAACAACTAGAGGCAATAAAAATCCATCAGGTTAATATACATTACCACAGGCTTACAACTCAGGAATTAAGTTTCTCATACAACCCACTGCCACCTCCTCTGCCCTCCATGTGACTGATGACAGGTAAGATTTCAGACTGACTAAGAACCTAAGATAGGCCATTGAGTGGGTTCTCAGCAAGCTAAACACCTGGTACCCAGTGATGGGTAAGATACCCAGAGGGGACAATCTAGACAGGGGCCATGATGACTAAAGCTCTTACAAAAACAAAAGCAGGAGATATTGAGCCTTGAGAGGCCTGGACTTGAGGCCTAGTGGAACTTCCTGAACCTAGCTAAAGTTTGGAGATCTGCCCCCGGCCAGCTATGACTCAGCAGGGGGCCAAATGGCCTCTGGCCTGCTATTTCCACATAGGAATTTAGAGTTAGAACCAATCATCTCCAAGGTCGTGGTATGCTATTGGCCCTTACATCTCACCCCATCCTAAAACCCACGCCTTCATTCTTAACATTATATAAACACCTGCCAGTAACAAGAAAGTAAGTTCCTGCTTTGACGAATCTCCTGTCTCAGCTTGGTGGTTTTGTTCCTGGCCATCTACACCCACCTTCTTCCTCAACCCCTTGGGAGGAACCAGCAGGCCTGGTCCTCCCCCAGCACTACCTTCCAGGGGGAGCCCAGCATATGTACACAAATTTTAGCACAAATATATTATGTACATATATGACAATATATATGTGTGTATACATATGAGACATGAGACATGCAAATACATATTCTGCTTATGTTTTTCTCTCAAGTACTCTTGCTATTATTAATATGTGTATCACACAGCACTTATTCAGGGTTCAAAGTTAATCCAGAGGGCAAAAAACTTTTAGAGACAAGTTGATAAAACTACATTACAAAATTGCCAACCACAAATGATTGCTTGAGATTAAGATAAAAATATCAACATGAAGTATAGCTACTACAGAAATGAGAGGAAATTTGACTAATTTCTGTCACTGTTGGAGCTAGCTCAAGCATTTGATAGTACAAATACTGAAGAAAACAATGGACATTTGATTAATACAAAAATCATATTCTAGAGAGGCAGAGCTAAGACAGGCATATGTGTCTATATATACATTTGTGCATGCACATGCATACTCGAGACATGAAAAAAAAGTAATCAGTGAAATGAGTACTTTGAACTTGTTTAAAGATCTGAGGAATCTACAGAATATTCAAGTTCTGATTTAAGGCTCTTTAAAAATCATTGTGCCTCTAATATTTTTATTATCTACTTGATTTCAACTACATAAAACTTTATTTCTAAGCATTAAGAATAATATGATTGAGAATGGAATTTCAAACGGGAAAGTGTGGGGGTGGGGAGGGAGGGAATTACCATGGGATATATTTTATAATCATGGAAATGTTAATAAAAATTTAAAAAAAAAAAAAAAGAATAAGTCATTAATTTTCATCTTACAGTAAAGTACTTACTAGTAAATATTTTAGTTTTGGGGTAACATACACTCCCAATTGCAAGGGCTCAACTCTGCCTTTCCTACGAGCCAAAGTCAATGTAGACATGAATAGCATGGCTATGATACAAAAACATTTATAACAGAGAAAATGAAACTTCTTTGGTCATTGGCAGTCCATGGCTTTTTAATGACAGGTATGTGAGAAGCAAAAGGTTTTAGGCTGATTTTAAGTTTTTAATAGATTTTACAAAATGACATTCTCGATAAGTCAGAATATGTTTAGAATATAAGTTAGAAGAAGTGAAAATATGGTTGTACCTTCATAAATGATGTAACCTAACACTTGTCTATGAGTCTTACTTTTTCTTCAGTTACTTTTCTTCAGCTACTGCCTCAGAAACTAACTCTGTCATTCATAGTGAAATGTGGGATGCATTGCACGATAAACCATATTTTCAATTCCATAGCCAGGTGTCTGTGTCAACAGAAATACAGTGAAATAAATATTTTGGGTTTTAATCCTATGAAATTGGATGGTGCATGTGAAGCAAGAACTCTGCCACTGAACTATGTCCTCATCCCTTTATAAATATCATTTTGTGTGAGGGCCCCAAATTGTGTAGACTGTTCTAAGATTCATTGTATAGCCCTGGCACACCTTCAACTCATGATCTTCCTGGCTTAGCCTTCCAGTTAGTTGCAATTTCATGTGTATACCATTAAATCCAGCTTGATTTTTAAGGTATATATGAAAATACACAGAAAAACCTTGGAAGTAATTTTTAAATGTTATCTCAGTATTGTTTTGATAAATTCATATATGTATATAATGTATTTTGGTCATATTCACCTCCTGTTGCCCTCTCTTACCCCCTTCCATTCTTGCTGAACCTTCTTTCCCACTGTCCTCTTACAACTTTCAGGTCTGTTTTGCATGAGTATGCTTATGTAAGTATGTCTCACCAAATTTAGTTAGGATTGCTTCCATGAACTTAGATTGGGAGTTATTTACTGAAGTATGGGCAACGTGCCAATGGCTAATTCTACCAACAACCATTAAGTACCAATAGTTACTTAGGAAAGAGTGGAGGGTTTCATGAGCTTCCTTCCATCCATGATGGAATATTGGTGGGTCTGCTATGGTCTCATTCTTGTGTAGGTAACTGTAGTCATTGTGATTTAAGTGGTGTAGGGTCATGTTATGTCGTCTATGCACAGGACAGCATTCGATGGCACACCTCCCAAACCTCTGCCTTTACTGCTCCCACTGTGCTATTCCCTTTTTGGGGGGAAATCGATAGTGATAGACATATCAGTTAGGACTAAGCACTCAGTACTCATTAATCCTAAGCACTTTATCCAGTTAGGAGTCTTTGTGTTAACTACCATCCACTGCAGAAAGAAGCTTCTTTGACCAAGGCTGAGAGAAGCACAAACCTCTGTGTATAACATAATATTTAGGAGGCAATGTGACAACAAATAAGAGAATTTACTGTTGAATTACCATTGTTCCATTTCTATTGTCATTGTAGTTGAATTCTCATGCAGCATAACAATGATTATTTGAAACTCACACTTACCTTTGAAACCTTTTAACAATGACATTGACATGTACATTTTGTTTCAGTTTCATTAAATGCCAATATGCCCACTGCTGTCCTATATAAATTTTATAGTTAAATAGGAAGATCAGAATTATGTCTATAATACTTTATTTTGTCCTTTATGAAATGCTAACATTTATTTTTACTTTTGCTACTTATAGGCTTTTTCAGTGGAAATGCATGTTATGAACTCTGCCCATGGCAACATAAAAATTCTACTAGTTGTATTTGTATAATTTGATAGGCAAAATTTAGAAATTCACTTCCCTACAAAGGTAATAAATTAAGTAATATGAGATAAAACTGGTTTTCCAGTTAAGATGGCAGCATAGGTACCATGCCAAAGCAGCCTGGGGGGTGGGGGGAGACCAAAAAAACTCAGCAAAATACACACTTTAACTAAAAAGTGAGGTGTATAGGAAATTGAAAGAGCAGCGGAGAAGTAGAAGAGATCCAGAACATCTAGAGCCCGCACAGGCCAGCAAAAGTGGCCCTGGCAGGTCTGCTGACTGTGGCGGTGGTGCACCAGAAAGCCGCAAGGCTCGGCTTGAGCCACAGGAAAGGCCAGGTGAGGGGAGCTTCCACTCACACCAGAGCTCTCTGCAAACTCTAGAATCATGAAGTGAGAGCAGCAGTGAACAACAGAGGAGCAGATCACAAGGTAGAAAAACACGTAGAACAGCGACAGGACTAGAGCAGCATTGGCAGCCTCCTCTCCCCCACTGCCTGTACCCAGCTCCAGCGAAAACAGCAGCAGTCCCAGGACCCGGCAACACCAATTTGAGCCAACAGTGGGACCCAAGCAGGAGCAGAGTCTGGGAGCAGCATCAGCAGCTCTGGCACCCACAAGAGAGTCCCCAGTGGCAGCAGATCCAGCAGCAGCAGCTTCAGCTACAGCAGCAGAAGTTCCAGCAGTGGTACCCTTAGAGGCAGCAGTGGCGGATTCAGCAGTGGCAGCCTCAGCAGCAGCAGCAGCAGTGGCAGATCCAGCAGCAGTGGTGCCAATCTGCAGTGCCAAAATTGCCAGGCTTGGTTTGCCCCACAGGAAAAGACAGTGCCCAGCTGCAGAAATCAGAACAGTGGCACAACAACCCAGCCAGAAACTTGACTGAGACCAAAATCATCCAAAAAGGTAACTGGGATTGCACCAGGGAAGGGTCTCACTCGGTCACAAACTGACTTGGATCATTCAACAGACCAGAAATCTTAACCTCTTTGTTGATAGAAGATCTGGTTGTTATAATAACTACTCATGCATAAATACTCAGTGCTGTTTTTGATTGAATGTGTACAGTGTGTAGTTAAATTTTAGAATCTACTTGTATTTTATTCTACTCAGCCTACTGAATACCCCATAGCAAGGAAACACAACCCCTAGGAGCACCTTTGTAGATACTCTGGGAGTCTTAAGAGCCACACCTAACACCTTAAGCTCCTACCCTGAAGATATATAACATCAGATCAATTGATACAGCTAAGAATACCCAGCTAGCTAGAAAATCGAAGCATTAACTTAATCCAAGATGCAAAAATATATACATTATAACACAAGAAACACTGAAAAGCAAGACACTATAAATCCACCTAAAATTATTAATGCATCAGAGATGACCTCCAGTGAGAATGGGTTAGGTGAAAGGCCTGAGAAAGATTTCAAAAGAATGATTGTAAATATGTTCAAAGAAGTCAAAGAACAAATCAAAGGAGTCAAAGAGGAAATCAAGGAATGAAAGAAGATGCAGGACACCAAATTCATGAAATAAAGAAGACAATACAAGACATAAGTAAGGAAATAGAAATAATAAAGAAAAACCAGTCAGAATTACTAGCAATGAAGAACACAGTTAATGAAATAAAAAACTTTGTAGAAAGAAAATCTCACCAGTAGAATGGATGAAGGAGAGGAGAGAATATCTAAGCTAAAAGACCAGGTGGCAGATCTAATACAGTCAAACGAAGAGAAAGACAAACTTATAGAAAAGTATGAGTGGGAATTTCAAGGTATTTGGACACTATGAAAAGATCAAATATAGGAATTCAGGGCATAGTAGGAGAAGAATTCCACTCCAAAGGCATAGTAGACGTCCTCAACAAAATCATAGAAGAAAACTTCCCCCAAATTGGGAAAGAGGTGCCAATGCAGATACAGGAAGCCTTTAGAACCCCAGCCAGACAAAACTAGGAAAGAACCTCTCCTCGCCATATTATAATCAAACTGCCAAACACACAAACCAAAGAAAAAATATTGAAAGCAGTTAAAGAGAAAAATCAAGTTACCTACAAACGCAAGTCCATCAGGATTAGAGCAGATTATTCAACACAAACTTTAAAGCCAGAAGGGCTAGGAGTGATATATTCCAAATTCTGAAAGATAACAACTATCAACCAAGGTTACTTTATCCTGCAAAACTATCCATTCAAATAGACAGAGAAATAAGGACAGTCCATGACAAAAGCAGGTTAAAGGAGTATTTGAAGACAAAACCAGCTCTACAGAAAATACTTGAAAGAATCCTCCATGCTGAAGCGAAAGAAAAGTACACATATAAGGAACCTGGGAAAAACAAACAATACTCAAATATTAGTTAACACAAGAAAGCAAAGGTAAACCTGGAAGAACTACAAAAAAAAAGGCAAACATAAATACACATCTTTCAATAATATCTCTTAATATCAATGGCCTCAATGCCCCAACCAAAAGACATAGGTTTGCAGACTGGGTTAAAAAGCAGTATTCTGTAATTTGTTATCTCCAAGAAACCCACCTTTCTAAAAAGGATAGAAGTTATCTTAGGGTGAAAGGTTGGAAAACGTTGTTTCAAGCAAATGGGCCTAGAAAACAAGCAGGGGTTGCTATCCTAATATCTGACAAGGCAGACTTCAGTCCAATGTTAGTCAAGAAAGATAAGGAAGGTCACTTTATATTGATTAAGGGCACACTCCAACAGGAGGACATTACAATCCTAAACATATATGTACCTAACATGGGGGCTTCCAAATTCATCAAACAAACACTATTAGAACTAAGGTCACAGATAACACCAAACACAGTGGTGGTGGGTGACTTTAACACCCCACTCTCATCAACTGACAGGTTATCCCAGGAAAAAATAAACAGAGAGGCATCTGGACTAAATGAGGTCATAGAAGGAATGGACCTATCAGATATATATAGGTCATTTTATCCAAATGTTGCAGAATGAGATAAAACTGGAGAAAGGTTGCTAAGATATACAGAATATAAGAAGCATTCTATATTTCCTCATAATTAAATTAGATGTGTGTACAATTATGAATGACCTATTAATTTCAGAAGGAAATGGAAAGATATATGAGGAAGTATACATAAACATTCTCACAAACACACTAAGTAGAAACCCAGAACAAAGTGATTGTATATTCAAACCAAACCTTTTTGTTTCTGCTTAAGGTGACCGCACAAGAGGACAGTCTATTGACATACTTGGAACTATTATACATATTCTTTATAATGCAAGGAATAATACATGTATATATTATATATTTATATTAGAAATTTATTACATATTTACACATTGCATACTTACATTACAATATGGAACTTATAATAATAATAATACCTTATAAATAGTAATATTTCTTTATTTATTAAAATGAAATTTGTATGAATTAAAATAAAGTTGATGTGAATATTTATTAAAGTTACATTATAAATGGTTTATATATTGTGAGTTAGTTTGCATATTTACATAGTTTACATATGGGTGCTATATTAAGATTTTTAGATTAGGCCTATTAATTATGACCACTGAAGCATCTTATTTCATTAGCATATATGCATAAATGAATAATTATGTGCAAAATTAGTTTGGGGATTTTTTTAGTCTTAAAATAAAACTCCATTTTTCTCTCTACCTATGCCATTTAATTACTGACAATAAAAACTACTTTTTATTTTTCTTGAAAAAAAATACTAAAATTTCACTTTTATCTTGAATTTATAAGATGATAAAGTTTCTATGCAATTTCCTTAAAATTGCACATTAACTTCGCTATGAAAATCTCTTCCTGGTAAGTATTTCAGAGAAGTTGTAAGGATGGAAGGTCTCTACTGGACTATCATGTGCAGTCACCACACATCTGAGGAAGGACCCAGAGTGAGCACTGCTTTACCTCATTGGTGCCATTACCTCATTGGTTCCTGGAAAACATGTATCCAGACAAAAATTGTTTAATACAATAAGATACCTGAGAACCATCCACATATTCTGGGTCAAGGACTATACATAATTAGGTACATCAGCAAATGGCTTCCCCCAAAAATTCTTCTTCTCTCTTTTTCAACTTATCAATGTCCATCATTTGTGTGACCCATGCCAAATATAGTAATCAATCTAGTCACATGTAAGAAATGTGGATCTTACACTATAGTTGTTTCAAAGTCAGTGGCAGTTTTAGCAAGGGTCTTGGATGATAGGAGGATCAAAAACATATATGATGCCAACCTTCAACTTTATCTTTCTGTGGTTCAGCTGGTTGAAATCTCTTGGCAATGCAAAGTCAGAATTCTTTTTCTAATGTTACAAGTCCAAAGAGTGCCCTAGGCTCCTATGTATTAGATCACAACATGTTATGGGCATGCTATAGGAAGTGCACACACTTTGGGGTTCAGTCCTGATGTTCATAACATTGAAGGACTTCTAGGATAAAACATTAGAATTCATAGTGCAGAATAAAAAGTGTGTGTGTGGGCATGTGTGTGTGTTCATCTATCCAAGTATTAACTAACACTGAGTACTTACCAGTGCTATCGCCTATACAAATAACACTAGATCTGCCTAATGCACAATATGTTTAAAGCAGACAGACTTTTTTCATGGTCTTCACCTTCTAATCTCATTCCTCTCCTTTGATATGTGGGTAGAAACTTGATTTGCTTCTTCAAAATGGCAGTGATGATGGGTCAATGGCAATGTAAGCAGCTCCCTTTGTTGCATTACAGTCTATGGGACTTTGTCAGACTAGCACACTTGCTCTCATGACTTAATTTGTTGTTGTAGGTGCAAACAGCCCACTAGAACATTTTGTGGTTGTCCTCAATTTTCTAGGCACAAGAAGATGAATTCTGCCAACATCACATGTGAGTTTGAAAGCAGACCTGACCCCGGATGACCTCTGGTGAAAACCTGACCTGGCAAAAAAATTAAGTTTTACAGAAAGCCCAAGTGAACTGTGCCTCAATTTCTCACACAAAACCTGTGAGAAGAGAAATACACATAGCTCTGAGCAATGCTTACTTAATAACTTCAACAATTTTGTGGACAATTTGTTATTTTTAATGGAAATCCACTTCTTTCAAATTATGGTCAGCATGTTTTATGTCTGAATGTATTTCCCTGGGTAATGGCAACAAGTGACTGAGGAAACAGGGCAAAGATCACAGCTTAAGTCCAGTCAGATTCTCTAAACATCCTGTGTCAATATTGACCATCTGTGCTTTCAGGCCAAAGGTAAGCTGAGGCACAGGAAACCTAGTTACACTACTGTAAGCAAGTGGATTGCAGGGATGTAAGATTAACTTCAGGGCAAGTTACAGGACAGGAAATTTAGTAGAAAAAGAATCTCAGAGAAATATTCTCAGAAAAATTATGTCTACGGTTCATAAGAAATAGTGCCACCATTTTTATCATAAGTTAATTTCCATATTTCATGTCCTAGTTCATTCAGAATACGTGTACCAACAAAATCCTTTGATTGGCTATATGATAGTGGTTGTGCAGTGGCATCTTATTTTAGTTTACATTTATATATATATTTCAGTTTTTGTTTTTATTTTTATTTATTAATTTTTTTAAATTTAATTTATTAGTTTTCGTTTCAGCAAATACAGGCAGTTTGGTACCATTGTTTAGGTTCATCCATGATCTACCCCCTCCCAATGGATCCTCCTTGTTGATGTAAATGGGTCGTGCATTGTGGAGTTAGCCCACAGTTATTGGTACGATAAATGTCTCTGCATATCATGACACAACATGTGACTCTGACATTTTTCCTCCCCTCTTCCACAAAATTTCCCTGAGCCAAGTGGGTTCATTTTTGGTCTGCTTCAGTGATGAGGTGTTGGGGGCCTCTGAGGCTCTGGCTCTCTGATTTGGTTGATTTTTCTCTGTGTTGGTCTCCTTCCCCTTTGTGCTGGTATCTGGTTCATCAGGAAAACATCACCCTTGCTTGTTTTGCCAATTTTCCTTAGTTTTAGTCGGGCCCCTTTTCAGGTATGTTGGGGCAGCTCTTTCCTTAGGATCTGCATCTATCTGAAAAAGAGAAGCAGATTCTCCAATGGAGAGTAAGTTAGCACCCAGAAAATTGAGATAACACTTTTTTGGCAGAGAGTTTAATAGGTGTAGGCCCTCTTGTACCCCATGATTGATGGTAGCTTGATATTGGAGAGTGGGCTTATGTTTGGGTATGGTTCTGACTTGTTTCCCAGCTTCAGTTATGGGTTTCGTACCACTGAGGGGATCAGTTAGCCAAATCAAGAGTAGTTGGTTCCCCAAGATGGTTGTGTGCCACTATTGCACTTGTGTGGGCATCACACCCGGTTATTTGTTGCTAATTAGGTTAGACCAGGAGTTGCTTGGGCAGACATTGGTCATTTCCCCCAGTCGCCCATGTAGCACCTTCTGGCACTAGACATGCTGACTGTCTGGGGACTGACTCTCTCCTGGCTTCCAGCCATGCCATTCCATTTTATGTGTCAGCTACATATGGTGTCTTCAGCAGTAGGGTCTTTCCACTGACCTTTGGTGGTTCATCAAGTACTCTGACAGAAGTCTGTCATTGTTTTAGGAAACATTGTAGGTTTCTCTGATCAAAAGCTCATTGTGGATGATAGCCCCATGCTGGTAGTAGGGGTTACAGGTAGGTGCCCACTAAGAAAATGAGGAAAACATAACTAATATACAAGAGTTAGAGAGGAGAGAGAGAGATAAGGGTGAAGGGGAGAGGGAGGGAGGGAAGATGTAGAAGATTTAGATTAGTCTTGATCCTGCCCTCTCCAGTGTCTTGTGGTTCAGGTGTTTCCTGTAAGGGTCTAGTGAAGGTTCAGCCATTTGGTCTACCTTATAGGAAGTAGAATTTTATGGTACCATTGCTGTTTGGGTCCAGATTAGTGTTTCCCACCCCTTCAATGCCCTCCCGTTCCTCCCCATCCATCCTAGTGTCTAGTCCATGAGGTGCTAGCTGGGTATGTAAGGTATCTTGGGTAAATTCAGGTTAGCTGTTGTAGATAAGTGACACTATGTGTCGATTTTTTTTCTGTGATTGGGTAAGTTTGCTGAGAATGATCTGTTCCAGGTTCAACCATATTTCCTCAAATTTCATAGTGTCATTTTTCCTTACTGCTGTATAGAATTCCATTGTGTAAATATACCACATCTTAGTTATTCATTCTTCTAATGATGGACATCTGGGTTGATTCCAGCTTTTAGCTATTACAAGTTGAGCCGCTACAAACATGGTTGAGCAAATCTCTCTGGCCTGTGGTTTAAAGGTTTTAGGGTAGATGCCCAGTAAGAGTATAACTGGGTCTGTTGGTATCTCTACAGTCAGCTTTTTCAGGAGTCTCCATACTGCTTTCCAAAGTGGTTGTACCAACCTACATTCCCACCAACAGTGAATGAGTGTCCCTGCATCGCCACATCCTCACCAGCATTTATTTTCATTTGATTTTTTTAAATTTATTTTGTTCATTTTTATTTATTTATTTGAGTGTGACAGAGAGAAAGAGGCAGGTAGAGAGAGAGAGAGAGAGAGAGAGAGAGAGGGAGAGAATGGGCGTGCCAGGGCTTCCAGCCACTGCAAATGAACTCCAGATGCATGTGCCCCCTTGTGCATCTGGCTAATGTGGGTCCTGGGGAACTGAGCCTCAAACCAGGGTCTTCAGGCTTCATAGGCAAGGGCTTAACCTCTAAGCCATCTCTCCAGTCCTTCATTTGATTTTTTGATATTGGCTATCCTTATTGGGGTAAGGTGGAATCTCATAGTTGTTTTAATTTGCATTTCTCTGGTGATTAGGGACGATGAACATTTTCTTCAGTGTGTGTTTGCCATTTGTATATCTTCCTCTGTGAACTGCCTGTTCAACTCTGTGCCCCATTTTGTGAGTGGGGTGTTTGTCTTCTTATTGTTTAGAATTTTGAGTTCTTTGTAGATTCTAGAGATTAGGCCTCTATCAGTTGTATAACTGGTAAATATTTTCTCCCATTCTGTGGGTATTCTACTGGCTTTGTTTATTTTATGCTTGTATGTAAAGAAACTCTTCAGCTTCATATTATCCCATTGGTTGAGTGACTGTTTAAGAACGTGAGCCACTGGGGTTTTCTTCAGGAAGTTTTTTTTCCATTCTTATATCATGGAAAGTACTTCCTAAATTTTCATCCAGTAGTAGTCGAGTTTCTGGTCTTATGTTGAGGTCTTTGATCCATTTGGATTTGAGTGTAGTGCATGGTGAAATGTGTGGATCAAGTTTTAGTTTCCTGAATGTGGTTATCCAGTTTGTCTAGCACCATTTGTTTAAGATGCTGTCTTTTATCCAGCATATATTGTTCAGGCCTTTGTCAAATATCAAGTAGCTACAGTTGCTTGACCCAAAATCCAGGTCCTCAAGTCTATTCCATTGGTCTATACTCCTGTTTTTATGCCAATACAATGCTGTTTTTATTACTATGGCTTTGTAGTATAGCTTTGGATCTGGTATGGTGATGCCACCAGAGGTATTTCTTTTACTGAGGATATGTTTGGATCTGCGAGGCCTTCTGTTTTTCCATATGAAATTTGAGATCATTTTTCTATCTCTGTGATAAACACAGTAGGGATTTTAATTGGAATTGTGTTAAATCTATATATTGCCTTTGGTAGGATTGTCATCTTCACAATGTTAATTCTGCCTATCCAGGAGCATGGGAGGTCTTTCCATCTTCTCAAGTCCTCCTCAGTTTCTTTTTTGAGAGTTTTTATATTTTCGTTGTATAGATCTTTTACTTCCTTGGTTAATGTTATTCCAAGGTATTTTATTTTTTTGTTGTTGTTGCTATTGAAAATGGGACTATGTCCCTTATTTCTATTTCTGTATCTTTGCCATTTGCATAAAGAAATGCTACCGATTTTTCTGCATTGATTTTGTATCCTGCTACTTTGCTATAGGAGTTAATCACCTTCAGGAGTTTTGGGATGGAGTTTCTTGGGTCTTACATATACAATCATGTCATCAGGAAATAGAGCTAACTTATCTTCTTCCTTTACAAATTGTATCCCTTTTATTTCCTTCTTCTGTCTTATTGCTTAAGCTAGGACTTCCATAACTATATTGAAAAGCAGAGGTGAGAGAGGACATCTCTGTCTTGTTCCTGATCTTAATGGGAATTGCTCCAGTCTCTCTCCATTAAGTATTATTTGGGTCTTTGGAGCTTTGTATATTGCCTTTATTATGTTAAGATGTGAACCGGCCATGCCGATTCTCTCCAATGTTTTGATCATGCAGTGATGTTGTATCTTCTCAAAGGCCTTTTCTGCATCTATCAAAATGATCATGTGGTTTTTATGTTTAAGTTTGTTTATGTGGTGTATTACATTGACAGATTTTCATATGTTGAACCACCCTTGTGTTCCTGGGATAATTCCCATTTGGTCAAGGTGGATAATGCTTTTTATGTGTTGTTGGATTCAGTTTGTGAGTATTTTGTTCAGGATCTTTGCATCTATGTTCATTAGGGAAATAGGTTGGTAGTTTTCTTTTCTTGTGGCATCTCTGCCTGGTTTTGGGACTAGGGTGATACTAGCTTCATAGAAGGAGTTGGGTAGCTTTTCCTGTTCTTCAATTGTGTGGCACATTTTAGGAAGATTGGTTTGAGTTCTTCCATGAAGGTTTTATAAAATTCGGCTGGGAATCCATCTGGTCCTGGACTCTTCTTTTGGGGGAGATTTTTATTACTTTTTCAATCTCCATGAGTGTGATGGGTTCATTGAGGTGAATAATCTGCTCTTAGTTTACCTTTAGTAGATGATATGTATCCAGGAATTTATCCATCTCATCCACATTTTCCAGTTTAGTGGAGTAGATGTTTTTGAAATAAGACCTGATGATTCTCCCAATTTCTCTTTTGTCTGTTTTGATCTCTCCTTTTTCACTTTGAATTTTGTTAATTTGGAGCCACTCCTTTTTTGCTTGATCAAATTTGCCAGAGGTTTGTCAATGTTGTTTATTTTTTCAAAAGAAACAGCTCTTTGTTTTGTCAATTGCCTTAATTGTTTCCTTGGTTTCCAATTCACAAGTTTCTGCTCTGATTTTAATTATTTCTTTTCTACTGGAGCTCTTTGGGTTGGATTTTTCTTGTTTTTCCAGTGCCTTTAGGTGGATGGTTAGGCTATTGATTTGGGATCTTTCTGTCTTTTTTATGAAGGCATTGAGTGCTATGAATTTTTCCCCTGAAGACTGACTTCATTGTGTCTCATAAGTTTTGGTATGATGCATTCTCATTGTCATTCAATTCCCGGAATTTTGCAATTTCATTTTTTATTTCATCCACTATATATTTATTGTTTAAAAGTATGCTGGTCAGTTTCCAGGTGCCATTGGGATTCTTGGTGGGTCTTTTGTTGTTGATTTCTAGCAATATAGCATTGTGATCTGATACCATGCTAGGAATTATGTCGATTTTCCTAAATATGTGGAGGCAGTCTTTGTGACCCAGTATATGGTCTATTTTAGAAAATGTTCCATGGGCTGCTGAGAAGAATATGTAGTCTGTGGATTTGGGGTGGAAAGTTCTGTAGATGTCTGTTAGGTCTAAGTGTTCTATGGTTTTGTTGAGCTCTCTTACTTCCCTGTTGAGTTTCTGTTTGGATGATCTGTCGATTACTGATAATGGTATGTTGAAGTCCCCAGATATGATGGTGTTGGTGGTTATTTCTGCTTTATAGTCAAGTAGGTTTTGTTTTATGAACTGTGGTGCCCCTGTGTTTGGTGCATACAGATTTATGATTGTAATATCCTCTTGAAGGATTGTTCCCGTGATAAGTAGGACGTATCCATCTTTGTCTTTTTTGATTATTTTTGGTTTGAAGTCAATTTTATCTGATATTAATATAGCTACTCCTGCTTGTTTCTTATTCCCATTTGCTTGGAATATTGTTTTCTACCCTTTCACCCTGAGGAGGTTTCTGTCTTTAGTGGTAAGGTAGGTTTCTTGAAGGCAGCAGATTGAGGGGTCTAATTTTTTGATCCACCCTGTTAGCTTGTATCTCTTGATGGGTGAATTAAGGCCATTAATATTTAGGGTGATGACTGTGAGATTTGATTTGATCCCTGCCATGTTGTTGTTGTAGAGGTGTATTGGTGTTTTCATGGAATTTCAAATTTTTTGTGTCTACTCTGTGTTTGGTTGTTGTGATCTGCTTCTTATAGGCATTTGTGTTTGGTTATTTGTTTCTTCTCTGTGGAGAATTTCCTGCAATACTTTCTGTAGGTTTGGTTATGTGTTCATATAATTGTAAAGATGATTTTTTTTTATGGAAAGTTTTTCTTTCACCATCTATTATGAGGGAGAATTTTGCTGGCTAGAGTAGTTTGGGTTGGAAGCCATAGTTTCTTAGATTTTGGAGAGTTTCATTCCAGGCCTTTCTAGCTTTTGGGGTTTCCATTGAGAAGTCAGAAGTAATTCTGATGGGGTTTCCATTGAAAGTGGTATGCTGTTTTTCCCTAGCTGTTTTTAGGATATTCTCTTGGGTGTCAATGTTTAGAGTCTTAATGATAATATGTCTTGGGGAGTTTCTCCTTTGGTCCAATCTGTTTGGAGTTCTGTTCGCTTCTTGTATCTTGATGGGCCTTTCTTTTAAGAGACGGGGAAATTTTCTTCAATTATTGTGTTAAATAAGTTCTCCATGCCTTTGGTCTGAAATTCTTCTCCTTCTGGTATTCCAACGATTCTGATATTAGCACATTTAAGTGTATCCCATAATTCCCTCATGTTCTGTTCACAGGAACTTTTGAACTTACTGAAATTTTTGAACTGTCAAACTGTTTCTTCCATCCTGTCTTCCAGTTCAGAGTTTCTATCCTCCACTTTGCTGACTCTATTCTTCAGAGCCCCTAGAGAGTTCTGGACTTACTCAATTAAGTTTGCACTCTCTACTACTTTTCTATGTATCATTTCCATCACTGTGTCCAGCTCCCTTTTCACCTCATTTTCTAATTTTCTTGATGCTTCTTGGAATTCATCCTTACATTTCTTTATGTTTTCATTTAGTGTGGCCAGCTGATTTTTTAGGTCCTCTTTTTTTTCACTCTCCCTCAACTCTCTTAGCTCTCTTTGAATTCTTTCCAATGTCTTATCATATTGCTCTAGCTTAGTGATGGTAGTTTCCACATGATTATCGGTCCTTTGTTCCTTTCCTGCAAGTTCTAGCAGTAGGATGGTCAGGTTTGCATTGCTCATAGCTTCCACTTGATGTTCTGGTCCTAAAAACTCTTCTATGTTTTGGTTAGATGTAATCCTTATTGGACTGGGTGATCTATCTGGATTTTCTTGCATTTTATTTTTCATGTTATTTCTTTTGCGCTTTGGTCTACCCATGAAAGTGTATGGGCAGGTAGGTGGATGGACCAGCCTGCGCTCTAGCTCAGTGAGAATCCAAGCCAGCCTGGGGTGGTTACCAAGCAACCTGGGTTTTTGCTCTCTCTTTCCAATGCTGCCTATCTACTGCATGACAGGGGTACCAAAGTTGCCTGAATTCTCACCCAGTAATGCACCAAAGCTGCCTGCCTTCGAGCTTGGAAGAGGTAGCAAGCCCTGAAGCTGCCCAAACTCTGGCTTGGAACATTGGAACCTGCAAACAGTCTGTGCTTTCCCTCCACAGGGGGGTGGGGGATGGGTGGTGACGGACAGGTAGGGGAATGTACCTGAGCTGGCACTAGTGACTCAGTGTGGCCTCATGTGGCCCTTGCTGTGGGACTGGGCCCGCTGCATGTGCAATTGTAGTGCGGAGGCAGCTGCTGCGGGCATGGGATCAGGGCACAGCGGAGATTGGCCGGCAGGCGCATGATTGGAGCATAGCAGTGGGGGGTCTTTCAGACACCTGATAACAGCAGTGGTGGTCCTTGCCAGTATGCAAACCAAACACAGCACAGCAGGCTGGCACGCACTATCAGAGCACAACGGTGGAGGTCCCCACACGTGTGGAGATCCCCACAAGTGTGTGAATGGATCACAGAAGTGGAGGTCCCAGCAGGTGTGCGAATGGAGCACAACAGTGGAGGAGCCCGCGGGTATGTGATCAGAGCACAGCACAGCGGTCTGGCAGGCGCATGATCGGAGCACAGCTGCTTGGGGCGTGAGGCAAGGCAGCTGTATGGTGGAGTAGACTACCCACCAGAGAAGAGATCCAAGATTCCTTGTTTTTCCCCACTCTGTGCCCTCCCACTGGCAAGAAAACCCTGATAACCCTTAATTTCTTGCCTTTCTTTCCCTGGTATTTGCAGCGCAGCTAGGCGGTTGCCATCTTGGCTGCTGGACTAGTTCACATTTATATTTAATCATAGTTAATGGTTCTGAGTATTTGCCACACATAAGTTGTTTGTAACATTTTTAGTGTAAAATGCAGATTAAAATGTTTTGTCCATTTCAAGAAGGTAAATATAACAGACAATATGCATATTCTTCTAGAACATTCCCAGAATAAACCAGAGTTGAGTAGTAGATATCACAAGAGGTATCTATTAACAGAAAAATCTCTAATTTTAAAAGCAAAATACAATAGGAAACTTTACATAGCAGAGCAGAAGAAAAATTCCAGAGCCTAGGGCCTAGCCCCACTTCAGAATAATAAGGGATGCAAGAGTATAGACTAGAAATAGACTTAAGACAGAGAGCCTAGAAGAAGTCCAACAAACTACTAGGCAGAGAAAATTTAAAGAACCTTAAGATAAAGGGAGACTTTACACAGAAGCTTAGCATGGCCATGGCAGCTGCCTCAGCACAGCTCAGCCAGATGACAGGAAAGTCCGTCATTCTTGGCATTCTGCGAGACTTAAAATTAAATCATTTTGTGAAAAGATCCCTACAGAGTTGGTGGATTGATGACTTTGAAAGACAAATATATGTTCCAGGACACCTCTAGACAACAAGGAAGTAAAAACTGTGCAGTTTTCAGAGTATGGAAGTGTGGTTTGAGCTATAGTGTGTAGCAGAACACAAGAAAGGTTCCAAAAACATACTGTATTTGGGAAGAACTGGCCAGGTTCTTAGCTGACACTTGTAGTTAGTCCTGTGAGAAACTGCCCAGCGGTGTGATTAGCATTGGTAAGCAAGTCAAAGAATGCCTAGGGGAGAGCTCGGGACCAGAACCAAGATGAGAGAACACATTAAGACCCCAAACTCCTGTACAGCTCTCTTTCCTTTGTTTACACCATTTTTAACATTTCCCAGTAGTTCAGCATGCCAGCTTTCTCTCATCTCTGCTTTTCCTCACATCTTCCCTTCCAGTCCCTTACCTCCCCTTTCCTTTTCCCTTTCCTATGTATGCCCCAGTTTCCTGAGTGGCTTTCCCAAGGAATGGAGTCTGTTTTCGACTTGCAGGCAGAAGATCAGTTCACAGTGTTTGAGCCTCTTGAGAGCTGCAGAGATTTTAGGTTGTCAGGTTGTGTTCTATCCTGCTTTCTCTTTTTCTTCTACCTTTATTCAGAGCTGCTTCATCTTTTCCTTCATCACTTTTGTTCCCCTTCTACTTATCTTCTTACATCTATTTTTTCTGTGTAACTCTAATATTAATCACTAGTTTACACTACATATTTTATCCCTACTTAGCATCCTCAGTAACTGATTTTACACAGTAAGATCAACATTCATTTTCCTCTTAAACTGGAGTTGAAGGAGTTGTCATTTTAAAATCGATCATTGCTGTCTTTTCATTGTGAGTATAATCTCTGATTATGATTGTGTTTCTTCAGACTGTTGCAGTCTGATTCGCATTACTGGTAGAAATCACCCAACCAAGAGCAGCTTGTGAGAAAAAATGAGGTTTATTTTGGCTTACAGGCTTGAGAGGGGAGCACATTATGGCAGGGAAAATGATGGCATGAGCAGAGGGTGGACATTAAAATTATGACAAGGTAATAATAAAGCGCAGACAATATATAAAATCAATGAAGCCTGATGAAAATATCAAAATGAAGACAGAGAAAATGTATTCAATGAGATCATAGCATTCAATCCCCAAGTTGTGGAACAGAAATGGCAATACAAGTTAGGGGGAATTTAAAACACCAAACCAGGGACAGGACTAGAAATTAATTTCTCATGTCATATTACAGTTGAAATTCTAAATATGTGGAAAAAAGAAAGTGTCCTGAAAGCTTCAAGGAAGAAATATCAAGTCACATGTAAAGGCAAATCCATCTGAATGCTCAGTAGAAATTGAAACCTGATGAACATTGGAAGCTATAGAAAATGTCAAGACAATTGGAAACCCAGGTTACTATATCAAGCAAAGCTATCCTTTATAAGTAAAGGAGAAGGAACAACTTTCTGTGATAAACACAAACTAAAGAAATTCCTGCCCATTAAGCTAACACTAACTGCAGAAGGTCCTTGAAGTAATTGTACATACATTGGGGAAAGTTAAACACATCCAAGAATTCACATGAAACAAAAGCCTACCTGAAAATGTAAGTAAACAAATAAAGTTACAAAATATTACAAAACAATAATATAACAGGAAATTATATGTATATGCCTTTTAAAAAGCACTTTATTTTGGGGGCTGGAGAGATTTCTTAGTGGTTAAAGTTCTCATCTGCAAAGCCAAAGGATCCTGGTTCAATTTCTCAGTATCCACATAAGCCAGATTCACAAAGTGGTTGAAGGCCCTTGCATGCTCATTTGCTCACTCTCTCTCTCCCTCTCTCCCTTTCTATCTCTCTCAAATGAATAAATAAAAAAAATATTTACTTATTTGAGAGAGAGGTTAAGAGAGAGAGAGAGAGGGAGAGAGAGAGAGAGGGAGTGTTGCAGTCCGGTTCACATTGCTGGTAGAAATCACCCAACCAAGAGTAACTTATGGGAAAAAGAGATTTATTTTGGCTTATAGGCTCGAGGGGAAGCTTCACAATGGCAGGGAAAAACGATGGCATGAGCAGAAGGTGGACATCACCCCCTGGCCAACATAAGATGGACCACAGCAACAGTAGGGTGTGCCAAACACTGGCAAGGGGAAACTGGCTATAAAGCCCATAAGCCCGCCCCCAACAATACACTCCCTCCAGGAGGCATTAAATCCCAAATATCCATCAGCTGGGGAGCTAGCATTCAGAACACCTAAGTTTATGGGGGACACCTGAATCAAACCACCACATTCCGCCCCTGGCCCCCATAAACTGATATCCATACATGATGTAAAATACAATGCTTTCAGTCTGACTTTAAAAATCCCCATAGTTTTTATCAATTCCAATGATGTTCATATATCCCCATAGTCCAAGATCTTTTAACTGAGCCATAATACCAAAAAATAACATCAAAAAAACCCATAATGGCACAGAATAAATATTCACACTGCAAAAGATGGCATTGGGCATAGCAAAGAAACATTCAACCAATACAAGATTTAAAACAACCAGGGAAAACATCAAACTCTATAGCTTCAAGTCCAGCAACTCTAGCCAGTGACAAATCTTCAAGTCTGATCATTCTAACCAGCAGCAAGTCTCTGGCATTCCAATTCCGCACCTCCAGCTAGGCTACTCACAGTCCTGGGAAACTTCATCGGGACCGGCAGCTCCTCGGCAGCCATTTCATGGTCCCGGCATCTCCACTGGGTCTCCACTGCAAGCCACGGTTCATCTTCATGGCCACATGGGGTCTCTATGCAGGCAACCAGCAAACCTGCTTCACACTGCCCATGGCCATTTCCAAAACACAAGACCGTGTTGCAAACTCAATGACCCTCTTTCCAGCATTTCTTATACTCCACGATACCAGGTAGGGTGCCAATTTGTTAATCCAGGGGGGAATAAAGCAGACTTTGAAGAACAGGACACTCCTTGAGCACTGGGGCCCCTTCAAAAGAGTCTACATTCTTCTTGTTGCCCCAGCACAGGTCAGCTAGCCCAGTCTCAAAGGTTGTAATCTCTCAGTTGCAGCTTAATGGGAAACAGTTCACCCAAAGATTTTTCTTTCTGTGCCATATCCCTCTGCACACACAAGTTCATTTCTACGCAAAGCAACCCTGCACAACTTCTCAGGACATGGGCACAAGAGCAAGCTTCTCACACAAACTGCTAGCCCAGTCCAGGCAAAGCTCTTTCTCGCCCTCATAAGTCAAACCTCACAGTCCATAGTTCTTACTGCATTCAGGTCTTGCAGCTCAGACCAGAATAGTCCATCAAGCTGTACTTACAGCACTGTAAGGTATCTCTTAGGCCAAGGTTTCAACTCCTTCCACATTCCTCTTGAAAATCAGCTTCAAAAGGCCAAAGCCACACAGTCAGGTGTCTAGCAACAACCCCACTCCTCAGTACCACTTCACTGTTGCAGTCTGGTTCACGTTGCTCGTAGAAATCACCCAACCAAGAGTAACTTCTGGGAAAAAGAGATTTATTTTGGCTTATAGGCTCGAGGGGAAGCTTCACGATGGCAGGGGAAAACGGTGGCATGAGCAGAAAGTGGACATCACCCCCTGGCCAACATAAGATGGACCACAGCAACAGTAGGGTGTTCCAGAAACTGGCAAGGGGAAACTGGCTATAAAGCCCATAAGCCCGCCCCCAACAATACACTCCCTCCAGGAGGCATTAAATCCCAAATATCCATCAGCTGGGGAGCTAGCATTCAGAACACCTAAGTTTATGGGGGACACCTGCATCAAACCAGCACAGGGAGAGGGAGAGAGAGAATGAGTGTGCCAGAACCTGCAGCCTGTGAAGAACCTCTGGACACATGCACCCTTGTAGCACATGTGCAGCACTGCATGTTTGCATCGCTGTGCATCTGGCTATGTGGTACCTGGAGATTTGAACACGAGTTCTTAGTCTTTACAGGCAAGCTCCTTAACCACTAAGCCATCTTTCCAGCCCTGTATGTGTCCTTTACCAATAACTTTGAATGACAATTGCCTCAAGTCCTTTTTAAAAGAGAGATGGCTCAGTGACTAAAGACATTCACTTACAAGTCTGCCAGCCTGGAAATCAATTCCCCAGTACCCGCATAAAGCCAGATGCACAAAGTGGTGCTTTTATGTCTTGGCAGAAGAAAAAGGCATAGCACAATAGCTCTTCCTCCTACTCTAATAAAAACATTTTAAAAAGACAGAGACTTTCAGAATGGATTAAAAAATAGAACCAAACATTTGTTGCCTATAAGACACACTCTTTACTGTCAAAGACAAATAGAGAAATAGGATAAAAAATGGTAAAAAAAAAAAAAAAAAGTACCCTAAGCTAATGGAAATAGAGAGCAAGCAAGTGTAGCATTGTTAATTCCTGATTAAATAGATTTTAAGCCAAACTTAATTGTAAGATATGAATAAGAGAACAGACCATCAAGAGGATATTGCGATTCTAATTAAATTGAACATTGGTGCACACAACTTCATTGAACAAATACACAGAATAACCTCAACAAAGTAATATTGGGTAACTTCCGTACTTCACTCTTACTCACAAACAGGTCAAACAGACAAAAAAAAATTACAAAGAAGCTTCAGAGTTAAATGGCATTATAGACCAAATGTACTTAATAGGTATCTGCATCATATTCCTCTGAAGCACTACAGAATATACATTCTTCCTAGTGGTCCACATAACTTTCTGTAAACAGAACACATTATGTGTGGCACTGAAAAAGTCTTAGTATATAAAAGAGCTTTGAAATCATGTCTTATATTTTATCCAATCACAAATGGATAAGAATAGAAATGAACAGATAGAAAAGCTACAGAAAATACACATGTTCATAGAGATTGAATAACACATTGTTAATGGTGAAAGGGTAATTATGGAATCAGAAGGAAAATAAGGGGGATTTAAAATTCCTTGAATTAAATGAAAATAAAACCATAATATACTAGAACCTGTGAGATGTAATGGCAGTGGTCATTCCAAAAAAGATAATCAGAATTCACAATCACACTAACCAAAGAAAAAGAGAAGATCCAGTTTAATACAATAGACGTGAAAGGAAAACATTACAACAGACACAAAAGAGCTGAAAACATGAGTACCTATATTCTAATAAATTGGAAAAATCCAGAAGAAATTGATGTATTTCTAGACTCATATGAGACACATCAAAATTAAAGTAGGAAGATATAAACAATTTAAACTAATATAACAAGCAGATAGACTAAAGGAGTAATAATAAAGAGTCTCCCAACTTAAAAAATAAAAAAGCACAGGCCTAGATGGATTCACAGAATTTTTCCAGATATTTAAAGAAAAATTAACTTAATGCTCTTTATGCTATACCATAGTATACAAAAGGAAGGAGTGCTGCCAATTTTACTTTTGCAGCCAGTATTGCATTCATATTAACAACACATTAAAAAAAATGATAGTCAGCCGGGTGTGGTTGCGCATGCCTTTAATCCCAGCACTCGGGAGGCAGAGGTAGGAGGATCGCTGTGAGTTCAAGGCCACCTTGAGACTCCATAGTGAATTCCAGGTCAGCCTGGGCTAGAGTGAGACCCTACCTCAAAAAACCAAAAATAAATAAAATAAAATAAAATTTAAAAAAAAAATGATAGTCAATAGTCCTGGTAGATTTGGGTGCAAAAATACTCAATAAATTACTTGCAAACTGAATTCATGTTTAAAAGATCATTTTCCAGTTGTGATGGCACACACCTTTAATCCCAGTATTTTGGAGGCAGAGGTATTTGGTTTTCCATGATTCTGAAGCCAGCCTAGGACTACAAACTGAGTTCCAGAGAAGCTTGGCTAGAGTGAGAACCTGCTTTGGAAACAAAACAAAACAAACATGACAAAATAGTTTTCATTCCAGGCATACCAGGATGTTTCAACAAACACAAATTCATGAATGTAATACATTATCAAATTAAAAGACTTAAGATCAGAAATCACATGACTATCTCAAGAGAACCTGAGAAGACTTTTTAAAAAATCCAGCATCCCTTCATGATAAAATCCCTAAAGAATATAGAAATTTTAGGAATATAACTCAACATAACAAAGGTTATATATGACAAATCCATTACAAACAATATACTAATTGGGGGAAATTCAGAGCATTTCTATTAAAATCAGAAATGAGACAATGGTGTCCACTTTTTCCACTATCATAAAATATGATCCGTAAGGCTCTATATAAATCATATGTAAAGAGAATGATATAAATAAGAAAGGGATATAAATATAAATAAGAAAGTGATATAAATAAGAAAGGAGGAAGTCAAATTTTATTTGCAGAGTGCTATGATCTTGTACAAAGAGACCTTAAAGACTCAGCAAAAATCTCTTAGAACTAATTGCCACCTTTAACAAAGCAACAGGCTACAACGTCAATATGCAAACATTTAGAAGGTGAAAGGGAAACGGCACAGTGCTTGAGGCAATACACATTGGCCATGCCCCATTGCAGTCAGCTCCTTCTTGCTGAGACAAACGTTCAACCCAAAACAGCTTCCCAGAGGGTTTCCTTAATTTAGGCTTACAGAGTCCAGGGGAACAATGGTACAAGAAGCTGACTTCTTTTCAGAGATCCAAGCAGAGGGACCACACCAATAGCCAGCATGAACCTCCAGAGCTCAAACTGTTCTCTGTACATCTTAGGGCTGGACTCCAGAATCTGCCCACAGTGACACCACCTATCACATAGCAGGGATCTGCCTGCTAGCGGCTCACATTGCAAGCTAAATTTTAATGATACGCCTGAATCTATTGGATATATATTTAAACTAGCACATTCAAACTATCACAACACAGCCCCGATGAAAATCAATATGGTGATTTTGCAAACAACTGAAAGTTAAATTTTTTTTTAAATTTTTGTTTCTTAGGTATGGTCTCTCCCTAGCCCACAATGACCTTGAATTCACTAGGTAAGTTTTGTGGTGGTCTCAAATTCATGGCAGTCCTCTACCTCTGCCTCTGGAGTGCTGGGATTAAAGATGTGTACCACCACACCTGGCTTAATTTAAACTTTTCTTTCCTAGCTGTGCCACTCCTAGGTCACAAAGACCCCTCGCAGCATGTTTACTGCAGCACCATTCTCAGCAGCCAAGCTGTGAACTCAGTCTAGCTATTCATCAATAGCTGAATGGATAAAGAAAATATGATACTGATACACACCGTGAACATTCATTCAGATTAAAAAAAAAAAAAACAACTATATTCTTTGCTGGAAAAGAGTTGCAATTAGAGATATTGTATTGAGCAAAATAATCCAGACTTAGAAAACAAAAACACATCTAGGATATTTTCTAACATTTGCAGTTCTGAGAAAAATTTTGTAGACACATAAAAGCATTGAGGAATCAGAAGGAAGATGAGAGGAAAACTACTGGAAGGGAGATATCAGGCAGTGAACTAAGGCACAGAATGGGAAGAGGATGAAGATATTCAAGGTACATAATGTTCTTATGAATATTGTCTATCTATGGCAATGAATATATGACAAATATTTTCTAGCACTTAAAAATTATCTCCTGTTTATTATAATGTATCTTTTGCATATAATTTATTTTTCTAGTGTGGTTTGGCAGTATTTTTCCTTGCCTTTTCTCTATACTGCCTTTTTTTCATCAATTTTTATTAACATTTTCCATGATTATAAAAAATATCCTATGGTAATGCCCTCCCTACCCCCCACTTCCCCTTTGAAATTCCATTCTCCATCATATCCCCTCCCCATCTCAATCAGTCTCTCTTTTATTTTGATGTCATGATCTTTTCCTCCTCTTATGGTCTTGTGTAGGTAGTGTCAGGCACTATGAGGTCATGGGTATCCAGGACATTTTATGTCTGGAGGGAGCATGTTGTAAAGAATCTTACCCTTCCTGTGGCTCTTACGTTCTTTCTGCCGCCTCTACTGCATTAGACCCTGAGCATTGGAAGGTGTGATCGAGATGTTACTCAGTACTCCAGGCATTTCTTTCTAGCACTATGATACCTTCTGAGTCATCCCAAGGTCACTTCTATCTGAAAAGAGATTCTCTATCCAAAATGAGAGTAGCATTAATGTAAAGGTATGAATATTAAGAGAAGTGTTTATTGGACAGTTTGATAAGCATAGTACATACATTTATTCAGGCAGCAGATGTTACACCCCTAGGGCTCATGATTACCCCTGTTGTAGGTTTTCAGTGTCAAGGATATATTCCCTCCCATGGAGTGGGCCTCCAGTCCAATTGGAGGGCAGTTGGTTTCCACCACGATATATATGCCACTATTGCACCTGTTGGCTCATTTTGCCTGGCTGGCCAATTATAAGGCTTGAAGTGTCCACTGTTGAGTATCTTCACTGGTGGTATCTCTTTCTCCTATTGAACTGCATATATAATGGCTTCTTTCAGCTTTTTGTCACCTGGTCTACATGGAGGAGATTATCAGCCCAGTTCCAGCAGGGATTCTCAGTGGCCATGCAGCCCAAATATGTGGGGTCTTCAGCTATAAGGTCTTACCATCTATTCCTGGTGGGAAAACAAGGGCTTCAGCAATGGCCTATAATGTTTTTGGGGCATCAGCAACCTCCCTGGCCAACCACTCACTAGAAGGTATCCCATCCCTGGCACTGAAAACTTTCTAGCAACAGTCTATGGCTTCTGAGTGTTCCATTGTCCAAAACCGGAGCATTCCATATGATTTATTTATGTCCTCTTAGATATTGATTAGCCCTCCCTCCACCTTTCCTTTACTCAATCTCTTCCACTGACCTCACTTTGGGCCTTTTCATCCCCATTAATATATTTTTCTACTTACATATATACAAGACCAACCTATTAAGTACCCTTCTCCCTTCCTATCTCTTCCCTTTATATCTCTATTTTAGCTTAATGGCCTCTTCTACTGAGTTTTTTCCTTGTCACGCAGAAGCCCAGTCATCTGTAGCTAGGATCCACATATGAGAGAGAACATGTGACACTTGGCTTTCTCAGCCTGGGTTACCTCAGTTAGTATAATCCTTTCTAGATCCATCCATTTTCCTGCAAATTTCATAACTTCATTTTTCTTTACCGCTGAGTAGAACTACATTGTATAAATGTGCCATATCTTCATTATCCACTCATCAATTGAGGGACATCTAGGCTGGTTCCATTTCCCAGGTATTATGAATTGAGTGGCATTAAACATGGTTGAGCACGTACTTCTAAGGAAATGAGATGAGTCCTTAGGCTATATGGCTAGGAGTGCTATAGCTGGGTCATATGGTAGATCAATCTTTGGTTGTTTTAGGAACATCCACACTGATTTCCACAATGGCTGGACCAGATTGCATTCCCATCAACAGTGAGGGGGACTGCCAATGCTGTTCTAGTTCTCTTGCTGTTCCACGTGTTCTTCTACCTTGTGATCTACTCCTCAATTGTTTCCTGTCATTCTCCCTTCTTGTTTCTTGAGTTTGCAGAGAGCTCCAGTGTGAAAAGCTCACCTGGCATTTCCTGCGGCTCAAGCTGAGCGTTGTGGCTGGCAGGTGAGCTGCCTCCACAGTCCCACCAGAGCTGCTTCTGCCCACCTGTGTAGGCTCTGGATCTCTCCTACTTCCCTGCTGCCATTTCACTTTCCTATACACCTCACTTTTTAGTTAAAGTGTGTATTTTTTATAAATAATTTTTGTTTATTTTTATTTAGTTATTTGAAAGTGACAGACAGAGAAAGATGCAGACAGAGAGAGAGAGAGAGAATGGGTGCTCCAGAGCCTCCAGCCACTGTAAACGAACTCCAGACGCATGCACCCCCTTGTGCATCTGGCTAATGTGGATCCTGGGGAATCGAGCCTTGAACCAGGATACTTAGGCTTCACAGGCAATCGCTTAACTGCTAAGCCATCTCTCCAACCCAAAAGTGTGTGTTTTGCTGTTTTTTTTTTTTTTTTTTTTTTTTTTTTTTTTGGTTTTTTCCCCACTAGGCTGATTTGGCATGGTACTTACACTGCCATCTTAATGCTATGCTGTCTTTTGAAAAGTAGAAATTCTTATTTTTCACAATAAAATTATGGACAAATTTCCTTTACAGTTGACACTTTTGTGTTTCATCTAAACTACTTTAGTGTATTCCACAATTATGAAAGTAATCTTATGTCTTGTTAAAACTGCATTGGCATTTCTTTTTTTGATTCTCATATGTAATTTAAGCAATTCACCTACAACAAACATCTCCATAAATTATTTATTTATATCAAATGGTCATGATTTCACTACATTATTAAATTAGGTATTAGTTTATATATCGATTAACTCCTTTCCATTCTTCTTTACTATAGAACATCAAAGGATATAATGCCATTAGTTTATATTTTAAGAGGTGTTTTTTATTGTGGTTTATACTCCAGAGGTAGTCAAGTAACTAGAACTATAGTAAGGCTTTTAGGTAAGCAGTCTACAAGTAATTATTATCTCTATTTATTGGTGTTGCAGTCCAGGTCACATTGCTGGCAGAAATCACCCAACCAAGAGCAGCTTCTGGGAAAAAGAGGTTTATTTTGGCTTACAGGCACAAAGGGAAGCTCCACAATGGCAGTGGAAAACGATGGCATGAGCAGAGGGTGGACATCACCCCCTGGCCAACATAAGGTGGACTACAGCAACAGGAGGGTATGCCAAACACTGGCAAGGGGACACTGGCTATAACACTCATAAGCCCACCCCAAACAATACACTGCCTCCAGGAGGCATTAATTCCCAAATATCCATCAGCTGGGAACCTAGCATTCAGAACACTTAAGTTTGTGGGGGACACCTGACTCAAGCCACCACAACTGGCAAGTTGAACTAAGTCCTTTAAGAATTTTGTATGAAAGCGTGGTGTAGTGGCACACATCTTTAATCCTAGCACTTGGGAGACAGATGTAGGAGAATCACTGTGAGTTCAAAGCCATCCTGAGACTGCATAGTGAATTCCAGGTCAGTCTGGACTAGAGTGAAATCCTACCTTGAAAAACCAAAAAAAGAAAAAATTGTTGTATGAAATATAGCTTAAAATTCTGAAACACCCCTAATTGTTATTTGATTTTTATGGCCTTGATATCTAGAGTAATTTATAGAAAAGAGATCAAGTGTAATTAAGGTCCTTTGAAGAGTTATGTAACTCTTAATTGATTCTTTTAGTATATTTACTAATAAGAAATGTCATCCAGATTTTAGTAGATATGAGAAAGCTAGTAGACAATTCCAAAAATATGCAAAATGATCGTACCAACCCATTTTGACATATATCATGCTTTTAGATAATTCTAATGGTTGAGAAGACAACCTAAAATTTTTTATCAGTCATTGAGCAGAGGCCTTAGAAACCATGATTTAACATCTCCAATTCATAGTTCACATTAATGTCTATATGGCTTCTCTATAGATGTTTTTAACTTGATCATGATAATAGCAGTCCTAGGACAGTGCTGAATACATGTTTATTAAATAAAATAACCTTAGAAAATAATTAAGCAAATCATTATGTAGGTTGCTAATAGTTTGATACTTGTATTTAATGACAGAAAATATAAAGCCAAAGAAAGGTCTGTGGAATATAATTAGTTGAATTGGATAACATGGATAATATATATCACCAGTTAAGTTTATAGACTATTCCACTGTCCTAATTAAAGCTGGGTCATGCTTTAAAAGAAACTATTGGGCTGGAGAGATGGCTTAGTGGTTAAACACTTGCCTATGAAGCCTAAGGACCTCAGTTCGATGCTCGATTCCCCAGGACCCACGTTAGCCAGATGTACAAGGACGTGCATGCATCTGGAGTTCATTTGCAGTGGCTAGAGGCCCTGGTGCAGCCATTCTCTTTCTCTCTCTCTCTCTCTCTCTCTCTCTGCCTCTTTTTCTCTGTTGGTCTCAAATAACTAACTAACTAACTAACTAACTAAATAAATAAATAAATAAAAATAAAAGAAACCATTATGGTTAAAGTCAGTGTTTATTTATTCACAATTAAGTTTCACTTTTTGCCTATGTGTAAATGAGATGTCTTTAAATCATCATGAATTTCTTTGGTTTACATTTAAAATTATTTCAATATTTGAATATATAGTAGTTATCAAAATAACTTATTTCATGGGTATAAACCTATTTGTAGTTTTGTAAAGAACTGGGATTTTAAATGTTTGTTTGAGTGTTATAGAATTATGAAACTTGGTTAGATATAACCTCTTTGTGAGCATCTAGAGCCCCTGGGTCTCTTAACCTGTCTGATAATCATTTTGATTTTACACCACTGTATCCACAGACTCCACTATACCTCAAAGTGCTTTTATTAGGAAGGCAAATGTGTAAATATTATTTTCCCACATTACACATGAAAAAGAAATTCAGCAAGATGAAATGACTTATTCAACAGCATAGAATTAAGTCCAAAAGGGAATTAGTATTTAGGACTCTTTATTTCTGCTCTAGCTTGTCTGTATTTCTTCTCTGAGTCTCTTTGGGCAAATAAAATTACCATAATACTAAGGACAAGTGGTAATATGTGGAATGAAAGGGTTTATTTCAGGCTTATAGTTTCAAGGGGAAATTTCATCATGCTGATGAAAACATGACAAGGCAACCAGCTCACATCTCTACACATCAATAATAGGGAGAGTGCAGCAAAATCCATTTAGCCTTGAGCAACAGTGGGCTGGACTTATCAACCCCAAGGCCCACCCCTAGTAACACACCTCCTCCAGCAACACACCCCCAACTCATGACCAGCTAGGAGGCTTAATCACAACCCTTGAGGCTATGGGAGACATTTTACATTCAAACTATCATAGTGCTATTTATCAAATAAAATACTGATCCCTCTCATCTCTTTTTTGAGCACTCTAATCTCCCTCATCATTTGTTTTACTCTTTCCTCTGAAGATTCCATACCTCCCTTCACATTAGAACCATTTGTCCTAGGAGATGATGAAACAGAACTAGGGCCACAGTTGGAAGTTGAGCACAGCATCAAAATTTGTTAATGCAGTTATCCCAGTACAACTGTAGGAATGTTGAAATTAAAATTATAATATCTTGAGAAGGTATGTTTGTAAAAATATTTGGAAGGTACTTGAGTTTGCAACCAGCCTGGTCTATTCAATGAAATCCCATGTTGAAAAGCAAAAAAACAAAACAAAACAAAACAAAAAACAAATAAATGCAATATCTCTCTAACATACAATGGAGGGGGATACTTTAGCATAATATTTGGATTTAATAGGTATTCAATAAATTTTAACTCAACCCATACCTACTGAGTTTTCCTATCATCTATCTATTCTTTTCAATTTTATATCTTATCATTTACTTACAGTCCAGTCATATAAATAATATCATAAATTTTTAACCTTTATATATGCAAATATGCACCTTGAAAATATTTTAGTGTGTCTCAATATTGAAATAGTAGTATGCATGAAAATTTTAAATTGTCTTTAAAATACTTAGTGTTAGATTCCCCTTATTTTAATTATATGCACCTTAAATGATTAACTAAAGCTAAACATATTGGGCATAACATATTGTAATAAATTACTACTTTGAAAGTGAATATACATACAGGGCTCTAAATAGGCTCTCAGCAATAGCATATTAAGGAGAAACACACACACACACACACACACACACACACACACACACACACCCATGCACACACAGCAGCTGTAGGAAGACAAACATTCTGAAAGGCTCCCTAATTTCTGTCTTGTAGCATGAGATTACTTTTTACTTTGGCTTTCTTTGTGATGATATTAGTATTCATAGTTCCAGCAACACTGTGGGGAAAAAGACCAGAATTTGTAAGCATCCATAAATGGTAATGTCATGATGGCATAGCTATAAGCTAAGTGAACTTATTACCATTCTTACCTTGGATTAATGTTTGATCAAATCAAGTGTAAACTAATGACCAGTGGGCCCCATGATTATCTTATCTGCTCAAACATGGTGTGACAGTTTAAATCAGAAGACCCCCCCACATACACTCGTGTGTTTGGATGTTTGATCCCCAGCTGGTGGCAATTTGGATGGTGGAGACTTGTTAGAAGAGGTGTGTTGCTGGGGGTAGACTTTGGGGAGTTATATCACCTCCACCTTGCCCAACATGACTTTTACAGGTTCTGAATTAGGAAACTAGGCACTGGACAGTTCCGGATGTAATAGGTCTACATAAACACACCTAATGTCTCTGATTGGTAAAGATTCAAGGTGAGATTGCAAGGCTCAAGGGTAGTCCACCAAATTCTAAGGAAATGGGCATCCCACCAAGCTTATAAGAAAGTTGTGGGCACAGGATATAGGAAGAATAATTAAAGCTGGACAGTCAGCCAGCATGCTGGTGAGTCAGCAGCCATCACCTTCATGAGCAGAAGTTCTCTTGAAATTTCAGCCCTCAGGACTGGGAAGATTGTTTAGCAGTTAAAGGTGTGGCTTACAATGCCTGCTAGCTCAGGTATCAATTCACAATCCACCTACAGAAGATGGATGCAAAAAATAAGCAGCAAAAGTATCTGATATTTGTTTACAGTGGCAAGGGGCATACACACTCACGCACACATGCATGTAAGTAAATAAATAAATTTTCAAAAAGAATTTCAGTTGCTAGTGTGGAACTATTGTTTGCATTGTGGGCAGATCAATGCATATCTTTCCTTACCTGGGGCTTTGACTAAAATATCTATAGCAAGAGCACCCTGGCTTCTTATACCTACAAATATGTCACTGACAACTGATCAAAGAAATGACTCCAACAAGTGTCACTTGGTAAATCAGAGTTTGTTAGGATTAACTATAGAAGCATGAAAGATTAAAAGGCATATGTATCATGCCCCCACCCCATCCTGGATGATGACTCACGAAGGTTGAACCCTTAGAGCTCCATAAGCACTTTTCAGGTAGCCCCATCAGAGAATCTTCTCCCTACAGCTTACTAAACAGTTTACTGCTTGTATAACTTTGGAGAAGAGCCTTATGGATCTTAGAACTTTCGCAGCTTCCTAAAAATTTCAAGGTTTGAAACTTTTCTGATTTTTGTGAGCCTCCTTCTAAGTTTCAGCTTAGAAAAAAGAGCTACACAACGTTTCTCCTCTACCTCTGGCTATTACATACTTTCTGATCAATCTTTTGCAATGTTCCCTGAGCCCTGAAGAGGGGAGATAGATATGTGTTGCAGTCTGGTTTGCATTTCTGGTAGAAATTACCCAACCAAGAGCAGCTTGTGAGAAAAAGAGTTTTTGTTTGTTTGTTTGTTTGTTTTTCTGTTTTGGCTTATAGGCTTGAGGGGAAGCTCCACAATGGCAGGGGAAAATGATGGCATGAGCAGAGGGTGGAAATCACCTCCTGGCCAACATAAGGTGGACCATAGCAACAGGAAAGTGTGCCACACACTGGCAAGGGGACACTGGCTATAACACTCATAAGCCCACCTCAAACAATATACTGCCTCCAGGAGGCTTCAATTTCCAACAGCCATCAGCTGGGGAACCTAGAATTCAGAACACCTAAGTTTACGGGGGACAACTGAATTGAACTACCACATTATGTGTGATATTTTCTCACATTTATGGCTGAAAATTTGGTCACTATGTCTCACCAAGTATCACTTAGTCTCAGCCCCTCCAGAAATGATGAGTTACTACAGTAACGACCATCTACAGTTAAATCAAAATTTTCCTCCATTGGTAACCAACGACATGACATCAAAAATCTGTCAGTGTGAACACAATTGCTCAGAAAACAAGTTAACAGGCATATCACATAAATCTATCACTAGCAGTGAGACTAATGACCTTCTTATCCATAGGTCTTTGACCTGATTTAGAGAAAAATATACAAGTCTCTTCTTATGCAGAGGGTCTTAATTGCAACCAATCAGAAAGAAGTTGTTTGTACCCATAACTGTGTGCCACAATTGCAACAGTGGGAATATCTTGCTAGTTATGTTATTAGCATAACATGTAAGGTCAATAAACCAAGCACTGCTGTCAATGAGTTATTTTCTAGGATTTAGAAAGCCAGCCAGCAGCAAGAAAGCTTCCCATACCATCCCAGCCAGATGTATCCATGGTTTTGAGTTGAAATAATTTTTTTTTATTTTGATGTTTCACTTTGATTAGGTGTTTAATTGAAATGCATTTTTTGTCTTTGAAAATGACTTATTTTATTCCATTAAGATAGTGGTTCTGAATTTTCCAGGCCCTCATAATTACACACTTGCAACATTTATTTACTGAAATAGTAATGTGAAGACTGCTGCAAGAGAGTTCTGTAGCTGTCATTATAGTGCCCAGTCAATGATCTTAAAAGGCCATTCTCTGAGTTTTACCTAACCAAATATACCATGAATCTATGTTCAGAGATGAACCAGAGAAATCAGCTAATTTAAATTGATGTGTGATTGATGAAGAAAAGAGTTTCTTCTTCCTGGTGTAGAACACAGACAGCCTCAAGTGATGGGATTCTAGCCCACAGTCTACAGCCAGCAAGTAAAGAGACTTTTGGTTCTATTTATAAAAAGAACTGAGTTTTTCCAATCACCTTAATGAGCTTGGACATCAAGTGTTCCTTCAAAATCTCCACATGATCTCAGTTAAACTTAAATTAAAAAAAAATATTTATTTGTAAGGAGAGAGAAAAGAGAGAATGAGAATGGGCATGCCAGGGCCTCCTGCCACTGCAAAAAAAACCTCTAGATACATGTGTCACACTGTGCACCTGGCTTTTTGTGGGTGCTGGGAAATCAAACCCAGGCCATTAAGTTTTGCAAACAAATACCTTATCCACAGAGTCATCTCTCCAATCCTCACCTCAGCTGAAATATTAACTTCTAACTTTGAGATTCTGAACAGAAATCTAGTTAAGCTTTCACAGAGAGCTTGTCTGCAGATCTAGGGACTAATAAATGGGTAGATTAAGCTGCTAAATGTATAGTGATTGTTTATGGAGCAATAGCAAATCAGTATATATGATGAATGTCACAGATTGAATCTGACATTGAATCAGTTTTTCATTCTCACAATAAACCTGACCAGTCATGATTGATTACCTTCTTTATATGTTGTTGGATTTGATTGCTTAGAATTTTGTTAAGCTTTTTATAACCTTACTTATAAGGAATTTTGAGTCTGCTGTTGTCTGTTCTGTCAATACTTTTATAGAATTCTATCTAAGGCTAAAGCTGGCCTCATTAAGTAAATTGAGAACTATTTGTGCTACGTTTTATGAAGGAATTGTATAGGTATCATGCTATTTCCTTGATGTTAATGCATTTCACCAGTGAGCTTATGTGATTCTGAAATTTTCGGATAGGAAAGTGTGTGTGAAAAACTTACTGTTTTCAATGGTATTACTTTGGTTTTATTGTTTCATACTGAATCAAGTTTTGTAAATTACATATCCAATTTTTATTCCTATATCATTATCATCTAAGTTGTCAAAATTCTTAATTATAGTAGTTTCTCTTGCTGTGGAGAGAAAAAAATACTGACAAAAGTAATTACAGGGAGCCATTATGGCTTATGGTTTTAGAAGATACCAGTTCATCCTGGTGAAAAGATACAGTGGCAGAAAGAATCAGTCTAAATCATAAGTGTGAGGTGGCTGGTCACTTTTCAGCAGTCATGAAGAGCCACAGATAGCCCTCCACCTCTTCTTATAAAGATGTGCCTTCAGTTCAGTCTCATTTTCTAAAGACTCCAGAGTTTCCAAAAATAGCTTTTTCTACTTCCAGGTAAGATGGATGCATAGAAACCAAACCAGACGAGGGAGGGAACTAAGCAGAAAATACCAAAATACAGTCTTGTACAGAAAAGTGAAGGTGCTACTAACAAAGTCAAGAAACCTGATGGAGAAGATATCACGGACCAGCTAACCAGCTGCTGAAGGAGAACACAAACAGGACCAGCTATGGTACAACTCCAGGCATCCTGCACCTGCAGTTTCCCATCCCCCAACTATCACTGGTGCAGTGAGCCACCAGAGAACTCATTAAGCCCATCACCACATGCTATCCAGCACATCTGATCAGATCCACAGCCCAACACAGAGGGATCAAGGTGGACACACAACATTGGTGAGATTGGAAACCATCCCAAAAGGTAGCAGGGCCTACTTACACAAAAGCAGGTACATAGGCCTTTACTGGAAGTGCTAATCTCTCTTTCCATGTCAGGGCAAGTTATGAATTATGTATACTTTGTGGGCTTTACCGTTCTTAAATAAGCTGCATTTTTGGGTTTACTATTTTCCACTTGGTTTATCTGAAGCCTGTGACATTACCTTATGGCCAAACTGGATCACAGCATTTCAGGGGTTGAGTGTCATTTCTGTAGTTTCAGGATTTCATCTGTTATAAAGAAAAAATCGATTCATCATTGATATACTATGACAATAAATTTCTATAAAATTAAGCATGATAGTCAAATGGATGAGTATCCATGATACTCATCTTCAACATATGAATAAACCCACATAGGAACTCAAATTCCAAGGACTTCTCAGACAGAAGCATCCTAGCCAGACCAAAGCTGCCTAGGGAGGAAAATAAGCAGAAGCACAGCAAAATAAAGTCTTGTAATTAAAAGTGAAGGTGTATAAGTTATTAACCACATCAGAGAAGGAGAGACCAAGATCTCCCAGAAAGGAGGAATCTGGCGAATCACCAAGGCTCCTGTGTCCCTGACCCATGTGCTTGCCTATCCAGCCGGCAAAAAGCTACAGGAGCAGAAAAGAGGGTAAGGGATTTTCCACTCACATCAGCCTCCTCATAGAGTCAAGAAACCTGAAGGGGGAGAGAGCAGGGGACACCTAGGCAACTGGAGAAGGATACAAACAAAACCAGCTGAGCTGCTCCTGTATGACCCCAGGCACCCTGCACAGTCCCCCATCCCCCAACCATTAGGGCCATGAACCACCAGAGAACTCATTCACCCCTGGCCACCTGTCACTAAGAGGGATCAATGTTGGCACTCAGAATTGGTGATATTGGGAGCCATCCCAAAAGGTAATAGGGCCTACAGGCTCTGGAAGTGCTAATCTCTCTTTCCATGTCAGGAAAGGTTAGGTATCATATTTGAATGATGTATTCTTTGTTGGCTTTACCATTCTCAAATTAGCTGCATTTTGGTGTTGACTCTTGTTGCATTTGATGTTTCCTGATTTGGGGAACATTTGTCTTTTTCTGCAGTCATTATTTGGTATAGGGTCTGACTGGTACTAGGCTCACTTGGAACCTACTTCAGACTAGAAATCTCAACCTCCTAGTTAACAGGATTAAGTTGTGGGGCAACACACACCCTTATGGACTTTGGTTTTATTAGATTACTATAATATTTGAATGGTTTGTCTGCTATTCAAGTATTATAGTAGACTGGGTAGAAGAAATTACTGGCGAGTTCTAAAACTGAACTGAGCAATATACACATTCCATCAAAACCAGCAAAGTGTATTTGTACAAATGTGGGAATTAAAATAAATAGAGGAAATGCTTGACATAGATTTTTTAAAAAATGATTATAGCTATACTCAAAGAAATCAAAGAAGAACACACAGGAATCAAAGAGGAAACCAAACTTCTGAAGGAAAAAATAGGAAGCCAACTCAATTAAATAATGAGTTCAATACAAGACATGAATAGGGAAATAGAAATGCTGAAAAAATACCAATCAGAAAAATTAGAAATGAAAAACAGAGTAAGTCAGATAGAAAACTCTGTAGAAAGTCTTACCAGTAGAATGGATCAAGGAAAAGACAGAATGGCTAAACTAGAAGATCAGGTAGCAGATCTAATACAGTCCAACAAGGAGAAAGACAAACTAATAGGAAGACATGAATGGAAGTTTCAATACATTCAGGACACTATGAACAGCTCAAACATAAGAATTCAAGGTATAGTAGAGAAGAATTTCACTGCAAAGGTATTTTCAATAAACTCATAGAAGAAAAATTCCCCAGCATAGGGGACATGGTACTAATACAGATACAGGAAGCCTTTAGAATGCCAAACAGACTAAATCAGGCAAGAGATTCTCACTGGTATCTACCAAACACACAAACCAAAGATAATATGCTGAAAGCAGTTAGAGAGAAAAATCAAGTCACATATAAAGGTAAGCCCAGCAGGATAACAGCATATTACTCAACATAAACTGTGAAAGCCAGAATGGCTTGGACTGATGTATACCAAGTTCTGAAAGATAACAACGGTCAATCAAGATTACTTTATCCTACAAAGCTATCAATTCAACTACATGGAGAACTAAGAACATTTCATAATAAGAACAGTCTAAAGTAATATACTCACACTAAACCAGATCTACAGAAAATACTCGAAAAGATACTCCATGATGAAGAGAAAGAAAAGCACACACATAATGAACCTGTAAACAATAAACCATACTCAAATAATACTTAACATAAGAGAGTAAAGGAAATACCAAAAGAACTACAAAACAAGTAGAATGGATAGAATAAAATATACACTTTTCAATAATAACTCAATATCAGTGGCCTCAGTGAGCCAATCAAAAGACATAGGTTTGCAGAATGAGTTAAACGGAGGATGCTTCTATTTGTTTGCTCCAAAAAAAAAAATCACCTTTCCATAAAAGACAGATGCTATCTTAGGGTGAAAGTTAGAAAAATGGTGATTCAACAAAAGGGCCTAGAAAACAAGCATGTGCCACTATTCTAATATCTGACAAGGTAGACTTCAGACCAACATAAGTTAGGAATAATAAAGAAAGTCACTTTATACTTATTAAAGGATTACTCCAGCAGGAGGACATTATAATCCTAAAAATATGTGCACCTGAGTGATCCCAGTTTCATCAAACAAAAACTATTAGCATTAAGGTCACAGTTAACACCAAAAATGTAGTAGATGACTTCAACACCCCATTCTAATGAATTGACAGGACATACCAGAAAAAATAAACAGAGAAACAACTGGATTAACTGAGGTCATAGAACAAATGAATCTAACAGATATCTACAGAATATTTCACCCAAATGCTGCAGAATACACATTACTTTCAGCAACAAATGGAACATTCTCCAAAATATACCTTATATTAGGACAAAAACAAGGCTTAATATAGGAAAATTGAAATAATTCCTGTACTCTTTCTGATAATAATGGGATCAAACTACAAATCAGTAGCAAGAAAAGTTATAGCATATACACAAAATCATGAAAACTTAAAAAAAAATCAAAACAAACAAACAAAAAGCACTACTAAATGATGAATGGGTCAATGAAGTAATCAAGAAGAAAATTAAAAAAAAAAAATAGAATCAAATGACAATGAAACCATGCATACCATAACCTTTGAGACACAATATTTATAGCTTTAAGTGCCTATATTAAGAAATTACAAAGGTCACAAGTAAGCAGCTTAGTGCTTTACCTTAAGGCCTTGGAAAAAGAACAAGGCAAGCCAAAAATCAGTAGACAGGAAGAAATAATGAAGATTATGACAGAAATTGATGAAACAGAAATCAATAAAACAATGCAAAGAATCAATAAAATGAAGAATTTGCTCTTTGAAAGGATAAACAAGATTGATAAAACCCTTAACAAATCTGACCAAAACAAAGAGAAAAGACACAAAAATTTAAAAAAAAAGTTAGAGATGAAAAGGCATTATTACAACATATACCAGAGAAATAAGGACCTATTTTAAGAAATATTGTACTAAATTTGAAAATCTGAAAGAAATGGATAATTTCCTTGATTTATATGACCTACCAAAATTAAATCAAGATGGGATTAAACACTTAACCTACAACAAGTACAGACATCCAAAAATTTATTGTGTGTATGTAAGTAGAAGAATAGATTAATGGGGGTGAAAAGGCCCAAAGTGAGGTCAGGGGAAGAGACTGAGTAAAGGAAAGGTGGAGGGAGGGCTAATCAAAATCCAAGAGGACATAAATAAATCATATGGAATCCTCCAGTTTCAGACAATGGAACATTCAGGAGCCATAGATCGTTGTTAGAAAATTTTCAGTGCCAGGGATGGGATACCTCCAGTGAGTGTTGGCTAGAGAGATCCCTGATGCCCCCAAAACATTATAGGCTATTGCTGAGGTCCTTGGCTTCCCACCAGGAATAGATAGTAAGGCCATATTGCTGAAGACTCCATATACTTGGACTGCAAGGCCACTGAGAAATCTTGCTGGAACTGAGATGATAACATCCTCCATGTAGAGCAGCTGACAGAAAGCTGGAAGAAGCCATTCTACATGTAGTTCAATGGGAGAAAGAGATACCACCAGTGAAGATACTCAACAGTGGACACTGCAAGCCTTATAATTGGCCAGCCAGGCAAAATGAGCCAACAGGTGCAATAGTGGCACGTCTGTTATGGTGGAAACCAACTGCCCTCCAATTGGACTGGAGGCCTGCTCCATGGGGGGGGGGGGGGAAGGGGTACATCCCTGATACCGAAAACTTAAAACAGGGGTAGTCACAAGGCCTAGGTGTGTAACATCTGCTGATGTCTGGAAAAATGTATATACTATGCTTATCAAACTGCCCAGTAAGCACTTCTCTTAATATTCATACCTTTATATTAATGCTACTTCCATTTTGGGTAGAGAATCTTCTCTTTTCAGATGGAAGTGACCTTGGGTTGACTCAGAAGGTATCATAGTGCTGGAAAGAATTGACAGGAGTACTGAATAACATTTTGATCACACCTTCCATTGCTCAGGGTCTAATGCAGAAGAGGTGGCAGAAAGAATGTCAGAGCCAAAGGAAGGGTAAGACTCCTTACAACATGCTCCTCCAGACACAAAATGTCCTAGATATCCGTGACCTCATATTGCCTGACACTACCTACACAAGACCATCATAAGAGGAACAAAAGATCATGACATCAAAATAAAAGAGAGACTGATTGTGATGGGGAGGGGGATATGATGGAGAATGGAAAGTGGGGGTTGGGAGAGTATTACCATGGGATATTGTTTTATAATCATGGAAAATATTAATACAAATTGAGAAAAAATATCTCCCAACTTGAGCCAGGCCTGATAGTGCATGTCTTTAATCCCAGCACTCAGGAGGCAGAGGTAGGAGGATAGCCATGAGTTTGAGGCCAGGCAGAGACTACACAGTGATCCCAGCTCAACCTGGGCTAGAGCAAGACACTATCTCAACAAACAAAACAAACAAACAAACAAATCTCCCAACTAAAAATAATCACAGAAGGATTTACTGGTGAATTTTACCAGAGATTCATAGAAGAACTAACTTTAATGCTTTTCAAACTTTTTCATAAAATAGTAAAGGAAGGAACTCTACCAAACTCATTCTACAAAGCCAGCATCACCCTCATACCAAAACCAGACAAAGACAGAACAAAAAAGAAAATTACAGACTACTCTCCCTCATGAATATAGATGCAAGAATCCTAAACAAAATATTGGCAAACAGAATACAAGAATATACTGGAAATATCCTTTACCCTGACCAAGTAAGCTTTATAACAGAGATGAAGGGATGGTTCAACATATGCAAATCAATAAATGCAATACATTATATGAATGGTCTGAAGGACAAAAGTGATCATCTTAATAGATGTAGAAAATAGGAAAAAAACTCGTAACTTCCACTAAAATCGGGAATAAGACAAGGGGGTCCAATGTCCCCATTTTTATTTAATATAGTACTGGAAGTCTTAGCTAAAGCAATACAGCAAGTGACACACATAAAAAGGATACAAATTGGAAAAGAAGGGATCAAATTATCATTATTTGAAGATGATATGCTTCTATACATAAAGGACCCGAAAGACTCTATTAGCAAACTTTTAGAGCTGATAAACACTTTTAGCAATGTAGCAGGATGCAAAATTAACACATAGAAATCCGTAGTCTTCTTACAGGCTAACAACAAATACCCTGAGGTTGAAATCAGGGAATCACTCCCATTCACAGTTTACTCAAAAAAAAAAAAAAAATAGCAGCAATAATAATAAATGAAGAACCATGGAATAAACCTAACCAAGGAAGCAAAGGATCTCTACAGTGAAACTGTAAAACACTCAAGTGAGAAATCGCAGAAGACACTAGGAAATGGAAAGACATCCTGTCAGGCACAAGCTAGGGCTCTGGGCCATTGACTGTTAAAAGGGGCCTGAGCTGCCAGGCATGGTTAAGGACCCCCAGGCTACAGGAGTCAGTTCCCTCCCCCCATAGCCCTGTGACCTTTGGCCAGTTGCCTAGGAAACTTCTTATATGGTGTCAGTCAGCAGCCTTCACACAGCCCATCACCCTGCAACCTGTAGCCTATACCTCTTCCCAGCACTAGCAGATCATCTGACTTTCTCTGTACATGTTGGAATGAATGTCCCTATATACCAGCTAGGCAGCCGCAAGCCAACTTTGAACCCACCAATACCCCTTAAAACCCTCTTCTCTCTCTCTCTCTCTCTTGCAACTGCTTATAAAACTCAGTCCCCTGACAAGTAAATGAGCTGTTCTCTGAAACTGCCTCCCAGGTGTTCATTCCTGTTGCCCTCATGGCTGCTCAAGACGGTGCTGCAGTTGTCTGGAAGCCTCCAGGAAGCCAGTGCGCAATGGACTCCTGAGGAACATCCCATGTTCTTATATTGGAAGAATAAATATTGTAAAAATGCCAATCTTTCTAAAAGCAATCTACACTTTTAATACAATCTCCATCAAAATTCCAATGGCATTCTTCCTGGCACACACACAAAAAGCCACAAATCACCAAACCAATTTTGAGCAACAAAAATAAGGCTGGTGGTATCACCATACCTGACATTAACCTATATTACAGAGTCATAGTAAGGAAAACAGCATAGTACTGGCACAAAAACTGAAATGCAGATTAGTGGAACAGAATAGAGGTCCCAGATGTAAGTGTAGGTACCTGATCTTTGACAAAAATGCCAAAAGTACTCATTGGAGAAAAGACAGCCTTTTCAACAAATGTTGCTGGGAACACTGGTAATCTATATGGAGAAGGATGAAAATAGATCCTTATCTCTCTCCATGCATAAGAATTAAGTCCAAATGGATCAAAAGCATTAATATTAGAGTGAAACTGAAACTTCTAGAGGAAAAAGTAGGAGAAATCCTTCAACATATTGGCACAAGCAAAGACTTTCTGAATATAATCAAAGTTTCTCAAGAAACAAAATCACTAATTAACTACCGGGACCACATAAAATTATAAAGCTTTTGTTCAGCAAAGACACTGTGAATAGAGCAAACAGGCCACCTACAGAATGGGAGAAAATCCTTGCCAGCTATATATCTGACAGAGGATTAATATCCAGGATATATAAAGAATTCGAAAAACTAAAGAATAGAAATCAAACAGCACAATTAAAACCTGGGCTATGGAACTAAATAGAGAGTTCTAAAAAGAAAAAATACAGATAACCCATAAACATTCAAAAAATTTTCTATATCCTTAGCCATCAGGGAAATGCAAATTAAATTAAAACTACTTTGAGATTCCATCTCACTCCTGTCAGAATGGCTATCATCAAGGAAAGAAATGACATTAAATCCTAGCAAGGATGAAGAAAAAGTGGACCCTTCTACATAGTTGGTAGGAATGTAATCTGGTATAGCCATTGTGCATAACAGTGTGGAAGTTCCTGAGACAGCTGAAACTAGATTTACTATATGACCTAGCTATACCACTCCTAGGCATATATCCTAAGGACTCATCACACTACATTAGAGATAATTGCATATTCGTGGTTACTGTTGCTCTATTCACAATAGCTAAGAAATGGAACAAGCCTAGATGCTCCTCTACTAATGAGTGGATAATGAGAATATAGTATGTATATACTCTGGTATTCTATTCAGTGTTAAAAAAATGAAATTATGAAATTTGCAGGGAAATTAGTGGACCTGGAAAGGATTATACTAAGTGAACTTACCCAGGCCCAGAAAGCCAAGCACTGTATGTTCTCTCTCATATGTGGATCCTAGCTACAAATGCTTGGAATTGTATGCAAATTGGAATAAAATTCAGTAGCATAGGCAAGTAAACTAGAAAGGGGATATAAGGAAGGGAGGGGAAAGGAGACATATGGGTATGGTATTGTATATATATAAGTAGAAAAACAGATCACTGGAGGTAAAAAGGCCTAAGTGAGGTCAGCAGAAAAGTCTGAGTAAAGGAAACGTGGGGGGAGGGTTAACCAAAATCTAAGAGGGTATGAATAAGTCATATAGAAGTCTACTTTTTTGGATAATGGCACACTGAGAAGGCATAGAATTTTACTAGAAAATTTTCACCGTTAGGGATGGGATATCTTCCACTGAATTGTTGGCCAGGGAGCTCCCTCATGACACCTAAAACATTATAGGCCATTGTCAAGGCTCTTGGTTTCCAACCAGGAATAGATTGTAAGACCCTATTGCTGAGGACTACCCATACTTGGGCTTCAGGGTCACTGAGAAATTCTGCTGGAGCTGAGCTGAAAACCTCCTCCATGTAGACCAACTGACAGAAAGCTGGGAAAAACTACATTGCATGCAGCCCCATGTGAGAGAGTGAATTCACCAGTGGAGATAAACAACAGTGGTTACTGCAAGCATTAAATGAGCCAATAGGTGTAATAGTGGCATGTCTGTTATGGGAGAAACAAACAACTATTTAATTGGACTGGAGTCCCACTCCACTGGAGGGAACACATACCTGGCACTAGAAATCTATGATAGGGGAAGTCATGAGCTCTAGGGGTATAATGCCTGTTGGTGTCTAGCTAAATGTATATATTATGTTCACTAAACTGCCTGGTAAGCAATTCTTATAATATTCATACCCATATATTAATGCTACTTTCACTTTTGTTTAGAGAAGCTTCTCTTTTCAGATGGTAGGATCTTGGGATGATTCAGAAAGCACCATAGTGCTGAGAAGTGACAGGAATGTTCAGATCTGAAACATCTCTATCATACCTTCCAAGGTTCAGGCTCCATTGTGCCTGGAGTTCATTTGCATTGGCTAGAGGTCCAGGTACTCCCATTCTGTCTATCTCATAAATAAATAAATATAGAAATCTCAAGATATTATATTTCATAATTTTTCAGTTCTGAATGTTTTACCATTTCTTTTTAACCTCTTTGTTGACTTCCTGCTAATTAAAAATGTCTTCTAATTTTCTAATATATAGTTATCTCTTGGTTATTGATCATTAATTTAACTATTTAATTTTCTTGTGCTCAAAATTTCTGTTCTTGAAATATCTTGCCTATTTAGTATCGCAGGTTAAAATATAGCTTCCTTTATTTAGCACAACCATAACAACAAACCTAAAGTTTATCTCTGAGAATTTCAATATTTATTGTGATTTCTGGCTTAGTATTTTTTTAACTCTCTTTAGAGTGAGTTAATTTTCCTGGTTAAACATATGTTAACTTTTTTACATTTATGTATGTTCTGAACAATTTGTTTTAGGGACTCCATATCCTAATTCCCAAAGCAGTGTTGATGCTTTTGGTTTAACAGTACGGCAGACTGGTTGACCTCAAATTGAAAGCTTTTTCTCTAATTGTAATACACTATAATTATGTTCCAATTGCAGATGAGGTGAATGTGTAACATGGAATTCAGACAGGTCACAGAAAAGTAAGTGCCAGCCTTTGTTCTAATGTTTTATCTGGGTTTCTCCCTCTCTATACCTCTCCATCAATCCTTGCTGAGGATGCTTCTGTAAGTTCATTGACCTAGAAAGATGGATGACTTGCTGTTAGAGCGTTCTCACTAAGTAACTCCACCCCATAACCATCTCTGCCATCAGAGCAAAGCTGCAAAGTGGAAAAAATTATGTTTTGCAGGTTGCTTCCTCCAAGTTTTGACTTCCTTCCCAAATAGACCTGCTCTTTTCAAAAGCTTAGTTAGTTGTGATATTTAAACATATGATGATTTGTATGTATTTTTAAAAATATTTACTTCTGCTGATTTTCCCAATATTTGCTTATATTCATACTATTTAATGTAGTAATGTATTATTGGCTTTTGTTATAAAGCACAGGCATGATACAGCTGAGCAGAATGTCAGCTGTGAAGACCAATGCTCAACACATGGTGGTCCCTTCTCTGTGGCCACAACTTGATGTCAATATAGTTGTTATTTATTGGTTTTGTGTCATAAATCAAGCACAAACATGTGGGATCCAAAGATTTAGTAATATAAATGGATGGCTGAGTATGGAGGGGAAAGTCATTCAAGGTTTGAAAGTCTTCTCAAATTTTCTAAAGTCAAGGTCTCTTGCAGTGACATTGGAATAGAAACTATTCCTTTAAAGTCTCAGCAGGCCTCTATATCCATAACATTCTCTGGACTTGACTAGAACCCTCTGTGTAAAGCAAGCTTTTCATAGGGTTTCATAGGGTACTCTTAGCTCTTATTAATAAACACGCAACTGGCTGAATTATTTGTATACCCCAAATTTCACACCACTTTTAGTTCATTTTGCCTCCAGTCAGTAAAAAATAATTAATTTGAGTACTTAACAAGGAAGCATATTTCCAAAGAAGTCCCTAAATTTTTTTCTTACCATTTGGAATGTGACAGTATGACTAATTTGGAGTGTATGTGCTCCATTGTTTATGCACAGACAGGCTAGCCAACTGATGTCTTTTACAGGAATACTTGGCCTGAACATGGCAAATCCTTCACTTAGCACCAAATCTCAATATGCAAAGGAAATGCATAGTTACCTTTAAGTGACAAGAAGCAAATTGCATCCTTCTATTTTAGTTTAAGGAATACTTGCTCTGAAGTTTCCTGTAAGTTAATATCTTCCAAATCTAATGCTTTGTAATCAAAGCATGACTGTACATGGTGAAGATCGTAGAAATATTTTTGTTTCATAAAACCCTAAAATAGTCTTGGGACATGAAGCCGATTTGCTTCAGCAGAGTTCAGAAGCTGGCCAGGAAACATAAATTGCTAAGAGATTATAAAAAGCACGTTGGAATCGGGCCAGATATTGCCCCCTAAATTAAAGGAGTAATTTAAAAATCAGGGCAGTACTTTATTTTTTAACCAATAGCTAACATAGGGATTTCAAATGGGGAGAATATATTTTGATTAATTTTGCCCTTTTTAGAGGGAAGCTGGCAGCTTTGTCCTTCACCAGCTGGAGTTTATGTAAGGCCTTATGGAGCTAGTCCGCCAACAGGGAGTTACAATAATCTAATCTTCATTGCCTGGGTACTGCCTTGTGTGAGCAGCTTGCATAAGTAAAGCAGCTGTCAGTTTCCCAGTAAGGGCCTGAGAACACAAAGGTATTCCTCTGGTTTCTGTTGTGTGGCCAGACTTCTATGAGAGAGTCCGAATCCCCATTTCTACCTATGTGCCTGAATATGCTGAGTGTGCAAGAGAACAACAGAAGCTGTTAAAATTAAAGATGGCACTCTATCTAATTGTGCAATAACAGTCGTAACCTTGTAAATTTTGGAGAACTGAGGTTAGTGATTTTCCAATGAGTTTTGTTCATGTTGATTGACATGATTGTTATGATAAAATATAGATAAGCAGTTCATGCTGAAAGAAACCCTTGGGATTTTCACCTTCCTTGTTTTAATTTTTGTGCATCTGCCTGAGTTATCATCTTCTATTGGCTAAGAACATTGTGGTTAAATGTCTAGTGTTGATATTCCTTTGAAAATAATACATACATATGTGTTTTTTCGTCTTTGATATCTGGAAGACAATGCAAATGTTACACTCAGCCTCATTTGCCACCCTCGTTTACGGTTTCTAGAATGCATCTAGTACCCATGATAGCGCATATTATTCAAATTATTTGCTGATCAGATAACTACTCATAAAAGAGAAATATTTTGCTGCATAAGACATATCAAGAAACAACAATATATAGGCATTTTTCTCCAATACATGCCATATGTCATTTGCTCCCTTGACAATATGAGATGGTTTCCTGAGATATATGGTGCTGACACACTAAAATGCTATGTACATCAGGAAATCGTGCTTTTGGGTAAAGAGACCAGTAATAACATATTTTTGTTTTTTGCCTTTTGGGGAAATTTCTATGCTTTGTAATTTGTTGCATTCCTTATTAAAAGCTTATTTAGTTATTGAAATTAATCTTATAAATTTGGTAAAAGTTGACTTTCTGGCTCTTGCTGTACTAGTTTATTCAATAGCATCATTTATCATTTAGAACTTCTTTTCCTTTGAAAAGTTAGAAAAAGAGATAAATCACTTTGCTTTGAATTTTGAATATCACTCTCTTGTACAGCAAGCTTAGTGCATTTTCATTATGTCAGTGAGGAACTGCTTTATCACCTATGTTTGGTATATATGTAGCACTCATCATGAAACAGAGGTGAGTTGATAGTGTGTATGGAGCATGCCTCTTACTCCAGAACTTAAGAGGTAGAGACAGGAGGATCAGGAATTGATGGTCAGTCTGAGCTACACAGTGAGTGTGAGTCCAGCCTGGGCTCCTGATACCCTGTCTTAAAATCAGCCATTTATTCAAACATCCGTAATAACAAAAAATAATAATATTAACAATAACAATAAGCAAAAACTTAAAAGTCCAAGAAATGTTAACTGATATTAAATTCTAATTCAGGAAAAAGCTTCTTTTCTATTGCCATTACTCTGTGTTCTACTTTCTTTATCTTCTATTCACTGAAAAGTATTTAATTAATGAGTGACTGACTTTTTTTCCTTTTTAAGTGTTGTAGGATGAAAGCCTTTTATAACAAAGAATTACATAAAGATAGGAGGCCAAAAATGCCCTTATTCTGTCTTCTGCAAGCATATCTCCTCCTACCCCAGTTCCCAAGGAGTAGCTGTGGAATGGGAGTAGCAGCAGCTTTTCAATAACTGGGGTTATGGCTCAAAACACCTATGCAGGGCTCTGACATGTGCGATGGACAATAAGAAAGGATGACTATGATCAAGCTTTTCCCCCTTCCTGACAAGTGCTGAGTCTTAGAACATGTACTGATGGGGAAGTAAAGCCAGTCAGAACATATACTAACAAAAGACTATAACCAATCCACCCAACTAAAACAAAACACCTCTTGTTCACTATCTTTCAGCTGCTTTATACCCTTTACAGCTTAGATCATGATTCCTTCTCCTGCATGGGGCCACCTGAACTCCTCAACTCAATTGCAATCACCAGGGTCCACATTCTAGCTTCTCTGACCAATTCACATGACTTCTGGTTTCTATTCTTGCAGATTTCTTTGAAATAACTTATCTCTGAAGACAATCTTCCTCTCTGTGCAGTGGTATTCACTCATCAGGCCCTGCAGCCATTCACATCTTACTTCCCCTTCTGACACCTGGCTCCTGTCTTCATTTTCACCCTTCTCATTCAGTTCCATTACCTATCATCTCAATGACTTTAGCAATCATCTTCAACTTCTTCAAACTTTCCCAGTGTCATGCTGTGACTTTCCAATGTAACACATTTTTATGACTTTCTCTTTCCTTAGGATAAAGTTCAGATACTACATATATAAGCAACCAAAGGCCTGTTTAGTCTGACCCTCTCTAAGTCCTTATTTTATCTGCATTCTCTGAGTCTTCTAGGTAAATTCCCATTTGAAACAGAATAACATTTCTTGATTCTATCTTTCACATTCTTTCTCCTGAACTTGCAAAAGTATCATTCTCACTGAAATCACTGCAGTAGTCTTTTTTAGTTAAGGTCCTTGTATTGTGTCAGGCACATCTTCACATTCACATTTCATCCTCTTGTGAAAGTAATCTTCCTTAAACATAGACATGATAGTATTATCCCTTGCCTTCAAAGCTTTTGAAAACTATTCCTTGCCTTAGGAGGCTGAATCACCAACTGACTGGAACCTTAACAAGTTGGCTTCAGTACAATGCTTTAGCCTAAAATGAAGCTAGCAGCTTCTTAAAGTTTGTGTACTTCCCACAATTCATAACTGTAATCATACAATTCTGCTTTTTTTAATCCTTCAGTGTGATATCTCTCTCAATCTCCCATAGTAGAATTTAGTGTACCCCCCACTGCTTTGTGGTGGTCCTTGTTCAAGACATTAATCATAATGTTCTTTCTGTTATAACACTCTCATTAGTTTGCCTTCTTGTATCTATCTATCCTCATACCAAACTGTTATTTCCCTTAGGATATGTCTTTTAGAAAGTTCCTCTTTGTCTCCAATTTCTTACCACAAACCTCTTTTTTTTTTCTTTCTTTCTTTTTTTTTTTTTAGTTTTTCCAGATAGGGTCTCACTCTAGCCCAGGCTGACCTGGAATTCACTATGGAATCCCAGGGTAGCCTAGAACTCATGGTGATCCTCCTACATCTGCCTCCTGAGTGCTGGGTTTAAAGGTGTGTGCCACCACACCTGGATACAAACCTTTTTTTATATACCATGGAATCATTAAGGACTACCTGGATAACACAGAGTAAAACACTGTAGCAGATAGCTTTAAGTTCACTGAGACAAACTTTCAGACCAGCACAGTTATTAAGAAGAGATATTTATGGAACCTTACAGATCCAGGGGAAGTTCCGTAATGGCAGGAGAAGTGGCCTGCTTCACAGGTCCAAGCAAAGAGAGAGAGAGGGAGAGAGAGAGAGAGAGAGAGAGAGAGAGAGAGAGAGAGAGAGAGAGAGAGAGAGAGAGAGAAAGTACAAGTCCAATAGCCCAAACCCAAAAGCCACACAGGACAGCACACTTCAGGAACTCCAGCTAGGCTTACTTTGCATACCTTTAAATTGAAATCTCAAACCCATCAACATACCTTAACATCTACCCAGTGACATTGCCTCCAGCCAGGTGGCTACAGATTCAAACTACAAACTAATAAAACACTGAATATATTCAAACTACCACAAACACTGTGTATTTTTCTAACATTTTTTCTGAATTATTCATTATCTTTAAAAGATTGCAATGAAAAAGTAAATCCTTTAAGAAGTATAATAAAAATATCATAACAGCCTCTTCTGAAGTTTCTAAAAAACAAGAAGAAAGAAAGAAAGAAAGAAGAAAGAAAGAAAGAAAGAAAGAAAGGAAGGAAGGAAGGAAGGAAGGAAGGAAGGAAGGAAGGAAGGAAGGAAGGAAGAAAATGGCACAAAAGCAATAATAAGTCAGTAGGAGGCAAAGGTATCATGATCACATGGACATGTACCTGGGAACTTTGGGAAACAGGAGGATGCAAAGGTGGAAGCCCTGGAAAGAAGATGGATTTATTGCACACTGATATTTGCAGTGAGTACAGCCTGCAACCTTAGTGGGTTCATAGACTCTAGGAGATGAGATGTACCCACATCTCGTTACAGTTTAGGAAAGGACAGGGAAGTACACCTCCATCTATTGCCTTTTACTCACCTCAGTTCAATGTTATCATTCTTCTTCATTAGTACAGATTGGTATATTTTTTCAGTAGTAATATGCTAACATGTCCTGTTGAAGTTAACAACCATATTAGAGTTTCCAGCAGGTTTTTGTTCCAAAATTTCATAGCCAGGAGGTTAATTCATGAACTAATGTGCTCTGGGAGTGAATGAGTGACAAATGCTCTCAATATAGTATGGCAAATTGAGTGAAGAGAGGGACAGCTGGGTATATGTTGCAGTCAGGTTTGCATTGCTGGCAGAAATCATCTGACCAAGAGAAGCTTGTGGGAAAAAAAGATTTATTTGGCTTACAGACTAGAGGAGAAGCTCCATGATGGCAGGGGAAAACAACAACATGCACAGAGGGCCAATACAAGGTGCCCAATAGCAACAGGAGAGTGTGTCAAACACTGGCAAGGGGAAACTGGCTATAATACCCCATAAACCCATTCCCAACAATACACTGCCTAAAAAAGACATTAATTCCCAAATCTCCATCAGCTGGGAACCTAGCATTCAGAACACCTAAATTTATGGGGGCCACTACATTCCATTCCTGGCTCCCATAAGCTGAATTCCATACATGATATAAAATACAATGCATTCACTCAAACATTAAAAGTCTCCATAGTTTGCAATCAATCCTAATGATTTTCAAATATCCCCATAATCCAAGGTCTTTTTTTTTCTTTTGATTTTATGAGGTAGGGTCTCACTCTAGCCCGGGCTGACCTGGAATCCACTATGTAGTCTCAGGGTGGCCTCAAACTCACAGTAATCCTCCTACCTCTGCCTCCCAAGTGCTGGGATTAAAGGCGTGCGCCACTATGCCCGGCTAATCCAAGGTCTTTTAATTGAGCCATAATACCAAAAATTCCCCCCCCCCCCAAACCCATAATGGCACAGAATAAATATTCACACTGTAAAATAGCAAGGAAATATTCAACCAATACAAGGTTTAGACAGGGTAAACATCAAACTCTGTCACTCCAAATATAACAACTCTAGCCAGTGACAAGTCTATATGTCCAATAATTCTAACCAGCAACAAGTCTCTGGAGTTCAAATTCCACTTCTCCAGCTAGGCTACTCATAGTCCCAGAAAACTTCATCAGGGCCAGCAGCTCTCCTTAGCAGCCATCTTGTGGTCCCAACATCTCTACTGTGTTTCATCTGCAACCCAGGGTCTATCCTCATAGCCCCATTGGGTCTCCATGCAGGCATCTGGCAAACATGCTTCACACTGTCTATGGCCATTTCCAAAACACAAGAAGACCATGCTGCAACATCTATGACCCTCTCTTTCCTGCATCTCTCATACTCCATTAATACCAGGTGGGGTGCCAATTTGTTAATCCATGGCAGGGGGGAATAAAGCAGACTTTGAAGAATAGGACACTCCTTGAGTATTCAGGCCCCTTCAAAAGAGTCTACATTATTCCTGTTACCCCATTGCAGGTCAGCTGCCCAATCTCAAAAATTGTAATGTCTCATATAGTTGCAGTTGAACAGGCAGAAGTTTCAGCCCAAAGATTTCATTTCTGTGCCATATCCCTCTGCTCACATCAATCTGTTTCTATACAAAGCAAACCTGCACACATTCTCAGGACACAGGCATAACAGCAAGCTCTCACACATACTGTTTCTAGCCCAGTCCAGGCAAAGCTCTTTCTCGCCCTCACAAACCAAACCTCATAGACCATAGTTCTTACTGCATTCAGGTCTTTAAATGCTGACCAGAATAGACCATCAACCTGTACTTACAGCACTGCAGGCATCTCTTAGGCCATGGTTTCAAATCTTTCCATATTACTCTTGAAAATCAGCTCCAAAAGGCCAAAGCCACACAGTCAGGTGCCTAGTACCAAATGACACCATGACTCCTCAATACTAACCTTACTGTTGCAGTCAGCTTTGCATTGCTGACAAAAATCACCTGACCAAGAGCAGTTTCTGGGAACATAAAAGGTTTATTTTGGCTTACAGACTTGAGGGGAAGCTCCACGATGGCAAGGGAAAACAATGGCATAAGCAGAGGGTGGACATCACCCCGTGGCCAACATGAGGTGGACAATAGCAACAGTAGAGTGTACCAAACACTGACAAGGGGAAAGTGGCTATAATACCCATAAGCCCTCCTGCAACACTACACTGCCTCCACGAGGCATTAAATCACAAATCTTCATCAGCTGGGAACCTAGCATTCAGAACGCCTAAGTTTATGGGGAACACTTGAATCAAACCACCACAGTATCTCTGAAAGAATATGGTCAAAAGATCATTTCCTTAAGATTATTATGAAGCCTTATTTAAAAAACCCAAATAACTACATCTCATGACTATCTATAGAATTACAGAAACAATGTATGAGTAAGTAAAATTTAACCAGATGGGTAGAACTAAGTGCTGCTTAGGTTTAAAGTTTGATACATTTCCCCATCTCATAGTTACCCCTAATGAAGGCTCAGGACTTTTATATTCTTTGCTTCAATGTCCATGAAGGAATGCTTCTTGTCTCCCTGAAAGATGAAATAATACTGCAAAGGAAATCCAACTCTCTCACTCCCTCTTCTCTAGGGGTACAATGGTCATGTAATCTCAACACCCAGGAAGCAAGGCAGGAGGATTGCCAGAAATTTGAGGCCAGTCCATATTACAGTTTCAGGACTGCTAAAGCTGTGTAGTTAAGACCTTGTCTCAGAACAAAGCAAAAATAAAACAGAACATTACAGCTACTCTTTCCTGGGTCAAAAGCAAAAAGTCTCCATATATTTGATTGACAGTGGGTGGAGGGACATTTGTCCTAAGTGCTCTGCTTCTATCCTGATTAGCTCTAATCAGTGAGCTCAAGGGAATGTTTTGGGGCCTTGTGGAGGAAGAATAAAGAGAGTGGTTGTTTTTGTCTCTGCTCATGATGCTGAACAGATACGATGAGGCAGATCCTTCCTCCAGCAGAGTTGGGGGGAGGTAAACATATCGTAGACATGTTTCCCCTATAAGTGTACATTGAATTTTGCATTTCAACCTTGTCAGTATTAGAAATGTTTTATTTTCCACCTGATCTTAAATCCTATCTGAGTAGAGGTTGGAGTTGTGAGTATTTATGACTGCTCAATGTGTTACATGTAGAGAACCTTTTGAAATAGAATGAAACATTCACTGTGGAAATGAGCTAACACATCTAATACATTACATTTGGTTGACTCCTTGCACTTATAAAAGAAAAAGCTGTTGCCCACTGGTGGATTTAGTTCTCATTCTGCCCAGGCCTGAGTGCATGCAACAAGGCTGGGAAACGGACTGTGAATTGTGGAGTAGACTGGGAAAGGAACCAGCTCAACAGGGAAGGGTGTTTAGCTCCCACCAGTGCGCTGCCAGGGAGGCACAGCTTCCGTTTCAGAACCACGGTGTCCAGCTGCTTGGTCGGCCCTGTTGTCTCCACTCAGCACAGCACTATGGCTTGGTCCCCACACCAGAACACAAGCATTGCTGGTGGCTTGTTTCAAATGTAAATTTCTCCCCCAATTTCAAGAAATTCTGGTCTAGAATGTGTTAAATAATTCTGGGAAAATAATTGTACCTTAACACTATAATCCTAAATTTATTGCATTCTCTAGTTTATGAAGGAAAAGTATGTTAATCCTTAGATTCAATTTATCCTTGAAAATTAAAGAATGGGGGTTGTGGTGGATTGAATAGAATAAATGGCTCCCAATATATTCAGTTCTTTATTGTTTGTAGTTTGCATCTGCTGGCTACCTGGCTGGAGGCAATGTCACTGGGTGATCTTAAGGTGTGGTGGTGGGTTTCCAGTTCAATCTAAAGATATGCAAAGTATACCTAGCTGAAGTTCCAAAAGTGTGCTGTGGCTTTTGGCCTTTAAGCTTGTACCTATCTCTTTCTGCTTGGTCCTGTGAAGGCAGGCCAGCTTCCTCTGCCATTATGGAACTTCCCCTGGATCTGTAAGCTTCAATAAATCCCTTCATCCATAACTTTGCCTGTTCTGGAAGTTTATCTCAGTGAACCTGAATCTGTCTGCTACAGGGGTGGAAGGTGATTAAAATTCCCTTCAATCTATTTAATTGAGAATACCAAAAGAAATGAGACTAGTGGTATGTAGGAGGGGAAGTGTAGGAGGGGATATGTTCAAAGTATAGGGTACATTTGAAAGTAATTTTCTTTATAAACCCCAGAACTATGTACAAGGAATATTCTACAATATAAATCTTCAAAATTATTAAGAGTTTACATCAAAATGACTTGAAAATTGCCCAGTGGTCACCATTGTTAAGTAATCCTAGGTTTCACACTTATCTTTTTTTATACATTAGAAATCTTTCAGAATGAAAAATTTACTACTCCTATAATAAAATATTGGCTGGAGAGATGGCTTAGCAGTTCAGGTGCTTGTGTGTAAAGTCTAATGGCTGGAGTTCAATTTCCCAGTACCCATGTAAAGCCAGATACACAAAGTGGCAAATATGTCTGGAATTTGCTTGCAGTGGCTAGAGGCCCTTGTGCTCCCATTCTCTCTGTCCATCTCTCTTCTTCCTATCTCTATTTGCTTGCAAACAACTAAGTGGATAAAAATATTTTTTAAAAAAGGAAAAAAATAAAAATGCTTATGTGCTTCTATTTTATAGTCATACTCAGCTGTTCAGATTGCCTTGAATGATCTGTGTTTGAACCATTACTGAATATAATTTAAAATGAGAAGTAGGGTGAAGAATAAGCTTTTAGAATCTAGTGTAGTGTTATCCATTTAGCTCATATATTGTTCTTATAAACCGCAGATTCATGTTAAGGTATGAGGTAATCTTCCTTCAGTTCCATATAAGAGCAATGGTGAATGCTGCCTCAGGGTGGCAGCAAAGATGCTCACCTCTGTTGGCCAGCTCCAGGATTGTAATGAACTCATCCTAAACTTAATGACCTGGAACCTACTTTCAACAAAAATCTACTTTTCATGTACTTTTAACATGTATGGAACTGCATTTTCCCCTCCAAGCAAACAAGATAATAAACATTTCCTCAGATGATTAAACAAAATCTAGATACTCAAGATTCATCCTGACTTTTCAAACTCTCCAAGACAAGGTTTTTAGGAAATTAAAAAAAAATAAAAATAAAACACTTGAAACTCAACTTTCAGTTGGGAACAGCACTTCTCTTACAACTCTGATGTGCACTTCATTCCCCCAGACCCTTGCTCATGTGAGCTCTGATTTAGGAGGACTACTTGGGTTGGACCTTGAAACTCTGCATTTCTAGAAACTTCCAGTTGATGTTTTTGCTGCTGAGTGACAAGCAGCACTTGGTATCCAGGTTGCGACATCAGGGCTAGTCTGCATGCCACAGTGAATAACTTAGCAATGTGTCTGATGTGTCTCTTTCGAACATTTGGATATAACATCCTAAGGTTCAGTTTATAGATAGCATGTTAGGAAGCTTGTCTGCGATGCAGTTACAGAGTATGCTCTCCAACTCCACCTTATAAATAACAAAGCAGCTGTTTTGATCTCCACATGTTTTATTCCTACCTCTATTACTAATAGAATTTTGAAAGTATGTGTGTGTATCTGTATTGGTTTAAGCCCATCAAGATTCAGCAGTTAAAACAGTTGTCTGAGACAAGATGATGATTTTCTAAGACTCCTTTCCTCATAGGTAGTAAGTCTTGGCATTAGACTTCAATTATTTTATCTTTCTTTAATAAAGGATTGAAATAGTGATACTATAAAGGTAACTTCTTTTCTAAGTAAGATATTTGCTAGATGTGCCTGAGGATGTCTTTATTGTTTGCAATGTCTTTCTCCACTTGATTCAGAGGAGAAAAGTAAATGTCTCACACTATTTTGTAATTCCTTCAAGGGGTAAAAAAATCCATTAAGAGAGAAATTCTGGGAGTACATGGAAGAGAAGAAAGGTGTGTTACTCAGTCAAGGGTGTCCAGGGCTCAATTTATCTGTGCTAGTGGCACAGATTTGGAGAATCTTGAAAGAGGAAGCAGCAATGAATTCAGCACTATTTTTTCATCCAAGAATTTGTTAGGGAAAAGGGTTTTTTTTTTTTTTGGAATAAAGGTAAAGTGCATTTTGCATGTTTTTTTTTTTTTTTTTTTCTTTAGAAAGAAACATTTGGAATGTGCTTTTTAATGAAGGGTAGGGCCATCAGTGACTAGCTTCACTTTTCAGAAAAGATCTGTAGGGAGGAATGGCCGGTGATGGACGTGCGATATTAGTAATAATGTTGGTGACTTCCACGGTGCAGGACAGGCTTTGCTACAAAGGAGCAAGGCATACAGGGATTGTCAAAGATTTTTTTCATGCATGGTCTAACACAGGTGGTGCTGCTTCGTTCAAGTACATTTATGCCATTGGAGTTAGTCACCATGCATACCTGAAACACACAAAATCAATGAAGCATGGATTTAGCTGAAAAATAAATCCAAATGAAACTTAGGAGAAAATTCAAAAGCAAAATGAATTATGGTTAAGGAGAAGTTAAGCACCTGGTAGGTGAATAGTAGCAAACACAAGTATCTAAGAGTTGAAATATTTCCTGAACCAGATCTGTACATGAAAGAAAGTCAGTATTTATATGTTAGAAATAGGTTGAGTTTCAGGAAAGTTACTTACATTTTATAAATACAAGTTTTTATGTTTTTACTTAGTGATAACTTAGTTGTCATTATTTATGTTAAAATTCAATGTCATTAAACTTAGTAAATGAATGATTTTATAAAATCACAAAAAGATACATGTAAAGATATATTTATTGAGAATATCAAGTTGAATATTTTTAGTTGTACAGAATCTATTGTTCCTTCTAAATAAACTTCAATTCTTAGTGGACAAATAATTCTTCCTTATTGTGTGAAGACTTTCCGGGATGGTGATTCCATAGGGAGTCTACCCTTACTTTAAATTAAGCAGGAACTCTGTCCCCACTGTTGTAATCTCAAGCAAATGATGCTTATTTGAGGATTGAATGCTCTAATATGTGCTTCTTCAGCCCTCTAGACAAAGCTTTTAGAAAGCGAAGCTTGCCTTGATTCCCACTGATGTCCTCTTGTTTCTCTAATGCTCCAAACTGGATCTCCCTAATTTTGACCAATTTTGTGTCTGTCTATCCAACCACCACTCTGTCTAAACTATTTTTCTAGCAGATTCTCATTTGCATTAGTTAGCTTTTTTATGCTTCTTGACAGCAAACTCTTATGAAGATGAAATAGATACCTTTCTATGTAACATTCAATGAAGACCCGATTTTGTAGCCCAAGCTAATGTGCTAATGTGCTAATGTCCCTTTCTCTGGGAATACACAGGCAATCATATCAAATTAGTAACCATTGTGCATGTTTGTCATGCATACTTTAAATTGTACATTAAAAGAAAATATCCAAAGGGTAGAATCAAATCTGTGTTATGAATGTTGAATCAAAATAATAATATTAATATTTAACTTAGTATATATGTCAGCTATAGAAGATATCCTTTGCTCCATTTATATATTACTTACATCTTATACTCTATGTATATTAGCCAAATAACAGAAAGTCAACTATTTTTATTGAGGAAATGGAAGAAAATCATCAATAGCAACTCCAGCCCTCCAATTCTTATTAGTTATTTGAACCTGGTTTATAATTTGATTAATAGTATGCCTACTAATTATATAATGATTAAATTGGTATTTTATAGAAGCTAAATATTTATCTAGACAATAAGCCATTTTGTCTGATAAAATATATTGTCAATGTTTTATTGAGTCCTAGAAAATGTAGCACTTATTTACAGATATGCATCTAGTAAAATATACTGCCCTTAAAGGCAACATGCCGTGAGCTGGAGGTTTGGTGCGCCACCATGCTAGCATCAGTGTCTCCAGTGGCAGTAAGAGAGAAGCCCCAGACTTCTCTTATTTCCAGTGCTTCCTCTTTCTTTTTGAAATACCTTTAAAATGTGTTTGAAAGCTTTGGCATGCTCTTTTTAAAGCTAAATAAACCTTTTCAATCTTTGAAAGAAAGGGAGTCTTTCTTAAAGACCAGGAACCTCCACTGAAATATTGTCAAGGAGGACAGTGGCCCTGTCTGCCCTTTTCTCCTGGTGAGGAGAAGTCTAAATTTTGTGAGTGCCTTGCTAAAAGTTGCAAAATAACCTTCTGTCATAAAGATATGAGAAATTTATTTTTTGTTTGAATCAAGCTACTTAGTAATGGTCACACTAAGTATCCAGTGAACTTAGGATAAAGTATACTTGACAAATAGTACCCTCAGGTCCCTTACTTGAAGACTATTATTGTTGATCTTGAAAGCTAAGATAGCATGGGTTATACCTACCTGGTTATTTAAAGGGGTATTTTTTTTTCCTATCTCTGTAATCTCTTAGCAGATTGCCTGTGATGACCATTACATTCCAGTTTCATGCTTGCTGAATAATGAAATGGTTTTCTTCCTTTTCTGTGTTGGCAAATAGGTTTTCTGAATTGGCAGATTTTGTTTTCGTTATATTTTTCCAGCAGTATGTCAAATATATGACCATATTTTTAGAGTTTTCAGACATTATTTAATGTTTATTATGTGGTTTATGTTCAGAAAAGAAAAAGGGACAAAATTAAAGAGCTTTCACAATCAACACATTTTCCCATTTTAAACATAATTTATATTGAAAGTGTTCTCCCAATAAATTTCAATTTGAATTAAATAATTTAATGCAAGTTTTTGAAGTGCATGCTAATTGCATGTTCTCTAAGAAGAGAATCTGAGCTTGCACTCTAACGAAAGAGCCCAACTATGTGTGAGTCCACTCACTCTGCTGCTCTCTGACTATTTATTTTGGATAGGGCAATTTAATATCTAATATATTCCAAGAAATAGTATTAGAACAGTTGTGTTATTCTGTGATTTATTTTCTGCTTACCTACTTTGTTTTTAAAATGTGGGATAATTGCTTGTCAAATTCATTCTAAAAAATGTCTTTACAGTAAGTGTAATTTAAGTGCAGGGTCAAGTAAGGATTCCTAACTGATGTGTGGAGTTCCTCTGGATTCCCACCTCTTGCCATCTCTCAGGTTTCAATAGTTACAATAATCACTGTCTATTTGATTCTGGAAACTTGTTTGTTTTTATATAGTCACAAGTGTGTTTTACGTGACCCATTTTATGGCAGATATTTTTTCTCTTTACTGATATTGATCTAAAAACACAATGGCCAAAACACAAACTGCAGCAATATAAGCTTCAATAGCAGGAAGAAAACTTAAGTGACTGGTGAATGAATTATTTGAGGCTTTGTATTTATTTTTATTGTAAAAAAAAATCATGTATTTTTCCTAAAGTATAAATGAGTAATTGTGAACTAGTAGATTTCATATAGTTGTTGTGTGAAAAATGTTCATTGAGGCTGAATTAAATTGAGGCAAACTTCTGAAAACTATACATGGGGATAACAGAAGTCATTTAATAAAGGATGGTATATGTAAACCCATGGATATTTAAAGGACACAAATTAAGGGAAGTGAAAACTGTCCTCTATAGGAACATTACCTATCATACAGTCGGTATTACAAACAACAATGAATGTTTACAAGATTTGAAAGGGCACTAATGTGAACTGGAAAATTTAAACAAAATTAAAGGAACCAACATACTTTATTACAGCAGGGAGTGAAATATCTGGCTGCATTTATCTGGATGAATTGCAAGTTTCAGTGCCTATGCTCCCTTTCTATGGGCATATGATGTTTGCTTTCCTCAGGCAAAATTTCATAACAACAAGGACATTTCTGAACAGCTGCCTGGTTTTGTGCTACTGCTGACCAACATTAGGAAAGAGCTGTTGTTCCTAATCAGAACAGACACTGGTCTCTTTTTCATGCAAATGATTTTCTAACAGCACTTTGAGTCAGAATTCAGGCAAGGATTGGTTCTGATTGTATGGGGTTGCTAGGAGACACCCTTCTCTGAATGCGGATGAAAAGATACTTCTTCACAGTGCAAATTTTTAGAAAAATGGATATTAAATTTAAGATGATGTGTGAATTAAACATTTTCATAAGATTGAAGATAAAAGGTTGTGGTTCCTTGGAAGATGTAGGTATATACAGAACTACTGGCTTAACTTTAAATCTAAAATTTCTGCATTTCAGTATTGAAGAAATGAATTTTCTTCTTCAAGCGCTCTTTTTGCTGTGTCTCTACAAATCCAAGATGATATTAATTAGCATGTTGTTAGAGTGTAAGGGTTTTTAATAGCCTAATTGGAAGGGCGCCCACATGTCCCTGGAAATTTATAAGCAGCAATTCACAAGCCATAACTGATAACCAGATGGATAAGTATGAAGTTAATGTTATTACTGCTGGGACCAGAATGTCAAAATGAATATCTAATTAAGCTACTGAATAACTTTCAGGAACACAAAGCAAAAATAAATCTAGGAACACTTTTAAGAACAATTAGAATAATACCTTTTTATCATGAAAATAAAGAAGTCAAATGATGGAGTTTTGGGATTTCTGATATACAAGCAAGTATTTAACTATTATAACTAAATAGAATAAGAGAAATGTACTCAATTATTTCTTAGTATTTTATTTTTATTTATCTATTTATTTGACAGAGCAGGAGGGCCTCTAGCCATTGCAAACAAACTCCAGATGTGTGCACCCCTTGTGCATCTGGCTAACGTGGGTCCATTGGCTTTGCAGGCAAATGCCTTAACTACGAAGCCATCCCTCCAGTCCTTCAGTGCATATTAGGTATTTGAACCTGGTTTATAATTTGATGAAGAGCATGACTACTAATAATATAAAGATTAAATTAGTATTTTATAGAAGCTAAACAATTATCTAAACAATAAGTCATTTTGTCTGATAAAATATATTGCCAATGTTTATTGAGTTCTAGAAAATATGGCACTTATTTGAAATTTTGTCACTAAATGTTTATTTATTGTATGGATACAGGCAAATGAAGCCTTTATAATCAAAGATAATGCACAGTGTACATAGATGATTAAAGCAACAAGAACAATTGGGACTTAGAGGCTTCTATTTTGTGAAATAAATGTGAGGATTTACAGTATCTCTGTGAGTATATAAACCAAACAAGTCCTTGCTTTAAAAAAAAAAAAAGTATTGTTTTTGTTCGTGGTTTATGCTCATTGTAGATAAGTGTTAGGCTTCATCAAGATAATTTCATTCAAGTATCACATATATGTTGACCATTCTCATAACTTTTTCTCTTCTTCCTGCATCCAACTTCATGCTAGTCTTCTGTCTGCCAGGCTCACTTTATTTTCAAGTCATATATATATATATATATATATATATATATATATAAATATTTATAAACACAAATATATATTTATATATATATAAGTATATAAATATATATAAATAAAATAAATTTTATATATATAAAAATTTTCAAGTCATTTATATATATAAATATTTATAAATATAAATAAAATTTATATATATAAGTTTATATATCTATATAAATATAAAAAATTTATATATATAAATATATATGTGTATATATATATATATACATATATGTGTATATATATATATACACATATATATTTATATATATAAATTTTTTATATTTATATACACACATATATATTCACATAGCCACAAGATCTAGAATCAATAAATGAGAGAAAACATGTCATTCTATGTGTTTCTGAGCATAAATTACTTAATAGGCTGGTTTTCACAGAACTGTACTTTTAAAATATGTTTTACATGTTGTACTTACTTTTTGTTTTGTTTTTATTTTTTATTTATTTATTTAAGAGTGACAGAGAAAGAGACGCAGATAGATGGAGGGAGAATGGGTGCTCCAGGGCCTCCAGGCACTGCAAATGAACTCCAGATGCATGCGCCACCTTGTGCATCTGGCTTATGTGGAACCTGGGGAATAGAGCCTCAAACTGGGGTCCTTAGGCTTCATAGGCAAGTGCTTAACCACTAAGCCATCTCTCCAACCCAGAACTGTATTCTTGATTTCCCACTTAATGACTTAGTTGTCAAGGCCAAAGAGAAAGTACATGAATGGTATACAAGTATGTTGCCAGTTCTAGCTCAATTGAAGCATCTTAATGCAGCAAGCACGTATTTTATTTTAGTGCTCAGCTTACAGCATCATGACTGTGCAATAGAGAGGTTGAAGAACATGCATGAACATGTCTAGTTAGGTATACATTTCTTAAATACTCATCTCTAAAAATGTGAGTTTTCAAGATAAAAGATGATAATGAGTCTGATTTTTTTTTTTTCTGTTTCATTTAATGTACAAGAGATAATGAGAGCAGCTGGGAAAGCTAGTGCAGCCTTGTGGCTAACAAATAGACTACTGAGTCATTTGAAACTGGATTTAAGTCCATGATCTACTAATTAATTTGTGTGTTTTGGAGACAGTAGATCTCATGGCCACAGAGACTAACTGCAAAATGGATGTAAAAATTATAGAAACTGTTCTTTCACATGGTATGCAAGTGATGACTACTGCTATTAATTATGATCTGGTTTATATAAATATAAGTCAAACATGAAGATATCTGGGAAGGGGAAAATATGTATTTCTATCATGGCATGGTGTTTTTAAATGAGCATTACTTTTCATCAATTTCTTTTCTTAAATCCATGCCTTGGTTCTTTCTAATGGTCTTTTCTAATTGCTTGTTTTTTGTTCATGTCCTTAGATACCTGATTTTCCTTGCTGTGGAAAAGAGAAACAGCTGTGCAACCTAAGCTTTGCTGTTTTAAATCCATGCCTGAGGCAAACCAAACTCTTTGGGGACATCAACCATTTCTTTTGAGTACAGATGCAGCTATTAAACAGCTTAAGAATGCCTTTGTCCCTGTGTACCCAATAACATTCACCTCTTAAACATGCCATCAGGGTTCTCCATGTCTGTTTTTGGGAAATCAGTGCCCATGTTAGAAATATACTGTTTAAAGTATCACTCTCAGTCTTTTAGAATTCCTTTTTAAAATTTTTTTTGTTTTTATTTGAGAGTGACAGAGAGAGAAAGAGGGAGGAAGGTCCGGTGAGAGAGAGAGAGATGTAGAATGGGAGAATGGGCACACCAGGGCCTCCAGCCACTGCAAAGGAATGCCAGATGCTTGGGCCACCTTGTGCATCTGGTTTAGAATTCCTTTGATAGAGGTTTATAAATGCATTTAGTTGACCGGTCAGTCATTACGACCTAGGTATTGGAAAATCAATGTAATTAGCTGACTCTATATAATGGCCTTTAACTTTCCAGAATGGGTATGGACATGTGAGGTATAGAAAAAACTGTGTGAAAAGAAAATGTTACTTAATGTTTAATAGTGACAGACATTGGATTTCCACATATTTACAGGAATGATAAAGTGATGTTTGTCATCACCACTAATTGCATTCCTTTCAGTGGTTAATAGTATTTGTTGGAATCTAAAATGAGAGAAATAGCTGCATGTGGTGGCCCTCACCTTCAGTCCCAGCACTTGAGAGGCAGAGGAAGGAAGATCACTGTTAGTTTAAGGCCAGCCTGGGACTACAGACTGAGATCCATGTCAACCTGGGCTAGAATAAGACCTTACCTAGGGAAAAAAATGCTGATAAATAAATAAAAAATAAAATGAGAAAAACATACAAAAAGGACTATATCTACCACTATTCATGGCACAGTGAATGTACCATCTCAGGTCTTCCAAGACGACATAAAAATGGAATAAGGCATTTCAGAAGATTTATTGGAAAGAATTCCTGAGATGGATAAAGAATGCAGTAATAAGGAAGTCTTCAGACCATCCTACAAAACTGGTTCCTGTGAATGGACAGCAAGAAGGAAGGGGCTTTGTGCAGAACAAGCTTCATATGGAGGTGCCATTTTTAGAAACATTCATCCAGCCTGAAGAAAATCTACAACAAATGCTGTTAGAGGGGGTTTACTTTAGGCGCAAGTGGTTTGGCTTTATAAAGTCTCCTGCTCAGTCAGTCCTTGGGGGTGACCTAAGGGAAGTGTGGCCTGACATACGTATGAGAGATGGAGGTTTAGGGAGCACATCACTGATGGATACTCTGAATACTGAGTAAGGCCTCACAGTAATCCAATTTTTGAGACTCCCCTCAATTTTTACCACTGAGTACCAGCAGTAATGACTAACTTACTCATTATGTAACTGAGGATGACTTTGAACTTCTGATGCCCCTGGGTCTCCTTTCAGAGTGCTAAGATTACTGATATGTGTTGCAATGCCCAGTTTATGCAGTGCTAAGAATTGAACCTAGTTTCATGCATTCTAGACAAGCATTACGCCAATATCCAAAGTCCTAAGCACCAGTAGTGAAAATATATACCTCAATTAAGTTGAACAAGCAAAGAATTCTATGCATGACCTTACACTTCCTTTAACTATCAATTAATTGATCCATTCATGGGTTGAAGGATGGACAGATAAATTACTACTCACTGACAACTGCACATTAAGCATATAGTAATTAGGAGATAACCAAGCTGCCTCAGAGAACTCCCAGTCCATCAGAGAATAAACACTGGTAAACTGGTCACAATCTATGCTAATATTTTAATTTCATGTAATCTATAGCATACTTTATAAATTATGAATTATGTTCAAGTAAAGTTCACCTGAAGTATAAATTTAACTGGCCATCTTGTATTTTAGCTTACTTATAAATGAAACACTACAAAAATGAATGTATGCAGAAACTAAAAATGCATAAAAGATCAGAAAATATCAATCATTTTACATATTGTGTAAGTATACATTAATATGTGATATTTGTATTTACATAATAAATGCTACCATGCTATAGATAACTAATATGTAAGCTGAAATTTACCTTTTACATAATGCTGTGGCAGGAGAGTGGGGAGTCTTGTGGAGACAGAGGTATGAAGATTATTATATGACAGTCACTAGTTTGCAAAAAAGAATGGAAACCCTTCCCCCCACTTGGGCTTTAAGCAACAAAGAGAGAATAATGTTCAAATGCATGGGAGAAGACATGTGCTATGCAAATTACTTATAAAGGGTCATGAGACTGGTGGATCAGTGCTATTCCAAACCTATTTCCCTTCTTGAGCTGCATACCTTTTAATACATGGTCTATGTTTCTATTACTTTCCATAAGTTAATGATACAATTTTTTTGTCCATGAAACAAAACTTTGGAAAGATCAGGGGCAAATATACATACATACATACATACACACACACACACACACACACACACACACACACACATATATATATATATACACACACATATATACATATATATATACATATATATATATGTATATATATATGTGTGTGTGTGTGTGTGTGTGTATGTGTATATGTATATGTATGTATGTATGTGTGTGTGTGTATACACACACACACACACACACACACACACACATATATATATATATATATATATATATGTTTTCCTGACATACTCCAATCCCAATCTATAATAATACTGTATCTAAAATGTCTCTCTATGTCAACAAACCTAGGTGAAAATCATGAATTCATTTGTTTATTTATTTGAGAGAGAGAGATAAGGAGAGAGAGAGAGAAAGAATAAGCAATCTCTGAAGTGCATAAAGTATAGTTCAGGAGCTATAAGCCATCTGTTGCAGAGTCAAGTGTCAATGGACAATGACCAAAGAGACCATTGCACTAATCTATAGTTCAGGTATGCTTTATATTATTTCTAAAGAATCTAGGGTTGGAGAGATGGCTTAGCAGTTAAGGAGCTTGCCAGCAAAGCCAAAGGACCTAGTACCCACGTAAAGTCAACTGCACAAGGTGATACATACATATGGAGTTTGTTTGCAGTGGCTAGAAACCCTGGTGCACCCATTCTCTCTCTCCCCCTGCCTCTCTATCTCTCTGAAATAAGTAAATAAATAAAATATTTAAAAAATAAAGTATCTAGAAGAAGTAACTTTCCCTGAGATATTTTGTCCTGGAGCGGTGACTGGAAGGCTCCTTTGAACTGGCTCTCACAGAAGGAGACAATGTTTTGTTTTTGTTCTTTATCTAAAAGTCTTCTGTAACACAGAAATGCTATAAGGTTTAGGGCTTCAGAAACCAGGTTTAGATGGTTTTTAATGACTTTCTGAGTTCAGAATGGCAGATTTTCTTCTCGGCAAAATATGACTCAAGTTCCATCCTCTGACCAGGAATTCAAGTCCTGCATCTCCAGTCCTTGATCTGCAAGTTGCTGACTACAGTGGAGAGGTCTAGCTACAGTGTCTTCCAGGACTACTAATATATAACAAGCTACACAGCAACTTGATAAAAGCTTAGCATGAATAGAGTTAGCAATGCGGGGTATATTTGTCAAAAAATTCAGTGCATACATTCTTATGTAAGAAAAGCAAAATATTTTTTCTATCTTCATGTATTTTTTGTTCATGCATTTGGGTTCTATTTATTTGCTTTCAATTTTGATTGGGTTTGCAAATTAATTGCTATAAAACATATCAATAGAAAAAACATATATGAGTATAAATTATGAGTTTTACAAGGTGTGGGAACTTTTATAGGGAACTGAAAACCCAAGGAAGCAGTTAGCTAAGGTGGAAATGGGCAGAGTACTCAACTGTGGTAATATAACTCAAAGGGGCTGGGACCTAGCTTTTTAACTGGGTAGGGAAGTGACTCTGAAGATAAAAGTTGTGTGCAGCTTTCCCCAGGCCTCAGCTTCTTGCATTTGATGATAAGACTGCTACTGTCTGTTGTTATAAAGAAGGGCATCTTTTACTTGGGAATTTCATTAGCTTTTTAAGAAACAGAAGGAAGCTCAGAGTGATATTCTTTTTTTTTTTTTTTTTTTTTTTTTTTTTTGGTTTTTCGAGGTAGGGTCTCACTCTGTCCAGGCTGACCTGGAATTAACTCTGTAGTCTCAGGGTGGCCTTGAACTCTCGGCAATCCTCCTACCTCTGCCTCCCGAGTGCTGGGATTAAAGGCGTGCGCCACCACACCCAGCTTATGAGTGATATTCTTATACCTGTTTTTAAGAGCCTTTGGCACAAAATAAGTCTTATGTCAACATGGTATATTAAGGGATACTGGATTCTTAACTCCTTCATTAAATTTTTATTTTTGCATGGGAACAAATTTCTTAACAGCAAGATCATGTAAGGGAAGGAAAGCTATTTGGCAATATTTTGACACAAATAATTTATAATCTTAAAAATATAGTTATGTATTTGAATGTGTGTGTGTGTGTGCACGCGCACACACGTGTGCGTGAACATACATGTACACTCATGTGGGCCAGGTCCTCTCGCCCATGCAAATCAATGTCAGACATTAGTGCTTCAGGATTTCTGGTTTCAGGAGGGGGTCTCCCAATCTTGTGAATCCCAATCTTTGGGTCCTACGCTATAAAGAACAGATAAAACAGACTTGAGAAGAGTAAATTATGAGTTACTGCATTCATTTAGGAAGAAATCATAATTTACAAGGTGAGAAAGGTCAGACATAGAAAACTCTTCAAAGAACAGACCAGAGAGGACTAAGAACTAGTGAAGGACTCTGAGATCAAAGATAACTCCTACCTTCAATCTAAGTGAGAAAATAACCACAAATAAAAGGCAAGAAGACCAATACTGAAGTCAAGAAAGTACTCTCCTCTTCCCAGTCAGGCTAGGACAGAGTCAAGATGGTGTTCAAACCAGGTCATGGGCAAAAGGAGAGAGAGTTGGGCTGTGTGGGTAATGTCCTTTATCCAGATCAGACATCCAATCAGGTTAGAGCACTGTCATCACACGCAGGTGTATAAGCAAAGATATGATTGGTTTGGACTCAAGGTATTAGGAAGGACCAAGATCTGATAGGTTCATGGACTCAGGGGCTGAACCAGACACCAGTTAGGAAGAAGCAGGCCCTGTTACTGGCAACGATCTTAGATGATACAGGACCAGATGCAACTTTCAGTTTTGTTAAGATGGACAGAATGATATATCCTTGTGACCTCTTTGGGGTTTTGTCCCTAACTAGCCCCCTGAAAGAAGCTAGCATTTTCTTGTTTCCTTCACCACTTTTTCAACCCAGGCAGACAGGCTTTTTGCAAGTAGGCACCTTTAACCAAAGAGCAATCATCCCATCCTGAATTTAAAATCCTCTAAATCGCCGGGTGTGGTGGCGCACGCCTTTAATCCTAGCACTCGGGAGGCAGAGGTAGGAGGATCACCATGAGTTCAAGGCCACCCTGAGACTACATTGTGAATTCCAGGTCAGCCTGAGCCAGAGTGAGACCCTACCTTGAAAAACCAAAAAAAAAAAAAAAAATAATTAAAATAAAATAAAATTCTCTAAATCTACATTAAACACTTATATTTTAGAAAAAGTATATAGAAATATTTCCCTCTATTTTGTCAAACTGGCATTATAATATATATATATATATATATATATATATATATATTTCATTTTCATAGTGAAAAAAGGTTTTTGACTACTGCTAAATTTGATGTATTTGGGGCTTGTGTATTATATGTGAATTGTCTTCTGTGACATACATTGCAAATTAATTCACTTAATATTACCTTTTTACTTCATTAAATCAGCCTGACATAAGATAAAGTCTGGCAAATTGTTATTATCTATTTCCCAAACATATAGGTGGAAGTCTGTGAAACCCCCTGATCAAATAATCATGGCTCAACTTTTGTCTTAATATTTCCTTGCCCGTGCCCGTCTCCCCTGGCAGGTAGTGCTGGGGGAGAACCAGGCCAGCTGGTTCCTCCCAAGGGGTTGAAGAGGAGAGTGGATGTCAACAGGCAGGAACAAAACCATGGAGCAGGGAGTCTCCTCAAAGCAGGAACTCACTTTATTTACCAGCAGGTGTTTATATAATGTTGAGAATGAAGGCAGGGATTTTAGGATGGGGTGAGCAGTAAGGGCCAATAGCATACTGCAACCTCTGAGATGATTGGTTCTAACTGTAACTTCCTGTGTGGAAGTGTCAGGCCAGAGGCCATTTGGCACCCTGCTGAGTTCTGGGGGGGGGGACTCTAACTTCCTGTGTGGAAGTAGCAGGCCAGAGGCCATTTGGCCCCCTGCTGAGCCATAGCTGGTCAGAGGTAGTACACCAAACTTTAGCTAGGCTCAGGAAGTTCCACTAGGCCTCACGTCCTGGACTCTCAAGGCCCAACATCTCCGCCTTTTGTTTTTGTAAGATCATTAGTCACCATGGCCCCTGTCTTAGGTTGTCCCCCTCTGGGGATCTTACTCGTCACTTGGTACCAAGTGTTTAGCTCACTGAGAACCCACTCCATGGCCTGTCTTAGGTTATCTCAGTCAGTCTGAGATCTCACCCATCATTGGTCACATGGAGGTCAGAGGAGGAACTTAATTCCTGAGTTGCCAGCTTGTGGTAATGTATCTCAACCTGAAGGATTTTTATTGCCTCTAGCTGCTGGTGAATGAATTGTGTAATTCTGAAAGTTATACAAAGTCTGGTGTAAGACCCGCAAAACGAGGACCCCACATTCTGCCTGGATATGGCGACACCCCAAATCACTCACGAGAAGCGGTCTTGATGCAAACTGCAAGAGGATTTTATTCCAAGCACGCTGGGGCCCACAGTCGTACACCGCACAGGGGTAGAGGACTGCAGAGCCCCCAATGCAGGAACGGGACAGTTTTTATAGGGTTTCTAACAAAGCCTGTGCATTAGACCAATCATTTTTATTAATATCAGGGGCCCGCGGGGTGCGTGCCAGTCAGTTTGTGCCACTCCATAGTTTCTAAGCCAATTAGTTTAATTTGTTCAAGCCCCTCATGGACCAATCAGTCTCTTATGACCTTGGTGGTCAGCATTTGCGCAGGTCCTTGGGTGGGAGTAGCAGAGTGTGGTATCAGTCTCCTATGACCTTGGAGGTCAGCATTTGTGCAGGTCCTTGGGTGGGGGTAGCAGAGTGTGGTATCAGTCTCCTATGACCTTGGAGGTCTGAGGCAGGCTGCTACAGCTTATGGTGCAGGCTACTAAGGCTTACAGTGTGGGCTATTAAGGCTTATGGTGCAGGCTATTTACAGAAACCAAATAAATGGTTTACTTTATTACTCATTTCCCATTCTTGAGGGCTATCTCATGCCGTTTTTACCTAGTTTTATATTAGGAGTGGGCTCTGATATAATGAGAAGAGGGATTCTTTACTTGCTTTCAACAGAGAGTAAAGCCTGGAGTTTGAGGTATGCAGGGGCTCGCTTAAGCTCCCTTTGGAGCATGATAGTATTTCTTGGCTTCTGAATTCTTGGGCCTTTCACTGGCAGTGAGGATAAGGAGAAGGAGAAGAAGGGGCCCAAGTAGGGGGAGAAGGTAAGGTAAGAAGCCATGTAAGCCCATCAACAGTGGGTTGTATTGAAGATTCCATTATCTCCTCTCCAGGTCCTCTTGAAGCCTTTTGATCTTGTCCTGAACTATTCCTATCTATTGGCATAGAAACAGCATTTTTCCTGTAAAAATAAGCATATGCCTCACTTTTCGGCTATTAGTAGATCTAGTCCTCTCCTGTTTTGTAGGACTGCCTCAGCCAGAGAATCTAGCTGTTGTTTGAGGTCAAGGATAGTGTTGGAAATGGCTTTTATGTCACTGATCAACTGGAGAGAGAGCTTTCTGTGGAGATGTACTGCCATACACATCCTGGCTGTCCCTGTGGTCATACCTGTGGTTATTCCCAACCCAATGAATAGGGTAGTATGGGAAACTGTAGCTGTATTATTGGTGATTACTGCAAGCAGCCGAGGAGGCCCAGACTTGAGGCAAAGCCAGCAATCCTCTGCAAGGGAGGGAATTGTTTGGTTTAGCAGGGTGAAGACCATTTTAGGAACAGTCTTCAAGGATGGGACAGTCCCTGGAGGGGTGATTATCAGTGTCCCCTTGTTGGGGTGAATATTTTAGTACCCTCGCTGGTATCCAAGTGTGTCTTGGTTCATCTTGAGGGAAGACACATTCAAACCCTTTCCCTCCTGTGAGGAGTGGGTCTGGTCCTCTCCAGGCCCCAGTCTATGGGTCTCTCCATCTGACTTTAATTGAGCTGTATGTGACAGATGATGACAAATGTTTTTGAAATGGAGAGATTTTTTTTCATTTCTAGAAAAATTTAAAATATTTAAAGTGAATAATGCTTTCTTTAACTGATCCTGGGTGGGTAGTGATTCCCCCTTTTGTTTTAATTGTGATTTAATGTTTGGTTATATTTTTCAACAATGGCTTGGCCTTGAGGGCTATATGGAATGCCTGTGGCATGTGCAATTTGCCACATTTGGAGGAATCTTGTAAAGATTTGACTTGTAAAACAAGGGCCATCATCTGTTTTTACATATCGGGCAGCCTGAGAGAGGCAAAACGTTGAAGCTAATAACTAAGGGCATGTTCAGGTTTCTCCCTTGTATGTGTAGATGCCCAACAGGAATGGGAGAAAGTATAAACTGATAAAAAGATATATTTAAGTTTTCCAAAGGGGGAACAATGAGTAACATCAATTTGCCAAAGATGGTTGGCGCAAAGGCCCCAAGGGTTACTCCCAGAAGTTTGGAGGGGGGTAATCTGGAGTAAGGGTTGGCAAGATTTGTATGTCCTAATAATCTTTCTAAGATTTTTATTTGGTATTTGGGGGAATCTTTGTTTAAGGCCTCTCCAGTTGGTGTGGGTTGGGGAATGAAATTGGATAGCCTCTGAGACAGTGTGACAGTGAGCTGCAGAGGCCAATTGATTGGTCAAGCTATTTCCTTCAGACAGGAAACCTGGTAAATTTTGATGGCCTCGAAGATGTTGTATGAAGATAGGGTGGACTCTTTGTTTGAGTAGGGTGTGAGCCTGGATCATTAAGGGATGGAATCAAGTCTAATGTGAGCTTCAATAAGATTGGGCAGTAAGTTTACCACATAGAGGCGGTCAGAAAATAAGCTGAACAGCTCCTGAATAGTATGTAGAGCCAGAACAACTGCAAAAAGCTCTTTTTACTGTGCTGATCCCTATATTTCCTGAGAGATAGACTTGATGGGCTTAAGTTTGACACCCAATTTAAAGGGGATTATACAACCAGGGAAGCCCTCAGGCATCCCTCATCTGTAAAGGCAATGAGGAAGTCAGGGTTAGGTTGAGGTAAGATAAGCCTGGGGGTTCTCCACTCCAACCTGGAAAAAGAGCTCATCCACTTATGAGGGCCATAATGGCAGTCGGTGGTACCCAGGAACCCTTCAAGTGCCATAGTGACTCTTACATTATTTCGTTGGAGCCAAGTGAAATCAGTTACCTTATATGGGGTAATAATGGAGTGAGGCTCAATACCAAAGAGTCTAATGGCACTTTCCTTTCCTTTAATGATGCAATCAGCTACTTGGTTATTTAAAGAATAGTCCCTAGGGGCCCCACTGATCGAGACGTGAATCCACTGAATAGGCTTGCCATTTTGTGCCTACAGGGCAGTGGTCATGGTCTCCCCAGGAAAAGGTAGAGGGAAAGAAGGAGATTAGTGTCAAATCATTTGAGATTAGAGTTATCTATTGCCTCCTGGACTCTATGGAGGACTTGCCTCTGCCCAGGTGCTAGGGTTACTTGGGATGAAAGATCAAGGCCCCTTAGTAGGTTTAACAAGGGGAATAATTCCTCAGTGGTTAGAGGTTTCCAGGGCCTCATCCAGTTACTTTCTCCCAAGAGCTTCTGGAGTTGAGGCAAGGTGTAAGAATGCTGAATATAAAGTTGTGGTTTAACAGGTGAAACTTTACCTAGGGTAAGGATCAAGCTCAAGATATTAAAGGGAGGCACAGTTTGAACTTTCTAAGGAGCTACTTTAAAGCTGTGAGTATGAAGGATGGTTAGACATTTGTGGGTAAGGTCTTGGAGTGTGGAATAATCTAGGCACTCAAGAATAATATCATCCATATAAATATTAAACAGGGTATTGGGCATATTGATAAGAGAAGAGAAAATGGATTGCAGGTAATATTGACAAATTGGTGGGCTATTAGCCATGCCCTGAGGTAAGACATCCCACTCAAATATCCTATCTGGGCCACAAAAATTAATAGCAGGTACAGAGAATGCAAATTTTTCCATGTCTCCTGGATGGAGAGGGATAGAGAAGAATCTTTAATGGCAATGATAGTAATATGCTATATTTTGGGAATATCTGGGGTCCATATGAGTCCCCTCTGGGGTGTTCTGAAGGCTATCATGTGTTCACTGATCTTCCTTAAATAATGTAAAAATCTCCAGGATCCATTAGGCTTTTTTATGACAAAGGCAGGAGAGTTCCAGGGACTAGTGGAGAGACGGATATGTCCAGCCTCCAACTGTTGATTAATTGTGGAGTTGGAGTAACTTACAAAAAGGGAGAGGCCATTGCTCAACCCATATAGGATCCCCTGGCCTCCACTGGATTTTGGGCAGTGGCCTTTAGAATTGGGGGTGATTATTGGAGTACTTTTGTCTGAGTTGCTCAAATAAGGGTTATCTGTATAATTGGGATGGTATTCCCTCCCTTTCTCAAACTGTTGTTGATATTATTGTTATTATTTTTTTATCTAACAATCATTATAAAAGGCCTATGGTCAGTAGTGATGAAAGCCTCGGCATCTGCAAGCATGTCTTGCACCAGTAAGTTTGCGTGAGCCCAATCCCCACGAGAGGGCAGACTTCTCCTCTGTCCCCACCTGGGTCAGTCCAAGAGAGCCACATGGCAGTCTCCCAGGAAGTGGATTGTTCAGTCCACTCCAGTGTCAATGAGAAGTTTGAATCTTTTATTGTCAATATTTAAAATTATTTTGGGTCTAAGGCCGGGGACCATAGGGACGGTCCAATGGGCTTTGATGGTCTCTTTCCCCTTATTTAATAGGGCTGGGTGGAGTCCAGGGAGGAGTTTAAAGCTTTCCTTGTATGTCAAACTTCGGCCAACACTCCCTAGCCCAGTGAAACCCCTTATTGCATTTAGGGCAGCAGGTGCGAGTGTTGTCGTCCCCCCAGAGGGCGGGGGAGGCTTTGTCTTGTTGGGGCACTCCTTTCTAAAGTGGCCCACGTCCCCACACCCAAAACATGTTGATTTTTTACGGTTTAACTGTAATGTGCACATCGTAGTGGCCAAATCTCTCTGTTTATTTTCCTGAAGTGCGGCAGCCATGGCCCTAGCCTGATGGGAGATAGTTCCAATGTCCTTCATGGCTACGATCAATCTAATCGTGGAGTTGTCCTTGAGACCCACATAGGCGATGTGGTGATCTGCTGTCATCCCTTCTCAGACCAACATTTTAGTAAACTGATCCCATAATGCCCCTGGGGGAACTTTTCTCTGGAGACTTTTTCTACCCTATCTATAAATGTAGCCAAGTGCTCAGACAGTTTCTGAGTAATACCCATAAGGGATGGGTCTAGAAGGTCCCTCATCAAGCCTTTTTCTGCTGCCAAGCCCAGTGCCCTGACTTGGTCCCTATACGGATCAGGTATAGCCATATGTTGAGTGCCTGTAGTATATTGATCAGAGGTACTGGAGAGCATCCCAAAAGTTATTGGCACAGGGGCTGGGTTTTGTTCTGCCTGTGCATGGCACTCATCTCTAAAACAGGCACACCACTTAATGTATAGGGGACCTGACAAGACAGCCCTGACTGTATTTTTCCAATCTTTGGTTGGTTGTACAAGGTTGGTGGGCAAGTCCCTGTAACAGGGTCTCAGCCCAAGGAGAGTTAGGTCCATCCTCTGAGACTGCCTTTTTAAGTTCCTTAATGTCCTGAGCTTCCCACAGATACCAGGCAGCAGGGTGATTGCCCCCAGGATTTAGATTGACGGGAAATAAAAGAGTAGCTTTATTTTCTGGTTGCTTGGCAGCCGAATATGAAGGAGGGGCCGAGGGGTGCAAAAAGTGTTATTTGGTGGAGGAGGTCCCCTGGAAGGCCAGGGAGCACTCTAAAAGTGATTGATTGAGGGGTATAAAGATGTACCCTTTACTGGGGTTTTAAAAGCTGTATCTCCAGGAGGAGTAGCCAGATTAGGCTGTATACTATCTTTTTCCTCTCTTTTGTTTATGTTTGGTTGGCCTTAGAGGGAAGCAGCCCTTGAGGGCCAAGATTGTAGGGAGGACACCCTCAGGGGAATATTTGACCATTCTCCACATGTGCCCAACAAACAAGGGTCTCTACCCTATCCCAAGTGTCCCAATCAAAGAAATTTTCTTCTGGCAGCCATGGAACCAGCTTAAGAAGGCAATGCCAGGTCTGTCGAGCCTGATTATCAGTTAAATTAAGCCCTCTATTCTTTAGGAGTGCCCTGAGAGTTTCTAAGACAGGATTGGATTTAGTGGTAGACTGTCCCATATTATAAAGTTGAGAGAGAAATGTCCATAAAATTAGGGTTATAGCAACCCACAGACACATGAGTACAACAGAAACACAAGGATCCAAAAGATAGGTAAACATGCTGTACAAAAGCAGCACATGTAGCTTGCCGGAGAACCGAAAGTGAAAGGAAAGAGAATGAATAGATATTGACAGGCAAGTACAGGTTATAGAAGCAAAGTTTAGCACATTAAATATGAAGACTGCCTCACAACTTAAGAGGGTACACTCACCTGCACGCCAATTGACCTCCTCAACAAATGCCTCTCACGGGGCACTAGCCTGCTGGGTTTCTGTTGCCCCACCTTGGGTGCTAGATGCCGGGCTTCCCCCCCCACCCCGGCAGGTAGCGCTGGGGGAGGACCAGGCCCACTGGTTCCTCCCAAGGGGTTGAGGAAGAGGGTGGGTGTTGACAGCCAGGAACAAAACCATGAGCCATGAGTCTTGTCAAAGCAGCAACTCACTTTATTGTTACTGGCATGTGTTTATATAATGTTGAAAACGAAGGTGGGGATTTTAGGATGAGGTGACATATAAGGGCCAATAGCATACTGTGACCTCTGAGATGATTGGTTCTAACTCTAACTTCCTGTGTGGAAGTAGCAGGCCAGAGGCCATTTGGCTCCCTGCTGAGTCACAGCTGGCTGGAGGCAGATGGCCAAACTTTAGCTAGGCTCAGGAAGTTCCACTAGGCCTCAAGTCCAGGCCTCTCAAGGCCCAACATCTCCTCTTTTATTTATTTTTTTTCTTTTTCTGTGCTGTGACAATATATAGGAGTGGTACAGTCAGATGCCTGCATGTCTTGGTGTCTAATGGCAGAATGTGTGGCAGCAGAACCTTCTCTCTGTTGGAATAGTCACTGCATGCAGTATTGCCCATGCTGAATCATTGCTAGATACACAACATAGCAGGAATGCAAAACTCTACTTTCTTATTGTGGATGTTTGAATAAAATTGAAGTTAAATAGATGAACAGGAGAAAACCTTAATTCAAGTCTTGCCCTGGCTTGGGTGTTCTCATGAGGAAATGAAGACCATCCCCCAGTCACTCACTTCCTCAGGCACACTGAATAGGTCAAAGTTTAGTGAACTGCAAAGAATCAGCTGAGTCATGTGGAGAGGCTGAGAAGACCAGACTTAGTTTAACAGGGTGTGTGCATAATTTTCTAGGTTTTACCTTCTTGCCTGTGCAAATAAGGGTTCCTGTCTTTTTTGAAGGATGTCATATGGGAATTTTGTCTTCATCACAATGCCTAAAGTGTTTTTGCTTTGCACCTAATTCTTGTTTAGTGCCTTTATTGTAGATAGCCAGTTTGTCAGAATAGCATGTCTTAACCATTCAGCTTTCAGTATTGGTTTTCAATCTTTCCTAGACATTTTTATAAACTTGTTAACATTGTAATAAATAAATTTATTTCAACTAGAAAGGACTCTGATACTGTGAAAAATCACTGTATTTTGACCATCACTTCTTCTTCTCAAGTTCAATTTTTTACCTTATGGATTAAAGGATGAAATTTCCCCCATCATTTTATATATATTAAGTTATTTCACATGATGGTTTACTGTGCCTCATTGACTTCTAATAGCTGACCAATTATAAAGTAACTGCATTAGATACTTTTCTCAATATACATGATAACATATATATAAGACTACATAAATGCACTATTTTATGAGCTTATTGTTGAAGAACAATCAGAAGGCAGTGTAGGTGATTAATACCAATTTTGTGATGGAGAGATAGCTCAGTGATTAAAAGCACTTCCTGTTGAAAATGAGGTCCTGAGGAGGTCCAAGAGACAGATGAAGGTTGAATCTCAGGACCCACAATAAACATCTGGGTGTGAATATGTTCACATATATGTAACCTCAGTCCTGTGGAGGAATAGAGACTAAAAAATTAACAGGGATCAAACACTGACAAACAAGCTCCAGGATCAGTAAGTGACTCTAGAACTTAATAATGGGTGGAAGAGGGGCAATGTAGGACACTTGGCATTTCTTTCTGGCCACTTCAAGAAAGTGCATAGGGCATCATATGGGCACATGCATGTGCATAACCCCCCCCCCACACACACACACACAAATAAATAAATACAAGTTATGTACATTTCTAAGACTGGTGTTCTTATATTTTCCTATAATCCATGTTCCTTTCCATTTTGCCTCAAAGCTGGAATCTATTAATCTATGATCTGGCTTTTTAACAATGCAAAGTGGAACCTCTTTCTCTTTAGAGGAATGTTGGTGGGAAAGGTGCAGAATGGGAAAGAGGCACAGAAGGAAATTTTTAAGTCTCATAGAAGGCAAGGTATTTTAAAGCCAAATGAACATTAACACTCATTAATAACATTGATGCTTTTGTTTCAGAATTTTTCAAATCCTTGTTCCCATCTGGGACACACCTATTGAAGCGACCTTACAGACCCAGCAATGGCCCACCATAGCAACAAACAATGCTGTTAATTACATTCTCCACACACTGTCCCCTTGGACTCAAGTATGCTTTCACTGATCTTTCCAACAGCAGTCTCTAACTCACCTGCAGGCTTTCTGAAATCCTTTCCCTGAGGCCACTCATGACTCACTGGCATGGGGACTTTGAATATATTTTTCTTGCCCACAGAAAGGAGGTGGGAAACTAGTTCTGATCATGGCATTTTCTATTTGGACCACGGTGATGAAGAAAATGATGGTCCCATTGCAGAGACAGAGCAGAATCACAGCTACATCCATAACTCTGATCTGAGGTAAGGCCTCCTTTTTCAAAGGGAGCTGAGTCATCAGACTGAGAGTAGGTGAAAGACAGACCTGTTGTCCTACCCAGCGATCAAGGCCAGCATGGCTCATGGTGCTCAAGAAGCCCAAAGTGATGAACTGATGAGCCTGAGAGCTACGCTCACTTCAGCATCTTGGTTCAGGGAGGCACACTCTCGGTAACCAGAGAACGGATATTAGCAATGTCGGTGTATTTTAACATGTTTTTGTTTGTGTGTAAAATTTACTAAATGGGATTAAATCTGGTTTCATCTCCTCTTTTCCAGTTGTGAAGGCCAAGAGATAAGAGCAGTTTTCATCAATAATATTTTCTAATTATCTGACATCGGTGTAAATGATTTTTCAATCTTTTCATAGTAATCAAAAAAACCTTGTACTATTTCAGTTAAAAAAAAAGTACTGACATTTATACTCTACTAATTGCAAAGTAGCCTCTGCATATGTCCCCATTGGTATCGTAGGTTAAAAGCTTATCATGCACACAGCAGAGCAAAAGGAATACTCTCCATTTGCTTCTGTTTAGCAGATTCATTATTTTGGTATAGTCATTATATTGTTTAGAATTTCCTGTCTTTCAAATACATAAGTATTTTATTAATACAAATATCTATGTTATCCTTAAGATGGAAGCTTTTAAAAATGCCATTAAAATCAGTCACATTCATTAATATTAAAGGGCTACATAGAAAATTTAAAATATACCAAAATTGTAGAAGCATTTGAAACAGAATAAAAAATACCATTGTCACATGATTAAGATCTTACTGTCTTCTCTTTAAAACTTGCCCATTCTGTTTTTTTCTTTACTTTTAATTTCTGTACAAAGGAACAATTCTTGTAAGGAAGTAAATATTTTACTGTTTCATTCAACTGTTGGCTGAAACAATATGTTACTGCACAACATGGAGCATATGCTGTTGCTCTGTTCACCATGCTTTTAAATGAACTATTATGTCAAGCAGGAGTCAGAGCCCAGGCAGTCCAAATGTGACTGTGAGAGCCTCCATTTTATCTCTTTCAATTCTTTTAACTCTTTGCTATTTCCTTCCACAGATTTCTTTTGGGGCTTTAATTTAGCTTTTCTCCTTCTAAATAAAAATATAAATGAAAATGGTGACTGGTGCAAATCCTGGTCCTTCTCTGACAACCCATTTTCAGAGATGCTGCTGGAGAAAGGGCTGTGGGCTGGCTGTCACAACTGTATGCCATAAACAAACTGTGGGGATATGTGTTTTGGTCCATTGCATTGAGTTGCACGGTGATCAATTGCCTGTCTTTCCCACTTGGGTCTGCACTTATTACTTTTCTGGGAATTCTTTTCTGCCTCCCTCTATTTATACCCTTTGTGCACTTTAGGACTTTAATAAGTTAAACTCCTACATACACATTAGCCACTGAAAATGTTAATGCACACACAGTCACAAGCAAAACCACTCCTGTAAACCTGTATTAGAAATTGCTGATTGCAGGGAACTTAATGGAAGTGTCCTACTTTCTGGAGTCATTTGTTTTGATGAGAGCCTGAGTGTAAATTCTGTGCAAAACACAGACAGCTATTATGCAGTTAATTATGCACAAAGTAAACATGTTCAACTGCAAACAGCAAAATGCCTCCTAATAATGGATAACTCCAGATTTATGTGTGCGTGCCCAATCTGTAAAGCCTTCTCCTCATGAATCTAAAATGAATGGTACATTACCTAAATGATCCAGAATGAAGGATTTAATACATTGCTCTGCCCTTATTGCTACTTATTTCTTGTCAGCAGATTTTTCATTTTGCCTTAATTTATTATACATAAACATGATGCAAATGTTTGAGTCATATTTAAAAACATATGGCCAGTTCTCATGATTACTGGTTAGACATTTTGTTACAAATTACTTGTTAAGCAAATCACATTCTTAATTATACAGGTCAACATGTAATCACTGTGCCCGCATGTACTTGTTAGATAAAGCTTCACTAAGCAAACATAGTACCCATGATGTAGGAAATGTGTTCATGTGTTGTCCCCAAAATTCAGTGTGGTTTCCTGATTATTTTCATTAATGCACATACATTTCTTTTATAGTAAGCACTCAAATTTGAAATGTTTTGTTAATTCAGGGATTTTAAAATAAATTTTGTTGAATGACAAGGAGGTACTAAGTAATTCATAATAAAAACTATGTGAGGATGCACCAGGGAGAATTCTCAGGGTGAGGAAAGAAATAAAGATGGGAAAATTACAAGCAGCAGGAGAACCATTAATTCACAAAATAGATGGTGAAAGCTTTTGAGATCTGGGACAACAGTTTGGTGGCAATCATTTTACTAGTTAAAACAGACATGTTGCGATAAGCAAGTGGTTAATAAAAGTGTCTCCTGTTTCAGAGAAGCACATTTATTCTTGGATTTGAAATTACAAACATGCATACAGCTCATACCTCTAGAGAAAAAGCTCATTCAAAAAGGTAGGCTCACTGATTGTAACAACCTTACAACTGCAGGATGTGATTTGTGGGGAAGACTGAGTATGAGTGTAGGGATCTAAGAATGCTGTGTAATTTACCCTGTTTTGTCAGGAACTTCAAACTGCTGTAAAAATACAGTTCACTAACTTAAAACACCAAACAATAATTTCACAAATAAATCTCATGACACATTATACTCTGTTCCACATTTAGACTTTATTATGAAAGGACGGCTCAGTGCCAGTCAACTAAGTCAACGTATATTCTGGTAGGCATCTGAAGGTATTGGGTATTTAGGTAAAAACAATGAAGTTTTGCTATGCCTTATTAAAAATGAGCCTTTTATTCTGGGTGTGTATATGTTACACACACACACACACACACACACACACCCACACACCCTTGTGCCATGGTACACAGGTGGAGGTAAGAGGAAAACTTTCAGGTTTTGTTCCTCTCCTTGCACTTCATTTGAAACAGTGTCTCCCCTTGTTTTTAGCTGCTGGAAAGGCCAAACTAGCTAGATGGCAAGCTTAGGGTTTCTTCTGACTCTGGCAATTATCGCTGTAGGTGAGTTGGTATTACAGCCACGTGCCACTGTGCCTCTGGCTTTATGTGGGTGGCAGGGAATCAAAATCATATCATCAGGCTGACAAGAGTAGGTGTCTTTAACCACTGAGCATTCTCCAAGCACTGGCTTTGAATCTTTTACTTGAGAGTAACTCACAGTATTTCATGCAGAGACAGGAGAGAAAACAGTAGGAATGATACTAGTGAGTCCCATTTTACCATGGAAAGTTGCTTGTTTTAGTTGGCTTATAAACCTTGTCTTATCTCAGATCTTTTAGGAATCAAAGGCAAAGTACTCCAGTAATGTTGAGCAAAAACAAAACAAAACAAAGTTTAGTCTTTTGGAGAATTATCTTGCTATATCTGAAATAAAATTTCCTAAGGTGTAGCTCCAGTCATCTTCTCTCCTGTTTACAAATATTCACATGATCATTTCAAAAGGAGAAACCATATATCCAAGTTGTTTGAATAACTACTGTTATTTGTGTTACTTTGTACTATGGGACTAGAATAGAGTATCATCTCTGGGGATGTCAAAAAGTGACGTAAATTACCATATTTGTGTCATACCAATTTCTATGCTATGTATGTAAATTCTGTCTGATTTTCCTTGCCTGGATAATGACTCTCTGCCTTCTTTCTCATTTCAGTCATTGGTAGCTTCTTATTCATAATAAATTATATTGAAAGATGCAGGTAGGAGTATTATAGTGTTGCATTCTCTTAAAGTATTGTTTTGATTTGACTGCACTATATATGTTTATTTTAAAAATCACTAATTATTTTCAAATAATGAGTACAATCAAAGAGTGAAAAATATTTAAAATATTGAAACTTAACACAGAGATGCCTATAGAGTTTATTTACTACTGAACATTTATTTTTTTACAAAAAGAATTTCTTTAGTACTAAGAATTGTGGAATATTGGATCAGAAAAAATAAAAATAGAAAACTTAATGTTTAGTAGCTTCAAAATTTGGTAATTGTAGAAATCATGATCTTCTCTTCAGTTTTCTTATACAGCTAATATACACACAAAATTTAATCCATATAAATTTTCTGTGGTGATTCTGTGGAGTCTTAAGAGTTATAATTTTGAAATTCTTATATTATCCATTAATATAACTTATGCCCATCAGAAATTTATATTTTGTTATCATTGTAGCTTTTAGAACAATTTTTCTAAAACTTGAGAACTTATAAAACTATCCTTTATGTGTCTTTAGGGGTACACATCTCATAATGAGTTACAGTTAATAGTACATCCTTTAATAATAACCTTGGCAAATGCCTTCATAATGGTCTTCTAAAATCGATGGTACTCACTTATGAGGCAAACTCGTGTATGCTTTTTGTATAAAATAAGCTTTGAGATCCCATCTCACTTGAGTAAGAATGGCTATAATCAAGAAATCTAACAGCCAAAAAAAAAAAAAATGCTGGTAAGTATGCAGGGGGATAAAGAAAATCTCAAACACTGTTTATAGGAATGTAAGTTAGTGTAGACATTATAGACATCCATATAGATATTCTTCAAAAATACTAAAATAGAACTATCAGATAGACTGCTTATACTGTATCTAGGTATGCACCCAAAAGATTCTACAACAGCATAAAGCAAAGATATCTGCACACCTAAATCTATTATGGTACTATTCACAATAAAGTTATATATAATCAGCCTAGGTGTCCACTAATATATAAATGGAAAAACAAATATGGTGCATACACAATAGCATTTTATTCAACTGTAGTTAAGAAAGAAATTATCTCAATTATAGGAAAATCTGTGGAACTAAACCCTATCATGTTATGTAAACCCAGCCATCTCAGGGAGAAAAATATCAGTTTCTCTGATGTGACATGAAAGTAGATGAGTTCTATTTGGGAATAAGAAAGGTCCAGTGAGAAGGGAAAGGGAGAAGGAAGAGAGAAATAGGGAGTGAAACAGAACAAATTGTGCAGTGTACATTGAAGTTTAATAAATCTGTTCATCATCTGAATTGTCATCATCATTAAGTCAATTTTCTTTTTTCTTTAAACATTACAATTTCTTTTATTTAAAACTTATATTGATCTATTTCCTGACCTCAATGTTTCAACTTTGGAACATAAGACACATAGATATAATTAATGTCATTGTCTTCCTTTTCCAAGTTCTGTCAGTTTCTGGTCAGTTTTGATTGACTGAGTTTTTGGGATATAACTTCATGCTACTGTGGGATATATCTTAATGCTTCTTTTTATACATGATAATTTTTGGTTGACAGTGTGATCCATTCTTGGGTGCTAGTTATTTCTCTATTCCTATGAAGATTCTAAGTTTTGCTATGGGATAGAGATATATGCTTAACAAAAATGTGATCTGTTCATGTTATGCTTTTTCAAGATCTGTGAGCTGAGATAGATCCCTCTAAATGCTATACCCCATGGTTCATGAATTTGGACTATGCACATTTTTATGTTATGAATAGATCTCATTCCATCCCTAAGTGAATGCCAGTATCATTCTTTTATAATTTTGATGGCCCTGCTCTTGGTTTTGGTTATTTCCTTAGTACCTTTACTGATTAGAATTTTCTGGAAGCTATGATTAGTTTGATGACTCATAGAACAAAGAATATCTGTGCAGTTCCCTGCTCTGTGATAGTCTGTGCCACTTATTTTAGCAGCACTGATCTCTTGGAGAATCAGTTCCCTCTATCCCTCCATGCTGGAACTGTGTTAGATGCAGCTCATTGAGCCATGGGCTATTTTCTCAAAGCAGTAAGTTCATGAAATTATTTGGTTTGCCTTATTGCTATTCTTTTGTGTGAGGAGCTACTGTCCTTTATTGTGATTTCTAATGTATTTTAAGAGAATTAGCTCAGATTTTCTGTTTTGTTCTTTGTGAAAAAAACAGGGGTTTTGTTTGTATATCTGAAAATAAGAAAAAAATATAATTAATTGCAGCCCTTATTACTTGTACATGTCAGTGTAGAAATAAATATATGCCTCTTTATTTTTATTTATTTGTTCATTTATTTACTTTTGTTAGTAGAGCTTGAATCAAGCATGCTTAGGCATGCTAAGCAGAGAAACTAACATTAAACTACATTCAGCCTTTTATTTTTATGTAATGGGAACTTATAATGGTTTGGGTTGAACAAATATGTTATTTTGTTTAACATATAGTGACAGATTTTTATCTCAAAAGCAACGACTTATATTTTTCTAAGCAACATATGAAAGTCTGCTTTTCTATATTACCTGAAAATTATTTAATTTATTCATGTTTGGTAAAGAGTTATAGGCAATTTTTTTTAATTTAATAATTCATTTAAGCATGTTTTTATATGCCTATTGGTCATTTGAAGTAATTCCTCTGTGAAGTTTTGAGTCATATTTTCTAATACTTCCTCTTATGCACTTGTCCATTTTTAATGAACTATGAAAACAAAGTATGCTATTCAAAATATAAAACCTGCCTGTAATAAGTGCTATAGATAATTTTCTCAAATATGCCATAATGCTTTTATTGATATTTACTTATATCTTTTCTTAAACCTTGGAAATCTAACTTTCAAAAATCTATACTTCAGGCTGCAGAGATATCTTAGCAGTTAAGGTGCTTGCCTGCTATGCCTACGGACCATATTCTGCTCTCCAGATACCATGTTAGCCAGTCGCACAAAGGTGAGGTAAGTGCAAGGTTGCATATGTCCACAAGGTGATGAACGTGTCTGGAGATCAATTATAGTGGCTTGAGGCCCTGATGTCAATTCTCTACCACTTTTTTCTCTCTCTAAAATAAAATTTAAAAATCTATCTTTTAATGAGTCAATTTAATATAGTATATTAATACTATTATAACATAAGTAGTCATATCTTAGAAATGACCTGTTTTTTTCTGGATTGCAACCAGCATGCTAGTTATTATTCCTGGCAAAGTCCAGGGTAAAGTAGGTAGTAAACAGGATAACTGTGTCACACCATCCATTTCTGTGTCCTTCCTTTTCCCCATATGTCTCTTAGTTAAATAATAATACTTAATATTGAAATAGACTTTATTTCCAAGGATGAGGTGAGGAATACAGAGACAACATAGGCGTCTATTATATTTAAAGTGCTTTGAGAACAAGTTGTGTTGTCTCAAGCAGACCTATGAAATGATCATCAACACATTTCAGAAAGTTTTATCAATCAAGTTTTCTAAACCATTTGAAAATGGAAACTGAATGTGCATTTTAGTGTAGACAACAGTACTGAAGCAAAATTCAAGATATAAAATACAGTATACTGTCAACCCTTTAACAATGTCCTCTCAAAGGGTTCACAGGTGGGGCAAAACAATAACAGGTTGTCATAAAGCAAACATACCATGGGACCATAATGTATACCCATGGGTTAGTTCACTTTCAACTGATACTCATTTGCATGCATGTTGTACATGTGTTTTATAATCGCCTTTTTTTCTCACTTATGCAACAATTATATACTATTAAGTGATAAGGAGAACTTGCCTTTCATTGAAGTTATGACACCAAATGAGTCTAAAATTATACATGGCTCCTCTTACTTTATTATACTCTTGGAGTTGTCCAACACTTCACTCAGCAGTGTTCATTCAATCATAAAGAATCCAAAGAAGAGAGTACATATACAATTACTACTCACCTGATATACAGCTTTATCTTCAAAATGATATTGCAGTTTGAGGGACATGAAAGCTTGACTTTCTCATGAAATTTTGCTATCAAACATTTAGGTGGATTGAATTAAGGACATTAATTTCCAAGCCAATCTCTAAAACAGGCTTTAAGAACGTCTAACAATACTCCAACTATTGAAGAGAACCCAGCCATATTACTTTAACATATGCATAGGGTCAGTGTACCTGTTCTATCCCATTCAGAACAATTTATACTAAGGGTATTTATAAGCAATATAGTAGGAAAAGTAATCACTTATTGAGAAAGGAAAACAGTTAAATAAAGAAAATCGGAGGTATTTCCAATTCTCACTAATTGAAGTGTATCTATGATAATTAGAGAGTTCAGTGTGTTTTCCCTGAAAACTTATTGAATTTTTCACCAATGTGTTCATCATTACACAGGACTTATGAAATATTTCTCCTTTTATTCTAATTTTATTACCAATTTCAGCATGTTTGTAGACTAAATCTTATCTCTTCAAATACAATGTAAGTTCCTCAAGATTTATCTTGATATTTAAGTCTTGCATTCCCTATGAGTTGTATACAGCTACATATACATCAGGTACTTAAAAATATTAATTGGCTTTACTTCAAAATGTAGAAATTGCCAGGTGTGGTGGTGCACGCATTTAACCCCAGCATTTGGGAGGCAGATGTAGAAGGATCACTGTGAGTTTAAGGTGAGCCTGAGAGTACATAGTGAATTACAGATCAACCTAGCCTAAAGCAAGACCCTACCTTACAAAACCCCCCAAAAATATGTAGAAATATTTGTTGAAGTGACAAATATTAATAATATAAGTTACCTACCCCCAAGATTATATTCTCAGTAATGAGGCTAAGAAAGAAGCATGCAGTCCATACATGTATTTTTGTAGAGCATAAATCTGAGGAAACAAAGGACAAAGGAGTAAAAAAAAAAAAATGTTATGAGTTGAGAAACCATTTGCAACTGTTTGAAAAAAACCTGAGGAAGACTTCATAGGGAAGAGCAATCTAGCATTTAGGATGGAGTTTTACAAGTAGCTGCTGGATATGTTATATCATATAAAGAAAAACATTTTAAAGTTTGAAGTTGTGAATCATCTCTTGAAGAAAAAAAAAATGTACTGAATTTTCCAGAATATAGGGACTTTACCCAGGGATAATGTAAAGCATAACATCTGAGGGGCAGTTGTAAAAGTAATTTCAATAGTAATTAGAGAAGTTTATACCTGAATTTTATTGGAAGTATACAGATGGATTAACAAGATCAGTAATCATAGCAGCACTGTTAGGTAGGTTGTCAGTAAAACTGGAAGACTGAGAAAGCCTCAAGATCCAAACGTGAATACTACCACAGGATGTAACTGAGTAGAAGGGACAGAATTTTAAACATTCTCAGAAATTTTCTGGAGTAATTCATTCACTTAAAGAATAACTCCAAGAGAAGTCTCATAATGGGCAGTGGTGATAAAAAAAAAATGGTACAATTTTAAAAAACAAATTCAATTGCATTCACAAGCCTGTTGAACAAGATTATAAATGAATAGTACTTGGATTTCAGGTTCATCAAGAGAAATGCAATGTAAAATTGTCTTGCAAACACATAAATGAATGGTCAGAATGTCAGAGAAAAATGTCTTGTAAGTAAGTGCAGGTGGTTCATGATAGCCAACAGCTTATGACAAAGCATGAGACTCAGAGTTAGTATTAAAATCTCACATGAAGAATGTTAATGTATAAAAGTTAGCTATCTCATGACCAAAGCCTTTAGCAGTAGCCACAAAAGAAGGATGCACAGGTGAGAGGGTGTGCTGCTCCACTCTTTTCTGTACAGAAAATGCTTACAAAGAATATTGGTTTTTACACAGCCAGGCAAGAACACACCTGTTCAATTGTAGCACATAGCCTATGCAGGTAACCAGTTGTTCTCCACTTGGATATGAGGCTTGCTCAGTGGAAAAGAACTCACACCTGATACTGGGAGCCAAGTCAGAATCCCATGGGTAGGAAATTCATAAACTCCAGAGCGAATCTCCACTGCTCTTTGTCTAAGAATAGTGGGTATATATTACCAGAAATCTGTTACAATTCATATTGAGCTTTTGGAGAGACCTACAAGGTCCCCAAAACAAGGCAAGATACCCAACTGAGATAAAAGCTAAGACCCTATTGCTGAAGACACCACATATTGCCCACACAGATCATTGAAAGATCTGTCTGGAATCTAGAAGGATGCCAGTTCCCAGATGATCTACCCATATATTACTGGAAAGTACTGCATGAGCTGCTGGTGGAAAATGGCAACAACCTTGTGTGCTAACAGGGGACACAACTATACACAAGCAACCAGCCTGACAAAATGGGCATACCTTTGTAGTAGTGGCACCTAGCCTAGGTGGGTAACAAATGGCTCTCTGGTTGGCTAAGAAATCTGATAAGTAGAAAGGAATCCTTAGCTGGAACTGGGAACCAAGTCAAAATCCTATGGAGACAAAGATCATGGTCTCCAACAAGAAGCTTCACCAACCAGCAACAGGGTCATGGAAACAGACACTGAGGTTACTCAGAATGCACCAAAGCATAAATTCAGAAGCTCCTGAGAGCACACCACTAAAGTATATTTAAAATACACCCACCACAGCTCAGGGAATTTTTCAAAAGAGCTGGCAGGAAGATTGTAGGAGCCATAACGTGGAAGGGAATGTCCAGAGACATTCACCACACCCATACAGTGACTGATGTACTCACATCCCATAACCCACAACCCTAGGGGGAATACCCACAGTCAAACTGAGGAGAGTCCTCAGCAGAATGGGGTCAGGGAGGAGGGAAATGATGCTACTAACATATGAAGTGTCTATACAAGTTTCTACTTAATAAAAAAGTATTTCAAAGGTTAGGAATGGTGGTGTACACCCTAGTCCCAGCACTCCAGAGGCAGAGGTAGCTGTATCCCTGTGAAGTTGAGGTCACTTGGAACTACAAATTGAGTTACAAGTCATCCTGTGAGTGAGAACCACTCAGGGAAAAGAAACAATCTCTCAAATAATTATGCATATCTCCTTTAATCCAAACTTCTCAGTCTTGTTTGGAGAATTTGTTTTATCTTGCAAGTGACATAGTTTACAAGGGAGATCTAGGATCCATCAGTATGACAATAAAAGATAGTCAAATGCCTACCATGGGATGCACCACCTGTACCACATCTGTCTGGGCCCAGGAGATATTGCAGAGGACACAGTGTCATGAGTACTGTTCTCATTGCTATCCTGACAACCAACTACAGGGAGATGTTGACAGAAACTCATAAAAACTCAGACTCATGAAAACAGAAACCTAGAGGCTACAGATAACACTAAATCAGATCTCGAACATACCTGCCAAGGGAACATTACAGAAGAAGGAGCAGAAAGATTTCAAGAGCCGCAAGGTGGGTAGGAATATCCTGAGGTACAGTTCCTATCCCTTCACCCTGCCCAGAGACTGACTGAGTCCTTCAGGGCCCCAAAGTGAATACCAATAAACCTCCACTAAGGAGGGTTCTCAGTGGAATGTGGGCAGGAAAGAGGATATAAGTTTGTAACCTTTAAAAAATTAAAGTAAATTTTAAAAAGAATTTTTATTTTATTGGTGTTCCTGTTTTTTTAAAGCCAATAAAATAAGAGCAACAAAATGTAAGCACATAATATTAACACAAAAATATTGTAGAACACAGGAGGAAAAAAAAAGACATATAGTATTTGTTTGACAGATTAGCAGAATTTACCAGAAAAAAAAAAAAAGTGACCACACAGAGAAATTCCAATATGAATTTTGAGTAAATGTTAAGGGTCAGTTCTAAGGAAGCACACACACAAATACTTTTTTGTTAGTTATGTATATACTGTGTATACAGCCAAAATGGTACAATCATTAGTTTTCTCCCTGTCATCCCCCCATAAGGACTTTGGGTGTTGCATTGTGGGGGTGGTCATCAGCTATGGGGGAGAGGCAATGTCTGTGCATAATGATCCAATTTATGGCTCTTACAGTCATTCTGCACCCTCTTCCATGACTTTCTCTGAGTAACATTTGGTTAATTTTAGTTCTATTTCAGTGATGAAGTCTTGGTAGTCTCTGTGTTGCTGGAGATCTGATTTGATAGGAGTTGAGTGTTCTCTGTGTCTATTTCCTTCACTCTTGTGCTGGTAACAGGTTCACCAAGAAACTGCTCTTTCTCATTACCCAACTAACTCTATAGTTTCAGTTGGTGCTCTAGGGGGAGGGGTGCAACGGGCTTATTTTCTTTTCTGGATCTGCATCTATCTGAAAAAGAGAAGGAAATTCTCCAATAGAGTGTGAGGTTAGTGCAAAATACATGGATATCCATTATTATTTTAGAGAGAATTTAATAGGTGTAGACCCTCTTGTAGCCCAATATTGGTGGGAGCTTGATATTGGAGAGTGGACTCATTTTCGGATATGGTTATTACTTGTTTCCCCATTCCAGGTATGGGTTCCATTCTACTGAATGGGATCCCTTAGCCAAATCAAGAGCAGTTAGTAACCTGCTATGGCTGTGTGCCACTATTGCACTTGTGTGGGCACCACATCAGGTTGATGGCTGCTGAGTAGCTTAGACCATGAGTTGCTTAGACAGATGGTCATTTTCCCGCAGTCATTCATGTAACACCTTCTGTCACTAGATGAGGTAACTGTCTGGGGATAGACTCTTTTCCAGTTTCCAGGCAGGTTGCTCCATGTTCTGCCCCAACAGCATATGGTGTCTTTGGCAGGAGGGTCTTACCTTTGGTGGGTCATCAAGTACTCTGACACAATTCTGTCCTCTTTTGGTAAAACTTGTAGGTCATTCTGATCAACATCTCATTGTGGATGTTACCTGCATGCTGGTAATGGGAGTTACAGGTCAGTGCCAGGGGAGAAGAAGGAAGGAAAATATAGGTAATATAAAAGAGAAAGAGAGAAAAGAAACAGAAGAATATAGAGGATAGTTTTTATCATGCCCTCCCCAGGCCCCTGTGCATCAGCCATTCTCTCTGAACATCTGATGAAGGTTCAACTTTTTAGTATGTCTTTCAGGATGTAGGATTTTATGGTACCATTTCCATTTGGGTCTAGTATTTTGTCCACCCTCCCACCCTTGCCCTCCCCTCCTGCCCCACCATCCCTATTGTTCAGTCCTCAATATGTTTATTAAGTATGTCAGCATTACAGGTAGATTCAAATTAGGAGCCACAGATGAGTGAGACCAAGTGACAATTACCTTTCTGTGATTGGGTAAGTTTGCTGAGAATAATATATTCCAAGTATGACTATATATCTTTCAATTTCATTGTGTCATTTTTCCTTACAGCTGCATAGAATTTCATTGTGTAGATATACCCTATTTTAGTTATCTATTCATCTAATGATGGACATCTAGGTTGATTCCAACTCTTAGCTATTATGAATTGAGCAGCTATAAATGTAGTTGTGCAAATATCTCTGAGCTGAGGTTTGGAGCTTTTAGGGTAATTGTCCAGTAAAGGAATAACTCAGTCTGTTGGTACCTCTATAGTCATCCTTTTTAAGAGTGTCAATATTTCTTTCCATAGTGGTTGTACCAGCTTACATTCCCATCAGAAGTGAATGAGGATTCCCATTTCTCCACAACCTCACCAGCATTTGTTGTCATTCAATTTTTTTAAATGTTTTCTGTCCTAACTGGGCTAAGGTGGAACCGCACAGTTATTTTAATTTGCATTTCCCTGATGATTAGGGATGTTGAAAATTTTCTTAAGTGTGTATTTGCCATTTTTATTTCTTCCTCTGAGAATTCCCTGTGCAGTTCTCTGTCCCATTTTGTGAGTGGGTTGCTTGACTTTTTATGGTTTAGATTATTGAGTTCATTGCAGATTCTAGAAATTAGGCCTCTGTCCAGTGTGTTTCTGGCAAAAATTTTCTCCCCTTCTGTAGATAATCTATTGGTTCTGGCTATTGTTTGTTTGTCTGTGAAAAAGCTTTTTGGCTTCCTGAGATCCCAATGATTGATTCTTTAATTTCCTGAGATATTGAGATTTTTCTCAGGAAGTCCTTTCCTACTCCTATGTCATGGAAATTTCCTCCTATTTTTTCTTCCAGTAATAGCAGAGTTTCCGGTCTTATATTCCGGTCTTTGATGCATTTGGACTTGATTTTTTACATGGTGAAATGTGTGGATTGAGTTTCATTTTTCTGCATATGGTTATCCAGTTTGTCCAACACCATTTGTTGAAGAGGCTGTCTTTTTTTCCAGTCTGCATTGTTAGGGCCTTTGTCAAATATCAAGTAGCTGTAGTTACTTGGCCCAAAGTCCAGGTCCTTGATTCTGTTACATTGGTCTCTGTTCTGTTTTTATGCCAGTACCATGTTGTTTTTATTATGATAGGTTTGTAGTATAGCTTTAGATTAGGTACAGTGATGCCTCCAAAGGTGTTTCTTTTGCTGAGGATATGCTTGGATATCTGATGCCTTCTGCTGTTCCATATGAATTTTGAGATCATTTTTTTTTCTATCTCTGTGAAGAAAGATGTTTGGATTTTTATTAGTATTGCATTAAATCTATATGTTGCTTTTGGCAAGATCGCAATTTTCACAGAGTTAATTCTGCCTATCCAGGAGCATGGGAGGTTTTTCCATTTTCTCAAGTCCTCCTCAATTTCTTTCTTGAGTGCTTTTATGTTTTCATTGTAACGGTCTTTCATCTACTTTGTTAATGTTATTCTGAGGTATTTTATTTTGTTTGAGGCTATTGAAAATAGGACAATGTTACTTATTTCTTTCTCTGTTTCTCTGTCTTTTGCATATAGAAGGGGTCTTGATTTTTGTGCATTGATTTTGTATCCTGCTACTTTACTAAAGGAGTTAATCACTTTTAAAAGTTTTGAGATGGATGTTCCTGGGTCATCTATGTATAGAATCATGTTGTCTGCATATAGGGCTAACTTATTTTGAGATAACGAAGGAAACCTAATAGGACAAAAAAAAAAAAACATAAACAGGGAGAACCCAGGAAATAAATAGAACAAACAGATACAGTCATTTTAGGAATGGATACTACACAATTTATGAAATGCTAAGGAGAAGAGAACCAGAGAGTAATCAGACACTGATTTGAAAAATTTGAATGTACACATTAGTTTAGAAGTCAAAAGTGATTGATATAGAAGATAGACAAAGGGTAGTCAACATTTATTCAATTGGATTTCAAAATGAAACAGGCTAAAATTAAAATATACACAAATAAAAATATAAAAAGTATATCTTAAATGACATTGAATTTATTAATATTTCATGTTTCAAGTTAATTTTTATTTGTTAACATGAATCCAGCTAATCCATCTCCACCTGGGTTTTATATACATCTGCTCACATCCATATTTCACCTGTATTCAATTCTTGAGTGTCCAATTAAATATTATATTTCTTAGTTATTTTTAGTAATCTAGTGTCACATAACATTGTTCTTTAACTTACAAAAAAAACAGGGCTGTCTGACTGTGTAGTTCTGGTTTCCCTTTTATTTTAACTTTATTCATTAATTTCATTGTATTTTTGTTATTTATGTATTTTATCAACATAGATTTTATATTCTTTGTGAGGTGTAAGTGTGTTAAATGACTAATACTTTTTTGAGCATTCAGAAAATTGGACAAGTTGTTGAATGTGCTAAGTGCTCAGTATTTTTATGCTTAATTACTGAATGACTAGAATAAGTAGATTTGTGGGCTGTATCCAACTTATTATTTTTTTCTCACATATCCAAACACTGTGTAGATTGTCCCTCTCACTGTAAGCTTTTGTAACTTGAGGCAGAGTAGACTACATGTCTATGTATACTTCTTATAACATACATGAATGATTTTAAAATGTTCTCTTCATTTTGGAATTTATCTTTTAGCATATCTGAGTTAAATGTCTTCAGGATTTTTCATCATAAATAATCAGGTTCAGAGTTGTCTGTGCAGAGTAGATCTATGTCATGGAATGTTATCCTCTCCACAGGTTGCTCCTAACAGAAATTCCACAGAATCTTATCCTTTCTTATTGTATCTGCCATTTGATTTACCAGATTGAAGAAATAAATATACAAGTAGTCCTTTTTGTCATGTTTTTAACTTCTTATTGACAACATCCATAACTATAGACAATTTAGTATAATTATAATAGTCTTCTCCCACAACTCTCCTTTTTCCCTCTCTTATGTCCCCTTCACTTAATCCCTTCTTTTTAGCTAGTCCCTCTCCTATTTTCATTGTCCATTTTTTTAAAATTATTTATTTGTTTGAGAGTGACAGATAGAACGAGAACAAGGGAGAGAGAGAGAGGGAGAGAATGGGTACTCCAAGGTCTCCGGCCACTGCGAACAAATTCCAGCTGCGTGTGCCTGCTTGTGCATCTGGCTTACGTGGGTCCTGAGAAATCAAGTCTCAAACTGGGGTTCTTAGGCTTCACAGGCAAGTATTTAAACGCTAAGCCATTTCTTCAGCCCCATTCATTGTCAATTTTTAAGTATGTATAAAATGTCATTTGAGCATTAGTCTCCCTGAAGCCTGTATTATTTTGAATGTAAATATGTAATATTTATAAATCATATTTTGAAATATGTACATATTAACAAAATTTTTATTTTTATCCAGTTTTGATGGTTATTTTTAAATATTTTTATTGACATGATCATAATCTCTTCCTTTTTCTTATCCTGAATCCCCCTCCAACTGAAACTCTTCTTCATTCCGACCAATCACTTCTACTTCATCATTTTTACTTTGTGTTATAGCACGTTGTGTCTGGAAGACAGCAGTGCAAAGCCCCTCCCTTTCTTTTTGCTCTTACACTCCTTCTGCCATCTGTTCTACAGTGGTCTCTGAGATGCCTCAATTAGTCCTAAACACATCACTGCCATTTCTTCTCTCTATATTGATGGGTTTTGAGTCACTTTCAAGTTATCAGCACCATATGAACAAAAAATCTTGTTTACCAAAATTGGAGTACTGTTAATACATGGGTTGCTCGCTAATTTTTATGTGTGAAGAAGCCTATATGTAGAAATTAATATATTATCTTCTATATCATCCAAATTTCTAAGCAATAACTTTGGCAATTAGTTTATAAAGACAAAAGTTTTATTTAACTAATAGGTTTCTTTTTAATATTTCCTTTTTATGAGAGTGAGAGAGTGTATACATGTGCATGCTTGTGCATGCCAGAGAGAGAGAGAGAGAGAGAGAGAGAGAGAGAGAGAGAGAGAATTGGCATGTCAGGGCCTCCAGACACTGCAATCAAATTCTAGGAGTATGTGCCACCTTTTGGGAATGTGTAGCCTTGCTTGTGTCACCTTGTGTGTCTAGCATTAGCTTCTTCATTTTTTCAAGCTTCGACTTTAGTTCAAAATGACATTAAATTTCACGTTAGGCAGCATTCCTAGGCTTTGCTTATGAACATATTTGTAAGTTTAAGTCAGAAATCAATGATTCACTCTTTAAAACTGTGTACTTCATTTGAATTTCCCCAATTTATAAGTAAATTTTATGGCTTTTGACCACTAAATTTCCAGGGATATGCAAAAATTCAGACATTAAATGACATCATTCTATTCAATCAAATGCATTTTCCCACACTGAGAATTTACAGTATGCTCTCAGTAAATTATTTAAGCAATTAGTTAATTAATAGTATTAAACTAAATTAGAACAAAAACTGATGATCTAATCATTTAACACAAACGATTGATTATCTACAAAGTATCTGTCAGTGTCTGAGTCATAGCAATCTTGGTAAATACAAGATGTAACACTATTGGCTCTCATTGAGCTTACCTTGTAGTCTAAACATGCAATTATGTAACAGATGTATGTATGCTTGGTGTTAAAACTTTACATGAAGGATTTTCTTTTCTGTATTGTCTTTTCAAAACAGGGTCAGTTTATATACTATACCTTCTTCTGTAGATGGCTAATTAAGAAATGATAAAATCCTTAAATATATTATCAATTAATGTCCTACAATAGGGGCATAGTTTGAATACATGGGTCCAAATATGTTTAGTGTTTTATTCGTTTTTAGTTTGCATCTGCAGCTACTTGGCTGGTGGAGGTATCAGCAGGTGGATCTTAAGTTGTGGTGGTGGGTTTCAGAGTTCAATCTAAAGATATGCAAAGTGTGTCTAGTTGGAGCTCCTAAAGTGTTCTGTGCTGTGTGGCTTTTGGCTTGTGCGTCTTTCTTGGCTTGGACCTGTGAAGGCAAGCCAGCTTCTTCTGCCACTATGAAACTTCCCCTGGATCTGTAAGGTTCAATAACTATCTCTTCCTCCAAAACTGTGCCTGGTCTTGAAGTTCATCTCAGTGAACCTGAAGATGTCTGATACAAGGGTAATAAGTAAAAAAGAGACTTCATACTTTGAGTCCCTGCCATGGAATTTGACTTTGTCTGTACTATTGTCCCCAAATATTTTCATAGTACAAGCCCTTATTGATATGGCTTCTGTTGAAATTTCTGAAGAGAGAAATATTTCTCATACATCTTCCTTAAAAATTGCTAAAAATGCTCTGCTGTTTTCTTGCTTTATTATTATTTTTTGGTTGCTATCATCAGTTGCTCTACTTTTGTTTCACCTTCTCATTTACAAAGCAGAATGAATGCTTCATGATAACTTTAAATTTACTTTCTCATTGTTATATCCCATTTACTTAACACTGATAGGCACATAGTAGTATGCAATAAGGATTTAGGACCGTACACTAAGGTTGCATATAAATAAAATATCAAACTAAAACTTACTGTAGGACAAATAGTTATATGAAACAGGGAGGGTCTGTTTTATCCTGGTATAACAATGGTCTGTTTATATTATAGAAGCAATAAGTTTTTTGTTTTAGTTATATATGTCTTCATAAATGCTGTTTGGCTGCTACTAATTATATCACATTATCCTCTTTTCTTTAAACTCTGATTCATTATTTACAAACAACTTCATCAAAACAAGCACTCTACTTTTGAAAATATGTTTTTGTAAAAAATATGAATTTACTTTTACCTTATGGTTATCCCAGAATTTAATCAATTAAAATAAATAGTGTGTTTTACATTAAAGTTCTTAATACATTATGGAACTAGTTACTGAAACATTATTTTAAAATGCATTCTTTCTAGGGAGGCTGAATTATCTTCTCTAAATTTTAGGGATTATTTTTAAATAGCAATTCATAAAGAAACTTCACTTACCAAGAAAATAATATGAATATTACTTGATTATGCCTCACTCATTTTCTTGCCCTATGTATGTGTCTAATTCAACAGGACCAAAACACTGTGAGCAGTAGAAAATATTCTGTAATAAAGAAAAAGTTATGAGAGAGTTCTGCGCGGAGACTGTGTTATGTGTTGTTGTAGAGAGATTTAATCCATTGATTTAAGCACAGTGACTTAAACATGGTGGTTTCTTGGTTTTTCTCTATTTTCTATTTTGCATATTAAACATAACAGCTTGGTCTTAGTTAGACAAGCAAGTCTTACAAAACATTTTTAGAAAAATATGTATCTCTGAATTTCTGGTGTTAGAATCAGGTTATTGAATCTATAACAAACATTTTCTGGTCTATAAACAGATAACTGATCCCTGCTATTGTTGAGTGAGACTAGTCAACAAAAATAGAACACAAACAAAACAGAAAAGAAACACTTTGTGGCATTATTATATATTTATTTAATTTTTATTAATTATGAATTTTAGCACTTGAACAAATCATGTGTTGGTCACATTCCCCTCAGATTATCCTCTACAATACCCTCTCCCCTGGCATGATTCCACTGAAGGTGCTCCTCACTAGGGTTATAGTATTCACTGTGGGGTTGAGTAAATCAATCTCTGTGGGGGATTACATTGCATTGGAATAATTGTTCCCAACCTGTCACTCTTAAAATCTTTCTGTTCTCTCTTCCACAATGTTTCCTGAACCTTAAGAGGTATGTTTTAAATCTAATTTAGTATTGAGCTCTTTTCAACCTTTGATTTCTGTCTTAATGAGTTTTGAGTCTCCTCAGCATCTATCTCCATCTCCCTGGAGCTTGTGTCAGGCTAATAGTGAAGACACATGTTTATGACCCGTCTAATTGATTATTTTATATAATTAACTTTTGAAGGTTTATTTGAATACTGACATAACTTAAGCTTAAGTCCCACTGAATATTTTTCCCCATTGAATTTTTTATACTTTCAAGTGGCATCAATATTAATGCACAGATGTTAATTACATTAAAGAAAATAAGCTGAATTATATCTATTGTAATAAAACTTAATCATTCCTTTATACGTCAGTTTGATAAGATAATTAGTTGTCTCATCGTGTTTGTTTCTTCTCAAACATCTCTTTCTGTTTCTTCTTTTCCCATTGGCTTCTGGAATTCTAAACATAGGTTTACTGACATCAGCTTTTAATAGTCATCATCTAGCATTATGACACTTACTTGTACTTCATTTCATGAAGTACAGAAACTTTTCCCTGCATTAAGTTCTTAGAGGAAGTCATCCACAGCTAACTGAAAAGCTGATTTGAGGACACTGAATGCCAGCCCTAAAGTGACATATCTGTCACATTAGCACAAACCTCAGCCAATGGCATATAAGGAACTAGTTTTTAGAAAGAACTGTTATGGGTTAGTTAATTACTTTATAATCTCAGTTTATTTTTACTAGATAAACCTTAGTAGAGACAGTATTCAGTTATATAAACTTCTACAAAGAAATAGAAATAAAAGAGACAACAAGTTTTAATTGGCTTCCAGAGCAAGACTATTTTTAAGCAAACTGTCAAATGAATATTGCCAGACTGACAGATTTTATTATATTACATGACTGTGCCAATCACATGTAACGAAATCACATTATGGCTGCACTCAAAGGGGATAGATAGCACTTCATATTCTTGAAAACTTTAGTGAAATAAAAATCTATTTTTCTGAAGACCATGCTGAAAATGAGTATTTTATTTGAAACTTTATATTTATAAACAAATATTAAGATTAAATTCAAGAATAAATTCAAAATGTCCAATGAGTTTTAAAATACAAGTTTTTCATTGTACTTTATAATTGATCTAGAAAAGGAAGACATTCCTTTTGATTTTAGGCATAGCAAGTGAACATTATTCTTAAAAGCTGCCCAAGTAAACCATTTGTATATTTACTAATAGAATGACCATTGAAGTAGATGGACTTGTTACAAAAACTGGTAGATTAGAATCAACTTGGTTTTTATAATTTCATTATTTTCAAAAATTTGAAGCATAAATAGGGATACCTTTCAAACCATAGTTTCTTCAAATTAATCCATTTCTGCTATATTGAATTATTCTTTGACAATAATTTGTCTCTACAAATGGTATTAGGTGCTATACTTGAGTTGCTAAAAATCTTTTTATTTAGAATTATACTTCTACTTCAATCAGAGTAGCAATACATACCATGTTTTCCCATCTTCTATTATCAAAACATAAATTTATTAATGTATAGTTCATCTCTACCCCATTTCTATTTCCTTCACTTTTACTCTTTCCCATTATTTTCTTCCTTTTTCTTTCCTTTTTCCTTATTTCCTCCTTCCTTTTATCCCCCTTTCTCCTTTTTCTTCCCACATACCTCTTCTCTCCTTCCTTTTCTCTTCTTCCTCCCTCAAGGTGGCCTTGAACTAATAATGACCCTCCTACCTCTACCTCCCAAGTGATGGGATTAGAGGTGTGTGACACCATGCCCCGCTTTTCCTCCCCTTTCTCTCCCTAGTTATGGCATGAGTGTTTACTAGATACTACACTTGTTTGTTTACTCATATAAACAAACAAGGACAATTCAGAACCCCAGAGGAGCCTCACATGGACCAGCCAGGATGGCAGGTAGGAGCCATAAAGACACATTAAGTTGTTGTTTAAAGCATTCATATGGTAGCAGGTTTTTTCTTTGGTATAAATAAGCTTAAAAATAATAGCATCAAAAAATCAAAAGTTTCTTTAAATATAAAATAATGTATAGAATGTGTTGCGGTTACTTTCTCATTGCTGGACAAACACAAGATGAGAAGCAGATTTTTGGAGGAAAGGTTTATTTTAGGCTTAGAGATCCCAGAGGAAGAAGCTGGCTCGCTTCCATAGACGCATAGCAGAAAGACACAACCAACATCCAGCGCACATGAACAACCAGAGCTCAGGGTAGCTCTTACCCCACCTTCGGGCTAGACGATAAGATCCACCACCAGTGACACCTCCTCCAACAGGCTTGTGGAGACTCAAACTGTAAGCTTAATCAAAAATAACTTAGGCTGTATGGGACATGCTTTCACATTCAAACTACTACAGCATGTAAAGGTTTTTGAACATTATTTGACATCAGTGAATGCTTAGAAATTGCTATTATTGCAATTGTTGTTTTGTGTGGGAGCAGTCAAAGGAGAAGCAATAATATATGATTTAATTAAACAGCTCCCTATATTTAGGCAAATAGGCATGATCCTTTATTAAAGAATTATGTAGTAAAATTCTTTAAGCTCTCTGTTTTTATTTATAGTTTATTAAATCCTTATTGTAAGCATTATTTTAAAAGCAGAATGCTCTTGCAAATGATATAAAATATAACAAAAAGGATTAACCTGATAGGATATAGCCAATAGGCAATATGTTAATATAATAAAGTTTTCAATTTCAAAATGTTATGAATGTTAAATTACTTTAATGTATGTGCCATCAACTTGATGGGCCAAACCATATTCATTACATTGCCAACACAAATCAGCACTTTTGCCCCATATTTCTGACTTAGTTTCTGTGGAAACTTATGCTCAAGACTGCTGCATGTGCAGACACAGTGAAATAACTTCTTGAAATATGCACACACTTATTTATGTGGATAGAATTAGTTTTTGAATATATTTTATGTAAAACTAAAGAATAATTTTATCATAATTTCTGTCATATTATTTCATAAAATGCTACCACTTTCCTACATATGTCTTGCTTCTCTCTCCATGTCAAATATACCTCTCATATTCTTTATATTTTTTCCATAAGTATTATATAATCTCTTTGTTGGCATATATTCTCTATTATTTATAGGGAATGTGAGTGACACAGAGAGATATGTGCCTTGGTACCTAGTCCTATTTCTGAATACACTGGAGGTCTTTTGCATTTTTCAGTAGTTTTAATAGCTACCATGTTGAAGGGTTAACATTAGTGATAGGGAATGCTATCGACAAGTTCTTGACTTAGAGAGGAGCTCTGAAATCTCAACATTTGGTATAAGAGTGATGATTTTGAGGTATATTATAATTATACTTTAAGACATATTTGTATGTTATATTATAATTATACTTTAAAATATATTTGTATGTCTTAAAGTATAATTATAATGAAATTATGTGACAGTTAAAATTTATTTCATGTGCCTTATCTGCATCTCTGAATGGTATATTAGATTTTGTGTGATTGCTAAAACTAATAAATATATTTTCTCTTAATACAAAGCTACCTGTTATAAAATTATTTGTGGGAACTAGAGTAATAGCATACTGATAATAGGCACTTGCTTGCATAGCCTGAGGGTCCAGGTTCAGTTGTACAGCACTCATAAGGCCAGATACAGAAGGTAGTACATGCATCTGGAGTTCATATGCAGAGGTCCTGGCACATCCATCTTCATTCTTTTCTCTCTCTCTCTTTCTCTCCTTATGAATGAATAAATAAAAAACGTTTAAAAGAATATTTAGTAGTATTATATTTCTGCCCTAAAATCATTCAAAAGGCTTTTACATTTATGAATTCTTTACATGATATATTCTCACTCTACCAATTTTATGTTTTTTTTTCTATTATTTCCCTGATTCTTGTATTATTACTTTTTTCATGGAAAACAAATTACCCTAAGTTTACACATACTCAATACTTATGCTATTGTAGCTATTCTATTATATGATTACTTAATAGTATTGAATTAAAACAGTCACTATTCAAATAAGTGGGCATGCATCTAAAGAAGAAAATTTTTCATGATAATAACCATGTAATTGCTTGGCATGCTTATATCATATAGTGTGTTAATAAGAACAAATGCAATCAACTAGTATATTGGTACATATTTAGAATCATAAAATATTCAATAAAATTGCTTAGTTTTGTTTAAAAAGTCATAGTAAAACAATTCACTTCAAAGAAGAATAGAACTTTTGTTTGTTTGTTTGTTTTGAGGTAGGGTCTTGCTCTAGCCCAGGATGACCTGAAATTCACTATGTAATCTCAAGGTAGCCTTGAATCCATGGCAATCCTCCTACCTCTACCTCCCCAGTGCTGGGATGAAAGGCATGAACCACAACACCCGGCTCCAAGTGCTGGTTTTAAAGGCAGGCACCACCATGCCCAGGCTGAATAGAACCATTTTTATGGCAGTTTTTAATTCAATGTGGCATGATCAATGAGCAAAACAAAGTTAAGCATCTAAGTCAAGGGTAATCTAAATGTTTATGTTGCCATACATTTAAATTTGTCTTTGTCATAGTATGCCAGCTGACTATGGTTTCAATAGATACAGTTATATGAATTTGTATACATATATTATATATATAGTATATATGTATAATATAATAAATTTTATAAATGATAAATGTATATAAGGCCATGATATGTGTATTTCTGATAAATAAGTACACATAGAATCTCTCCTAAGATCCAATGATGGAATCTCAGTGCTTTGAAATATAGAAACTTCTCTGAAATTTCTAGACATGGATTTCACAAGTACATCTGTTGTCTATTTTTGCTCCTGCTTAAAGCAAAAGCTTTATTGTTATGTTCATTTTTCTTATAAAGAATATGAATGACAGGGCCAGATATATGGCTCAGCACTTAAAAGAGTTTAAGAATAAAATGAAGGCCTTTTGGGCTGAAGACTACCAAGTTTGACTTCCTAGAACCCATGTAAGAGGTTGAGCATGGCCATGTACATCTGTGGCAGCTATCAACATGATAAATCAGAAATCGAGAATGTGTGGGGCTCGCTGATGGACAGCTGCTCTGGATTGAGGTAGATTGATGGAGAAGACCCATCTTATGGAAAAAAAAATATGCAATAAGAGAAGAAGACCTGAGGGCTTTCTCCTCTGGCATTTGCATGCATGTGCATATCTGTATACATGTGTGACTGTGCCATATGCCATAAACACCACACACATACTCTATACCCACCCTCACATGCAAGGAATTTGAGTTATAGATATTCTTAAGTAATTAAGATATTACAAACTACCTATGAATATATTAGTAGGTAAAATGTTCACAACTGAACATAGAATCAATAATTTTAATTTATATGAACACATAGAGGAAAGTCTGCATGTCTTTAAAAATTAATCATAATTTTTGTTACAAAAAGAGGTTATTAAATTATCTTATTTTCTTCATCATTAATACTTCATCAATACCAAAATGCCAAATTTTACCTTATAGTTTCCTTATTTCTCTACTTTGATGTTATAGTAAATAATTTAATCTCATAATAGACTAATTTCCTTTCTTTTGACTTATGGAAACCTCTAACATCCAGACCAAAGACAATGCTACTTAAAATTATTGCAGTAAGTGGGTGTGGTGGTGCACGCCTTTCATCCCAGCACTAGAGAGGCAGAGGTAGGAAGATCACCATGAGTTTGAGAGGAGGGAATCATTCTCATTGCATCCAAGGGAAGCTACATGGCCAGCAAGAGCTGACCATTCCTTGCAGATGCTGTAGCTGATTGAGAAAGACTAGAGTTGCCACAAGTCTCCTCCAAAGTCCTTTAAGGAGCCTCAAGAGACCTGTTCAGCAAAAAGATTTTAAAAAATGGTTGATTTTTGGTTACATAGCTGGTCCTAAACACCCTGCAGGAAAATATGGAAAAAGAGTAAAATCATCAGTAATAATCCAGAAGAAAAAGAACTAGAGTGGGCTAAACTTTACAAGGGGTAAATAATAAGTCAGTTTTACAGACATTCCAGTGGGCTACTGACTTATAAGGAAAGACAACCCTATCCAGCTGAGTTATAAGCAAATTAAAGACCTTGATGCTTTTCCTAGCTGTAAATAAAATGCTGATAATCCTTGTAATCTTTTATCTGCTCTACAAGATCTACAAAATCAGATCAAATGCCTGTTAGCTACCATTATCTATCTCCTTTGGCAAACATCTTTGGAGTCATATCTCTGGATCTTCATGATGGAAATACATTTTATGTATTATAATCTTAATAGTATTTTTACTAATATTCATACCTTATGTACACAACTGCTATTTAAATTTTATCTTGTCTTGTTTAGAGTTTGTCCACCCTCGGGTGGTCCTGCCACAATATATCCATGTCCCATTAATTATTTTCCATAGCCAAAAAGTCAGCGAGAATGGAGTTCCTTCTATCCACCGTTTTATCTGGAAGTAGCCAAATAGACTTGGCATCTATTTCTTAAATGATATAAGGTCTTATTTTTTGAGAGGGGAAGGTTAGGTAGCTAGACAGGTAATACAAAGCTTAAAGGTCATTGAATATGGACTCCTCTCTTATAAACAGCTTTGGAAACCATTTTCTATTTCCCTAGCAACACAACTGTTTCTTCCTAAGATTTACCATACTGGGGCTGGGGAGATGGCTTGGCAGTTAAAGTTACTTGCTTTCAAAGCTTGTTGATCTGGGGTTCATTCCCCTGCCATTCATATAAAGCCGGATGGGTATTCATTTGAAGCAGCAGGAGACTTTGGTATACACATCCACCACACATGCATCCATGTATGTGCACATGGAAAATAAATAAAAACAAATAATTTTTTTTCAAAGGTTTATAATACCATTTGAAAGGGAAAAGAACGGAGATATCGGGGCTTTTAAAAATATATATTTGTTTTTTCAAGGAGAAAGAGAGAGAGAGAGAAACAGACAGACAGACAGAGACACAGAGAGAAGCATGCTTGGGCCTCTAGCTGGTACAAACAAACTCCAGAGACATGTGCCCCTTTGTGTATCTGGCTTTTGCATGAGTACTGAGGAATAGAATTTGGGTTTTTAGGATTTTCAAACAAGCAAATTAACTGCTGAGCAATCTCTTAAACCCCAATATCAGGACTTTTTGAGGCATATTAAGGAATATCTACTTTGTATATTCAAAAGAATAAAATTTTGGTTCTAATGCTGACCTCAGGTGGAGACATGACATTTCTAAGTCATACTTGTATCCTCATCCTTAAGAGTTAATCCAACTGAGTCTGTAAGTCAATCACCAGGCCTGATCATGCCTCATCAAAGCTGATACACCTGGACACATACTGAGGAGGTGGAAGGGATGACTGTCTTCTCTGAGATAATGTGTTTATGCATGTTGAAGTCTTCCCTTCAACACAGATGCTTCAGTTCTATGCTACTAAGCCTGCCCCCTAGTCTGAGTTTTAAGTAAATAAAAAAGTTAACTTTTCCTTTACACCTTTACTTAGATTTTTATCTTTTAGCATGGACACAAAAAAACATGAGTTGGCTTGCTCTGACCCTCTGGTTTACTCAATTTCTCTGAGGTTGAAAGATGGAACATGGGTTAGTGGTGCTTGCTTGAAAGATAGCACAGTGTCATTCAACGTGTGTCCCCTGCTTCCTTTTGATTAAGTACAGAATCGTATCCTTTGGAATGGTGCCACCCGCATTCAGGGAAGCTGTTTCTTTTGTAGCTAAGACCCTCAGAGACATGCGCAGAAGTGTGTCTCCCATGTGATTTCAAGGCCATTCAAGTTGACAATGAAGAGTATACATCACAAGGGCATTGATTTTTTTTTTTTTTTTTAGTCTATAAGGGTATTGTTTTCTAGAATAAAAAAACAAACACTTCTCTCTTTTTCCCTCTCTTTTTACAAAGAGTAACAATGTAATTAAATTCTGGCACATAGTAGCAGGTTTGAGATAGAATGTGGCTTGAAATGAAATGAGCTAGCCTAATTACAAATCACTTTTTCAACTGGTCTACCTTATTTGTCTTCTAGTATACATCTTTTTTTTTTTTTTATTTTTGACATGCTTACTACGTTTATTTTTTTCACTGTGCTATTTTTTTTATTTTTTTATTTTTATTTTTTTTTCTTTTCACAATGTTTATTAACATTTTCCATGATTATAAAAAATATCCCATGGTAATACCCACCCTTCACCCCCCCACATTTTCCCCTTTGAAATTCCATTCTCCATCATATTACCTCCCCATCTCAATCATTGTAATTACATATATACCATACCAACCTATTAAGTACCCTCCTCCCTTCCTTTCTCTTACATTTATATCTCCTTTTTAACTTACAGGCCTCTGCTACTAAGTATTTTCATTCTCACGCAGAAGCCCAGTCATCTGTAGCTAGGATCCACTTATGAGAGAGAACATGTGGCGCTTGGCTTTCTGGGCCTGGGTTACCTCACTTAGTATAATCCATTTCAGGTCCATCCATTTTTCTGCAAATTTCATAACTTCATTTTTCTTTACCGCTGAGTAGAACTCCATTGTATAAATGTGCCATATCTTCATTATCCACTCATCAGTTGAGGGACATCTAGGCTGGTTCCATTTCCCAGCTATTATAAAGTGAGCAGCAATTAACATGGTTGAGCACGTACTTCTAAGGAAATGAAATGAGTCATTAGAATATATGCCTAGGGGTACAATAGCTGGGTCATATGGTAGATCAATTTTTTGCTGTTTTAGGAACCTCCACACTGATTTCCACAATGGCTGGACCAGATTGCATTCCCACCAGTAGTGTAGAAGTGTTCCTCTTTTTACATCCCTGCCAGCATTTATGATCATTTGTTTTCATGATGGAAGCCAATCTGACAGGAGTGAGATGGAATCTCAATGTAGTTTTAATCTGCATTTCCCTGATGACTATTGACATAGAACATTTTTTTTTAGATGCTTATATGCCATTCGTATTTCTTCCTTTGAGAATGCTCTATTTAGCTCCATAGCCCATTTTTTGATTGGCTTGTTTGATTCCTTATTATTTAACTTTTTGAGTTCTTTATATATCCTAGATATTAATTCTCTATCAGATATATAGCTGGTGAAGAATTTTTCCCATTCTGTAGGTTGCCTCTTTGCTTTTTTCACTGTGTCCTTTGCAGTGCAATATCTTTGTAATTTCATGAGGTCCTAGTGATTAATCTGTGTTTGTATTACCTGAGCAATTGGGGTTGTATTCAGAAAGCCTTTGCCAAGACCAATATGTTGAAGAGTTTCCCCCACTTTTTCCTCTAGCAATTTCATTGTTTCAGGTCTGATGTTAAGATCTTTAATCCATTTGGAGTTAATTCTTGTGTATGGAGAGAGAAGAATCTATTTTCATCCTTCTATAGATATATATCCAGTTTTCTCAACACCATTTGCTGAAGAGGCTATCTTTTCTTCAATGAGTAGTTTTGGCATTTTTTATCGAATATCAGGTGGCTATAGCTGCCTGGACTTACATGTGGGTCCTATGTTCTGTTCCACTGATCTACATGTCTGTTTTTGTGCCAATATCACACTATTTTATTTACTATGGCTATGTGGTATAGGTTAAAATCAGGTATGGTGATACTACCAGCCTTATTTTTGTTGCTCTGTATTATTTTAGATATTTGAGGTTTTTTTTGATTCCAAATGAATTTTAGGATTGTTTTTTCTATTTCCATGAAGAATGCCTTTGGAATTTTGATGCGGATTGCATTAAATGTGTAAACTGCTTTTGGTAAGATTGCCATTTTCACAATATTGATTCTTCCAAACCAGGAACAAGGGATGTATTTCCAATTTCTATTGTCTTCTGCAATTTCTCGCTTGAGTGTTTTAAAGTTCTCTTTGTAGAGATTCTTTAATTCCTTGGTTAGGTTTATTCCAAGGTGCAAGGTGCTTTATTTATTTATTTATTGATGCAATTGTGAATGGGAGTGATTCTCTGATTTCATCCTCTGTGTGTTTCTTGTTAGGATACGTGAAGGCTACTGATTTCTGTGTATTTATTTTGTATCTGGATACGTGGCTGTAGGTTTTTATCAGCTCTAACAGTTCACTAGTAGATTCCTTAGGGTCCTTTATGTATAGAATCATGTCATCTGCAAATAATGATAACTTGATCTCTTCTTTTCCAATTTGTATCCCTTTTATGTGGGTCTCTTGCTTTATTGCTATGGCTAAGACTTCCAAAACTATATTAAATAAAAGTGTGGACAGTGGACACCCTTGTCTTGTTCCTGATTTTGGTGGAAAAGCTTCCAGTTTTTCCCCATTTAGTAATATGTTGGCTGAAGGCTCGCCATAAATAGCTTTTATTATATTGAGATATGTTCCTTCTATTCCCAGTCTCTGTAGGACATTTATCATGAAGGGATGCTGGATTTTGTCAAATGCTTTCTCTGTGTGTAATGAAATGATCATGTGACTTTTGTCCTTCAACCCATTTATATAATGTGTTAAATTTATAAATTGGGGTATATTGAACCATCCCGGCATCTCTGGGATAAAGCCAACTTGGTCAGGGTGAATGATCTTTTTTATATATTCTTGTATTCTGTTTGCCAATATTTTGTTGAGAATTTTTGCATCTATGTTTATGAGGAAGATTGGTCTGTAATTTTCTTTTTTTGTTCTATCTTTTCCTGGATTTGGTATCAGGGTGATACTGGCTTCATAGAAAGAGTTTGGTAGAATTCCTTCTTTTTCTATTTCCTGGAAAAGTTTAAGAAGCAATGGTGTGAGCTCTTCCTTAAAGGTCTGGAAAAATTCAGCAGTGAATCCCTCTGGGCCTGGGTTTTTTTTAGTTGGGAAATTATTGATAAATGTTTGGATCTCTATGCTTCTTATAGGTCGATTTAACTGATTAATCTCATCTTGATTTAATTTAGGTAGGTCATATAAATCCAGGAACTCATCCATTTCTTTCAGATTTTCATACTTTTTGGAGTATATGCTTTTATAGTATGTCCCTATGATTTTGTGCATTTCTCTGCAATCTGTTGTGATGTTACCTTTTTCATCTCTGAATTTATTAATTTGTGTCTCCTCTCTTTCTTTTGGTCAGATTTGCTAAGGGTTTATCAATCTTGTTTATGCTTTCAAAGAACCAACTCTTTGCTTCATTAATTATTTGGATTGGTTTTTTTTTGTTTATTATCATTAATTTCTGCCATAATCTTTATTATTTCTTCCCATCTACTGATTTTTGGTTTGCCTTGTTCTTCTTTTTCCAAGGCTTTAAGGTGAAGCATTAGGTCGCTTAACTGTGACCTTTCTAATTTCTTAATATAGGCAATTAAGGCTATGCATTTATCACAGAACTGCCTTCATTGTGTCCCAGAGATTTTGATAAGTTGTGTTCTCATTATTGTTTGACTCTATAAATTTTTTGATTGCCTTCTTGATTTCTTCATTGACCTAATCATCATTTAGTAGGGTGTTGTTTAGTTTCCATGATTTTGTGTATGCTCTCTAGCCTTTCTTGCTACTGATTTGTAGTTTAATTCCATTGTCGTCAGATAAAATGCAAGGAATTATTTCAATTTTCCTGAATTTGTTAAGATTTGCTTTGGGTGCTAATATATGGTCTATTTTTGAGAATGTTCCATGTGCTGCTAAAAAGAATGTATATGCTGCAGCATTTGGATGAAATATTCTGTATATATATGTTAGGTCCATTCCTTCTATGACCTCATTTAGTCCAGACGCCTCTCTGTTTATTTTTTTCTGTCAATTGATCAGAGTGGGGAGTTAAAGTCACCCACCACCACTGTGTTTGGTGTTATCTGTGACCTTAATTCTAATAGTGTTTGTTTGATTAATTTGGGAGCCCCCATGTTAGGTGCATACATGTTTAGGTTTGTAATGTCCTCCTGTTGGAGTGTGCCCTTAATCAATATAAAGTGACCTTTCTTATCTTTCTTGACTAATGTTCATCTGAAGTCTACCTTGTAAGATATTAGGATAGCAACTCCTGCTTGTTTTCTAGGCCCATTTGCTTGAAACAACATTTTCCAACCTTTCACCCTAAGATAACTTCTATCCTTTTTAGAAAGGTGAGTTTCTTGGAGATAACAAATTTCAGAATCCTGCTTTTTAACCCAGTCTGCAAACCTATGTCTTTTGGTTGGGGCATTGAGGCCATTGATATTAAGAGATATTATTGAAAGGTGTGTATTTATGTTTACCATTTTTTTTTTTTTGTGTGTGTGTGGTTCCGGTTCTACCTTTGCTCTCTTGTGTTAACTAGTATTTGAGTATTGCTTGTTTTCTCCAGGTTCCTTATATGTGTGTTTTTCCTTTTCTTCAGCATGGAAGATTCTATCAAGTATTTTCTGTAGAGCTGGTTTTGTCTTGAAATACTCTTTTAACCTGCTTTTGTCATGGAATTTCCTTATTTATCCCTCTATTTGAATGGATAGCTTTGCTGGATAAAGTAACCTTGGCTGACAGTTGTTACCTTTCAGAACTTGGAATACATCACTCCAAGGCCTTCTGGCTTTAAAGTTTGTGCTGAATAATCTGCTCTAATCCTGATGGGCTTGCCTTTGTAGGTAACTTGATTTTTCCGTGTAACTGCTTTCAATATTTTTTCTTTGGTTTGTGTGTTTGGTAGTTTGATTATAATATGGCGAGGAGAGGTTCTTTCTGGGTTTTGTCTGGCTGGGGTCCTAAAGGCTTCCTATATCTGCATTGGCACCTCTTTCCCAATTTGGGGGAAGTTTTCTTCTATGATTTTGTTGAAGATGCCTACTATGCCTTTGGAGTGTAATTCTTCTCCTTCTACTATGCCCTGAATTCTTATATTGGATCTTTTCATAGTGTCCCGAATATCTTGAAATTCCCACTCATACTTTTCTATAGGTTTGTCTTTCTCTTTGTTGGACTGTATTAGATTTGCCACCTGGTCTTCTAGCTTAGATATTCTGTCCTCTCCTTCATCCATTCTACTGGTGAGATTTTCTACAGAGTTTTTTATTTCATTAACTGTGTTCTTCATTGCTAGTAATTCTAACTGGTTTTTCTTTATTATTTCTATTTCCTTATTTATATCTTGTATTGCCTTCTTTATTTCATTAAATTGGTGTCCTGTGTCTTCTTGATTCTTTTGATTTCCTCTTTGATTTCTTCTTTGTTTCTTTTGATTTGTTCTTTGACCTCTTTGAACATATTTATAATCATTCTCTTGAACTCTTTCTCAGGCATTTCCTCTAACTTGTTCTCGCTGGAGGACATTTCTGATGCATTAATACTTTTAGGTGGATTTATATTGTCTTGCTTTTTAGTGTTTCTTGTGTTATAATGTATATATTTCTGCATCTTGGATTAAGTTATTGCTTGGATTTTCTAGTTACCTGAGTATTCTTAGCTGTATCAATTGATCTGATGTTGTATATCTTCAGGGTAGGAGCTTAAGGTATTAGGAGTGGCTCTTAAGGCTCTCAGAGTATCTACAAAGGTTTTCCTAGGGGTTGAGTTTCCCTGCTATGGGTGTATTCAAGTAGGCTGAGTAGACTAAAATACAGATAGATTCTAAAATTTAACTAAACACTGTATACATTCGATCATAAACAGTACTGAGTATTTATGCACGAGTAGTTATTATAACAACCAGATCCTCTATCAACAAAGAGATTAAGATTTCTGGTCTGTTGAGGGATCCACATCAGCTTGTGACCAAGTGACACCCTTCCCTGGTGCAATCCCAGTTACCTTTTTGGATGATTTTGGTCTTAGTCAAGTTGCTGGCTGGGTTGTGGGGCTGTTGTTCTGATTTCTGGAGCTGGGCACTGTCTTTTCCTGTGGGGCATACCGAGCATGGCAACAGTGGCCCTGTCGATTGGCACACCCACTGCTGGAACCACTACTGCTGCTGCTGAAGCTACCACTGCTGGATCTGTCGCCAATGTTGCTAAAGCTGCCGCTGCTGGGTCTGTTGCTTCTGCTGCTGAAGCTGCTGCTACTGGATGCACCACTGCTGCTGCTGTAGCTGCCATTGCTGGAACTGCCACCGCTGCCCCTGAAGCTGCCGCTGCTGGAGCCACTGCTGCTGCCTCTGAAGCTGCTGGGTCTGCCACTGCTGCTGTTGAAGCTGCCGCTAGTGGATCCGCCACTGCTGGGGGCGCTGTTGCCAGTGCTGGAGCCACTGATATTGATGCTGGACTCTGCTCCTGTTTGGCTCCCACTGTCAGCTCAAGTTGGCATGGCCGGGTCCCAGGACCACTGCTTTGTTTGTTGGAGCTGGGCACAGGCTATGGGTTTGGGGAAGAAGCCAATGCTGCTCTAGTTCTCTGGCTGTTCCACATGTTCTTCTACCTTGTAATCTGCTTCTCTGTTGTTCACTGTCATTCTCCCTTCACATTCCTAGAGTTTGCATAGAGCTCTGGTGTGAGTGGAAGCTCCCCTCACCAGGCCTTTCCTATAGCTGGAGTTGAGCCTGTTGGCTTTCTGGTGCATGGCTGCCTCCGCCTCTGAGGTTGGCAGACCTGACAGTGCCCCTTTTGCTGGCCTGTGCGGGTTCTGGATGCTCTAGATCTCTTCTACTTCTCCACTGCCTTTTCAATTTCCTATACACCTCCCTTTTTAGTAAAAGTGTATATTTTTCTGAGTTTTTTGGGTCTTTTTTCCCCCTGGATTGCTTTGGTATGGTACCTATGCCACCATCTTAACCAGAAGTCTCCCAGTATACATCTTGATGTGATGGCTGGAGCTGAAGTTACCACTTTGCACCACAAGACTGACCACAAGTGTAGGGCTTTAGATCATACAAGCCTGCTTTTTGGTGTTTAGGAAGGGAAATCAGGCCAAGTCTTCCACTGAACTTTCAACTTGCTTAAGGTTCTCTTTGTCTTTTAGATTTTCTAATATATTTCCACTTGAGACTAATCTTAACTAATGTAGGTGATTCTATTAGGTATTTATTCTGGCATTTTTCATTTGTCTGGCCTAATATCAAAATTGTAAATAATCTCAAACAATAGTAATAGCCCCAAATAGAAGAAAACTGTTGATCCATGTTTAACTATGTTTTCTATACTCCTGGAGGTAGTCAGTCCTCTTGAATGCATTTAAAAACTTATTCCAGAGTATTTTCATTTGGGAATAACACTCAGTGTACCTGAGAAAGAAGACAGTGTTTAAATTCATGAGGTTTTGCATCCTGTACTCATAACTTCCTTCTTTTGTGGTATTATGATCCAGCCATGTACTCTTCCATTATATAGGCAGAATTATTCCTTTTGATTATGGTTCATTGTACTTATGACTCAAATAAATAATTTCTTAATTTTAAATGACACAAAAGATGTATCTGAGACATCAAAAGACATTATATTTACATCATTAAGTTCTTAGGGATACTTTCTAAGGAGTGGGAACTTACGTGTCATCCTTTGCTAATATTTACCACTGAGATGTATGTTGCCCTATTTGGGGTACTGCTTACTTGGAACAGAAAGGCTGGGAATTCCACTTTAGTCATAGTATGAAAGGGATAATAACACTTTTATTCAATGGTAAAAATAACAAAATGAAATGAAAAAAGTGAGAATCTATACTTTTCTATGTACCTATACAATAAAGCCAAGCAGAGGAATGTTTCTTAGCTTGAAAGCTGTTGTTGGGATTATCCCCACAGACACACACTTATCTTTAGATGAGAACTGGGAACTCCCATACATGAAGGCCATTGCTAGGTCTTGTATGGAATAGCTCACTGTCTCACACAAACACATATTTGTAGACACATATGTGCTAATATTTTTTTTTTAAATAAGATCTAACACTTTAAGATATTTTCAGTTTGGGTTGGAGAAATGGCCTTGCAGGTTAGGCTCTTGCCTACAAATCCAAAGAACTCTAATTTGTTTCTCCAGGACCCATATAAACCAGAGGTACAAGATGACACTTGCATCTGGAATTCATTTGCAGTGGCTGGAGTCCCTGACATACCTATTTACTTTTTCACTATCTGCCTCTCTCTATCTCTCCCTCTATCTCTCCTTCCCTCAAATAAATAAATAAATAATAAAAAAATGTTTAAAATATATAAGTTTTATTCTGGACATAAAGTCCCATATAATACCTCACAAAGAAAACAAAGCTAAAGCAATAATAGTTACACTGCAGAGAACCAAATATTAAAGGACACTGCTAGCAGCAGCCGAGTGGAAAAAAGAAAGATGTCACACAGACCAAAAAAAAAAAAAAAAAAAAGTTGGACCTGGAGAACATTGTGTTCAATGAAATTTTAGATCCAGACAGACATTTCATGCTCTCACACGTATGTGCAATCTAAAAGAGTTAGCCCTGTAAAGGTTTTTAGCAGAAGAGTGGACTGGAAAGAGAAATGGTACTATGTTTCATAGGAGGAATAATTTCTGGTTCTATAGGCACATTTATGTGATTAAAATCAGACATGTTCTGTTTCAAAATAGATATGATAAGTTTGAATCTATTCACCAAGAACTGATAAATATTTAAGGTGATGAGCATGCTCAGTGCACAGTTGCTTATTACATAGTATATACCAGAAAGAAAATAGTGAACCTCATAGATAGGTTCATATATTATCTCACTCAAAATACTTACGCAATAGTATGATGGCAAAGATCTCATGCGATTAAAGTGAAGCTAGAAGAAAACAGAACCACATCATTACTGAAACCAGAGGGGGGAAAAAAAAAAAATAAGAAAGAGAAAATCACTACAGAGTTTTATACCCAGCAAACTGACAGTTTAACAATAGTAACATTTTGGTTGCTACTGGTTTAGGTAATTAAAATATTGTGTTTGTATTTCAAATATAGCCTTAATTTTATTTTTATGTTTATATATGCACATGAAAGGATAAAAAAAGAACCTCTATCCTTTTATTTCTTGAACAAATGAAATAATCTGGTTAAGCCTGATTCTCTGACATCAATCCACCTACATTGACTCTGTGGTAGCTGATTCTCTTTAGCATTCATGATACTAGAATCTTTTGGTGCCAATTCTGTGTGTAATGTGTATGAGATTGTGCGAAGATGCACATGGCCACATGAACATGTGTGTGGATGCCAGGTTTCTCCTTATTTCCTGAGATTGAGTTCTCACTACACTTGGAGCTAACAGGTTTTTGGTTACAGGTCTACACTGAAAACCACAGTTCACCTTTATAACTCCATAAAATATACTTACTTGTCTCCACCTAGGGATTTTAACCCTGTTTCCCATTGTCAAATCTCAGCATCAACTTTAAAGGTTCATCATCCTACAATGTTCTTATTGGGTCTCCGAACAGGGATTTCAATCCTAGTTTACTTTGCCCAAGGGTAAATGCAAACAACAAAAAAGAAAACAAAAGAGAAACCCACGATAAATGTTGGACATCTGATGACCCTTTCCACCATTTGTTATACTCCATAGCACATTTGCTCTGAGAGTATTTTGCTTATAATGCTTACTTTTCTGATTATTCTAGTAACAGAATTAATCATGTTTCAAATTAGGGAAATGTAAATAAAACTGGTTCCATAACTACTATCTAAAATCCTTAATAAAATAAATATTTGAGTTTCTTATTAATACATATATCATTTTATATATTAAAGTGATATAATTTGAAAGTGAATAAAAAAGATAAAATTTACAATAGGTATCCTTATTGATAAACCTACAAGTATTGTAAGTTCTTGGCCCTAGGGAATTCTGATCTCATGTCATGTCCTTGTTTCACTTGTAAAGAGTAGGCAAAATGGAGATGAATATATACATAAGGAACGGATAGTATTTTTTGTGTGTGCCTGTATACACATCTCTGCATCCTAATCCTTTTGTAAAGACTATTTTAAAAAGGAATGACTTATCTCTCTATAAAAATTCATATGCTTAGATTTTCACCAATTTTGTTAAAATAAATATATAAAATTCTTTGGAGATAGAATTATGAAAAATTGATAAGAAGGTTACTTGTCCATTTTTCCAACATTAGAGGACCTTGCTGCACTTGACAAGCACCTTGGGGTTCATTGAGTTCATCCTATCTTCAGCCTTAGGATGCAGTGCTCCTTCCTGTTGTATTTCAGATGGTCTTACAAAACCAAGGTGGGTTAACTTAATAATCCCCAAATAACCTGAGGAAAGCATTATGATTCCTTGCTTAAAGGAGGTAGTATTTAATACCTCAGAAGGACCTTCAAGAAATAAATAATTTCTCCCTAGCACTTAATGATTAAACAATACCACCTACAAAAAATTCTTATATTTACAGATCTGCTCAATACTGTTTGAAATTTCAAAAATCATTATTATCCTTTATGAAGGCCACTCTCTTCTATTCAATGTGGAAATCTAACACACATTATTGGTACACAGGAGACTGCTATAGTAGCTAGTGTATAGTCCCATATTGCTTAGCCTAACATCCTTTCCTTTGAAAATTACTTTAATTTTACTACTTTCTCTCCACCATAACTGCCAAACCAAACACCAACATTGCTCTGAAGTGCTTCACTTTCCTTTGTTTTCTTGTCTTATCATTTTGTTACTTTTCATCAAATTTCATATGCTTCCACTGTAGTGATATATTCTAAATGCTCATTTGATTAGGTCAATCTACTCTTAGTAAAGTTAATGTATTTGTTAGGAGACAGAGAGAAAGAGAGAGATGAAATGAGTGAGCTAGGGCCTTTTACATCTGCAAACAAACTCTAGATGTGTGCAACACTTTGCGCATCTGGCTTCATGTGGGTATTAGGGAATCAAACTCAGACCATCAGAGTTTGCAGGTAAGGGCCTTAACTGCCGAGTCATCATTCCAGCCCTTTATTTACTCTTTGGAGATTGAACAGATAATAAAAAACCTCCCCAAAAAGAAAAGTCCAGGACCAGATGGCTTCTTATGGGATACAATGAAGGTGGTCCTCAGGGGAAAATTCACTGTACTAAATGCCCTCATAACAAAGACATAGAGACCCCAAATCAATAACCTAATTATCCACCTAAAGGCATTGGAAAAATGAGAAGTATCCAACCCAAAAGTTCCATAAGGATAGAAATAATTAAGATCAGAGCAGAAATTAATGAATTAGAAACTAAGAAAATTAATGAAACAATGAGCTTGTTCTTTGAAAAAATAACAAGATTGATAAACCCCTGGCCAATTGGATCAACCAAAAATAATAATAATAATAATAATAATAATAACCAAGAGAGAGAAATGCTTTAAATTAACAAAATTAGAAAAGAAAAAGGAAAGATCACAACAGAAATAAATGAAATTGGGAGAATCATCGGGACTTATTTCAAAAACCTCTACTCTACAAAACTGGGTAATATGGATGAAATGGATGGATTCCTGGACACAAATCACCTACCAAAGCTAAACTCAGAACAGATTAATCTCCTAAACAAACCTATCACAACCACCAAGATTGAAAGGGTAACCAAAAGCCTCCCTAAAAAGAAGAGTCCAGGACTAGATGGCTTCTCAGCTATATTCTATCAAACCTTCATGGAAGAACTGAAACCAATTTATCTCAAATTGTGCCACACAATTGAAGAAGAGGGAAAGCTCCCCAAATCCTTTTGTGAAGCTATAATCACCCTAATACAACAACCAGGCAGAGATGCCACAAGAAAATTACAGGCCTATTTCCCTAATGAGCTTAGATGCAAAGATACTGAACAAAAGCCTCACAAACCAAATCCAACAACATATCAAAAGCATTATCCACCTGGATGAAGTAGGCTTCATCACAGGAACACAGGGATGGTTCAATATAGAGAATAAGCTCAAACACAAAAAACTACATGATCACCTCAATAGATGCAGAAAAGGCCTTTGGCAAAATAAAATATTACTTCATGATTCAAACATTGGAGAGAATATGCATGGATGGTCTATTCCTCAACATAACAAGAGCTATATATAATGATCCTAAAGCTTAAATAATACTTAATGGGGAGAGACTGAAGGAATTCCCATTGAGATCAGGAACAAGACAGGGGTGTCTGCTCTCACTTCACCACTTCAACATAGTACTGGGAGATCTACTTCAAGCAATAAGACAGGAGAAAGAAATAAAAGGGATACAAATTGGAAGAGAAGAAGTTAAGGTGCCCTATTTGCAAACCACATGGTTCTATACATAAGTAACCTAAGAACCTCCATCTCAAAACTCTTAAAAGTGATTAACTTCTTCAGTAAAGTAGCAGAATACAAAATTGATGCACAAAAATCAGTAGTCTTTCTATATGAAAAAGACAAAGATACAGAGAAAGAAATAAGTGACATTGGCCCATTTTTCAATAGCATCAAAAAAAAAAAAATCCTTGTAATAACATTAACCACAGAGGTGAAAAACCTTTACAATGAAAACATAAAAGCACTCAAGGGCTGGAGAGATGGCTTAGCAGTTAAGTGCTTGCCTGTGAAACCTAAGGACCCCGGTTTGAGGCTTGATTCCCCAGGACCCACGTTAGCCAGATGCACAAGGAGGTGCACGTGTCTGGAGTTCATTTGCAGTGGCTGGAGGCCCTGGTGTGCCCATCCCCCCCCTCTCTCTGTCTCTCTAAAATAAATAAATAAACAAAAATTTTTTTTTTAAAAAAAAGCACTCAAGAAAGAAATTGAGGACTTGAAAACATGGAAAGACCTCCCATGCTCCTGGATAGGCAGAATTAACTCTGTGAAAACTGCAATCTTACCAAAAGCAACATATAGATTTAATGCAATACCAATAAAAATCCCAACATCTTTCTTCACAGAGATAGAAAAAATACCTCAAAATGCATATGGTATGGCAGAAGCCCTCGAATATTTAAGTATATCCTCAGCAAAAGAAAAACCTCTGGAGGCTTCGTCATACCTGATCTAAAGCTATACTACAAACCCATAGTAATAAAAACAACATGGTACTGACATATAAACAGGGACATAGACCAATGGAACAGAATTGAGGACCTAACTTTGGGTCAAGTAACTACAGCTGCTTGAGATTTGACAAATACCTTAACAATGTAGACTGGAAAAAAGACAGCATCTTCAACAAATGGTGTTGAACAAACTGAATAACTATATGCAGAAAAAAATGAGACTTGATACACACATTTAACCATGCACAAAAATCAAGTCCAGATGGACCAAAGACCTTAATATAAGACTGGAAGCTCTGCTACTACTGGAAGAAAAAAATAGGGGGAAGTTTCCATTATATAGGAGAGGGAAAAGACTCCCCGAACAAAATCCTAGTAGTTTAGGAAATTAAACAATCACTCAACCACTGGGATCTCAGAAAGCTGGAAAGCTTTTTCATAGACAAACAAACAATAATCAGAGCCAATAGATTTCCCACAGAATAGGAGAAAATTTTTGCCAGATACACATTGGACAGAGGCCTATTTTCTAGGATCTACAAAGAACTAAAAACCCTAAACAATAAAAAGTCAAACAGCCCACTCACAAAATGGGACAGAGAACTGCCCAGGGATCTCAGAGGAAGAAATACAAATGGCAAACACACACTTAAGAAAATGTTTAACATCCCCAATCGACAGAGAAATGCAAATTAAAACAACTATGAGATTCCAATTTAGCCCAGTAAGGACAACAAACATTTAAACAAATGACAACAAATGCTGGTGAGGTTATGGAGAAATAGGAACCCTCGTTCACTGTTGGTGGGAAATCAAACTGGTACAATTACTATGGAGACTCCTAAAAAGGATGACCATAGAGGTACCAACAGACCCAGTTATTCCCTTACTGGGCCTTTATCCTAAAAGCTCTAAACCTCAGCTCAGAGATATTTGCTCAACCATGTTTATAGCTGCTCAGTTAATAACAACTAAGAGCTGAAATCAACCCAGATGTCCATCATTAGATGAATGAATAACTAAGATGTGATCTATCTACATGATAGAATTCTATGCAGCAGTAAGGGAAAAATGACACAATGAAATTTGAAGAAAAATGGTTTAACTTGGAACATATACTTTACAGCAAACTCACCCAATCACAGAAAGTTAATCATTGTATTGTCTTACTCATCTGTTGCTCCTAACCTGAATCTGTCCATGATGCTGACATACCTAAAAACATCTGGAAGACTGGACAATAGGTATGGTGGGGGAGGAGGTAAGGGTAAGGTTGGTGGCTGGGTATTAAAGACTGGACCCAAATGGAAATGGTACCATAAAATCCTACATCTTTAAAGACATATTAAAGATTTGAACCTTCATCAGGAGCTCAAAGAGAATATCTGATTCACAGGGGCCAGGAGAGGGTATGATAAAAACTATCCTCAGTCACTCCTGTTTCTTTCAAACTTTTTTCTCACTTTTTCTTTTTTATTACCTGTATTTTTCTTCCTTCTTCTCCCTTGGTACTGACCTGTAACTCCAAGTACCAGCATGTGGGTAACATCCACAGTGAGCTGTTGATCAGAGGGACCTAAAACATTTCCCCAAAGAGATAGAATTCTGTCAGAGTAGTTGATGATCCACCAATGGTTAATAATAAAACCAGATGGTGAAGACACCATCTGCTATTGGTATGGAACATGGAGCAACCTTGCTGGAAACTGGAAGAGAATTAATCCCCAAACAGCTTGTCTAGTGCCAGAAGATGTTACATGAATGACTGGGAGGAAAATGACCAACATGTGTCTAAGCAATTCGTGGTCTAAGCTACTCAATAACAATGAACCTAACTTGATGCTCAGACAAGTGAAATTGTGGCACATAGCCATGGTGGGTGTGACAGTTAAAGTGTTGTCGACTTGATTTATTTAGTAATACACAGAAATCCCTTCCATGTTGGTCTCTAAGGTTGCTTCCAGGAAGGGCCAACTAAAGGAGAAAGTCCTTCCCCCAGAGCGGGTGGCCCCTCTTAGAGGGAGACTTTATATAAGGAAGCTCTGGTTGAAGACAGTCCCTTCTTTCTTTCCACTTGGCTGCTGGAGCTGCTTGCAGTCTTCCAGCATGGATTGAAGACCAGCATCAACTGAGGACCTGTGAGGATAGAAACCCAATGGCTACTCAGGAAGCCTCTAAGCCTTCTGGTGCTGTCTGCAGTGCCAGATTGGGACTGCTGAGGTATCTGTACACATGGACTGAGCAGCTACCATGTTCCTTGATTCTCAGACCTGCAACTGCTATTGGACTACCATAAGCTAATCCAATAAACTCCCTTTTTAAAATAGTTCATTCTAGCAGGTCTGTTCCTATAGAGAACCCTGACTAATACAGTGGTTTACCAACTACTCTTGATTTGGCTAACAAATTCACTCAGTGGAATGGAACCCATACATGGAATGGGGAAACAAGTCAGAACCATATCCCAAAACAAGCCCACTCTCCAAACTCCCACCAGTAGTAGGCTACAAGAGGGCCTACATCTAATAAATTCTCTCTAAAATAATAATGGGTATCTATGTATCTTATACTGACCTCACTCTCCATCAGAGAATTTGCTTGTCTTTTTCAGATGGATGCAGAACCTGAGGAGAGAATAAGCCCATCACACCCCACCTGGGCACCAGCTGAAGCCCCAGAGTTAGTGGGGAAATGAGCAAGAGATGCTTTCTCAGTGAACCTGGTACCAGCACAAGAGTGAAGGAGACAGACACAGAGAACACTCAACTCCTACCAAATCAAATATCCAGAGACACAGACTCCCAAGACCTCTCATTTCTAAAATAGACCTAAAATGCACCCAACATGGCTCAGGGAAATTCACGGAAGAGGGGGCAGAAAGATTGTTAGAGCCATAAGTTAGATCATTATCCACAGAGACATTGCCTCTCCCCCATGACTTAAGACCACCCCCAAAATGCAACATCCACTATCTGTGGGTGGGGGCAGTAACAGGGAGAAGGCTAACGATGGTACCAGTTTTAGTTTCATGAGATCTCATTGGTTGAGTGCTTGTTTAATTTCCTGGGCTACTGGGGGGCGGGGCACATTGAAATTTGTATGAAGATGGTCAAACTTGGAACAGATAATTCTAAGTGCACTCACAGTCACAGATAGACAACCATTGCATGGTCTCACTCATCTGCAGTTCTTATCCTGGATCAACCTGAGTCGCTGACATACCTGAATAGCATCTCAAAGCTTGGACATTAGGGAGGGTACAGCTTGGGGAAAGGTGATGGGTGTGTGGGAGGTACACAAAACTGAACCTAAATTGACCTGGTATCATAGAATCCTATATCCTAGAATCAGAGTAAAAAGTGCAACCTTCAAGAAGACCTTAAGAGGAACATTTGAATCAAAGAGCCCTGGAGAGGGTGAGAGAAAACCTGACCTTAAATTTCTCCTGTTTCTTTTCCTTCTGTGTCTTTTTCTTTTTCCCTTGGCCTTGAACTGTAATTCACTGTACCAGGAGGTGGTTTACATCCACAATGAACTGTTGATCAGAGAGACCTACTAGATCTCCCAAAACAAGACAGACTTCTGTCAGAGCACTTGATTACCCACCAGAGGTTAATGGTAATAGCCTACTGCTGAAGACTCTATATTCTGTTACCATGGACCATGGAGAGACCTGGTGAGAATCTGGAAGAAAGCCAGTCCCCAGACATTTAACCCATCTAGGGCTAGAAGGTGCTGCATGAGGTACCAGTGGAATGTGGCCATCATCTGTCCAAGAAACTCAAAGGATAAGTGACTCAAAAGCAAACAACTTGATGTGATACTCATACAAGTGCAAAAGTGGCACACAGCCATGGTGGGTAACCAACTGCTCTTGGGTTAGCTAACAGATCTATTCAGTGAAAATGCAACCATATCTGAAACTAGGATATACGTCAGAATCATATCCAGATAATGATTCTGATTTCCATTGTCAAGCTCCCACTAACCTTGGGCTATAAACGGGTCTACACCCTCTAAATGATCTCTAAATTATTAATGATTATCCCATTTAAACAGTTCTAATTTCACTTTCTGTTGGAGAATCTGCTTTTCTTTTTCAGATGGGAGTTGGACCTGAGGAGATAAATTACCCAGTGCACTCCACCCTGGCCCCAGCTGAAACCACAGAGGAATTGGTGAAATGAGCAAGACTGTTACTTTCTTAGTGAATTTGATAACAACACAAGTGTGGTAGAGATAGACACTGAGAACACTCAATACCTCCCAAATCAGAGATCTAGAGGTTCCTGAGTGCTCATCACTGAAGTATACTTAAAATGCTCCCAGCATAGCTCAGAGAATTTTGCAGAAGAGGGGGCAGAAAGATTGTTAGAGCCCCAAGTTGGAACATTTTGCATGGAGATATTGCCTCTCCCCCACCTCCTATAATGCATGACCCACAACCCCCATGGTGTTGACCTGCATCCTCAATGAGGAAGGCCTCTTTAAAAAAGGGGCAGGGAGGAGGGAAGGGATGATACCAACATGTGTTGTTTACATACTAAATATGTCCATATCTAATAAAAATGCAAAAAAGTAAATAATAAGAAATAAAAGGAACAATTAAAAATGGGACATGGATCTAAATAGAGCATTCTCAAAGGAAGAAATACAGATGGCATTTAAACAAAAAATGTTCTATCTCCCTATCCATCAGGAAAATGCAAATTAAAATTATGTTGAGATTCCTTCTCACTCCCTCCTGTCAGACTGGCTACCATTATGAAAACAAGTGATAATAAATGCTGGTAAGGTTGCAGAAAATGAGGAAAACTTCTGTACTGTTGGTGGGAATTCAATTGGGTCCAGACTTATGGAAATCAGTGTGGAGGTTCCTGAGACAGCTAAAAACAGATTTAACATATGACCCAGCTATAATACCCCTAGGCATATATCCTAAGGATTCATCTAACTGCCTTAGAGATACTTGCTTAATCATGTTTTTTGCTGTTCTATTTACAATAGGTAGGAAATGGAACCAGACTAGATGTCCCGCAATTTATGAGTGGGTAATGAAGATGTGGCACATTTATTCAATGGAGTACTACTCAGCAGTAAAGAAAAATTAAGTTATGGAACTTGCAGGAAAATGGATGTATTTGGAAAGGATTATACTTAGTGAGGTAACACAGGTTCCCAAAGCAAACATCACATGTTCTTTCTCGTATGTGGGTCTTAGCTATAAATGATTAGACTTCTATGTGAGTCAGAATAAAACTCAGTAGCAGAGGACAGTAACCTGGAAAGGGGATATAAAGGGAATAGGAACAGATGGAGATTTTTATATATGTAAGTTGAAGAAAAGGTTAATGGGGATGAAAAGGCCTAAGTGAGGTCAGGGAAGAGATTGAGTAAAGGAAAGGTGGAGGGAGGGCTAATAAAAATCATAGAGGATATAAATAAGTCACACAGAAACCTACTATTTTGGACAATGGGACACTCAGAAGCCATAGGTTTTATATAAAACTTTCAGTGCCAAGGATAAGATACTTTCCAGTGAGTTGTTGGCCAGGGAGGCCACTGATATCCCCAAAACATTATAGGCCATTGCCAAGGCCCTTGATTTCCCACCAGAAATAGATGGTAATATCCAATTCTGAAGACTCCACATACTTGGGTTGCAAGATCACTGAGTAACTTGCTGGAGCCAAGCTGAAAACCTCCATCTAGACTAGCTGACAGAAAGCTATAAAAAGCCATACTGCATGCAGCTCAATGAGAGAGAGTGAAATCATCAGTGAATGTACTCAACAGTGGACACTGCAAGCCTTAAATTTGGCCATCCAGACCAAATGAGCCAACAGGTACAACAGTGGCTTGTTTGTTATGGTGGAAACCAACCACTCCCTAATTGGACTGGGGGCCTGCTCCCTGGGAGGAAATCCATGCCTGGTACTGAAAACTAATGACAGTGGCAGTCATGAGCCCTAGATATAATGTCTATTGGTGACTGGCTAAATATATATAATTGATACTCACCAAACTGCCCAGTAAGCACTTCTCTTAATGTTCATACTCATATGTTAGTGCTACTCTCACTTTTGGTTAGAGAAGATTCTCTTTTCAGGTGGTGGTAACCTCTGGAATTTCTCAAAAGTCACCATAGTGCTGAGAAGAAGTGATAGAGGAGTGCTCAGCACTAAAGAATCTATATCACAACTTCCAAGGCTCAGGGTCCATTGTGGAAGAGGCGGCAGAAAGAATGTAAGAGAAAAAGGAAGGGTAGGACTCCTTAAAATGTGCTCCTCCAGACACAAAATGGATATCCATTGCCTCACAGTGCCTGACACTACCTACACAAGGCCATAATAGGAGGAAAAGATTATGGCATCAATATAAAAGAGATAATAATTGAGGGGGAAGTGGTGTGATGGAGAGTGGAGTTTCAAAGGGGAAATTGGGGGGAGGGAGGGAATTACCAGGAGATATGGTCTACCATTATGGAAGTTATCTATAAAAAAATTTAAAAATAAATTATTTGAAAAAATTCTGTAACATGTCATGTATTTTCCTTTTTTTTTTTTCTTCCAGTCAGAACTTCAGTCCTTCTACAGCAGCCCCCTTATTTAACTGTTGACCTTTGGTCATGGCCATAGTATGCTTTCAGCTCTTAATAGAGCTGTGCCTTTATTATACATGACTTCCTGCTGTGGAAAATTCACCTCTCTCTAGTTTCAGTAACTTCTAAATCCTCTCTATGATAGGCCAGGAATCCATACTCTGATTTTCATAGATTTTTGGTGCTTATCACAATCTTGAGACATCTCTGGATTCTTTTGTTTAAACAAAGGTTATGTTTACTTTTACTTGGCCAAGAAAATTTGTGCATTCCAGAAACATTGTATCATATGAGCAAAATGCAAGTGACTGATAGAGTAAGACACAGAAACTTTTCAATCGGAAAGGAACTCCAGCTGAGCTTAATGGGTGACTCATCATGAGATAATCAGAAGAAAGGTTTATGTACAAAATATTGTTCCACAAACACAGATGTTTCTTTTGATAAAATATTACTTATAATAATCAAGGGACTGAGCATTGGCATTAAATATGTTTCTCAGTCCAGTGGAGCCTTACAGAGAGGTTTCCCTAAAGCTTAGAAAAATTATAACGGCATCATAGTAAGACTCAACATTTTTTTCTGCAGATATACCATGTGTAATGGAAATACTAAAATAAAGTTAATGTACTAAGGTAAAATAATTCACATGAAGGTGGAAAACCCTGAATTACATTATTAGCTTTGTACTTCCAGCCTTAGCCCTTGTATAATCCATTTGACTATCTGAAAGTTTATGTTCCAATTTTCCTAAAATGGTGATCAGAATAATAAAAGTTCTAGCTGTAGCTCATAAAACAAGAGATATAAATGAGTATGTCACATCACCTGTAATATTATTATAAAATAAAAATATAAAATCCTTCTTTCTGTAACCCAGTGGCTACCAGGATTCCACATGGCTTTGCCTAGAATGGCATACACAATCCAAACATGAGATTCAGACAAAAAGGACATTATAGTATATGTTATATCATCAAATAAGTTTTCTACATCTGAGATAGGGAACGTTACCAAGGAACGTGAATTAGGTATTTCCAATAGTACCTTCACAAAAGTAAAGTAGACATATATTCATATGATGAAATAAAAAATAACAAATAGTGAGCAACACTTCACTAATTTATATCCTATTATGGTATGTGCATCCCTATGAGTATAGCGATAATCATAGGTCTAACTTACATGACTTTGTGAACTCCTATGATATTCATAACTTATTTAGAAATAAAGAATCTTTTTATAACCTTAAGGCAAACTTCCCTAATTTGTTACTTTCAACAGTAGTTTTTTTTATCTTCTGTTCACAGTGTTCTTGCTCAATAACCTCACAGGTTTGGCAAAACCATATCTAACTGCACCTTAGAGCAACTTCCTCATCTGTACTAGTAGCCTGCTGTTAGCTTTAGTAAATACCATTGGTTAAGTCCATCTCTATTATCCTTTTGTCTCTCAGTAATTGCAATTTCTTATCACAAGTGTCTGAAAATTGGGTGTCAGGGGAGGGACGGGAAACAATAGCGAAGACCATTAGAATCTGCCTTGCAATCATCTCACTTAAAGTCACATAAAGGGGAAAGTAATAATTATAAAGAAGATTAATATTCTTTCAAAAATGTTATTAAGTAGGGATCTTGGCTAAATATATTAGAAATTGAGATTCATCTACCCTTGGAAAAAATGGGAAAATTATGAGATGGATACTAGATGTCTCCTTTTATAGCAGGAAGATTGAAATCAAGTGAAAGACCAAGATCCTAGTGGAATCCAATACCAACTTGATACCACAGAAGTTCATTACACAGAGGGCAGTGTGGGACAATTTACACATTGTGTTATCTCTGTTAGTCTATGCTTTCTTGCAAACCTACTTTCAGAAGAAAATACTTGCCAACAATAATTTTTGGTGTATACTGTGTTTCAATTTTTAATTCTTAATGCCAAGGATAATAATTAAAAAGTTTCATATACTGATGTTCTAGAATAGATAATTGAGAATTATCTATTAATATCAATAAAGTATTATTAAATTTAAAAAATTCCCTGCTGGAACAGTTGCTATTTAAACATAGCTGAAGGTTCTATTTCCAAAGCTGAGATTCTAAATGGCCTTTCCCTACTAGGCTTTGAGAACCATACATCATTTCATTCTTCCCCAAATTTTGACTTTTCCAGAATATCATACAATGAGAATCACCTGTTGTGTAGATTTTTCAAATTCTTTGATGTAGCCATGGAGAGTTACTATTTTTCCATGTCTTTTCATGGCTGGATGCCTCATTAGCTTTAGCACAGAATAATATTCCATCATTTGGGGAGTTCTCAACTGGTCTAGACATTTATGTACTTTTGTATTGATCAAATACTGATTGTTTTCCAGTTTTGGGAATTCTGAATAAAACTTACATATACTTCCACAGATATTTTACTGTGATATAAATTTAATCTTATTTTGGTAACTACCATAAATTGAGAGTGCAGAAATCTTGCAAGAGTGTGTTTGACTTAGAAAGAAGCAACCAATGCATCTTGAACATGATTATACTTCTCATATTCTCATGAGAAATTAATGAAATGTTCTGTGAGTCTCTATCTTCGCCAGCATTTAGTGTGATAAATGTTTTGGGTTTTAACTCTTCTAATATGTCACCAAAGTTATCTTCAGACATTTTTTTCATATTCTTATTACTAAACCCAGAGCATTTAGACAGTTTTCATCAGTATATATACATCAAGTTCCAGATGCTATTTGTTCCCAAAATACAATTAAAAACAAACCAGAAAGTCAACAAAAACAAATTGGGAGACCATAATCCTGACTATTTTTTCTAGGCCTAAGTTTTTTATAAGTGATTATTTAGCATAAATATTTAATTTCTGAAATTCTTAATATTTTCTAAACTTTATATAATGAGTAAAAATATATAGTATAAATTGAACAACAATAAAAATGGGAAATTTATTGATGTTATACTAGTGAGGGAAAAAATCTAGGAGATAAGCAAGATCTAGGAGTAGAGAGATGGCTCAAGGGTTAAGGAACTTGCTTGCAAAGCCTGATGGTCAGGGTTCAATTCCTCAGTACCCACATAAAGCCAGATGGGCAAAATAACACGTGCATCTGTAGTTTATTTGCAGTGCCACAAGGCGCTAGTATACCCATACTCTGTGTTTTTTGTTTTTTTTTTTTCTCTCCTCTATGTCTGCCCCTTTGTCTGTGGCTCTGTCTTAAACAAATAAATAAAATACTTAAGAAAGAGTTCAAGATCATAGAACTAATACCTTACATAAAAGGGGTGCATACATGCTGAACTCACAAATAAAGATGTACCTCAGTTAGAAGTAATTATAGAATATATTACATGCTCTTATGTGCTCTTGGGTGTATCCTATATTCTTTAAAATATCTATTTTATACCATGACATGTGAATGTGATTTTAAGAATTAATGCAAAGTTTAGGTCCTCACAGCCTGGTTCTCTTCCCCTAATTTGTGAATAAGCCCTGTTCATGTGAGCTAGTAGTCTCTTTCATTCTTGTATGCACATTTTTAGGTAAAAGATTATTGATTCTTTAGTACTAATATTCAGAATAAAAATATTCTCAATACAAACATTCTGAAAAAGTCATTTCAAATCTTTTGGTGAGAGCTCAAATTACTTTGTATACAAATTTTAAAATTATACTAAGAAATGTTTGATTAATTCAGCTTTTAGGAAATTCATTTAGCCATTTTACTTGGTATATTATGGTTATATTCAAAATATATGTGAGAAAATATATATTATTCCTAAGAGATATAAATAAGCCACACTTCAGTAAGAAAAAGTATTGACAATGTATAAATAATTTATATTTAATATCTTTATAATTAGTTCATTTTAGCTACCCCTTTGTAAAGAAGGTATCCTTTTTTTCAAGTTTACAATGAATAGTTTAAATCTCAGTGTATACTTACCCATCAATTGGATTATAACCAACATCTGGTTATTTAGCAATTACATTATGTAATGTTATTTAAAGCTAAAACTTTTATATTTTTGAATTTAAAGATATTAACATAACCATGAATAATAATTAAGGCTTTTCATTTACTAATATTTGGAAAGAATTATTGAGAGTTATCAGGTAATTTCAAATAATTTTCATTAAATAAAAGTTTCCCTGATGGAAACACTTTCTATTTAAACATAGTTGAAGACTCTCCCCAATGCTGAATTTTTCAATTACTGTTCAATGTCCTCTATTAAAACAGATACCCTTTAAAACAGACAAATCAAGCTTTTCTCAGTCTGTCAGCCTTAGGGGAGTTACACTGTTCAGAAGGAAATACAATGGATATTCTAAACAAAATGTTTTCAGATGCCTTTCATGAGACATCAGTGGCTCTTTAAAGAGTTTACTGATTCTTGAGGCAATACCTGAGGCAGCCCAAGATCTATTGCTCCGTCACTTTAAAAGCGGCAGCAAACATGCCACTTTTCCTAGGAGATCTTTCTCATAAGACCTGAGGATTTCTACAAACCAATTGCATCTGTCATCTCCTGCTTGATCTACAGAATCCAAGAGGCCATGCCTAAATGGTTAACAGCTATGCTTTTGCTCCAAATGCTTATTGGAACAAATTCATTTTTAGGGCCATGACTCTGTAAGTGAAAACTAAGATTCATGTCTGTAAACAATGAAGGAAAGAACTATGATGACCAATAAAGAGGCAGACTTAATAGACATTTGTAAAAAACAACCTAGAATTCTTGTCCTAGGTGACCCACAGAGAATCTCAGAAATACAGCTAATGTCTTTCCGGATACTTCCAGGGATGAGAGCCTTCTTCTCAAGAATATAAATTTCATCTGGGATAAGAAAACTTCAACAGAAATTCTATTTAATTCCCAAATCAAACTACCTTTACATTTAGTTTCTTTTTTTTTCTCAATTGTTATTAACATTTTCTATGATTATAAAAAATATCCATGGTAATGCCCGCCCTCACCCCCCCCACCCCCACTTTCCCCTTTGAAACTCCATTCTCCATCATATCCCCTCCCCATCTCAATCAGTCTCTTTTATTTTGGTGTCATGGTCTTTTCCTCCTCTTATGATGGTCTTGTGTAGGTAGTGTCAGGCACTATGAGGTCATGGATATCCAGGCCATTTAATGTATGGAGGGAGCACGTTGTAAGGAGTCCTACCCTTCCTTTGGCTCTTACATTCTTTCTGCCACCTCTTCCGCATTAGACCCTGAGCCTTGGAAGGTGTGATCGAGATGTTAGTCAGTACTCCAGTCACTTTTTTTCAGCACTATGATACCTTCTGAGTCATCCCAAGATCACTGCCATCTGAAAAGAGAAGATTCTCTACCCAAAGTGAGAGGAGCATTAATATAATGCTTATCAAACTGTCCAGTAAGCACTTCTCTTAATATGTATACTCTTACATTTAGTTTCTTATCTTAATTTCTTGTTACTAGTTTTGAAAACCTCGAAGACTCTTCCTTTTTATTTACAACATAGTCATTTGCATTTCTTTTTTTTAATATTTTTTTGTTCATTTTTTATTTATTTATTTGAGAGCGACAGACACAGAGAGAAAGACAGATAGAGGGAGAGAGAGAGGATGGGTGCACCAGGGCTTCCAGCCACTGCAAACGAACTCCAGATGTGTGCGCCCCCTTGAGCATCTGGCTAACGTGGGACCTGGGGAAACAAGCCTTGAACAGGGGTCGTTAGGCTTCACAGGCAAGCGCTAAACGGCTAAGCCATCTCTCCATCCCCATTTGCATTTCTTATTGTCTCATTTGGGGGCACTAGGATTTAATGGTCCTTTGAGTCTCCAAATAAAATGATTTATAAATGCTTAAATGCAGAGGGAGGACTGGTAAAATTGGTGAGTCAATATCCATACTAATCAAAACTTCAAGTACTTATCTTGTAAATACTACACTAAATTTTTGTTAGCCATTGAATTTGCTATTTTCAAAGACATTTCACTTTCCTTTCTTGAGAGAATGACATGAGAACCACACTTGTGTGTACATAACTGTAGTGGTTTGAATGTATATGTGCTCCCTAGGCTCAGGTGTTTTCTTAAAGCTTGTAACTTGGAGCTCCAGCCACCTGGCTTGAGGAGGTGTCACTGGGGGCAGATCTGAATTCTTCACAGAGTTTGTAGCTGTGCCTGGGTGACTGCTGTTTTTGCCATTTTGTGCTTGCTTTTTTTTTTTTTTTTTTTTAACAGCGCTGTTTCATTGTTTCTTTATGCTTGGATATATGGAAACAGCTTATTCCACCACTGATGGGACTTCATCCTGGATCTGTAATCTTGAAATAAAGTCCTTCCTCACCTAAGGTGTGTGTGGTATGGATGTTCATCCCAGAAATGTGGAGCTGATTAAAATAATAACTAAATATGCTTTTGATTTTAGTGGGCTTTGAATATACATTCATATAAGCTTGTGTTTATTATGATCAGGCTCTATCCTTAAGTATTATATCAGGTTCAATTCCACAGGACCCATGTAAGCCATATGTGTTTGCATGTATCCTGGAGTATCCTGGCACATGCGTATGGAGTTTGTTTGCAGTGGTCAGAGTTCCTGGCATTTCCATTCTCCCTCCTCTCTCCCCTCTCCCTCTCTCTTTCTCTCTCATTAAATAAATAAATAAATAAATAAATATTTTTAAATATTTTATTATTTATTTATTAGAGAAATAGGGAGAGAGGGGTAGAGAGTTGGGTTTGCAGGCAAGAACCTTAACTGCTAAGCAATCCCTCCAGCCCAAAACAAAATAGTTTTAAAAGGCAGTGATATTATACTCCTGAGCCAATGTGGTACAAAACCAGACAGTGTTAAAATAAGAACATAGGAAAGTACTTATTCAGTAGCAAAACATGAAGGAGATCTTTAACAGTGCTCAACTACAAATCTTATATCTGGAAAGAGTAAAGAGTCTTGGATTAAGAATTATTTATCTCTGGGCTCTGTAGACTGACTCCAATTAACCTAATAGTTTCATTGTTAATGGTAATGTTAGAAGATGTATGGTTGAGTGGTGAAGTAGACATTTAGCATTAAGCTAGAAAAATGAGACACTCCATGTCTAAAATAAGAAAAAGAAGCCTTTCATTTGGATAAGAAATATTAAGGAATATTTGCCTTTGGGTAGCATGAGAAAAGAACAAACCTCTCCTGAGAATTTATAACTATTTTTCCAGAGTCATAGACTAGAAATAACACTAATTTATTCTGAAATCCAAAACAAGAATATTTATTATAAATTTATTCTCAAGTGCTGGAAGAATCATTCACAAATCTTCTATGGAGAAAAAAAGAAACATGTTCAACACAATCCTCTAGGTAATCATACAGTAAAGTTCCAGAGAAAGTGGTATCTCAAAAACAAACCAAAGAATAAACTCAAATGACACATGAGACAAGAAGTCAGAGCCTTTGTGTGAGAAAACAGGATCAATATAATATGTCAGATCTTTATAGGCTATAGACAGCTGAGTTGTCATCACAAAATTAATACTTTTTGTAATAAAAAGTATTTAAAACCTGTTTAAGGAAGTGTAAAGGGGGGGGGGCTAAGGAGATGGCTCTGCAGGCAAGTGCTCTTGATGCATAAATATGAGGACCAGAAATAACTTATTCAAAGCACCCAGTGTCTTCCACTGGACTCCATATATATTCACACAGGGTGCATGCCTATGTGCACACACACACACACACACACACACACACACACACACACACCATTTTTATGGTCACACATAAATCACCCATACACAAATAGGAAATAAAAATTGGCATGAAAAAGTATCAGCGTTATGACAAAGAATAAAATTCTGTCAAAGGGTGTAAGTAGAAAAGGATTTTAAAAAAACATACAATTTCTAGAAAAACCTATGATACACAAAAGTCAGTAGTAGAAGGCTTCTCTGGCACAGTCAAGGACCTGGCTTCAATGCAGAACACTACAGAAACCACCACAGATTGTTAAAACAGAACGTACTATGAAAGACAGTTTAGAATACATGCAGCTTAGAGCTAAACTTTATAATAGCATGTATTCATCTGTTCTAGTTTCTGTGTAAGTTATTATTCTTTAGATAAAACAAAATCCCTGACAAGAAGCAATTTATGGGAGGGAATGTTTGTTTTAGACTTATAGCTCATCACAGTAGTACCAGGGAAGACGTGGCAACAAGAACCAGAAGCACCTGGTCCCTCGACATCCATAGTTAAGAAACAGAGTGGTGAATCCTGAACCTTCAGTTCAACTTCTGTTTTTAAAATATTTTATTTCTTATTTATTTAATTTAAGAGAGAGATAGAAAGAGGCAGAGGGGTGAGGGGGGAGAATGGGTGCACCAGGGCCTCTGGCCACTGCAAATGAACTCCAGACACATACTCCAGATACATGTGCCAACTAGTGCATCTGGAATTTTATGTGGGTACTAGGGACTTGAACCTGGGTCCTTTGGTTTTGCAGGCAAGCAACTTAACCACAACCCAGTCTCTCCAGCGCCAGTTTCCATTTCTTTATTTAGTCCACTACCTCAGCCCATGAAGTGGTGCTGCCCACAGTTAGAGTGGGTCTTCTCCCTCAGAAATTCCCATCCAGATACATAAACAACCCCAGAGATTTGTCTCCTAAGTGATTCCATATTTGCAAAAAATGACAGTTGAGAATAATCATAACTAATTTACTTTTCTTTTTTCTTTCTTTTTAATTATTTTTTCAAGTTAAGTCTTACTCTAGCCCAGACTCACCTAGAATTTACTAGGTAATCTCAGAGTGGCCTTGAACTCACGTCAGTCCTCCCACCTCTGTCTCCAGAGTGCTGGAATCAAAATTGTGTGTAATCAAGCCTGGCTTCATAATTAATTTTCTATTGGCTGTGACAAAATACCTAGCAAAATCAACTTAAGGAAAAAGTGATTTTACTCACAGTTTGAGAATACAGTACATTATTTTGTGACAGTCATGGTGACAGGAGGTGGAACGAGCTGGTCATAGTGTATTCACAGTCAGGAGGCAAAAGGAGAAGAATGATGATGGCTCATACACTCTCCCATATTTATTCAGTCCACACCCTAGATCACTGATGGGGCCACCTACACAGAGGTTATATGATCCCTCTCCTTCATAGGCATCCATAGTGTATGTTCACAGTTCCTTGAAACCTCACCAAGTTGGCAATGAAGATCCAGCACTTCATTTAATTGAAATTCTTTTTTTCCCTTGAAAAGTCTTAAGAAACAAAACTGGCAACAAATTCAAAGAGATGAGAAATCATAACTAAGAGAAATATAATTTCAGTATATGATATATGAAAAAATTAAATTCCAAAATAAACAAATAATCAATAACCTATATGCAGACACCTAAAATGCATAACACTAAGGAAAAGATTATAAAAACCTTCCACTATCACAGAAAATACAGCTTACCATCATTGCAAGGAAAACTGAATTAACAATTTATTAATGGAAAAAAATAAGGCAAAAATTGTGAAATAGTATTTTAACAGTAACGAGAATACCAGGCAACATGTAATTACATATCATATGAAACTCTTTTTTATGAATAAGAATGGCCTGACACATTACCATACTCATTATTACAACTATTTCCATTTTACCAAATTGATATTTATTCTAACCCTAATCAAATTTCCATAGTCCATTATGTTTTAATGTCTGAAGTTTTACTATGTAAAAGATAAGATTAAAAATTATGAGGAACAATAGTTTATCAAAAGTCACATAATTGAGCATTAAAAAATAAAACAAAAGGAGGTAACTTAATCAGATAAGAAAACATGTTAAGATATGCAAATTTGACCCAAATTACCAAGGAAAGTAGTGTTAAAATATTACCCATTTAGAAACACAATTGATTCCTATTCATGACATATAAGAAAATTAATCTGATCATATTTAAGACTTAGTTATGTAACTCAATTTAAGGCTTTCAAAGAATGCATAGGAGGGTAATTTTAGCATTGTATTCTGTATGATGTCTATCAGCAAGATACAAAAATAATAAAATTAAAGGTAATAGCAAGAATGTTTGGTATTCAATTAAATACAATGTATTTTTCCAATAATAACACAAACAATTAAATCCATAAGGATGAGAAGATATTTGTTTCATGGATTAGTGTATTTTTGAAAAGTAAATTTATACCTTCAAGAGAATCCCTAATTTACACAATACCTAAAAAGGGTGAACATCTATAATCTGCATATTCACATTTGGAAAACTCTAAAACTGTATTTTTTGAGAACCAACCTTATGCCACAGTGGACAATTATGTGACTTGTCATAGCCAAAACTAAAAGTATTGTATAAAATTCCCTTCAAGTTCTATGGATAAAATATAGGTACAACAGATGAATCTGTGTTTAAACTTAGGTGGTCCCTATAAAGACATATCTTTAATCATATGTGAAAATATATGATCTTGAAGAAAAAAGATCTGAAACACTACTAGGATGAAGTATTTTGAACAAAGGCTACCCCCAGCCTATGCCACAGTAAGTAAAAGATAGCAGATCAATAAATGGAGATAGGATTCATGGATAGTAAACATATATTTGCCCACAATAGATATATACCAAACAAATCACAAATATGTTATGTAGGGATAAGAATAAGGCACATAGTTCATGCATCATATTTATAAAGATAAAACATATTTGGATGTAGCATGCAATTATTAAAATATATATAGAAAATTAATGCTAAAGTATTTGAAGCAGTGAATAAGTAGTTGATTGGTGACTATTGGCAATAAGATTCAGAAGAATACCTAGAAGATCTCAAAGGTGTTCTAAACTTCTAAGATGGGAGATTAAGTACATGTGTGCTTTTATTAACATTATTTGTAGTAGTAATAGTAATACAATGAAACATATTTTATATAATTTTGTGTTAGTGATGATTTTTAAAACAAGAAAATTCTCAAAAACACAGAAACATATTTGCAATAGTTATTTTTAGATAATTTCCAATTAATTTTGATAGCATCATTACTGGGTTCTCATTGTATGACATAATGAAGAAGAATTTTTTTCTGATCAGTTCAACATTTTTTTTTTTTAACTGTGTATCTATATTCAAGGCTGAAAGAATTATCTTGTCACATAAGTGAAATGTTTAGGATAATGTAAAACCTTTTGGCATTTCATTGATACTGCTATAGTCCTGTTTTGATTGACTTTAGGGCCAAGCTTGAAAAATAGGCAAATTTGGGCTAAAACTTTAGCAATTATCAATTAATTTCTGACTTATTACATTTAGTAGTGGAAGTAACAAGATGGAAGAATGAACAATGTTGACAATTTGAAGTTGTTTACAGAGTTTAAGGGAAAGGCTGGAAAATGTGTGACATGGGGCTGGAGAGATGGCTTAGTGCTTAAACACTCGCCTGCGGAGCCTAAGATCCCGGGTCAAGGCTTAATTCCCCAGGATCCACTTAAGCCAGATGCTCAAGGTGGTGCATGCATCTGGAGTTCATTTGTAGTGGATGGAGACCCTGATATTGCCATTCTCTCTCTTTTTCTCTGTCTCTCTCTATCTCTCTCTGCTTCTTTCTCTCCTTGTCTGTCTGTTGCTCTCAAATACATAAACATAAATGAACAAAAAATTTAAAAAAATATGTCTCATCTATAATAGATACGAGGGTCTTTAAGGAGTTAATGAATGAATTATGAAGGGGAGTTTATTTCATTCTTTAAGATAGAAAACTTAAATATGAAATTTCCTGGTAAGAAAATAAGACATATGTTCAATATCTAATACCTAGAATGTGTGTGAGTACTTGATATTGGTTATAACCTTCAATATCGACAATATCTGTGGAATTGCAAATACCAAGTCAACCTCCAGTGTGAAGACAATGACTGGTACCTGTCAGAACTGTGAAGAAATAGTGGTTTGTTACAAGAATTCCTATTTTCAATGGTGTGTGAAAACCTAGGAAGAGAAAAGTAAGTTTTACTTTTAAAAATATTTGTGTGTGCAAATGTGTATAAGCCTGAACATGTGCATATGAGTGCATGCATGTAGTGTGGGGAGTGTCCATTCTTCTGTGTGTACATGGAGACTAGAGAGTGACACTGGGTATCTTTCTCTATTACTCTTTAAGTTATTTACTGAGATAGTCTTTCATTGGCTTTTAGGGGTTGCTGATTCAGCTAGTCCATTTTGTCAACTCCTCCCAGTGACTCACTGTCCACACCTCCTTATAAAACCCACTTGTTTTTACATGGGTACTGGGAGTCCACACTCCAGTCATCATTCCTTCATGGTAAGCATTTTATGCATTGAACCATCTTTACAGCTCCCAAGGATTCTTTTTGTTTTATTTAATATGTACACTACCTATCTTCAATATATATGTAAAGTGCATTAGTATGTTATGAAAATGGAATTTTCTGCTTATCATCTATCTTACCTATTTATGCCAGAGAAGGTACAAATAGAATAAGAGCAGAAGCTAAATGAAATGGTTTTCTTTAAACAAAAATGAACACATAGCTCTACATGGAGATAATAGACTGAAAATTCATTCAGAAATTCTAAGAAAATACTATCATATTTATGAGACTTTGAAATTATCCACATAACCTATGGGTCAATGTTGTAGTTAAGATTCAGCATACACTTTCAATATATTGGTTTTATCTTTCAATATCTACAGCCATAATGGTGAACACAAACTATAGTATGTATTTATGTATTTATGTAATAAATCATTTGACATAATATGCAGCAACTTTTCTTTTCTTTTTTTAAATTTGATTTATTAGTTTTCTTTTCATCAAATACAGGCAGTTTGGTACCATTGTTTAGGCTCATCTATGATCTACCCCCTCCCATTAGACCCTCCTTGTTGATGTAAATGGGTCGTGCATTGTGGAGTTAGTCCCCAGTTATTGATATGCTAAATGTCTCTGCAAATCATGACCCAACATGTGACATTAAACTATATGTCCAAATGCTAGAGTTTACAAAGACATGAGAATCACATTTCTTTAATTCCAGCACTTGGGAGGAAGAGGTAGGAAGATCTCTTTAAGTCTGAGGCCTGTGTGGGTCTACAGAATGAGTTTCAGGTCAGGTAAATTGAGACCCTACCAAAAAAAAAAAAAAAAAAAAAAAAGGGAAGGAAAGGTGAGGAAGGAAGGGAGGGAGGAATGAAAGAGAAAAGAAAATCCAGTAAATCAATTTCCTGGACACAAAAATTCTCTCAATTTAAGTAAAGAACATATTAAGAAGGTCATACAAAATGAGCTACTTGGTTCCTTTGTAGGCATACATTATTGACTTAACTAATGCAAATCAGTATGTGTAGTTAAACATAAGAATAGATCCACATGGTCACCTCAATGGATGCAGACAAGGCCTTCAACAAGGTTTAGTATCACTTATGAAAAAGATGTGAAGGAACTAGGCACATAATTCAATATAATTTAGATCTATTATCTATCTATCTATCTATCTATCTATCTATCTATCTATCTATCTATCATCTATGAAAAATCTGTAGCAAGCATTTTTAATAAATGAAGAAAAACAGCATTTACTCTACAATCTGCAATAAGGCATAATTACTCACTCAACTCTTTCAATATACTGTTGGAAATCATAGCTAGAACAGTAAAACAAGAGAATGAAATAAAATAAATAGTACAAAAAAGTAAAATTATCTTTCTTAGCAAATGACATGATCTGTACTTATAAAGAACCAAAGGGTGATTCCAGACAACCTTTAAATCTATTAAATACTGCCATCAAAATAGCCAGATATAAAATAAAAATATCAAAACCAATAGTCTTTTTCAATATACTAATAAAGACCAATTGAGAAAGAAATCAGAGTAAAAATATTTCATGTACAGTGTCCTTAAATATTTCTTAGGATAAAACTAAACTAATAAGTGTAAGCCCTTTACAATGAAAAATTCAAGCCACAGAATAAATAACTAGAAGATACCAAAAGGTGGAAAGACACCCCCCCCCCCATGTTCATGAGCTGGTAGAATTCAAGTTGTGAAAATAGATATGTTACAAAAAGGAAACTGCATATTCAATGCAACCCCTACCAAAAGCAAAATAATATTTTTTACACAACTGCTAAGAACTCTTAAGCAGAAAGGCCAATGCTAGAAGTATTAATATACCTGAACTCAAATTGCATTATATTAGAGTCATAGTAAAAAAAAAAAAAAAAAAAAGCAGTACGATACTGGAGCTAAAGGAGAGAAAGAAATTAATGGAATAGAATACAAGATACAGAATTACACCCACACAGGCACAGCTATCTAATTTTTGACATAAATCTATCAGAAACACTCTTTGGAGAAGTGACAGCTTCATTTGCAAATGGGAAAACTGGATTTCCACATGGAAAAAAATGTAAGTAAACCCATACCTCTCACCTTGTGCAAAAATCAATTCAAACTGAAATGAGGACTTTAATGTGATCAGAAACTGCTAGGAGGAGAAAGAGATAAAACACTTGAAGCTATAGGCACAATTAGGAAAGATATTTCTGAAAAAGACTCCAGTAGCAGGAAAATAATCCCAAGAATTGACAAACGAGGTTCTTCATAGCAAAATAGTCATTTGCCAGAGTGAAGTAATGGAAGCTATGCAATGGGAGAAGATCTTTGCCAACTATCCAGCAGACAAGGGATTAATACCTAAAATATATACATGCTAGAAAAAACTAAGTCCTCACCCAAATAAATCATCCAATACATGAATGTGTTAATGAACTGAGTGGAAGGCTTCCAAAGACGATACACATGACCAATAAACAGTTGAAAAAGTGGCCAACACTTTTCAGGAAAATGCATTGCAAGTACATCTCACTACAGTTGCAATAGCTATTGTCAAGAAAATAAGTGACAATAAATGCTGGTGAGAATGTTCAGAACTAAGGGCCTTTATCACTGCTGGAGAAAGCATAAACTAGTGCTTCCACTGTGAAAATTATTGTTCCTACAAATAAAAACAACAAACAAAATATAATCTTGCTATACCATTCAAGTATATATCCAACATACCACAGAAGTACTTACATGTAGATGTTTATGCTATACTATTTATAATAGCTTGGAAATGGAAAAAATCCTGGATGTCAATCAACAGAGGAGTAGAGAATAGAAATGAGGTATATATAAAAAATGAATTTTATTCAAATGTACAGAAACGTATGATCATAATGTATAAGAAAATGGATGAAATAGGGAACATTATGTTAAACAAAATATGTCTGACTCAGAAAACAAGTGCTACCCTTTTTCTCATGTAGAACCTACATTTAACAATTCTACCTACATGTAAGGATACATATATACATATCTTTCCCTAATTAGTGTTCATAACAAGCCAGAACTGATTTCAAAGATAACAAGATTAAAGGAAGTCTTGCAGAGTAAAACCAAGAGAATTTAGAGGTGTTTGACAGTATGGAAGGGAAGACAGCAGCCTCAATCATGGACATTTTGGAAATGGGAAATATAAGTAGTTCTTAATTTTTTGAAAAGCATCTGTATTGATTTTTACAGTGGGTGTATAAGTTTACCCTTTCGCCAGAAGTGAATCAGATTCCCTTTTTCCCAGATCCTCCCCAACATTTGTTATCATTTATTTTCTGGATGACAGGCAATCAGGTATGGGTCTACTTACATTTTTTTTCCATGTGGAAATCCAGTTTTCCCATTTGCAAATGAAGCTGTCACTTCTCCAAAGTGTGTGTCTGATAGATTATGTGGGCAGGATAGAACCACAAAGCAATTTTAATTAACATTTTCCTGAAATTTAAGAATGTTGAACACCTTTTCAAGTATGTATTGTCATTTCTTCTCAAAGAAGGGCACTGGATTTGGCAAAGATGATAGAACTGAATCCCCTGCTCTCTATCCAAAGTTTGTTCAATCTTACCATTAGCTCTTTCAGGGATTTTTGTTTGCGCTGTTTACTTGTTTTCTTATTTTTGTCATTTTGTACTTATTCAATAAATGATTGAAAATAATACTGCTAATCTTTAATTAGTTACAATATGGTAATGTATTCATAACAATATGACTATGAGGTAGGACAGGTGGAAGCAACGGGGCAAGGCAAATAACACCTAAACATAATGATTCATATGCATGAAAATGTCATAGTCAAACACACTTTTTTCTACGCTAACCAGCACAAAATTTTTATACAATGGGGGGAAAAGTGCGTTTTTAAGTAAAACTAGTTTCCAATGAATTTAAAAATTGAATGAAATGTTTCCATTTATGTATTTGAGAGAAAGGGAGAAAGGGAGAGAGGGAGGGAAGGAGGGAGAAAGAGGCAATATAGAGAGAGAATGGTGGTACACCAGGGCCTGTAGCCACTGCAAATGAACTCCAGACACATGCACTGCCATGTGCATCTGGCTTACATGGGAAATGGGCAATAGAATCTGGGTCCGTAGGCTTTGCAGGCAAGTGCATTAACCACTAAGCCATCTCTCCAGCTTTCAATGAAATCCTTCTAAATATGTAAAAAGCTCTATGGGAGTAAGAAAAATCAGTAGTCTGGGTGGAAGGATGGTGTGGGTATGTATTAATTACATTCTCGTTGATGGGACAAAATATCCAACAAAAAGCAGTATAAGGAAGGCAGGGTTTATTTCAGCCTGCAGATAATAGGCCATCATGGTGTGGAATGTGTGCTGGCAGGAGCAGGGGCTCGAGGCAGCTGGTAACATTCAGCCCCCAGTGACAAAGCAGAGAGCCATGAATGCAGGTACTCAGCCAGCTCTCCTCTTTAATGTAGTTCAGGGCCCTCTAACCCAAAGAATAGTACAGCCCAGAGTTAAGGTAGATTTCCACCTCAATTAATCTAATCAAGATAATCTGTTTCTGGCTTGCACAGTTGCTAAACTAATCTAGATGATCCCACACCGATGAGTCTATATCCTCTCAAACTGACAATCAGTATAAACCATCACATTGCAATATGATAGCCAAATAAATGGGGACTGTTAGAGATTTTCATGATAATGATGACATTTACTTAAGGTTCACTAACCATTAATTTAATTTACGAAAGTAATATTATTAAAGAAAAATATCTCATTTTATAGATGAAATTGTTTTGGGACATAGAGCTAAGTCATCCTGAAAAATTTTCAACTTAATTCATAAATGATAAAAAGAAAAGTCCTAAACACTCTGATGAAGCTCCCTACAGGTTGTGCAGTGTGCTCCAGAGATGCAGCTTCCTCTGCAGTCACCTGTGCTAAGGTGGGCATTCTGGTGATGCAGCTGCCTTTAAGCTGAAGGTGTCATCCAGGATGGAATGAGACTGGTCATAGTGCTGTTGCATTTGAGTCATCTAGGGCTCCTGCTTGAGCCATCTAGTGCTCTTTGTAAGCACTATAAGCAAAACCTTACCCTGCTCTGTAAGTAACCCCAGTAAACTCATTGGTTTACCAAAAGTGGAAGGAAGGAAGGAAGGAAGGAAGGAAGGAAGGAAGGAAGGAAGGAAGGAAGGAAGGAAGGAAGGAAGGAAGAAAAGGAAGGAAGGAAGAAAAGGAAGGAAGGAAGAAAAGAAGGAAGGAAGGGAAGCCAGAGGGAAAAGTGTAGGAAATACTATTTCTGTAAGCAAGTGCAATCTCCCCAGCATCAAAATACTATTTAAAATATATATTTGAGACAGATAGTGGGCATCATGGATAGTGATGGCAAAATGTAGTTAAATATTCCTGAAAAATAATCTTAGAAAATTGGCTGTTCATTCCTCTCATGATAATAACTAAGTCTGAAACATTGACATAATAAATTAGAGGACACTAAATAATGGGAAAAAATCTCATTTTTATGAATTGGAAAATCATTTTAATTAAAATGGTCATAATTCAACAGAAGCTTAGATATAATTCAATTTTAACATGATATCAATGATGCTTTTGACAGAGCTACAAAACTGTCTAGAACTTGCATGGCCTCTTACAACTCTTGGACTAAGCTGTTTTCAACAAAATACAGCGTCATAGCCATGGTACTCACATTATTAATCTCAGCTGGAATCCCAGGACTTGAGAGGCTGAGACAAGAGTTTTTTACTATGAGTTTAAACCCAGCCCCAAATATATACTGAACTGTAGGCCATTTTGGGTTACAGTACGAGTCCATGTCTTAAAGAAAAGAACAGAGTTAAAGGTTTTATGTGACATCAAAATTTATCATAGGGCTGGCAAAATGGCTTAGCGTTAAGGCGCTTGTCTGCAAAGCCAAAGGATCTGAATTAGATTCCAGAGGACCCATGTAAGCCAGATGCACAAGGTGGTGCATGAGTCTGGAGTTCATTTGCAGTGGCTTGAGGCTCTGGAGCACCCAACTCTCTCTCTCTCTCTCTGCTTTTCTCTCAAATTAAAAAAATAAGTAAATAAAAAAAATATTATGAAATGTAGTAAAGAAAGCCCCATAGTGCATTCATGGACACACATAGACCAATGCTGCAGAATCAAGCCTGGAAACACCGTGCTCACCAACCTCCAAAGGACTTCCTACACACAGGTAAGAACACTCACTGAGAAAGGATAGTCGTCAGGAAACAATACTGGAAAGATTGAATGTCCACATCTAGAAAATGAGCCCACACTCCTTATTTCTCACCAGTTCAAAAGATCAACTCCAACTTAAATGGAAACATAAATGTCATATAGGAAACTATAAAGTTACTCAGAGAAACTTAAGGGAAATTCTGCATGAAACTGGAATGGGTAATAATACACAATTCAAACAAAAGTGGCCAGTAGAATTATACTAACATATACTAACAAATCTCTGCAAAACAGTGAAACTACTGAAGAGATAGCCAACATAATGGGATGAAATACTTGCATATTGTATGCATGACAAAGGGTGAAACTCAGAAAATTCAGTAGCAAAAGAAACACACACACACACACACACACACACACACACACACACAGAGAGAGAGAGAGAGAGAGAGAGAGAGAGAGAGAGAGAGAGAGAGAGAGAGAAGAAGAAAAGAAATAATAAGGAAAAAATAAATAGCCTGAATGGGGGAATGCAAGGACAATAGAAAAGTAGAAATGGTGAAAATAATGTTTAAATTAACTAATTCCACTAATAATGGCTATTAATAAAAACTTAAAGGACAGGGAACTTCTGGCCAAGATGGTGACCGCCTAGCTGCGCTGCAAATACCGGGGAAAGAAAGGCAAGAAATTAAGGGTTATCAGGGTCTTCTTGTCAGTGGGAGGGCGGGGGGGGGGGGAACAGGTAATCTCGGATCGCCTCTCGGGTGGGTAGTCTAGCCCCCCCCCATACAGCCCCCACGCCCTGCACTCCAAGCAGCTGTGCTCCGATCACGCTCCTGCCAGCCCTCTGTGCTGTGCTCCATTCGCACACCCAAGGGGATCTCCACTGCTGTGCTCTGCTCACACACCTATGGGGTTGCCACCACCTGTGGTCCGATTGGGCAGCCTGCAGACCCTCCGCAGCTGTGCTCCCATTGAGCTCCTACCAGCCAGCCTCCACTGTGCTCCGATCCTGTGCCTGCTGCAGCTGCCTCTGCACTACAATACATGTGCAGCGGGACCAGTCCCACAGCAAGGGCCACACAAGATCAGACTGAGTCACTAGTGCCAGCTCAGGTACCATCCCCTACCTGTCCGTCGCCGCCCATCCCCCACTCCCCTGTGGCAGGGGGTGCAGACTGTTTGCAGGCCCCACTGTTCCCAGTCAGATTTTGGGCAGCTTCAGGGTTTGCTATGTCAGTCCCCCTCCAAGCTCAAAGGCAGGCAGCTTTGGTGCATTACTGGGTGAGAATTCAGGCAACTTTGGTGCCCCTGTAAGGCAGTAGATAGGTGGCTTTGGCAAGTGAGACCCAAAACCCAGGCTGCTTGGCAACTGCCCCAGGGTGCCTTGGATTCTCATTGAGTTAGAGCCCAGGCTGGTCTACCCACCTATCTGCCCATACACTGTCATGGGTAGAACACAGTGCCAAAGAAATAACATGAAAAATAAAATGCAAGAAAACAATATTCCAAGCAAATGGTAATAAGAAACAAGCAAGTGTAGCTATATTAATATCGGATAAAATAGACTTCAAACAAAAATAATCAAAAAAGACAAAGATGGATACTTCCTACTTATCACGGGAACAATCCTTCAAGAGGATATTACAATCATAAATCTGTATGCACCAAACACAGGGGCACCACAGTTCATAAAACAAAACCTACTTGACATTAAAACAGAAATAGCCACCAACACCATCATAGCTGGGGACTTCAACACACCATTATCAGTAATGGACAGATCATCTAAACAGAAACTCAACAGGGAAGTAAGAGAGCTCAACAAAACCATAAAACTCTTAAACCAAATGAACATCTACAGAACTTTCCATCCCAAATCCACAGACTACACATTCTTCTCAGCAGCCCATGGAACATTCTCTAAAATAGACCATATACTGGGTCACAAAGACTGCCTCCACATATTTAGGAAGATCGACATAATTCCCTGCATGATATCAGATCACAATGCTATATTGCTAGAAATCAACAACAAAAGACTCTCCAAGAATCCCAATGGCACCAGGAAACTGAACAGCAAACTCTTAAACAAAAAATGCATAGTGGATGAAATAAAAGATGAAATTGCAAAATTCCTGGAAATGAATGACAATGAGAACACATTGTACCAAAACTTATGGAACACAATGAAAGCAGTTCTCAGGGGAAAATTCATAGCACTCAATGCCTTCATAAAAAAGACAGAAAGATCCCAAATCAATAGAATAACCATCCACCTAAAGGCACTGGCAAAACCAAAAAAATCCAACCCAAAGAGCTCCAGAAGGAAAGAAATGCTGGCATAAAAACAGGAGTATAGGGGCCTCTGAGGCTCTGGCTCTCTGATTTGGTAGGAGTTGATTTTTCTCTGTGTTGATCTCCTTCCCCTTTGTGCTGGTATCTGGTTCATCAGGAAAACAGCACCCTTGCTTGTTTCATCAATTTTCCTTAGTTTCAGTTGAGCCCCTTTTGAGGTATGTTGGGGCAGCTCTCTCCTTAGGATCTGCATCTATCTGGAAAAGAGAAGCAGATTCTCCAACAGAGAGTAAGTTAGCACCCAGAAAATTGAGATAACCCTTACTTGTTTGATAGAGAGTTTAATAGGTGTAGGCCCTCTTGTACCCCATGATTGATGGTAGCTTGATATTGGAGAGTGGGCTTATGTTTGGGTATGGTTCTGACTTGTTTCCCAGCTCCAGCTATTGGTCTCATACCACTGAGGTGATTAGTTAGCCAAATCAAGAGCAGTTGGTTCCCCACCATGGCTGTGTGCCACTATTGCACTTGTGTGGGCATCACATCAGGTTATTTGTTGCTAATTAGTTTATACCATGTGTTGCTTGGGCAGATATTGGTCATTTCCCCCAGTCGCCCATGTAGCACCTTCTGGCACTAGACACGCTGACTGTCTGGTGACTGACTCTCTCCTGGCTTCCAGACATGCCGTTCCATTTTACGTGTCAGCTGTGTATTGAGTCTTCCTCATTTGGGGAGCTGAAAACCCCATATAAGAGCAAAAAACCCTACCAGCTATCACATATATTTTAGTTTTTAAATGTTTAACTCAGGTATTTCTTTTCCAAGACTGAGAGAGAGAGGGAGGGGGGGAGCATTCAGAGCCTCTTGATACAGTGAACAAACTCCACTTGCATGTGCCACTTTTTGTATTTGGCTTTATGTAAATAATGGGGAGCTGAACCAAGGCAATCAAGCACCTTTAACCACAGGGCCATCTTCCTAGCCCTCATGTGTTCTTTCAATATGTTGTAACCAATAGTTAAGAGTGCATAAATCATAGCCATGCTGCTATGACATGACTTAACACAGACCTTGGCTGTCCAGGTAAAACACAGGCAGTGATTAGTCATGAGATCCAGGTGTCCCCTCATACTCATTTCTACATATAAGGAAGTTCCAACTGGGGGACTAAAGTGCTTCCTTGCAATGCCCATTGGAGCAGATTCAACTCCCGAGTATCTGCATAAAGCCAGAGGAGCAAAGTGGCACATGGAGGTGGAGTTCATGTGCAGTGACAAAGAAGGCCTGGCTTGTGTTCTCTCTCTCACCCTCCTCCCAAATAAATAATAAGTAATAAAAGTACCTTGAGTATAAGGAAGGTTTCTAACTTTGTTGTCTACAATTAGAGCAGGTCATAGGTTTATAACAAATCCATCAAGTTATGTATGTGTACATGTATATTTTTTGTGTATATGTATTATGTGACCTACATAACACACCTCAGTCAAGATATGGGATCTTTTATTACCCTCAAGAAAAATCCCTCATGCCCTTCTCAGTCAACAACTCCTTCAAAACCTCAGTATTAATTTTACTGATGATGGTTTATATTGATTATCAACTTTATGGGAGCAAGAATCACCTGTGAGGGATGACCTTGACTTGGATGAGGTGGGAATGCTCATCTTAACTGTGGGCAGCACCTCTCCATGGTCAGAGGTCCTGGACTGTATGAAAAGGAGAAAGAGGGCTGCACAACAGCATTCATTGTTCTCTGTTTCCTTCCTGTGGTCATTTGAATTTATGTTCCCAAATAGACTCGAATGCTTTACTAAAGCTTGTAACTTGGATTTCCAGCCACCAAGCTGGAAAAGGTGTCAGTGTGCACACATTTTCAAGTCCAGCCCTAAGGTATTACTGGGGCCAGAGCAGTGTCCAGTCTAAAGTACTCAGAGTGCTTGGGTGCCTCCTGGGCCTCCCAGAGTGTGCTTGCTTGTGGCTAATCATGGTTTTAATCTCTTGATAGATTTGGTAAAAGGGGCCAGCTTCTTCAACTATTATGAAACTTCCCCTGGGCCCGCGAGTCTGAAATAAATCTCTTCCTCCCATAAGCTGTGTCTGCTTAGACTGGTTTATATAACCCTTTATGTACACAGAGTAATAATGCAATAATGACAACATTGATTTATTGGAGGATTATTTCATTTTATACAAATATTATTTTCTGAGTTTTGAATTTCATTAAAGGCAAAACTTAAAATTGTGGAACACTGTATTTATATACCTCATAAGATAAAATTGGTTTCTATAGTTAAAACAAAACAAAACAAACAAACAACAACAAAAAAAAACAGGAGTATAGACCAATGGAATAGACTTTAGGGCCTGGATTTTGGGTCAAGCAACTATAGCTAGTTGATATTCGACAAAGGCCCGAACAATATAGGCTGGAAAAAAAAAAAAATAGCATCTTTAACAAATGGTGCTGGGCAAACTGGATAACCACATACAGGAAACTGAAACTTGATCCACACATTTTACCATGCACTTCACTCAAATCCAAATGGATCAAAGACCTCAACATAAGACCAGAAACTTGAATACTACTGGAAGAAAATTTAGGAAGTACTTTCCATGATATAGGAATGGAAAAAGACTTAGCCAAGTAGCTCCTGATCTTAAAAGTCACTCAACCAATGGGATCATATGAAGCTGAAGAGTTTCTTTACAGACAAGCATATAATAAGCAATTACCCACAGAATGGGAGAAAATATTTGCAGCTTATCCAGCGGATAGAGGCCTAATCTCTAGAATCTACAAAGAACTCAAAAATCTAAACAATAAAGAAGACAAACACCCCAATCATAAAATGGGGCAAAGAGATGAACAGGCAGTTCACAGAGGAAGAAATACAAATGGAAAACACACACTTAAGAAAATGTTCATCATCCCTAATCATCAGAGAAATGTAAATTAAAACAACTATGAGATTCCATCTTACCCCAATAAGGATAGCCAGCATCAAAAAATCAAATGAAAATAAATGCTGGCGAGGATGTGGAGAAGCAGGAACACTCATCCACTGTTGGTGGGAATTTAGGATGGTACAACCACTTTGGAAAGCAATATGGATACTCCTAAGAAAGCTGACTGTAAAGACACCAACAGACCCAGTTATACCCTTACTGGGCATCTACCCTAAAACCTTCAAACCACAGGCCAGAGAGATTTGCTCAACCATGTTTGTAGCAGCTCAACTCGTAATAGCTAAGAGCTGGAATCAACCCAGATGTCCATCACTAGAATACTGGATAACTAAGATGTGGTATATCTACACAATGGAATTCTATACAGCAATAAGAAAAAATGATACAAAGAAATTTGGTGAAAAATGGGTCAACCTGGAATAGATCATTCTTAGTGAACTTACCCAATCACAGAAAAAAAAAAAAAATCGACACATAGTCTCACTCATCTACAACACTTAACCTGAATCTACCCAAGATACTTTACATACTCAGCAAGCATCTCATGGACTAGACACTAGGATGGATGTGGAGGTTAGGGAGGGCATCAAAGGGGTTGGAAACACTATTCTATACCTAAATGGCAATGGTACCATAAAATTCTACTTCCTAAAAGACAGACCAAATGTCTGAACCTTCACTAGACCCTTACAGGAAACACCTGAACCACAAGACACTGGAGAGGGTAGAATCAAGTCTAACATAAATCTTCTACATCTTCTCTCCCTCCCTCTCCCCCTCCTCTCCTCTCTCTCTCCTCTCTAATTCTTGTATATGTTATTTTTTTCCTCATTTTCTTAGTGGGCACTGACCTGTAACCCCACTACCAGCATGGAGATATCATCCACAATGAGCTTTTGATCGGAGAAACATACAAGATTTCCTAAAAGAATGACAGACTTCTGTCAGAGTACTTGATGACCCACCAATGGTCAGTGGTAAGACCCTATTGCTGAAGACTCCATATGCAACTGACACGTATGAATGGTTAATATTAAAACAACATTCTTCCCTTAAGGCCACACATAGTCCCCCTTGCTGGAGGAATAATAAGTCCAACCCCCATCTATTCTGTAATCAACTAAGGCCCTGGGCACTTGGGGAAAGCAAAAATCAAAGGGGGTTGTGGGGGATCTGAAGCCTTCTACTGTGCTGACTGGCAATGTGTGTCTACTGGAAGGGTATATTGGAACCCACCTACTAAGGGGGACCTTATCACCATGACACTGTACCAGACCAGGGACCAAAATGGACCATGTTACCTCCCTCCCTTGAAAGGAAATGAGACCTATAACTTTGTTTCTCTTAAGTTTACAGAAAAAGGGAGACAGGTGTCTTGGGATAATGGAAAGTCCTGGTGACAGCATTTCCCAATACAGACCTGGCAGGGGCAGGAACAGGCATTGCAGCACTCACCCTTCAAGGAAAACATTACAATGAGTTGAGAGAAACTATAGACTTAGACATTCAGAGGCTGGAAATGTCCATTACTCACTTAGGGAAAAATATATGATTTTCTTGATAACTGTTAGCAGTACTGCAATAAATACAGGACTGAAGATGTCTCTTCCTCATACTGATTTCATCTACTTTGGATATTAAATGGGTGTAGAGATTACTGGAACATACTGTTCTCCATAACTGTGGTACTAATGATGTTCCTACTATCAGTATTTTCTTTTCTCATTTTATTTTATTTTCTACTATCAGCTTTTCTTTTCTCCACATACTTACCAGAACCTGTTATTCTTCATTTTTATGATACATTCTTCTTGTAGTATGTGCTGTCTCTGAGATTTTGGTTGACAGGTCTGTGATGATCAGTGACCCTGGATATATTTATGTACCTACTGGATATTTTTATGCCTGCCATTTTATTTGAATTTATTTATGAGAGAGAGAGAGAGAGAGAGAGAGAGAGAGAGATGCAGGGGGAATGGACATCACATGGCCTCTAGCCACTGCCAACAAGTTCAAAATGCATGTGCATGTGCCACCTTGTGCATCTGGCTTAGATGGGTTCTGGGGAATCAAAACCTGAGTCATTAGACTTCACAGGCACGCACCTTAACTGCTAAGCTGTCTCTCCAGCAACTGGTCAATATTTTTAATTGTTTACTGTAATCTATTGAATTTTACAGTGCATTTTCTTCAGACACCTAACTTTTTTCCATTATTTTAACCTTGTCAATGCTTTGACAGAGTCTAGAAACCTGTCATTTTTTCCCAACAGAATTGTTTGAATTATAACTTATAATAAAATTTTCTTTTTTATATTTTATTTACTTACTTGCATGTATATATGTATATTTGTGTGTGTGTGCATGTGTGTGTGTATATGTGTGTGTGTGTGTATATGTGTGTGTGTGTGTGTGTTTGTGTATGGATGTAACAGTGAATGCCAGATGCTTGAACCATGTTTTCCATTTTGCTTTTACATAGGTGCTGGTTGAACCTGGGCAAGAAGACTTTCAAGTAAGAACCTTTAACTCTTGACCCTCCTCCCCAGGCCCTCAAAATTAGTTATCTACTTATTTATTTGAGTTTTATTGTTTAAATTGTATTTTTAACATATTAGCATAATTTATAATCTTAATTAAATCAAGTCTTGCTAGAAAATGCATGCTTTTGACATATGAATCATATGAAGAACTTTGAGACTTTGGCTAAATTGTTCATTCTTCTATTCTCCCCAAAGAGCTGTCTGTGGAAGAATGTATAAAGCTGGACTGGATTTATGTGATTTTTTTTTTTTTTTTTTTTTGGCAAGCCATCATCCCCTAGGTAAAGCCAATTAAAGGATAACTGAGGAAGCAGTGGTTCAAAATATTGGCATATGGCACAATGGCACTAAGGCTTATTGATGGGGAGAATAGTCACATGGAGTATCATGTTGAAAGAAACAAATCTGAAGTTGAACACTTTGAACCTGGTATAACCCCTCCCCTCCGCTTTGTTTTCAGGCTCTGTAGTAGTTTTGGAGGCTCTTCTATTCAGTGTGTCATTTCCATGAGTGGGGAGGAAATAAACGCTTATTTCCTCTGTGGCTTCTGTGCTCGACACTATTTTCCACATGCAACACTTTCTTAATTTCTTGTTCTTCATGTTTCCCAAAAACATACTCTATTGGCATCACATATATCTTGTTTACTGAAATGTCTTTGTCCTAGTTTAGAAGTCTAACTGAGCCTCAGAATATAAATCAACATTCAAAAAGAGCAGTCCATAAATTAGGCAAAACTTTTAATTAGTTTTAAAAATATTTTATTTTTATTTATTTATTTGACAGAGAGAAAGAAGGAGGTATAGAGGGAGAGGGAGAGGGAAAATGGGCATGCCAGGGCCTCCAGCCACTGCAAACGAACTCCAGATGCATGTGTTACCTTGTGCATTTGGTTAAAGTGGATCCTGGAAAATCGAACCTGGGTCCTTTGGCTTTGCAGGCAAATGCTTTAACTGCTAAGCCATCCCTCCAGCCCACTTTTAACTATTATAAAAATGAATGTGTATGAAACTAACAATTTTATGCATAATGTTAAACTCTAATAATGATAAGTAAAATAACTGTCACGACAAAGTTCCTCTATAAATTTAAATTTTTTTAAAGAGAGAACATTAGTAGTAAGAGATTCATTGGAAGTATGGGTTATTCATAATTTAATAAAACTTCTTGATTGGGTCTGTTAATGGCTTTCAAGTTAGAGAGTTGGGAGTGTAAATTGACAGTCTCACAATTGTATAGATGTCTGTTGCTTAATTAAAAGTCCATCAAGTCCTACTTCAGGATTAACATTAGCCTGCAAAACAATTTGTCATCAACCCTGAGGGTATTTCAGTCTTTCTGCACTTCTTTGCCTGGGCTTATCTTTGCTGCTTTGCCTATTTCAAAAACTAAATTATTGAAATGTAAGTTGTAAAAAGGAAGAAAGCTAAGCATTATTAGAAAGGATATTTTATACCCAAAATAGTTATCTTGTCAAGTGTACATAGAATCATGAACATTTCTTTTATTTCTGTCTTTGCTACTAACTTGCTGTGTGATCTCCATCACATTAGACTTCATCTCTTTGTGTCTCACTTTCCTTGGTTGCTGACAGATATGAGCCTTGGAGGTCAGCTTTGGTCTTTGTGATCCTTTTTTGACTTGGCATATTTCTACAATATGTTTAAAATTGTTATTTGTTTATTAGAGCAAGAGAGACACGGAGAAACAGAGAGAGAGAGAGAGAATGTGCTCGCCAAGGCCTCTAGCCACTTTAAACCAACTCCAGACATGTGAGCCACCTTATGCATCTGATTTATGTGGCTTCCAGGAAGTTGAACCTTGGTCTTTAGGCTTCGCAGGCATCTCTCCAGACCCATAATACATTATATATATTATATATATTTCAAGGTAAGGTCTTGCTCTAGCCCGGGCTGATCTGGAATTCACTACGAAGTCTCAGGTTTGGCCTTGAACTCACAGTGATCCTCCTACTTCTGCCTCCAGAGTGCTGATAGTCAAGGTGTGTGTCACCACGCCCAGCTTAAAATATATTTTCATGTGTGCGACATTTGTTTGTCCTTATTCATCCTCCTTCCCACTGGTCTCCTTGTTCTCGGTGTCTCCTTCCTCCCTTCAGGAGTCACCCCTTCTGCTTTCATGTCACATTAGTTCTCTTTCCCTCTCTCCGTCTTAATATCTCCCTTTCTACTTCCATCACACATGCACACAAACACACTCTATTTTAAATGTACATTTTATTTTAGATTCTATATAGGATAAAAAATACTTATTTGAATTTTCTGAGTCAATTTTTACTATTTTTTAAATTTTTAAAATAGTAAAAGAGAAATCAAGTTTGACTTGAAGAGAAATTACTTGATAAGGTTCAGATATATGGAAAGATGGATAAGCTTTTATACCTTAACAATAGCTCTTTTGAGCAAGCAAAATAGATGGCTGAATATTATGACCTGTGCTACATTAACTGTCCTCCTTGTGAGCCAAAGAGGAATTATGCAAATCTCATCATCACCATTCCCTTTCTCTCAGAATGCCTGTGATTTCTCATTTGCCATTGAATTACTTGTGTCACATGGCAATTTTTCTTCAATTTGGTTCTGTGTGGAGTCACTAGAGATTTATTATTGCCCAGTGGCAGACAAACAAAAAACAAAAATTATCTTAGTACCACTTGTCAATAAGCTAAGCCCCATTCAGAAATAGTAGAAATAGAGAAATGCAAAAATATTTTTAACCTTTCAAATAGCTATAGTAGAATTTATAAATTCTTGGAGTAAAATATACGTTTTATACTATAACTTACTGACATATTTCCAATGTTTAATAGAGAATTTATTCATGTGCTGACTTTTTTATTCCCTTCTAAAAACTTAGGAGTAGTTGCTTTTTTCATAAGCCTTCTAGGACAAAAGATTTTACCTTCAACCACTGCTTCACACAGAAATGAAATATTTTTACATTTGTTTTCTTTAAAATGCTGATAGCTAAACAAAAATGGGTAACTGTAGCAGAATTGTTTCATCTTTTAAAATAAGGGTGGGTGTTTAGGCTTCTGTCATGTCTCTATATTTATGGCGAAAAGTCAATTAAAGGCAGTTTATGTCAGAAACGACAGCACTCCTCTCAAGCTCCACATCTCCGCTGGTTGCAAAGAGTCAGAATTACCATCCTTCCCTGGGCTGTCTTGCTTTATGATATCAATTAGCACACAATCTGTTTTGTTGGCACACGATAAAATTAGGATGCAAAGCAGAGTGACTGTGAAGTAAAACATTTTTCAGGGAGAGCCTGTTTTCCCCAAGCCTGCGAATGAAGAATTGGATCATTTTTCAGTCGGTCTGTCTGTCTTTACTTTGTCATGGATGTCAGATTTATTGACACTGCTACATGTAATGAAGTTAGGTTTGATGTTACCTTCTATTTTTCAACATGTTAGTATTTGACTTTATGTAATATATAGGTTCTATTTCTTCTTCCAAAATTTTGTTTGTCTAGAATTTGTTTGAAACTCTACTAATTCTCTAGAAAACATCTTTAAAGAATCACATTCCACATAAAGCAGGAGAGAAGGTTCACTAGAGGGTGCTAGTAGGCTGTATTGCTTTTTTTTTTTTTTTTTTTTTTCATTTAGCAGTATAATTTGCATGTTTTTAGGGATGCTTATATGGCTTTTATCTGATATTTGAGAATACTTATTTTTCTTTTTGTTTTTTGGTGAACATGTTCATTTTTGTTTTTTCAATGATAGGAAAGATACAGACCTCTTGGTTCATAATTTTGATAAGCTTTGTCCCACATGGACTGTCTGGGTGGCCTTTTTATCTTTATTGAAATCCCCTGATCTTGTCCTATGACATTTCCAATGTTTTTTGACAGAACATCACTGCAGCTGCAAGTGATTACTTAAGCCCAATTCTAAGGGCTTCAAAATGCACACATATCACTCCTGGGTATTTCTCTTAAGCCTTATGTAAATCCTAGTCTCCAGAGGTCAAGATACAAAGTAATCTGCCACCTGGCTCATCCTCATATGATTGGTGGAGAATCCAAACTCATCTGCTGAAGAATATACAGGAACAGTTTTTCTAAAAGGTCAAATAAAATTTATGCTTCATGTTCAAAACCATGGTATTTCAATTAACTTTTAAAAGTAGATAAGCAATATAGGGGATCTAGACTGTGCATAAATAGAACACATATTTTTATTAAACTAAATAAACAAAGTTTAAAGATTTTATGAGAATGTTGTTTGCATTATCTTTTTATTTATTTTTATTATTAGTTATGTACACAGTGTGTATACAGCCATATTGGTACCATGGTTAGCCTTCCCCCCGTCCTCGCCTCTCCACAGGGACACTAAACCCATCCCACTTCACCAGGGCCCCAGCTGAAACCATAGAGTGATTGGGGAAATGAGCAAGTGTGCTGCTTTCTTGGTGAACCTCGTACCAGCACAAGAGTGAAGGAGATAAACATAGAGAACACTTAACTCCAACCAAAGCAGAGATACAGAGTTACAGAGACTCCCAAGACCTCATCACTGAAGTAGACCTAAAAAGAACCCAACATGGCTCTGGGAAATTCATGGAAGAGGGGGTGGAAAGATCATTAGAACAACATGTTGGGACATTGCCTCTTACCCATAACTGATGGCTAATCCCACGATACATGACACACATTACCCTTTCAAAAGATATTTTTTTGAAATGAAAGAAAAAAAGTTCTAAGATAGTAGGAATAATTTCTTTAATTCATCATTATTTTGGTACTTGTTTGGTTGCCTTCTTTTTTGAAATATTAGTTCTTTTTTTTTAATTGTGAATTACTAAGTTTATTTAGGAGGAAATCACAAATTGTGGGATTTATTTAAAGGAGAAATTATAAATTATGGGATTTAGGAAACATGCTCTCATGTGGAAATACTGTATAGTTTATAAGCTTCACTAAGACAAATTGAGGTTTGGGGGGGGGGGAACTGGAGTGCAGCAGCAAGCAAATGGAGGGTAGAACGTAGATGTATCTGTAGGGAGACTTAGAACACACATGGCATCCACCATGTACTTTCCTGAAGAGGGAAAATATCAAAGCAGAGACCAAGAAATTTGGAAGAGAAATGAATAATGAAGAGAATTACATGCATGGTTACCCCAAGTTTAAGGAAACTACCCAGGTAGCAGGCCTGGAGTTAGAAAGAGTCTCCCCATGGTAGATCAGAGACAGGAGGAAATCCAAGTAATCAAAGTGAGAAGTTACCCCAAACGATACAACAGAGGCAAGCAGAAAAACCATCCAGACCAAAATACAATATTCTGTTTCCCCTCACACACATCCAGCCAGGCAGAGTAAAAGGGGAAGTCACTAACATGTAGCCAAACAGAGATAAGAGAGACTCCAGAGGCAGCAAACAACACACACATACCAGGGGTTGTGTTAGGAGAGAGGGAGGGGCTGAAAGGCCTTTATAGCATCTGTTGCAGTCAGGTTCACATTGCTGGTAGAAATCACCCAACCAAGAGCAGATTGTGTGTGTGTGTGGGGGGGGGGGGGAGAACAAGTTTATTTTGGCTTACAGGCTTGAGGGAGAAGCTCCATGATGTCAAGGAAAATGATGGTATAAGTAGAGGGTGGACATCACCTCCTGACCAACATAAGGTGGACAATAGCAACAGGAGAGTATGCCAAACACTGGTAAGGGGAAACTGGCTCTAACACCTAGAAGCCTTCCCCCAATAATATACTTCCTCCAGGAAGTGTTAATTCCCAAATCTCCATCAGCTGGGAACCTAGCATTCAGAACACCTAAGTTTATGGGGGACACCTGAATCAAACCACCACATTCTGCCCCTGGCCCCCATAAACTGATATCCATACATGATGTAAAATACAATGCATTCAGTCCAACTTTAAAAGTCCCCATAGTTTTTTATCAATTCAAGTGATGTTTATATATCCCCATAGTCCAAGATCTTTTAACTGAGCCATAATACCAACAAATAACCTCAAAAAAAAAAATCCCAAACAAACATAATGGCACAGAATAAACATTCACACTACAAAAGATGGGCATAGCAAAGAAATAGTCAACCACTACAAGATTCAAAACAACTAGGGCAAACATCAAACTCTGTAGCTTGAAGTCCAGCAGTTCTAGCCAGTGACAAATCTTCAAGTTCAATAATTCCAACCAGCACTAATTCTCTGGCTTTCCAATTTTGCCCCTCCAGCTAGGCTACTCGGTGTCCTGGAAAACTTCATCCGGCTGGCAGCTTTCCTTACCAGCCATCTCCTGGTCCTGGCATCTCCACCGGGTCTCCACTGCAATCCATGGTTCATCCTCATGGCCCCATTGGGTCTCCATGCAGGCATCCAGCAAACCTGCTTCACACTGCCCATGACCATTTTTCAAAACATAAGACCATGTTGCAAACTCAGTGACCCTCTCTTTCCTGTATTTCTTATACTCCACAATACCAGGTAGGGTGCTAATTTGTTAATTCAGGGGGGAATAAAGCAGCTTTTGAAGATACTCCTTGAGTACTCAGACCCCTTCAAAAGAGTCTACATTCTTCTTATTGACCCCATGTGGATCAGCTAGCTCATTCTCAAAGGTTGTAATCTCTCAATTGCAACTGAATGGGCAACCGTTCACCCAAATATTTTTCTTTCTGTGCCATATCCCTCTATTCACTCCAGTTCATTTCTACACAAAGCAACCCTGCACAACTTCTCTGGACATGGACATAAGAGCAAGCTTCTCACACAAACTGCTAGCCCAGTCCAAGCAAAGCTCTTTCTCACCCTCATAAGCCAAACCTCACAGGCCATAGTTCTTAACTGCATTCAGGTCTTGAAGCTCTGATCAGAATAGTCCATCAGGCTGTACTTACAACACTGCAAGGCATCTCATGCCAAGTTTTCATATCCTTCCACATTCCTCTTGAAAATCAGCTCCTTGGGCTGGAGAGATGGCTTGCGGTTAAGCGCTTGCCTGTGAAGCCTAAGGACCCTGGTTCAAGGCTTGATTCCCCAGGACCCATGTTAGCTAGATGCACAAGGGGGCACATGCGTCTGGAGTTTGTTTGCAGTGGCTGGAAGCTCTGGCGCACCCGTTCTGTCTCTTTCTCTCTCTCTCTGTCTGTTGCTCTCAAATAAGTAAGTAAAAATAAAAAAGGAAAAAAAAAAAAAGAAAGAAAGAAAGAAAGAAAATCAGCTCCAAAAGGCCAAAGCCACACTGTCAGGTATCTAGCAGCAATCCCACTCCTCAGTACCACTTTACTGTTGCAGTCAGGTTCACATTTCTGGTAGAAATCACCCAACCAAGAACAGCTTGTGGGAAAAAAAAAAAAAAAAAAAAAAAAAGGTTTATTTTGGCTTACAGGCTCGAGGGGGAAAGCTCCATTGGTGGCAGGGAAAATGATGGCATAAGCAGAGGGTGCACATCACCCCCTGGCCAACATACGGTGGATAATAGCAACAGGAGAGTGTGCCCTGAAATATTAGCTATTCTTGCCTGCAAAGCTCAAGGAGCCAGTTGCACAAAATGTCCCATTCTTCTGGAGTGGATAGAGGCCATGGCCGATCCATTATCTCTCTGTGTTTCACTCTCTTTCCCACTCTCTTACTCCCTCTGTCAAATAAATAAATACCAAAGTGACCTTTAAAAGAAATATTATATATTAAAATAATTGGTAAAAGATGGAACAGTTATTCCACAAATACACATGATATAAAGAATGGAGGGAATTCAAAACTTCAATTACCATGTTAATAGGAAGGTTATAATAGAACTTAATTAGAACCTTGATCACAGTCCAAATGTAATCTATTCAAACCTCAGATTTTAAGATAAATTATTTCTTAGGATTCTTGCTGTCAAAAACTCAGTCTTACTTATTTCTCACCTACAAAAATACAGAGATTTTCAGTGTTTATGCTATGTAACATGATTTCATTTTATTAAACATTTGCAACCTTTTTCAAATTTAAGACCAATGTTATAATCACTTCAAAATAATACTGGAGAATATTTTTGTTTTTTTGTTTTAGAGGCAAAAACTTGTATTTATTTGAGCAGTATTAAAAATAAAGGATAAATTTCAGATGTCCAAATGTTGAATGCTACAGAAATGGTTAACAATATCTGGGATGACTATTTTATCTTGCTTCTCATAGCATTATCCTGAAATGCTTTATTCTGAAATAATGTTTTGATACCTTACTACCTTAATCCCTGCCTCCCACACCACATTGGTCTGACCATTGCCACCTCTGTTGAGTTAGCATTTACAGTTATATAAGAATGTTGTCCCAAGTTGAGTCTAGAGTAGGAGAAAACTCCAGAATCAATGTTTAGAGGTTCAGTTGGACAGCTTCCTATTTCATCTGTGCTAGGTTAAAACTTACTCCCTAGTCTATTGTCTCTGTGCCTGTCTTAAATTTATTAAATACACAGTCTCCCTCAGGGCACCTGGCATCACAAATCTTTAAGGCAGGAGGAGGATTACAAGATCAAGCACACCTGAGTTACAGGGTCACTTCAAGGCAAGCCTATGTAACTTAATGACACTGGCTCAATACAAAGTGTGTGGATGTAGTAACAGAAGAGCTTGAGCCATTACAGCTCAGAACAGTGCTTGTCTAGTGTCCTTGAGGGCCTAGATTCAACCTCCAGTACCACGAAAACAGAATTAAAAACAAACAAACAAAAAATGGTCCTTACTGTTACATCAAAAGGAATCAAAATGACAGCTAATTTGATCAAGGCCACGTTGATGGACAAGTGGAGAAGCCAGTTCAGGACCACTACTGAAGTCCTGTTGGGTGGGTTTGTCAATACCACCCCTTAGTGTCTACTTGTGGCTGTTTATTCACTTCTTCCATATAACTTTGCAATAATTATTGTAATGATTTTTAAAATAAGTTTTTATTCAGTGAAAGAATGACTATAATGATTCTTTTCTATTAGCTTTATTGAGGCCCAGTTGGAAACTAAAATGGTGGATATTTGGCTGTTTTATGTAGTAGAAATATTTAAGCCTCACTTTCCTAGCAAAATGTAAGTACTAAGAATTCATTAATAGCAGTCTTCATAGTGCCATACTCTGACTCCCTTCCTATAGCTACAATTTGTACCCTTTAACAATTGTGTCACCCACCACCAAGCTCCTGATAACTTCTGTTTTATTCCATGCTTTAACATACTCAAAGTTTATAGATTACATAAATATAAGATCATACAGGATATTTTTCTATTTGTATTTGGCTTTCTTTTCATTCTAATCTTAATGATCACTCATCTATGTTATTGTAAATTGTAAGATCACCTATAAAGCTAAATATATCATTCCGGTAATCTTTTTTAAAATATCTATTTATTTTCAAGAAGAGAAAGATAGAAATAAGGGGGTCAGACATAGAAAATTGTTGTGCCAGGGCCTTCAGCCATTGCAAATAAACCCCAAAGACATGTGCCACTTTGTGTATCTGGTTTTATGTGGGAGCTGGGGAAGTAAATCTGTGTTGTTAGGCTTTGCAAGCAAGTCCCTTATCTGCTAAGCCATCTCTTCAGCCCCTCATTCCAGTAATCTATGTATGCACACATAATACATACACACACACACACACACACACACACACACAGATGTAATTCACACATTTTTCTACTTATATCTACTTATACCTCAATAGACAATTACATCCTTTCTGTATTTTATTTATCTATTGTAACTTGGCAATGAACACGGAAGCATAGAAATCTCTGATATAAATGCTGGCAGTCACACTGTTGGTAGAAATCACCCAACCAAGAGTAGCTTGTGGGAAAAAGAGAGGTTTATTTTGGCTTACAAGCTCGAGGGGAAGCTCCATGATGGCAGGGGAAATGATGGCATGAGCAGAGGGTGGACATCACCCCCTGGCCAACATAAGGTGGACCATAGCAACAGGAGAGTCTGCCAGAAACTGGCATGGGGAAACTGGCTATAACACCCATAAGCCCGCCCCCAACAATACACCACCTCTAGGAAGCGTTAATTTCCAATTGTCATCAGCTGGGAAACTAGCCTCTGGAACAACTAAGTTTATGGGGGACACCTGAATCAAATCACCACAAATACCAATTCTTTTTTTTTTTTTTCAGTTTTTATTTTATTTACATGCATTGTAACAGGCTATACGCTTTTATCCTTGCCCCTGCTCCTGTTATCCTGGAGGCCCTCTCAGTGGGGTTGTGGTATTCTCTGTTTGGACATGGAAGCCTGATTCAGTCCCTGTGTGGTAGCAGGGGGCCATGCCTCAGGATATTCCTACCCATGCTCTGTCTCTTACAATCTTTCCACCTCCTGTTTTGTTCCCTGCGTCTTGACAGACCTGTTGGTAGTCTGTTTTTATGTTGAGTTCTTTGCAGCCTCTGGATTTCTGCTTTAATAGGACTTGGTTGACCACTGTGTTTGTCTCCATCATCTTGGAACTGGTTGTGGGGTGAGTATAAGAGCAGTGTTCATGTTGCAGCCTCTTTCTATAGTTACTCCTAGGCCTGCAAGATGTGGTAGAGGTGGAACCTTTTGTGATGGGCAATTAGCTATGTTCTTACCTTATTGTTGGATCTTAGTTCTCAGTCTTCTCTGCAAACTGTAAAACATAGCAGATTCTCCAAACAAGAGTGAGAGTAGGTTGGGTTAAAGGCAGTATGTAATGCTATTTGAAAGCCCATTTTTTAAACTAATTAATTAATTTATTTATCAGACACACACCCACAGAATGGGTGCACCAGGGCCTCCAGCCACTGAAAATGAAACTCCAGAGGCATGTGCCCCCTTGTGCATCTGGAGAGCCCATTTTTCTCCAGAGAAAACTGGGAACTTCTTTCTGAAGTATGAGTTTCCTGACTATGCTATTCTGACTTGGTTTCTAGTACCTGATACGTGTGTTCTCCCATTGAGCTGTCCTTGTGTCCAATCAGAGAACAGTTGGTTACTTGGAGAAGTTTTGTGCCACTATTGCGAAAGAGTATACATCTTGTCCACCTGGTTGATCTCACAGTCTGAAAGGTCACCTGCTTATTTATGCTGTACATGGCTCTTGTCTTCCAGCAGCTCCCACAGAGCTTTCTAGCACTATGAATTCTAGCCAGGAGGGAGCTGGTTTTCCTTTCAGTTACAGCATGATATTCCAATGTCCTGTGACCACAGCCTGTGTTTTCTTTAGGATTTGTGTTACCTTTGAATTCTGTCAGGTAATCAAGTGTTTTGGCAATGGCCTAGACTATGTTGGGGGCCTCATGGAGCTCCCTGGCCAATAGCTCAATGATGGGGTGGCAACCCAATTGTAGGCCTGGAATTTCCTTGCCAGAGTCCATGGTTGTAAGGTTAAGATTTTTTCCTCTTCTGTCTGGGCTGCCCCCCTCCCTCTTTACTGATGGTTATATAGAATACTAGTCATAATGAGGGGTTCTATAGAGCTAATTCATGCTGTCTTAACTTTTGTGTAATTCCCTTCCCACCCACCAAATCCCCTACCCCTCCAAGCACCTCCAATCCCTGATATTCTGTCATTCCCATAACCTGTCTCATAAATCCTCCTCTTCTTTCTCCTTGGGTCTTCTCTCTACTGGTCTCATTCTAGGTTTATGCCCTGATTTCTTGTGCTGACTACTGTTTTACTCATCTGCAATTGATCCCAGTTAGGAACCTCAGATGAGAGAGTATATGCAGTATTTTTCTTTGTCTTTCTGTGCCTGTATGACCTCATTTAAGATGATTTTTTTCCAACTTCATATATTTTCCTGCACATTTCATTATTTCATTCTTTCCTTACCACTGGGTAGAATTCCATTGTGTGTGTGACACATCTTCATTATAGATTCATCAGCTGATGGACATCTGGGCTGATTCAAGTTCCTAGCTATTCCTAGAGCAGCAACAAACATGTCTGAGCAAGTATTTCTATACTAAAGAATTGAGTCTCTAGCATATGTGTGTAAGAGTGGTTTAACTGGATATTTTCCATCTTTTCAGCAGCCTCCATACTGATTTCCACAGTGGCTGTACAAGTCTGTACTCCCATCAGCAGTAGGTAAGGGTTCCTCCTTCCCTACAGCTTCACTCAGTTTTGTTGTCATTCATTTTTTAAAATTTACTTATTCATTGTTTTCCAAGATTAAGTTCCTTAACCACCCATCTCTCCAACCTTATTGTTTGTCTGGTGTGTGTGTGTGGGGGTGTGTGTGTGTGTGTAGTTACAAATTGTGATTTGAGATGGAATTATTTTGTAATAAAATTTTAAAGCTATTTTTAGTATATTCATGAATTACAATCTCTCGTAAATAAATCATTGATAATTTTAAACTTTAGGAAAAAATTCTATAATCTTATGTTCATAATCCACAAAATCACCATTAGTTTTAGTTATTTCCTATAAAAATGAAAAGAACTTAGAGAAGATTCTCTAGTGATATAATAGGTCATTACAGAAAAGGATACAGGGTTAAAAACAGCAAAGGAGAAAAACATTTTGCGTAGAGAATCAGGGAGGCACAGAGAGTAGCATGTAAGAGAAACCAGATGCACGTTTTGGTTGGTATCTTCCATTATAGTGCTTCATTCTCTCAGAAACAATGTGTGGCAACACTTGGAAGGAGTTGCCAATCAGGAAACCTCAATCAAGCCAGGGTAATTCATGAGAGGTCAGTCACATGTGTATAGAACATCTACCTAAATGATCATTACTTAGTCTCAAAAGAAAAACTCACCACCATCAAGTGCTCCAAGTGGACAAAATAGGTACTCATCATAAATCACATTATTGTATTGGTTATCTGGGTTGGTATGATGCCTAGCATATATAGATACAGAGTTTAAAGTTACTTGGGTGTTTAGAGGACATCCAGGAAAAGTGCAAGGGTCCATCATGTAATGCTTTGAAGTGTTCAAGATTTGACCAGACATATATAACAAAAATACTATAAATGTTTCATATTTTGTCATATATTTCAGAAAATTTGATAAAGTATATTATTTTATTTTGAATATTAAAGATATAAATTTCATTATTAAAGAATTAAAATTTTAGCTTTTGGTCATTTTATTTTTTAAATTAAATATATTTATTTTGACAATTTAGAAAATATATAGTGTATTTTGATCATACTTTCTTCTTCATTACTTTCTCTTGATTCCTCACACTCCTGCTAACCCCTGTCTTCCTAATCCTTCTATTTTGATCCCTCTTTTTTTTTTTTTTTTCCTTTTGGTTAAACACCAAGTTTAATAAGGATACTTACATGGGCATAGTTGGAAGATTATTTAGTGAAGTATGGGCAACTTTCCAGTGCTGTAGCCATTCAAGAAAATATCTCCCTGTCCTCCAGAAACCATTAATTACCAATTGCAGCTCTGGGAGAGACAGAGCATTATCAGTCCCTCCCCTACCCATGACAGAAGGTTAATGGAACCAATCCTGAGTAGAGTTGTGCTTGTCATGTAAAGGACAACTGCTGTGAGTTCATGAAGGCAATTGTCATGTCATTTCACTCCTGTTGATACAGTTGTTCATAGCATTGATCCCATCCTCTGACTTTTACACTCTCTCCACTCCTACTTCCATGATGTTACCTGAGCCCTAAAAGGGTAAAATAGATATTTCATTGTGACTGAGCGCTCACCAGTCACTTACGTTCAGCATTTTTCTCAGTTATGAGTTGCTGCAGTGGCTATTATCCATTGCGAAAAGAAGCTTCCCCATTGATCAATTTCTTTAGAATGAGAATATACACAGCCATATGCTCAGATATAAATTTAGAATATAGTATTCCAGGATAATTTATAAGTATCATTAGATCTTACTATGCAAGTGGACAGTCAGAAGCTACATAGTAGTGCAAATCCTGTGACAACACTTGAGGAACTGGGCAAACACACTGGAATCAAAGTGTTGCAGGCATAAGCACAGCAGAGAGACTGAGGAAATGAATAGTTAGCCATGATCTCCAGCTTGAGCTGTACTACCAGAGCCCTTAACCCAACCAAGTATATCCTCATAATATTGGATTTACCTGAATGATCCAAAATAATATACCTCCCTGTGCATCTCATGACTGCAATCTTGTTTGCACAGGCCAACTACTACCCATCATGAATGGATGGCAACCAACTACCAAATATCCCCATCCAGATTTAACAAGGGTTTGTTCTTATTTTATTTTATTTTATTTTATTTTATTTTATTTTATTTTATTTTATTTTATTTTATTTTATTTTATTTTATTTTTTGTTGTTGTTCAGAAAATCAGCAGTCAGTATTCAAGAGATACTCATTATACCATTAATTCATTCTAACTAGTAAGTCTGGCTTCCTAGCTGCACTTTATTCTGTTTTTACTATGTATCTAAATTGAAAGACTTTATACTTATCTTATGTAGTTCTTGTTGTAGTATTTATAACAGATTTTGGTGCTTCTTAATGAAGAACATGGCTTAGGAAGCAACATGGCAGAGATAAAAGCTTTCTCCACTACAGAATGCTAATTTTTCATGTACAATGGCCCTTTTCTATGACAACGCCCTATCCAAACTTTTAAATTTATTATCGTGTTAATATTTTAGGGTAGTAAGGACCTCGGTTTGATTCCTCAGAACCCACATAAGCCAGATGCACAAGGGGGCACATGCATTTAGAGTTTGTTTGCAGGGCTGGCACACGCATTCTCTCCCTCCCTCTCTCTCTCTTTTTTTCTTTCTACCTGCCTATTTCTGTATCTATCTCTCTATCTCAAATCAATAAATAAAAATAAAATATTTTTAAAAAGTAGGAACCTGGAGTGGTGGCACACACCTTTAATCCCAGCACTTGGGAGGCAGAGGTAGAAGGATCAATGTGAATTCGAGGCAACCCTGAGACTACATAGTGAATCCCAGGTCAGTCTGGGCTAGAGTGAGACCCTACCTCAAAAAAAAAAAAAAAAATCTAAATTAAAAAAATAGTAGGACTTCATTATTGATGATACCTATAAATCACTATGAGAAAAACAAGGGAATCCTAGGAAAAAGCTAACTACTGATAAGACATTTCTTTTCCAAAACAAAAAGCTCCCCTTAAGTAATTTTGCAACCCTTTTGAATGGAAATGGCCCTGTTTTGAAAGGCATGTACCATTGGCTCTGTGAAAACCCTATTTTCATATACATAATTCTTTCATCATTGTCCTTAGTACTATTTAACTTTGCTGAAATGAATTACATAAAAGTAAAAGCAAGAAATCAATGTCTCTTTCAGAAAGTAAGTGACTTGGAAGACAGATAGCCTCTCCTGATCTTGAATTTATGATGTCAGTGCCATTGTTGCAATACCTGGATCTTTCTTAAAGTGTCTTCTCTATGGTATGGGAAGACATAACACTTTGAATATCAAACCTGTGCACTTGTGTTCACAGAAGAAGCAGAAAAAAAATCGCAGGTACATGGAAAAGAAATATGAATGCACTTGTGGGGTGAAATACTTCCTTCTCTGACCTCTAATTTTTGTAGCAATTTTCTATTCATCAAAAACCTGGTCATCTTGACTTCTAAACATTTCTCTTGGATACACTGAGGTAAAGATAGAATGCCAAGGTAAGCCTTTTCTATGCTAACTGCCTAAGTGAGACAGCTATCACATCAGGTGCCCATCTGTGGAAACGACCATAGAAAATACTAGATGTTATTTTACACAATTTCTTGAAACCATTTTAATGAATTTTTTTATGAGTGCATCAAGAAGTCATAAATGAAAAGGTATTTTAATACCAATTCAATGTTTTCCTAACTTCATTTTATTTACATGTCCTTTAAGTCAATCCAACAAAACTGACATTGCCATTGGACTGTGAAGTTTAGATTTGTTATATTCAAAACTAAATTTAACTGAAAAATATGTCTAGCTTCCCTAAGCATTCCAAGACTCTTAGGCTGTTCATCCCTTCCCTGGAATTGCAAAAAAAAAAGGGGGGGGGGCATCTTTTGGCTTCTAAATCTATAGACACACATTTCTCTGACAATGACCTGAAATGTTCAATGAAAGAATTTTGTCATCAGTATTACAGTACTAACAAAATAACTGACCATTTTACAATCCTACTACAAGAACACAGCACTTACACAGTCATGACACAGTCACAGTATCCAATAAAATATAGTTTTTTGGTGTTTGTAATGAAATTGGTAGTAAATTCAGGATTATAAGAATATAATCAACACATTGTTATATTTTATGCAGTTACACGTGTGATACAAGTTCAAGTAATCAGAACCAGTGGCATTTGATAAACTTTGATCAGTTGCATTTCTTCCATTTACTACAAATGTACCTGTTATTGAACATTGTCCTCTTATAAGTCACATGGTCAAAACTAATATACAGAGATATTATATTATGATCATGATAGGTATATTGATTATCTTGATTTGAGTAGACTTTACAAAGACATACCTATAACTCATCAAACTGTATAGCTCCATGTGAGAAAGTTTGTTAGTTATCATTCATATATTAATGAAAATGTTAAAAATAATATGATAATATACTTTTGTGTGGCCCTATACCACTGAGAGGTACTCCCAGCAATCAAACACTTAAAAAAAGAATGCTAAAATAGCAATAATTAACTTTCATAATACCCTTTGCTATGTCATTAGTCCAATACTTGGTGATTGAATCAGAGAAAAACAGATATTTTGGTTTGGTAACTCTTTATCAGAATGTTTTGATAGTATCAAGGAGACATGGCTTTATTCCATTTTTTTCAGGGGTCTTGAGTTTACTTTTTTATGGTTGTTCAATAATTAAGGAAGCAATTTCACATAAAGCTTTAATAGCCTCTGGGCTTACTTTTGATATTTTCCAGTAAGTTACATGTTCTATGCTTATATTGTGTCCAGCAGAAAATAGCATTAAGTTTATAAATTATGTTTGCATGAATTTAAATTGAAATGCTGGTTCTGGGGATGTCTGGTGACTACATAACTCTGTCCTTGTAAACAAGCAAGGTGAGGTGATATGGTCAGAATGTTTGTAATCAATATTTCATCTCTTCCTGAAAACTTAACTAAACTCCACTTTCCAGTTTCCATTGCAATGTCGACTTGTGGTCCTGGTCTCACAGACCATTGCTGATTCAAGTGTGTCTCCCTTTAAAGCTTGGCTTGTGGAAATCTCCCATGTATGAGATATTTTTTAATCATTTTTTTCAATTTTAAAAATTTATTTATTTATTTATTTGAGAGCGACAGACACAGAGAGAAAGACAGATAGCGGGAGAGAGAGAGAATGGGCAAGCCAGGGCTTCCAGCCTCTGCAAACAAACTCCAGACGCGTGCGCCCCCTTGTGCATCTGGCTAACGTGGGACCTGGGGAACCGAGCCTCGAACCGGGGTCCTTAGGCTTCACAGGCAAGCGCTTAACCGCTAAGCCATCTCTCCAGCCCAATTTTTTTTTAATCATTTTTTTTCTTGCTCAGTAGAATAGACATTCTTAGTAGCTTGAAGGCCAAGTGCCACAAAATAAAAGGTCTTTAAATCCTTTCTTGGAAAAGTGCTACCTAAGTGCTACCCAATCAAGAATCTCTTCATTTGACTATTATATTAATGATGGTAGAACTGTAGGTAGGAGGCAGTTAGAATATAACAATTTCACATCCTACTTGCTCCTGCAACTGGAATTTCCTTAACCAACGCAGGTACTATCCTTGTCATTTATTTCATTAAATACTTGCAAACAAATGCCCATTTTATTGATTATTTACTGCTAGGTTGCCTTTCCCCAGTCCAAAAACAAAGTTAAAGAGTAGTACATAATGATGAAGCTGTCTGATTGCTGTTACTGAAAAATATGCTATAGTATGTGGTAGTGTTTCTCCTGTTAATACTTCTTCCCCAAGTAAGACCAATTTTAATTTTCCTTAAACTTTTACATCTCTGGCCCTATAATTATCTCTATAAAATAATGGCTAAGGAAAATTTAATAATCCTAGTTTATTAATCTTTTGATTACTAGCTTTCAATGTCAGAATGAACTTTGAGAATGAATGAGACTGGTGGTTTGATTCAAGTGTCCCCCATAAACAGGTATTCTGAATGCTAGGTTCCTAACTAATGAATATTTGTGAATTTATGGTTCCTGGAGGCAGTGTATTGTTGGGGGTGGGCTTATGGGTATTTTAGCCAGGTTTCCCTTGCCAGTGTTTGGCACACTTTCCTGTTCCTGTTGTCTACCTGATGTTGGCCAGGAGGTGATGTCCACTTTCTGCTCATGCCATCATTTTCCCCTGCCATCATGGATCTTCCTCTCAAGTCTGTAAGCCAAAATAAACCTTTTTATCCCAGAAGCTGCTCTTGGTTGGGTGGTTTCTGCCAACAATGTGAACCTGACTACTACAGTATATTTAGAACCTAGGAGTGGTGTTATTTGCAGCAAGGCATCTGATTGTGTAGCTTTGATCTTTTGGAGCTGATTTTTAAGAGGTATGTGGAAGAATTTGAAACCTTGGCCTAAGAGACACCTTGTAGTGCTGTAAGTACAGCTTCATGGCTGTTCTGGTGAGAGTTGAAAGATCTGAATGCAGTAGCAACTATGAACTGTGAGGTTCAGCTTATGAGGGTGAGAAAGGGCTTTATATGGACTGGTCTAGAAGAAATTTGTGTGAGAGGCTTGCTTTTATGCCCGTGTCCTGAAAAATTTTGCAGTTTTGCACTGCATAGAAATGGACTGGTGTGAGTAGAGGGATATGGCACAGAAAGAAATCTTTGGGCTGAAAACTCTGCCTGTTCAGGTGCAATTATGTGAGAGATTACAACTTTTGTGATTGGGCCAGCTGAATTGGGCCAGCATTAGGGCAGCATGAAGAATGTTGAGTCTTTTGAAGGGGCCTGAATACTCAAGGACAGTCCTTTTCTTCAAAGTCTGCTTTATCCCCACCATCTGTATTAACAAATTGTCACCCACCTGGTATTGTGGAGTATGAGGGGGCCATTGAATATGTAACATAGTCTTGTGCTTTGGAAATGGCCATGAGCAGTGTGAAGCAAATTTGCTGAGTTGCCTATATGGAGACCCAATGGAGCCATGAGGATGGACCATGGGTTGCAATGGAGACCCCATGGAGATGCCAGGACTATGAGATGCCCAGTGGACAACTTAGAGAAACTCAATTCCTTTCCTCCTTTCAAGACCCCCAAGTTCCTACTATTCAAATCCCATAAACTTGAGATTGCAAGAAAGAAAATTTCATGTATAGTGATTTGTGGACACCTAAGAGAAACAGGTTCCTGTTAGCTTAAGAATGGGGCTGGAGAGATGGCTTAGTGGTTAAGCACTTGCCTGTGAAGCCTAAGGACCCTGGTTCGAGGCTCGGTTCCCCAGGTCCCACATTAGCCAGATGCACAATGGGGCGCACGTGTCTGGAGTTCGTTTGCAGTGGCTGGAAGCCCTGGCACGCCCATTCTCTCTCTCTCCCCTTCCATCTGTCCTCTCTATGTCTGTCGCTCTCAAATAAATAAATAAAAAATGAACAAAAAAAATTAAGAATGCAGGTCGTGTTGTATTTTCCTGGGATATGTATTTTAAATCTTTATTTTTTTCTTCTTTTCAGGTAATAATTCTTCTAGTAGAGATAACCTGTTCTCCTTCATGTCTCCTCCTAGGGCAATGCATTGCAAAGATTAATGTAATATGGATCATGTGTCTTGGCTAAGACAAAACCTGGAAGAGAGTAATTGCAGGTTGAGGGGATTGGGAGAAACTTCTCTCTAGGAGTTTAAATGATTTGTGAGGTATTGTGTGTTTGGCCTTGGCCATGTGCCCATGCTGCCCGTAGGTCTCCAGGAAGATTTCCATTTCACCTACCCTTCCATGAGCTGCTGCACTGAGTCCGTGCCTGGTGCTGCTGTTCTGTACTGCCATGGGCCTATACATTTCATGGGTCATACTTGTAAAACACAATTCTTTGTTTTAAAACTGGATTTCTTTCAAAACATATGTAGGGTGAAATGTTTAAAAGAAAACAACTCAGAAGTTGAGAGTCAAATCAGACACGTCAGAGTACTTGATGACCCACCAAAGGTCAGTGGTAAGACCCTACTGCTGAAGACGCCATATGCTGTTGGCAACAACATGGAGTGACATACCTGGAAGCTAGAAAAGAGTCAGTCCCCAGACAGCACGTCTAGTGCCAGAATGTGCTACATGACCAACTGGGGGAAAATGACCAATATCTGTCTAAGCAACTCATGGTCTAACCTACTTAGCAGCAAACAACCTGACGTGATGCTCACACAAGTGCAATAGTGGTGCACAGTCACGGTGGGAAAAAACAAAAAACAAAAAACAAGCAAAAAACAAACAAACAAAAAAAACTGCTCTTGATTTGGCTAACTGTTCTACTCAGTGGACTGGAACCCATAACTGGAGCTGGGAAACAAGTCAGAACCATATCCAAAATATGAGCCCACTCTACATTATCAAGCTCCCACTAATCATGGGCTACAAGAGGCCCTACACCTATTAAATTCTCTCTAAAAAATAATGGAGAATCTTCTCTTTTTCAGACAGATGCAGATCCTGAGGAAAGAACCACCCTAACATACCTCAAAAGGGCCCCAGATGAAACTAAGAATAATTGGCCAAACAAGCAAGTGTGCTGTTTTCTTGGTGTACCTGGTATGAGCACAAGGGTGAAGAAGATCAACACAGAGAACAATCAACTCCTAACAAACCAGATATCCAGAGACACAGAGGGTTCCAAGACATCATCACTGAAGCAGACCTAAAATGAATGCAACATGGCTCAGGGAAATTTGCAAAAGAGGGGGTGAAAAAAATGTCAGAGCCACATGTTGGGTCATGATACACAGAGACATTTTCTCCTACCTGTACTTGATGGCTAACCCCACAATGCACGATCCATATACCCCAAAAATGAGGGTCCCTGTGGAGGGGGGAGGACAGGGAGGAGGCTAACTGATGCCAACTTGATTGTATTTGCTGAGTACAATACTAATAAAAATAAATAAATAAATAGAATAAAAAAGATGAATAAAAAGAAAACAACTCAGATGTCAATAATGAATGATTTCAATTTCTATTCCTTTGTGACCTAAAAATCAAGCATTTGTTAGGAAAATGCCTACAGCAGGCATACAGTTTGGGATTCATTTTATGCCACAGATTAAATTATTTCTTGTATATATATTATTTATTTCTTCCACTTGAAATATATAACTAATAATTTTCAACAAGACTAGGTTAGCAGTTACATTTTCCTCTTTACTTAATTTTCAAAGTCACTTGACATCCTTGGAGCTCTAGTATTTTACATCACAAATCATAAATTATGTTAATATTGGATACAGGGAGTTCTAACATGCTACATGTAAATCCCAAGCCTGGGGAACTGCATATTATCTTACTGGGCTTCCAGCTATCACTTTTTTATAAGTGACCTCAAAAGTTCCACACCTTTTATTGCCAGAACAGCCACAGTTAAAATTGGCAGGTAGCAGAGCAAATTAATAATGAGATTATGAGCAATATGAAAATTTTGAAAAATCTATTACTTTCTTTATAACATGTAGTAATTTGAAACTTTATACTGGGATACTAAGACTAGAATTTCATGAAAAAACTTATAATCATCAACCTCAAGATGGATGCATTTGATTATTTTTAAAGTATGTGTCTATTCAGGAGGAAGGCAAGTTAGATTTTACTCTCCATCAGAAGCTAAGCAAAAATCATCATCAGAAAGTATGCATTTTTCTTCTAATGGATATTTATGTGAAAAGGCAAATTGTTGAAAAAGTTATTTAAAAATTGTATTTACATATTATGTATGTGTATGCATACATGCCAGGGCTTCTTGTAAACAGAACATTAGATACTTGTACCAATTTTATTCTTGTTTCTATAACTTTATGTGGGTGGCTGGGGAATTGAACCTAGGTCAGCATGCCTTCCAAGGAAGCATCTTTAACCACTGAGCCATCTTTCTCCCTTGAAGCTACTTTGTGTAGTTGAAGTGAAAAAAATGAATATTAAGTAATAATGATATAGTTGAATTTTAAGAAAGGTTTTAAGGTTGTCTCTTTTTCATTTCACTTGAAGGTACCAAAGTGAAGCACAAACACAGAACAAGTCAACAGTAACATAATAAAAATAGCAAATTTAATATCCAAACCATAACTGAATAGATATACCAAGCTCACGTTTCATGAGGGAGTGTGGTAGGACATATCAACATGTGCTGGCTCTGAGTCTTGCAGATGCATTGACCCTTGACTCAACTGCTTAATTGCTACATTACAACAGGCACCTTTTTTAACCTCCCTCAGCCTCAATTTTCTCAGTGTTGGATGGAAATAATAATGAGGTTAATAAATCCTACTTCTTATTATCTTTAAGAATCATCTTGAAGTAACACATGTATATAATAAAATTAATTCTATTGAGAGTAAGTAAAATGACCTATGAGCAGTGACTTTCCTGGCTGTTAGCACCTGGTAGATTTTATCAAAGTCTGTGTGTGTCAAACCAAACACTTTAAGTGTAAGTGCAAAAAAAAAGGGAAAATTCCCTGCCTTCTTGTCATTGTGTGGCCAGCATGGGGAACATGCATGATGAATAGGATATATTCATAAATCTGAAATAGGAGTAGGCTAACTCCATCCAGAGAGATGCAGAGATAGAGGCCTTTGTAAGATATGTTCAATCAATTAATGTCACAGGCTCCTGTGCTGCATTTCATCTAAGAGAAAATTCAGGAAGACTCCTGAGAAGGATTTGCATATTTAGCACATGAAAATATGAGACACTGAATTAAGTTTAAATGACATATAAACAATGGATTTTGATCACCATAAATGTTCCCAATAATACATGGCATGTGCATGTAACACAACTTATGTGTAGGGTGTTTGAAATTGAATTTGCTCATAGGTTCTGTTATTGATCTCTAACTATATCATGAATACAAAATACATTAAACTCATATCAGCTAATAATATGTCTATTGAAATTTCACCTTATTGGGACTGGAGAGATGGCTCAGAGTTTAAGGTACTTGGCTGCAGAGCCTAGTGATTGAATTCAATTCTCCAGTGCCCATGTAAAGCCAGATGCACTAAGTGGCACATGTGTCCATTTAAAGAGGCTGGAGGCCCTAGTGTGATATTCTCTCTGTCTCTTCCGTCTCTCTGCTTGCGAATAAATAGACAAATAAAATATATTTTAAAAATATTTCAAAGGGGAAAGTGGGGGGAGGGAGGGTATTACTATGGGATGTTTTTTATAATCATGGAAAATGTTAATAAAAATTGAGAAAAAAAATACTCACCTCATTTAGTACAATTCTACAACATAGACTCCACATTTTTAAAGGATAGTCAAAAAGGTCTTGTTTAAATATTTATAAAGTGCCATGATTTTTTTTACCCTTGCTAAAGTATTCATGACTTTATTTTCTAGAAGGAATTCCTCCCTCTCTTCCTCACCTCCACACCTCCACACCTACCATCCTCATACTCCAGCTCAGACACTTCAGGCTGTTCTCTCCTCCTCCCCACTCCAGCCTTATTCTTACAATATCTGAGACAATGGTATTGATTTCTTTTACAGCACTTATCTTGTGTTGTAATTATAAACTACTTAACACAATTATGCAATCATTACCCATCTTTTCTGCTATGAGGCTCTACTCTATGTCTGTTGCTCACAGTAGGAGCATGGCATTCAGTGCAGGAGATATTATTTTTAAAAATGAAACTGCAATTCACTGCAAATGAAGATACTTGGACTTAGGGATTGAGGTGTGATTTCCCTTGGCAGGCATTTTTACAATCTAATTGATAGTTGTACCTTCAAATTCTGATAATTGTGTCCTCAGGAGCTCTGGGAAAGATAACAATGAAAGCAAGGACCCAAGATTCCTGAGCTCAGGGTCTTAAGAAGATATTTTGGAAGAGAGGCTCTTCTAATCCTCACAGTCAGAGATATCCTACTCTGGTGAAAAATATACCTCCACTTCCTCCACTTTCTGGGCACTTATGCCAAGAAACTATTTCTTTTTTCTTGTTTTGAATTGGTGGTAGCATAACTTCATCCTACAATTCTTTTGATGATTATACAAAATATTTGCAAAATACTTTGTCCTGTTCCCAAACCTAGCACATGTTCAAGTAACAAGAACAATAAAGCAATAATAATAATAATTGACCAAGTCCACACAATTTGGGCAAAATGGTACAATTTAAAACTATCAGTGATGAGATGTTCTAGCACTTAAGATACTTGCCTGTGAAGGCTAGGGACCAAGGTTTGATTCCTCAGTATCCACATAAAGCCAGATGCACAAAGTGGTCCATGGAGTTCATTTGCAATGGATGGAGGCTCTGGTGTGCCCAAATCTCTCTCTCCCTCTCTTTCTCTCTGTCTACCTCTCTCTCTCTCAAATATAAATAAATAAATAAATAAATAAATAAATAAATAAATAAAATTGTAATGACATTATTGTTCATGAAAGGCTTTATTCAAAAGCTGAAACCTCAGTTGGTCCACTGATAAAACTGGAACTTTTAGAGGCTTCATGAAGTTATTCAAAGCATTGCTCTATAAATTCAAGTGTAGCATCTGACATATGAACTTCTAAAATTTCACAATCTTTGCAACTCAAAATATGCTTCTATCTTTCATCATTGGGCACAGGTTAGAATGGAAAAATATTGAGCACTATTCTGAATCAGCTGCATCAAAATGTAAACCTTAGATAAACCCTAGTTACTCAGCATCTGCCAAAAGTCTTGAGGCCAATATCTTCTAGATAGTGGTTGCAAAGAGTTACCTCAGGGCAGCTGTACCAATGCTAGGGTACCACGGAAGCCTGATGACTACAGAGATGTCATGTTTGAGGTCAGTCCACTATTAGCAGACAGTATGTGTAAGACTTACACACACACACACACACACACACACATACACACGCAGTCTTAGAGAATATTTTAGGTAGCAGCAGTCAAATATAATCAACTTTGGTTAAGTAGATACAATGCATCTTGTTGAAGTAATTGCCATCCCAGCCATGCCACCACAGTCGTTTTTGAAGGAGGTACTAAAGATGTTTAGGGTTATACTGCATACTTTGTATTCAAGGTGTATGATTAGTATTTTTTATGTTTGAGACAGAAATTGTATCACCCTCATATTTGAGAGACTTGTCATGACTGGTGGTGTAATTGATTCCTTACAAAAGCTATGCATTTTGTAAATGAGTCCTACTGGGTTTAAAGAAAAAAGACACATGGGGCCATAGCAGCTTGAGGTGATTTCTGCCTCACATATAGTTTCTTGCACTGTTTTGAAGCTACATAAACAAAGCACAAAAATGAACCCTTGTTTTTTAAGGAGAATATAAATGTGTGTCCAGTGATGGAACTGCCTGTGTGGTTAGCTTGATGGCAATCATCTATCTGATATAAGCATGTCTTTCCTACAGACACAAGGCAGCAGGGTATGTCACAAAAGCAAAGGAGAGGAGCCTGTGGTCTGCCTTCATGATTTTACATATTTCCCTTCCTTTCTCATTTTTCAGAAAGTAAGAATAAAGAGCTACTTTGCTTCTCTGATGCTAGAGTAAAAGATGAAAAACATTCCAGGAAACTTGTTATGAACAACCCCACCCCTTGAGAGCCATGGGCTTTGTGAGGCTCTGCTTTAGGAACATCCTTCTTGCTCCTCTCACATACCTTCCTTGGCTTGGGGTATTGGCATGTGTGATAAATAGCTGGAGTGTAAAGTGGTTTCAGGAACCCTGCTTGTCAGAGTACAATATCATATAACCAATATGAAACCTGTTGAGAGGGAATTGTCTGTCTGAAAAGACTTCTTGCTCTGGAGTTCTTATTTCATCTCAGAAGTTTTCTTGTACTTGTTTTAAGCTAACAACATGTCAACAGTTTATATCTCACTGCAACCCAAATGGAAAAGAACTACTATCCTCCCAGTATATACTGGCCACATATGTTCATACAAGTAGGAATAAGACTTCTAACCACAAAATAGACAGGCTTCAAAGCTGCAATGATGTGACACCACATGAACATCAGCAAAAGTACATTTGACTCAGACTTATTAACTCATAGAACCCTCATTAGACAAAAACACTACACTGAGTTTTGATCCTTTTTGGGTCTTTAATACCAGATTTAAAGTTAAGCAAGAATTTGGTTTGATAATTGGAATAAAGCAAGGGAGATTACATCAAAACCTCAACCATGGCAGAACTATGAGGTTGAAAAAGATAAGCTCACATGAACTGACATGTATGTGAGCCTAGTAAGATTCAGAGGTCCCAGTGCAGAAAAAGACAAGCAGAGGGAGTAGATTTCATGCCAAATGACCAGCTTACAACCTAAGATTTTTATGTACTTCAAGATTGCAAATTTGGACATGTATTCACATGGCTAAAATACCTGTCCAGAGTCCTAACCCCAGCTTTCTAGATGCCGTCAGCTATAGCTTTCTTCTTAGAGGGCCTGGAGGCTCTGCCCAATGCATACATCTCGGATGCTAGTTCAGGAACCTGTCCCAAAAATGATAAACAGGAACTAGCGAGTGCAGCATTTCAGAATATCTGTAAGCTGGCTTTGGGTTATTATGTTTATTGAAATCAGAACAGGCAGATGCCTCACTTAGGGCCATTGTAAGTGTAATACTTATTTAAAGTCAGAAAATTGTTAGAAATGATTAAGTGGTTTATAATGCTATAATGTTTATAATATTTATAAATGTTTAAGCAAGGTGCCACTATGCCATAGTTATCAGAAAACATTCTTTGAAATAATTTTAATAAGTTCATAAGACTTAGTAATTTGCAAGAATACAATGACCATTTTGTTTCAATTTGTGACTTTAGGGGCAAGATGTCTCTACCAGTGGGAGATAACTTGATATTGTGCTTAGACTTTAGGAGATGCTTTGACCACCATTTTTTCTGTGGTTGTGGGTAGAGAGAAATGGGTCACTTAAGCCCTGGCAAGGATTTTGTCTGTTCTTGACTGAAGGGCTGCTCTGGCATTGTTAGGGAGAGCCCATCTTCTGATCTTGTGTTCCTGGGATTCTGGAGAGTTTGGCTTATTTCAGTTCAATTTCGGAGGAGTTATTTTTAGCTTCAATGGAGCAATAATTTCCAAATTTTATCTCTGACTTCATGTATATATATATATATATATGTTTATGGAGAGAGCGACATTCTGTACTTACAAACAATAAACCATTGCATTTCCCTCCCCTCCCCTCCCCTCCCCCACTTTTCCCTTCATAACTCTGCTCTCTGTCATATCCCCTCCCTCTCTCCATTATTCTCTCTTTTAATTTGATACAATCATCTTTTTATCTTATTATGAGGGTCTTATGTGTGTATTGCTAATCACTGCAGGGTCTTGGATATAGAGGCCAAATTCTGTCTGGACAGTTGCATGTAAGGAGTGGTACACTTACTTTGGCTCTTACATTCTTTCCCCCACCTCTTCTTCAATGGACCCTGAACCGTGAAGGGTGTGAGAGTGCTGGGCACTCCTCCATCCCTTCTTCTCAGCACTATGTTGCCTTATGGGTCATCCCATTGGTCACTACCACCTGAAAAGAGAAGCTTCTCTAACCAGAAGTGAGAGTAACATTAATATATGAGTATGAGGGCTGGAGAGATGGCGTAGCAGTTAAGCGCTTGCCTGTGAAGCCTAAGGACCCCGGTTCAAGGCTCGGTTCCCCAGGTCCCACGTTGGCCAGATGCACAAGGGGGCGCACGCGTCTGGAGTTCGTTTGCAGAGGCTGGAAGCCCTGGCGCGCCCATTCTCTCTCTCTCCCTCTATCTGTCTTTCTCTCTGTGTCTGTCGCTCTCAAATAAATAAATAAAATTAAAAATATATATATATGAGTATGAACATTAAGTGTAGTGCTTTCAGGGCAATTTGGTGAGAGTAATATATGCATGTATCCAGACAACAGCAGGCTTTATACCCCTATGGCTCATGATCTCCCCTGCCATCAGCTTTTGATTGGGTTTTCAGTACCAGGCACATATTCCTTCCCATACAGTGGGCCTTCAGTCCAACTAGAGAGCAGTAGGTTTCCCTGAAAGCAGACATGTCAGTATTGCACTCATTCAGTCATTTGACCAGTCTGGCCAAACTTGAGGTTTCCAGTGTCCACTATTTTCACCTCTGATGACTTCTGTCTCCCATAAGACTGCATACAGTCCCATAAGACTGCATACAATGCAGCTTTTTCCATCTTTCAATTGACTGGGCTATAGGGAGAAACTTTTCTGCTCAGCACCAATTTGATTTCTCAGTGAATGCCACTCAGGCATGTGAAATCTTCAGCAATAGGGTCTTACCATCTCTTTCTCATGGGGAAACAAGGGCCTTGGCAATAGCCTATAATATTTTGGAGGCAACATAAACCTCCCTGGCCAACAACTCACTGGAAGATATCCCAAACAGTCACTGAAAATTTTCTAGTAACAATCTATGGATTCTGGATATGCCATTATTTAAGAAAGTAGATTGCCATATGTCTTACTCAGAATATCTTGAATTTTTATTGGTCACCTTTCTTTATACCATCTCTTTCCTTGACCTCTCTTAGGTCTTTCTCCTCCCTGTAATCTGTTCTTCTACTTACATATTTACAATACCATCCTCTTAAGACCTTCCCTCTCCTCCTTCCTTTAAAGCTTTTTTCTAGCTTATGGTCCTCTGCTACTGATTTTTGGTTCCAGATCACATACAAGTCTATACATTTGTAGCTAGGATCCACATATAAGAGAGAACATGTGACATTTAGTTTTCTGGGCCTGGGTTACCTCACTTAGTACAATCCTTCCCAGATCCATCCATTACCTTGAAAATTTCTTAATTTTATTTTTATTTACCACTGAATAGAACTCCATTGTGTAGATGTACCACATCATTATTATCCATTCATCTGTGGATGGTAATCTAGGCTGGTTACATTACCTAGCTACTGTGAATAAAGCAGAAATAAACATGGTTGGGCAAGTATCTCTAAGGTAGCAAGAAGAGTCATTAGGATATATGCCTAGGAGTGCTATAGTTGGATAATATGGCGAATCTATCTTTAGATGTCTTAAGAACCTTCACACTGATTTCCACAATGGCTGTGCTGTACCAAATTACATTCCCAACAAAAGTGCAGAAGTGTTCCCCTTTTACCACATCATCTCTACAATTTATTGTCATTTGTTTTCTTGATGGTAGCCATTCTGGCTGGAGAGAGATGGAATCTCAAGGTAGTTTTAATTTGCATTTCCCTGATGGCTGAGGATGTAGAACACTTTTTTAAATGTTTATATGCCATCTGCATTTCTTCTGGTGAAAACTCTCTGTTTAGATCCTTAGCCTAGTTTTTGATTGGGTTGTTTGATTTCTTAGTTCTGTTTTTTGAGTTCTTTGTATATTCTTGATATTAATCCTTTGTCAGATGTGTAGCTGGCAACATTTTTCTCCCATTCAGTAGGTTATCTATTTGCTCTATTTGTAGTGTCCTTTTTGGTACAATAGCTTTGTAATTTCATGAGATCCCAGTGGTTGCTAAGTGGTTTTATTTTCTGAGCAATTGGGGTTACATTCAGAAAGTCATTACCATAGCGATATGTTGAAGGGTTTCCCCTACCTTTTCCTCTAGCAAATTCAGAGTTTCGGGTATGATATTAAGGTCCCTGATCCACTTGGATTTGATTCCTGTACATGGAGAAAAGCAAGGATCTATTTTCATCTTTCTATATATAGATTTCACGTTTTCCCAGCACCACTTGTTTAAGAGGTTGTCTTTTCTCCAATGAATATTTTTGGGATTTTTATCAAAAATCAGATGGATGTAGCTGCCTGGATTGACATCTGGGTCTTCTATTCTGTTTCATTAATCTACATGTCTGTCTTTGTGCCAATACCATGCTGTTTTTGTTGCTATGGCTTCATACTATAACTTAAAATTGGGTATTGTGATACCACCAGCCTTATTTTTGTTGCTCAAAATTGTTTTGCCTATTCGAGGCTTTTTTCTGCTTCCAAATGAATTTTAGGATTATTTGTTCTATTTCTGGGAAGAATACCACTGGAATTTTGGGAGATTGCATTAAATGTGTAGATTACTTTTTTTCACAATATTAATTCTTCCAATCCAAAAACATGGGATGTCTTTCCATTTCCTAGTGTCCTCTGCAATTTCTTGCTTAAGTGGTTTAAAGTTCTCATTGTAGAGCTCCTTCAGCTCCATAGTTAAGTTCATTCCAAGGTATTTTATTTATTTATTTTTTGTTTGAGGCAACTGTGAATCAGAAAGTTTCCTTGATTTTATTCTCCATACATTTGTTGTTAGTATGTAGGAAAGCTACTGATTTCTCTGTATTTACTTTGTATCCTGCTAATTGCTAAAAGCGTGTATCAGCTCTAACAGTTTGCTGGTAGTGTTTTTAGGGTCTTTTATGTATAGAATAATATCATCTACAAATAGTGATAGTTTGATCTCTTCCTTTCGAACTTATATCTTTTTTATGATTGTCTCTTGCTTTATTGCTATAGCTAAGACTTCTAGTACTATATCAAATAAAATTGGGGACAGCTGACATCCTTGTTTCATTCCTGAATGTAGTGGAAAAGCTTCAAGTTTTTCACCATTTAGTATTATGTTAGCTATATGGTTGTCATAAATAGCTTTTATTATGTTGAGATATGTTCCTTCTATTCCCAGTTTCTGTACTACTTTTACCATGAAAGGATGTTGAATTTTGTCAAATACATTTTTCCGCATCTAATGAGATGATCATGTGATTTTTGTCTTTCAGACCATTTATATGATATATTACAATTATCAGTTTGCCTATGTTGAACCTTATCTGTATCCCTGGGATAAAGCTAACTTGGTTGTGGTAAATAATCGTTTTGATATATTCTTGTATTCTGTTTGCCAATATTTTGTTCAGAATTTTTGCATCTATGTTCATGAGGAAGATTGGTCTGTAATTTTCTTTTTTTGTTCTGTCTTTTTCTGGTTTTGGTATGAGGGTGATGCAGGCTTCATAGAATGAGTCCAGTGGAAATCCTTCCTTTTCTATTTTATGGAAAAGTTTGAGAAGCATTGGTGTTAGTTCTTCCATGAAGGTCTGGTAAAATTCACTAGTGAATAGATCTGGTCCTAGGCTTTTTTTAAGTTGGGAGATTTTTATAACTGCTTGGATCTGTGTACTTGTTATAGGTCTACTTAAATAGTTTATCTCATCTTGATTTAGTTTTGGTAGGTCATATGAATCAAGAAAATCATCCATTTCTTTCAGATTTTCATACTTAGTGGCATATATATATATATATATATATTTAAAGTATGTCCTTATAATTGTCTGAATTTCTTTGGTATCTGTTGTAATAGTGCCTTTTCATCTCTAATTTTATTAACTTTTGCCTCTTATCTCTTTCTTCTGGTCAACTTTGCTAAGGGTTTATCAATCTTGTTTACCCTTTCAAAGAACCAACTCTTTGTTTCTTTGATTCTTTGGATTTTTTTCTGTTTCATTAATTTATACCCTATTCCTTATTATTTCTTCTCCTCTCTCCCTCCCTCCCTCCTTCTCTCTCTCTCTCTCTCTCTCTCTCTCTCTCTCTCTCTCTCTCTCTCTCTCTCTCATTTGCTTTGTTCTTCTTTCTCCAAGGCCTTAAGGTGGAACATTAAATTGTTTATTTTTGAACACTATAATTTCTTAATACAGATACTTAGAGTCATATATTTCCCTCTTAGGACTGCCTTCATTGTGTCTCAATGGTTTTTGTATGCTGTATTATCATCATCATTTAATCTATGAATTTATTTTTGGTTTCTTCAATGACCCATTGCTCATCCTATAGTATGTTGTTAGGTCTCCATGAATTTTTGTATGCTTTGTAGCTTTTCTTGTTGATGATTTGCAATTTAATCCCATTGTTGTCAGATAGAGTACAAGGGATTATTTCAACTTTCCTATATTTGGGGATATTTGTTTTGTGCTTAATATATGGTCTATTTTAGAGAATGTTCCATGTGCTGCTGAGAAAAATGTGTATTATGCAGCATTATGATGGAATGTTCTGTAGATATCTGTTAGGTCCATTTTTTCATGACATCATTTAATTCAGATGTCTCTTTTTATTTTTTGCCAGGTTGACCTGCCAATAGATGAGAGTGGGGTATTGAAGCTCCCACTACAATTGTGTTTGATGTTATCTGTGACCTTAAGTCTAATAGTGTTTGTTTGATGAAACTGGGAGCCCCCATGTTAGGCGTATATATGTTTAGGATTGTATTGTCCTCCTTTGGAGTGTTTCCTTAATCAGTAAAATCAGTAAAAATGACCTTCTTTATCTTTCCTCACTGATATTGGTTTGAAGTATATCCTGTCTGATATTAGGATAGCAACCCCTGCTTGTTTTTAAGCCCATTTGCTTGAAATACTATTTTTCATCCTTTCACCCTAAGGTGGTGTCTATCTTTTATTGAGAGATGAGTTTCCTGGAGGCAACAAATGGCAAGATGCTGCCTTTTAATCCCGTCTGCAAGCTTGTGTCTTTTGGATGATGCATTGAGGCCATTGATTTTAAGAGTCATTATTCCTTTCCAATTTATATTCCTTTGATTTCTTCTCCTGTCTTACAGCTTGAGCTAGGACTGCTAGTGCTATGTTGAAGAGCAGAGGTGAGAGTGGGCATGCTTGTCTTGTTCCTGATCTCAACATACATTACTTGAGTCTCCATTAAGTATTATTTGGTTTTGGGTGCTTTATATATAACCTTTATTATGTTGAGATATAAACCTTCTTTGTCTATTCTCTCCAAGGTTTTGGACATGAAGTGGTGTTGTGTGTTGTCAAAGGCCTTTCCTGCATCTATTAAAATATTCATGAGTTTTCTTGATTAAGTTTATGTGGTGTATTACATTGACAGGTTTCTCTATGTTGAACCAACCCTGCATTTCTGGGATAAAGCCTATTTTATCAAGGTGTATAATACTTTTGATATATTGCTGAATTTTGTTTGTGAGAGTTTTGTTCAGGATCTTCAAGACTAAGTTCATCAGGAATATAGGCCTATAGTTTTCTTTTATTGTTGTATTTCTGTCGGTTTTGTTATTAGGGAGATACTAACTTCATAAAAGGAGTTGGAAAGCTTTCCATGGTCTCCCTTTATTTGGAAGTTTGAGGAAAATTGGTTTCAGTTCTTCCATGAAGGTTTGATAGAATGCAGCTGAAAAGCCATCTCATCCTGGACTCTTCTTTTTTGGGAGGTTTTTGATCAGTTTTTCAATCTTGATAAGTGTGATAGGTTTGTTTAGGAGATTAATCTGCTCTGAGTTTAGTTTTTCCAGGTAGTATGTGTCCAGGAATTCATCCATTTCTTCCAGATTACCCAGTTTTGTGGAGTAGAGGTTTTGGAAGTAAGTTTTGATGATTCATAATTTCATTTATGTCTGTTGTGATCTCTCCTTTTTCATGTCTAACTTTGTTAAATTAAAGTGGCTCTTATTTTTATTTTACTAGATCCAACCTAGTGAGAACAGCATTTACACAATTTTTGGGGTTTTTTTTGTTGATTTTCTGAAAGTTCTGCCATTTTTCTTGGTCAGGGTCATATACCTCATGTCTTAATTTTGGGGCTATGATCCTTTTTTTTTTTTTTTTTTTTTTTGAGACTAACATTGTGGGAGTAGGCCACCTTGCTGGGGTTCCTTCCATTTGATGTTTCGTGTTGTTTTTTACACTGTGGTCTGTCAGTCACCATGTGAGAATGTTATTTAATCCAGGAGGAAGCTGTAGTTTAAGGTTTTCCATGATTGTTCCATGATTGCTTTATCTATGACTCGAATAGGCTGGTGATGGCATGGGGGCTTGTCTGCCAATGCATGAGGAGATGGACTGTACTGTAATTGATTTTCTATAGTGTTTCGCTATTATCTTTTGCTAAGATTTTTCTTTCTATTCCTGTCTAATTTTGCATTTTATGTGGACTTCAATAAAATAAACTTACTTCCATAATATACAGATAACAGTTTTACATTTTTTGCCATTTGTATTTTTGTTAAAACCCCATTAACTTATTTAAAGAAGTTTAAACTTATTAAATGTTATTTATTTAATGGTACTGAATAACATTTTTCAAAAACTTTTTTTGTCCTCATTCAGTATTTCTTTGTATACATATTTTTTCTGGTGTATAGTTGTGCATTTTAATTTTTTTCAAACTCTTTCCTGCTATCTGCCTTATAGATAGAGCCATTTTCCCCACATGTGTTTTTATACAAGGAGTTCAGATATATTTCTACATCATTAAACAATAAAGCCAACAAATATACAAATGACAATTATAGTAAAATATTGAAGAAAATTCCCAGTTCCTCTTAGTATTTAAAATAAGTGGGCTTAATTGCTTGATCATTTCTCCACCTCACTGCTCCTGAAAAGAGTGTACTGTGTTGAGAAGTATATAAGGAGCTTTAGTGTCTGAAAAAGAGACCAGAAGACTTAAATATAAATGCATTTTTGTATTTATTTATGAGAAAGGAGTAGGTAATTTTGATATCTTTTGCATTTATGAGGTTGGAATGGTATGCAAATTGATGTCAAATCTATCTTAACATTCTCAAGATAGATGAATAAGTTATAATGTAGTTGTTAGTACTTGTGAGAATTAAGCCAAAGCTTTCATCTTACCCTGACATTTAACTGTCTAAAGAATACTAAGACATCCAGAATGAGTGTGTGTTATGCAAACGGCATCACTTTGTTCCTGTGTATAATTGCGGAACACTGAAAGTAAAGCAGGCCTTAGAGTATGAGAAAGGCTTATTTCCCAACTGTAATTAAGACATTGCATAAGATTATAATTGAACCTCCTTACTGGAATTTTAATCCTCATAGTAATAAGCTGAGTGATGTTATGTTTTCTGCATGTGTCTCTGTGTGGGGTATGTGTATATCTGTGTATTTGTGTGTGCAGGACCATGTGTGCACATACATGTGGAGGCCAGTGGTTGACATCAGGTATCTTCCTCTATCCCTCTCTGCCTTATTGTTTCAGAGAAGGTCTCTCAGTGAATCATCAGCTAACACCTAGCCAGTGTGTTCCAGGCCTATTCCCTGTCTCTGCCTTCTCAGCACTAGACTATAGGCATGCACCACCATGTCCAGCATTTCAATGTAGGTGCTGGAGATTCTAACTCTAGTCCTCATGCTTGCATGGCAAGAACTTTACCCATCAAGCCATCTCGTTAGCCACCTCCTCACCTGCTTTTATTTTTTTCCTTTTTAAATGTTTCTTATAGTCCATGTGATATCAGATTTTTAAAAAAATGTGCTACATTAATTCATAAAAATATTTGCAGACAATTGTTGGAATGCCAGTCTTCTATCATTTCAGCAGGTTCTGTCTGTACATGTAGTGGGAAGTCAGAATATGACAAAAATGAAAGTTTACTTATGTCCTTGGAAACACATACATATATACATACATACACACATACACACACAGAATACTGACACCCTGGAATAGCTATGTAAGAGAGATAAATATTTTGTAAAACTATTCATTTTGCATATTCTTTAATGACTATGTTAATAATTAATCAGTTTTCTACAAGATAAAGGAAAAATGTAAGTTTGTAACTACTATGAACTTTAAAATAACCCAAAGTGTAACATACCTGCTTTCCAGTCAGTGTTAATACTTAGTAGTTGGTTGGACTTAGTACTACTTGGCCTATCAGGAGTAAAGGAGGTCTTTTGTAAGCTGGAGACAAATTAGAGGGAATAGCAGAACTACTGGCAAAGTGCTGCATATGAATTGCAATCTGGAGAGGGGATCAACAGAAAAGTCACTTCTGTGCTGGGCTTTGAGAAGTTAAAGGGCTCAGCAGGTGGGATATTGGGCAGAGGTCCAGTACTGAGAGCACAGATGGAAAAGCTTGTCATTTCAGGTGCATTGCTGGTGGCTTCCAACACTGTATAAAAGAGAATGGGAAATGGCTGGCTGGGGAATTAATGCATTTAAAGGGCAGATATGCCTCTTTCAGTTGCATACAACAGCAGAGAAAGTCAGAACAGCCACAAGCCAGCAAATGTTGACTTTCTATCTCTCAGGAGTGTCTGGAGACCCATGTGCAGGACATGTTTTGGGTTATCTGTGTACTTCTAGACTTGCTCTTAAAGCAGTAAAGATCATTTTATTTTCTTTTTTAGAAAGCATAATGTCACTCAGCACAACTGAGACAAGTATGGGCCCCCAGGGTGTGAGGAACACTTCTGATGTATGGGCACAGCATTGGAGCAGTTATATATGGGAAAGGATGAATGGATAGGCTATTTATCAAGAAGCAATAGTATTTGAAATAGCAGAAGTATGGTTTTATTTTGAAGTAGGGTCTCACTCATGCTCAGGGTGACCTGGAATTTACTATGTGCTCTCAGGGTGGCCTTGAACTCATGGCAATCCTCCTACCTGCTGGGATTAAAGGCATGTGACACCATGTCCAGCATGTATATTTATTTATTTATTTTTGCTATGTTTTGATTTGTGTTTTCAAAATCTCCCTAAGCTGTGAACACTGCATCATACTTATATGGAGAAGATGTTTCCTCAGGAATATCATACTGTTTTTCATTTTTCTTTCACAGAATTTTTATTATAAATATGGGCTATATTTAAGTATATTTAGAGGACATACATAATTCTATACATATTTAATATTAAATCCAACATTAGATTCTTAAAACATTTTTCTATAATAATAAACTTCAAAAATATTCTGATGTATCTGTTTTAAATGTACCTTTCTGCTACTGGGGTGAAAATAAAACAAAAATCTACCTACAGTTCAGTTGTTACAGTTTATGGTCCACTAAATTAACAACAACAAAAAAATTCTGACCATCTGTCACCAGACATACTTAAATTAGGAAGACATATCCCATTCTCATAATTTAGAGGCAATATTACTCAGTTTACTCAGAAATAATCAGTTATTTCAAAAGATTATTATTCTTCTTATTTCTGAAAAACCATTTTTGATTTTCATTTTAGATTTTCATTTACAAAATGATTGAGGCTTTATATATTTTTAGAATTTTATACAGTAGTTTATAGAAATTTCAAAAATAAATGTCAAGCATTATTTGGATTCTAGTACAGGAATGTAATTAATATTTACTAATTACTTATTGTTTAGGGTGGTACACAGGAAAAGATGTCCAATGCATTTTTCTATTTAGCCTTTTTCCTCAGTTATTTGATTTCTGCTTCATATTACTTCAACAAATATCTTGAGCTAGCTAACTTTGTAAAGAGAAAAGGTTTATGTAACCCTATAGATTGTAATGTTCACAGATCTGACTTTCCTTCAATAAGTTCTGGTGAAATACTTCTTGAATACAACACATCAAAATAGCCAGGTGTGTGTGTGTGTGTGTGTGTTAGAGATTACATTGCTAAACAGGAAATCAAGAGAGAGAGTGGTGATCTGTGATTATGTCTGACACACGCCCCCAGAGACATAAAGAATGCTTACCAGACTCATGTCACAATAGCCTACCCTGTGAATAAAACTATAACAGACAACTGGAAGGCATAACTGAACAAGTAAGCCATACTCAAACTATAGCATTCATGTTGATAGAGACACTCTAAATCTAATTCTATGCAGTTGAACCATTTAACTCAATGAGCATGTTGCACATTGTCCTATAAGTAGTTCTGTGCTAAAAATCAAATAGCAGATTGCATCCAAGCAAGACATTATAGGAACATAGATAATCAGTAGGCTCATTTGGAATTTTTTTTGTATCTTTGTTAGTAGACAAGTAAAATGGCCACATGTTGTTATAACTTGGATTTATAATGTCTTGTAAAGGCCCAAGGATTAAGACTCAGTCCCTTGTTTGGTGTTTTGTGTAGTGGTGAGAAGTTTGAGTTGGGGCAGGTGGAAGACCAGACCAGTCATTGGGAGCATGTCTTTGTTTTTGAAGGAGACTAAGATCCTAGCTCATTCCTTCATCTTCATTCCTTTATCTGCCATTTGCTTTGATTCTGTCTTTCTCTTCCTGTTTCTGTCTATTTGTCTCTCTCTCTTTGGAGGTGACTGGTTTTGCCCTGATATGTATTCTCACCATGATATGATGCCATAGGCCCAAATCAAAATGCCCATTGATCATGAACTAAAATTTCCTAAAGTGTGAATGCATAACCCTTTTTATAAGTTTATTTGTCTCCGAGTTTTACTGGAGAATCTGAAGTTAGTATTCTTAAGACATGTGTGCTTTGAAACTTGTTTTTAAAACATAGGGGCTAGACAGGTGGCTCAGCAGACAAAAACATTTGCTGTAGAAGTCTGAGGACCGCAGTTGGGATTCCCAGAGTCCATGTAATCTGGATGTAGTCATGAGCTGTAATCCAAGTCCACCTTTCTTATGATGGCAGAATATTCTGGAAGCTCACATGTCAGGCAGCCTGGAAATCGCAGTAGTGAACAACAAAGAGAGTCTGTCTCAAAGCAAGATAAAAAGTGAGGACCAACACCTGCATGTTGTCCTCTGACTTCCACACACACACACACACAGCCATGCACACACACAGTCACTTTCATCATACACACTCATGCAAAGATAATAAAATGAAACACAAGAAAAATCTTAATAATTTTTTGAGACTTCAAAATTTTTTTGAAAAGTTTACGTTGAACTATCTACTTGAGAGAGAGTGAGAGAGATTATGGGTAGACCACGGCCTCCAACCTCTGCAAATAGACTCCAGTGACATGCACCACCTTGTGCATCTAGCGTACATGGGTACTGGGGAATAAAACCTAGGTCCATAGGCTTCACAAGCAAGTGTCTTAACTGCTAAGCCATCCCTCCAGACTGTTTTAAAATTTTTAACACACTTTGGTTTAGGAACCTGTTTTTCCAATCACATTTTTTTCTTTCTCTATCTCAATACAGACCTTAATATTCTCATTTGAACTTATATGCTCATGAATATTCTCAGGGATTCAGTAAGCATCTATAATGATCCAGAGAAATGTATGAAGTTCTGAGAATACAAGTTAAATCCACCTTGCTAAGCCACTCATGACAGTTAAAGTGAAAATACTTGATGTATCATGAGAGTTCCTAGCTTGGAGTTGTTAGGGGTGCTCCTCAGGAAACAATTCTCATAATAATGAACTCTGAAGGGGACTCAGAAGGAGACTGTAAAGAGGTTTCTGAGTAGTAAAGTTTGGGTAGACTGAGTGGGGTATTGGGTATTGCATTCTTTAAAAAAGCTTTTAAAACATAAATGATGTCCACGCTAATCATTTTTGTATAGTGACTAAGTGGGAAACATTTCTCTGCTTCTACCCCATAATACCATTATAATACCATTATTTTGGACACAAATGGTTAGAATAGAAATGAATGACTGAACCAAAATGAGTCATCTACCAACTGGGCTGCAGTCCCAATAAGCAGTCTGCTAGATTATACCCATCCAAGCATTTAGAATATGTCTGTGGAGTAGTTAATTAATCGATGCAATCAATCATTTGTACTTTCAACAAGCAATCATTTAACATATGTTCTAATTTATGGCATATGGACATGAGCTAGACATACAGATATTGCCTCTGCCTTTCAGAATGTGGCAATCCTATCAACTGATTTAAATAAACAAGCAAGCAGCAACATGGGAAAGGCATGCATATGATGGTTACCCAATTATGCAGTGCATCACTCTATAATTAAAGCCAAATATATATGTAAGTATGTATGTATGTATGTATATATACACACACAGAGACACATGCACATATATGTGTGTGTGTGTGTATTCCTCTGTATTTTAACCTATAGAAAACATGATACTAGGACCTTAAGGTTCTTATTTTGTCTGATGTGAGCATTGATATGCCAAGAGATGATAATGTAATCACATGGTGAAGAAGGATGCAGCAAGGTGGTGACTCAAATATTCTACGTCACACTTTCCTGTAAGCACAAGCAGGACACTCTGTTATCATTTGAGGAAAGAAAGTACTTAATATTTCTTGAAGTACATCAAGTCAACAGTATCTTGGAGTGAGACAAAAGACACAATTCTTACTGAGAAAGAGTGTGTTTAATGAAGGTCCCTGAGCATTGCTATGGAGTCTGGGCATTATCTGGAAGATAATGGGAAGCATATAATAATATTAAGAAGGGAAGCAATGGAACAAGATTTCCATTTTTAAAGTAACATTTGGATTTCAACTCACACTATGGATTGGAGGAAGCATTAGCTAAGAGCATAGTTGCCTTCCAGGAACCTAGGGAGAAAGTGATGGCCTGACATAGGGTGAATTACATAAAAAATTGATTTTAGTGATGTTCAGGAAATAGAATGGAAATTGATTAGATATGGGTGAAGGATGGTAAAAAGCCAAAAATTATTACTAAGTTTCAAAACTGGGTGATTCAGTGGATAGTAAGAATTGTATAAATGGGCAAATGCTAGTCAGCTTTGGACTTGCAGCATTTTCTATTTCACAGTATTGCCAGGCAAAAGCCTCTAATCAAAAATTGCATATATACTCAAAATGCACCAAAGCAAAATACAGAAGCTGCTGAGATATCAACAGTAAAGTAGACTTAAAGCACACCCACCAAGCTCAGATAATTTTGCAGAAGAGGAGGTAGAAAGAATGTAAGAGCCATGGGGTGGGAGGGAATATCCAGAGGAATTCCCCTCCCTGCAATGGCTGACTTCTGCTCTCACAATTTATAGCCCACAACTCCTTGGTGAACACTAGTAATCCTACTAAGGAGGGGGCTCAGTAGAATGAGGGCAGGGAAAAGTGGAATGATGATAACAACACTTGATGGATCCACACAAAGTTTCAACCTAGAAAAAAAAAATTAAGAGCTGGAGACATAGCTTAGCAGTTAAGGTACTTGCCTATAAAGTTTAAGGACCCATGTTTCTCTCCAGAACCCACATAAACCAGACACGTGGGGACACATGCACACAAGATGGGCACAAGGTGGTACATGTGTCTGGAGTTTGATTGCAGTGGCTAGAGGCCATGGAGTGCCAGTTTCCTCTCTCTCACACATACACACACACACACTATCTCTCAAAACATAAAAATAACAATATATTAATTAAAAACTAGGAAAAAAAAAGAAAGAAATGTTGTATATAAAACTAAAGATCTCTAGTGGCTAGAGGCCTTGGTGATCCCACTCTCTCTCTATCGGCCTCTTTCTTTCACTCTGTAGATCTCCACAGAGATCCCAGAATTCTGCTTTGCAAATCATCAGTAAATACATTTTTTTGAAATTTTTATTTATACTCATTTAACTTATTTGGGGGAATGAGAGAAAGAATCAGAAAGAGAGATAGAATGGGCAAGCCAGAGCCTCCTGTCACTGCTAATGAACTCCAGAAACATGCATCACCTTGTCTATATGGCTTCCAGGGTACTGGGGAATGGAACCTTGGTCCTTAGGCTTTTCAGACAAGTGCTTTAACTGCTGAGCTATCTCTTCATCCCAATCAAAAAATGTTAACTGAAGCTATGGATTCTGATGAGATTACACACACAAAAGAAAAGAAAGAAAGAAAGAAAGAAAGAAAGAAAGAAAGAAAGAAAGAAAGAAAGAAAGAGAGAGAGAAAGAAAGAAAGAAAATATGAGAATCAGCCACAGAGTTTTCAGCAAAAGACCAAAATTAGCAGAGTGGGAAAGGCAATATCTGTCCAAGCAACTCATGGTCTAATGTACTTAGCAGCAAATAACCTGTTGTGAAGCCCACACAAGTGCAATAGTGGCACACAGGCATGATGGGGAACCAGCTGCTCTTGATTTGGCTAACTGATCCCCTCAGTGGTAGGAGACCCATAGCTGGAGTTGGGAAACAAGTCAGAACCATATCCAAACATAAACCCACTCTCCATTATCAAGCTACCATCAATCATGGGCTACAAAAGGGCCTACACCTATTAAAATCTCTATTAAAATGTAAGGGTTATCTCATTTGTCTGGTGCTAACTTAATCTCCATTGGAGAATCTGCTTCTCATTTTCAGATAGATGTAGATCCTAAGGAGAGAGCTACCCCATCATACCTCAAAAGGCCCTTGGCTGAAACTAAGAAGAATTGGTGAAACAAGCAAGGGTGCTGTTTTCCTGGTGAATGGTATACCAGCACAAGGGTGAAGGAGATCAACACAGAGAAAAATCAACTCCTACCAAATCAGAGACCCAGAGGCCCCCAACACCTCATCACTGACACAGACCAAAAATGAACCCAATATGGCTCAGGGAAATTTTGCAGAAGAGGGGGTGGAAAGAATGTCAGAGCCACATGTTAGGTCATGATATGCAGAGACATTTATCTTACCCATAACTGTGGGCTAACTCCACAATGCATGACCCATATACCTCAACAAGGAGGGGCCAAGGGTAGGGGGTAGGTCACAGATTAGCCTAATAATGGTACCAAACTGACTGTATTTTCTGAATACAAAACTAATTAATAAAAAAAAATTAAAAAACAAAATACTAGTGAGCAGCTGAAAAAAGAAAATACAATGAGTGTGTTGTTTTGGCAATAAAGCAAAGAAATGTTTTGAAAAAGAAATATGTGTCAACCATGTTAAGGGTTCAAGAAAGAAATGAAAACTTCAAGTTCCAAAGAGATGGCTTATGGGTTAAGGAACTTGCCTGCAAAACCAAAGTACCCAGATTTAAGTTGGCCATTGGGGATGGAGAAACTGAAAGGTAAGGAAAAAAGGAGGAACACAAACTGTGCTTGGTAATACGAGGATGGTAAATAATACTTTGCATGCCAATTAAATGCATGCATTTAAAAATATAGGCTCACAAAAATGAAGAAAAGCATAGGACATTCCCTGTTCTATACTGGGCAAGCTGCATCAAATTTCAGTACTATGAGCAAGGACCACACAGAGAGAAACTGAAGGTACCTGGGAAGGCTGATCATTTTATATTGGAGGTGGTGCAGTTATTAAATATAAACTTAGTAAAGGAGGGTTGTAGTGGGATTATTTTTTCCTGTGCTATGGGAAGTATGATCAAATGTTGAAACTATGAGGTCTGGCAAACAGGATCAGTTTTTAGCCCAGAGGAAAATCTAAATAGCAAATATAATATAAGAGAAAAAATTATCAAACAACCAAAAAGAGACAGTTATTGAACCTAGAAACAATCCAGATAATCCAGCTGTATGGGCTTCTGTGGAATTCTTCCATGTGTTCAACCATGTTATTCACCTGTTATTCATCTTATGGGGTTGTCCATGGATTCCACCTAAGTTGTTGTAGGCTTTTTCTGGAAAGAGTAGATATTTATCCCATGTCTACTTTCCAATGCTTCTGAACTAGTACAATAGAAAACAATGGTAGGGGAAGTTGGGTTTTAGAAAGTGTATTTAAGTTAGTGGATATCACAACCCTAACTGGAAGCTAAGAAAGTAGAGCAAGGTATATCATAAGCACATTAAAGCAGGAGGAATAATGTCTGGATTCCTGGGTTCAGAGACCAGATTAGGAGGTTAAATGGATACTGGTGTACCATGTCAAACTGAAGTAAGAAGATAGGTTATTTTACCTTAAATATTCCAGAGGTAAAGAAGTGAGGGTTTTGTTTGTTTCATTTTGTTTTGGGGTCGGTTCTTATTATAGCCCAGGTTGACCTTGAACTCACACTGTAGTTCCATGTTGGATTCTAACTCAGAGAGATTCCTCCTATCTCTGCCTCCCTAGTGGTGGGATTAAAGGTGTGTGCCACAAGGCCTGACAGTAAGTTTGGATTTTAACTGGATTTTTCTGTAGCAATATGAGAATCTGGTCAAAGTGAATGAGAAATTAAGTTTAGTAGCATCAAAGAGATCAAGGAATCCACAATAACAATAATGAGAATTCCTACTCTGGTGGGCAATATGCCATTGAATATTATTCCCATACTTGTGTGAAGAGATAGTTTTCCTGGTGTATAAATCTTCACTAAAGGAAAGACCCTACACTATGCCACAACCAAAAGACAAGAGCATAATCAGGCATAGTATTTATGTTCAAAGTTTTGTCAATCTTATACTTGATGGTCATATATAAACATATATGTATATACTTAGAAATTATTAAGTAATATAAGTGTTATAGATATGTATTTCTGAGCAACAGCCACAAACCTTGATAGAGTGACAATCACACTGACATAACAGGATAACAAAGCATGCAGAGCCAGGGCTATCTTAGTGCCCAGCATCCAGAATTCTATCTTTCTTTTACTTTGTGCATTCTGCTGCAGCCTCTGGTCCATTAAGCTCTCTAACTCTGCCTTTTCACACATCAGTGATTTTGGAATGTGCAATTTCTCTTTTCAACTTTCTCATTTATAATACTATCACCCTATTTCTCAGTTCAACTTTATTGAAAAATTTACATGTCCAATGAATTCATATTATTTTGCTGCAGGCAGGTATTGTAGTCAACTTCTCATTGCTGGCAGAAAAGACCCAACCAAGAGGAGCTAATGGGAGGAAGGGTTTATTCTGGCTTACAGACTTGAGGGGAAGGCCCATGACATCAGGGGAAAGTGATGACATGAGCAAAGGGTGAAGATCACCTCTGCCACAGTAGGTAGCAAGCAGCAGCATGTGGATGTACCAAACACTGGCAAGTGGAAGCTGGCTATAACACCCATTTGCCACCCCTCCAAATACATCTCTCCCAGGAGGCTCCAATACCAAAATTGTCACCAGCTGGGGACCTAGTATTCAGAATATATAAGTTTATGAGGGCAATCCTTAATCAAACCACCACAGCAGGGCTTTGAAAGATAATTACATAAGGCTCTCACCTATACTTGGATCACATGGAAGAAATGTGAACATCTAGGTTCAAAAGAGGAAATTATAAGTGCAAGTTTAATAACATGAAAAAAAAACTCCGTGAGGGCTTGGGTATAGAGAGAAGTGCGGCATGAGACAGAAGCAGGCATTTGGTCCAGAAGACATGGGATATGGTGAGTAGGGAAATAGAACATGATGAGGGGGGAAAAAGTGACAAACAACAGTCAAGGAGTAGGCCTGGAGAGTATTTAGGGTAGAGCATGTCAGGAAAGTGTTTAGGATAAAACAGAAGATTGACATTAAGACCAGTGTCAGTCAATGAGAAAAAAATGAAATACAGGGCAAAAGTAGAAGGTAATTTATAACTCTTCCAAGGCTGGGTTCAATCTGGTTATTTTATCTCACACATACCTGATGGTTGTTTTAAAATATTCACTGTGGTAAGTTCCAAACTACCTGTGGTATGATTAAATACAGTATGCCTTCTCAATTTCCAGTGCTACATAATATGTTTCAAAGCTGAGAAGTGGTCAGCAGATGTTCTTTTCCAAACATTCAGAGAGGCTCACTGTAAGTTCTGAATCTTAGTTTTATCCTAAAACTTGAACATAAGGATGAAGAGGTTCATGACACATTATAAAGTCCTCTACTTAGTAGAAAATGTGGCTGTCAGATGAGAAATCTGGAATTTTTAGCTATGGAAGGGTTCAGATTCTGAGTAATCTGTCTAGACATGTATGATTATACAAATAGAGTATTACTTTTCTAATGAAAAGCTTGATATTTGACAAGTAAAAGTGAAAGTTATTTATTCAGATAAAGTATATACACCACATAAATGATAGATTCAACCAAGGGACATGGATTTACAGACACAGATTCCACTGCTCTGTGGATATTTATTTTGGGAGAAGGATTTTCAAAACTTTTAAGGAGATTTTTGTATGTTGTTTTGAGTGTTCTAAGACTAAACCTCAAGGAAAAATTGTTTTGCTTTTTAATTTTAGGGTTTTTTTTGACATGACAAAGAAATGTTGGTGTGCACCCTCTTAATGAACCTTTAAGTGTAAAATGCCATATCGTTATCTTGTGGTACCATGTTGTGGAGAAGGCCTCTAGAACTCACTTATCTTGTATGAATGAAGCTCTGTGTCCATTGAGAAACAACTCCCCAACAGTCTTCCCAATTCAGGTAATGCTCTGTTATATTTTTTTGCTGTTGGCATATTTCATTTTATACTACATCTCATCTAAGTGAAGTCATACAGTTGTAGTCCTTTTATGACTGGCTTATTTCACTCAAACATAACACCTCCCCCAAGTTTACCCATGTTGGTAAAAGGTATCATTATTTCCTTCTCCATTAATCTTGAACAATATGCAGCTTTACAAATTCTTATATAACTGTAAGTACATGCCACATTGTTTCAATGCATCCACTTGTTCACATGCCTTAAGCTTGTTTCCACATTTAGCTATTATGAATAATGTCAAAGTACACATGATTGTGTAGGTACCCCTTTGCAATCCAGGTCATATTATTTTGGATATGCATTCAAAAGTAAGGTTGATAGATCTTATGACAATATTATATTTAAGGTTTTGAGGAACTGCCATACTTTTTCATAGTAATTTCACCTTTTACCCTCCCACCAACAGCATTCAATCATTTCAAATTCTCCATATCATCAAAACTTAGCTCATGTCTTTTTGACAGTAATCATTCTATTTTGAGTCTATAAAAAGGTGTTTACGAGCCGGGTGTGGTGGTACATGCCTTTAATCCCAGCACTCAGGAGGCAGAGGTAGGAGGATCACCATGAGTTCGAGGCCACCCTGAGACTCCATAGTGAATTCCAGGTCAGCCTGGGCTACAGTGAGACCCTACCTCGAAAAACCCAAAAAAAAAAAAAAAGGTGTTTACATGGAAGTTTAGAGTATAACAGCTTATCTGAGGTTGGGCAGATGAAGAAGTGCCAGGAATTTATGACAAGGTTGATAATGGGTATTATACTACAATTATATGGGAGAAAGGGTCTCTAGGGTTATTTGGATACATGGGTGGTTTAAGATATCAATAATTGATTTGATATGCTTCAAAAAAGCTAGAATGCAATATTTTTCATGTTTGCATATAAAATAATCATACTTCCTTGTATTTTTATGGCAAAGGGTATGCTGTATGATGTGTAGTGTATGCATGCATAGGTACAGATGTGCATGTGTGACACCAGAGGAAAACACCAGGTACCTCCTCTACTGTTAATCCATGTACTTCCTTGAGTTAGGGTCACTCTTTCAGTTTACAGCTGCCTATTATTTCAGTTGTGAGCCCTAATGGTTCTCTGATCTCTGGCTCCTATTTGCTGGGGTTACAGATGTGCCTGGCTAAGGCTGGCTTTTCACACAGGTTCTGGGGAAAAAACTTGTGTGGTGTTAGGCCCTCTCAGGCCCACATGCTAAGTGTCAAGCACTCTTAACCGCAGAGTTATTTGCCAAACCCAATATTATAAATTTTTGAGGTGATAGATATGTTTGAATTTCAACACTGCACAATGTATGTACATATTGAATAAACACATGGACTCCTATAAATGTGTGAAAAGTTTTACATGCCAATTAAAACCATGTGAGGAGTTTTAGATTAAATGTCTATCCTCATCACAGAGATTTTGTATCTCAAACAAGAGGAAATTATCTAAAGAAAACAGATTGTTTTAAAACGTGATGAGATTTTATCAATGAGTCTATATTAAGCTTAAAAAGTGAGTGAAATGTCTTTGCATAACTTAAGGTGGAAGAGTGTAGAAGACTGTTGAAAGCATTAAAAAGGCTCTTTCAAGGAAACTTCAAACCAAAATTGAGTTAAAGTTTCAGAATTTATATTCCCTCTCCCTGCCCCTCCTCCACTGAGGACCCTTCATAATGGAGTTCACCTTGGGGTCACCAGTCAGTCTCGGGTGGGGGGTGAAAGAAACACCTTGGAACACTTCTTGCTACTCTGTTGCTCTTACAATCTTTCTGCCCCTTCTTGCACAATGTTCTCCAGACCTTGACTGATGTGTTATAAGTCTACTTTAGGGCTGAGCTCTCTGCAACTTCTGAATTTGTGCTTTGATGAGTTTTGAGTGTCTAAAATTTTAAATAATTTTTTATTTTTATTAATTATTAACTTTGCTGTACGTAGAAATTATGTGTTGGAAAAAAAACTTCAGCTAGCATTTCATTATGTAAAAATAAATAGACATGTCCATCCATTAGCATGCAAACTTGCTTTCATCTTTAATAGATAGCAAAATCATATGCATACTAAATATTTGTTTAAAAGTTTCAGATCTGCGAAGAGGGTTTGGTTGCATTATGTGTCAGTAAACCAAGACAATGCAAGCATGCCTTTCCTAGATTTCTGGGTAGTAACTGAGAGCTTTCTACTCACAAAGAATGGGGAAAAATTATAGTAGAATGCTCCTATGGTTTTAACTAGGCTGGTTTCCAACAGTTATGAGTTCCTCTGGAAAGCAGAGGCTCTTCCCAACAACCCAAGACCAACCTGTGGTACATTTCATCCAGCAGTGCTGAAAGAGTGAATCACTAAGGTTATGTCTTTATAAATAAAATAAAGTTATTTATATATCTTATAAATTTCCCAGACTTTGTGATATTACCTGTACTTAAGCTTAAAGAATTTTTTAAAATGCAAATCTGATTTAACACTAGTTTGTTTCAATTTTGCCAACGGATACCATTACTTTAGGCAAAGTGTAAACTGTTTCACTTCTGAGTTCTACTTGGTCATGACTTTTTTTGAGGAGGCTTTCCTTAGTTTTCATTGCTTTGAAGGATGCTCATTCCCCTCGTTGTGAACCTGTGTCTGCAAATCAATAGGCTGCAACATATCCTATATTAAATTTTAATTGCCCGTTAGTTATCTGCAACAGAACAGAAATCTTTGAAATCAGACTTCATTTGTTCACCATATAATTTACTGTCTACAACAGTTCCTAAAATATATTTGGTACACAAAACCAACTTAATAAATATTTTACAAACATATGTTGGTTAAATACATTAAGCTTCATTAGGCTACCAAATGATACATACCATATTTCCTTTGCTTCTCAAACCAAAATGTCTTTGGCTAATGAAACTATTGTATGTTTTTTAAAGAATTGATCATTATATAACAAAAAACTATCAGAAACAAGTCTGTAATACTGAAATTCAATTTTTAAAGCAGCCTTATTTTTAATATCCTTTGAAGTGTTCTGACCATTATATGATCAATAAATGAAAGTGGAGAGAGAGTACTCATTCTATAAAGACAAATCTTTTTTTTTTTTTTTTCCCCTAGGTGAAGGTGAAATGAGTTGGTTACATTTAATCTAAAATCTGAAATAAGTGAAACCCAACATATTCTTTTTGAAAAGGGAAAAATAAAAAGGATGTAATGTTTTGAATGTCACCTTTAATATTGCTTGTAGTATTGGTAATGGCATAGTGTATGATCTGAGCTTTTAAAGGAGGATTTGGAACATTGCATGGCATGTATCCAGTTAATCATATTAATCAAATTAGTGAAGTTTGAACCTAAGAAAAAATATACCTTTATATTTAATTGTGGAGTAATAAAATTCTGAAATATATGCATTATTAGTTTTGGTGATTTCAAATGATGTGCAAAATAGCCTGATTACCTGCTATAATGGTGGATTCAAAAATAGTAAGAGTAAACAAAAGTGAAATAAGATAACAACTGTTTATATCACTTTGAGAAAATGATGTCAATTTACACTAATATTTTTCATGAAACAGAATCTTTTAAAAGTAAAATTATAGGACTGACAAAATTACAATTTATATTTTCCTGTTATTATTAAACTTAGGTTATAAAGCCTTTGATATTATTGTCAAATTTGATATATGAAGTTTATTTATTTGGAAACTTTTGATTTTGAATAAAACATTTTTTCAATAAGAATGATTATTACTATAATCAAGCATGCAATAAAAATATAGAGTAATATAGTGGGATCTCTCTTCTAATTGAGGTAACTAATATTACCTGAATATCTATGGGGGTGATGCCTAGTTCCATACATATTGATACATTTTTCTAGCTAATACCTGTTAGAAATGTTCAATGCATTTCATTTTTGTTTACTTATTTTTATTTTTCAAGGTAAGGTATACCTTTAGCCTAGGCTAATCTGAAAATCACTATGTAGTTTCAGGCTGGCCTCAAACCCACATCGATCCTCATACCTCAGGTTCCCAAGTTCTGGGATCAAATATGTGTGCCACCATGCTAAGATTTTATTTTATTTTATTTTATTTATTTTTAGAACACAGGTGCAGTGGCACATGCCTTTCATTTCAGCGCTTGAAAGACAGGGTTAGAGTTAGGCTGTGAGTTCAAGACCAGCCTAGGGATGCAGAGTGAATTCCAGGTCAGCTTGGGCTATAGTGAGACCCTACCTTGGGGGAAAACAAAAGCTGAAAGAGAGCCAGGTGTGGTGGCACATGCCTTTAATCTCAGCACTGGGGAGGCAAAGGTAGTAGGACTGCTGTCAGTTCAAGGCCAGCTTGGGAATGCAGAGTGAATTCCAGGTCATAGTGAGACTGTACGTTGAAGAAAAAAAGAAAAATAAATAAAAACCCTGTAGCTGAGTGGTGGCCCTCATCTATAATCCTAGCACTGGAGAGACAGAGATAATATGACTACTGATTTGAGACTAGCCTAAACTACCTGGTGAGACTCTGTCCCCAAAACATACAACAAAATATTTTAAATATATTTTAGTTTTTCTCTTAATCAAAATGTGACTCCTGTGTATAGCAAAGAGCTCAGCTGTCAGTTGCTGAGCCCATACTGTCATGTGGTAACTTCAACTGTTTGAGCAATATAGACCCAACTTGATTTCTCACATTTTTGTAATTTTTTTATGGTGGGGGGAGAGAATTGGTGCACTAGGGCTTCCAGTCACTGCAATTGAACTCCAGACATGTGTACCACCTTCCTTCATTTTATGTTTGATAAGCGAGCAGGAAGAGGAAACCAAATATGAAACACCATGGATATTTAAGATATATAACTATTGCTGGGTATGGTGGTGCTTGCCTTTAATCCCAGCACTCGGGAGGTAGAGGTAGGAGGATCACCATAAGTTCGAGACCACCCTGAGACAACATAGTGAATTCCAGGTCAGCTTGAGCTAGAGTTAGACCCTACCTCAAAAAACTGAAAAACAACAAAATGATACATAACTGTGAATGAGAACAACTCTTTAGTACCCTGAAAAGTCTGATTTCCAATTGCTTTTGGTGATATTTCCAGTTGAGATGAAATATAGATTAATATGTATTTCTAAGAAAGAATGTAGATAGAGGGCTATAGAACTATCTTTACTGGTAAAATGCTTGTATCTCAAGCATGAAGCCCTTGATTCTATCCCAGCACCCATATGAAATGCCAGAAATAGAGGCATGCCTGTAACCCCAGAAACAGACAGAATCCCTGAAGCCTACTGGCTATCAATCTAGAGCAACTGGTAAGCTAGGCCAATAGTCACCCTGTGTCAAAGTGGGCAGATTTCCTGAGGATGACACCTGAGGCTGTTCTCTGGCCTCCACAGCCACATGAACACACAAAAACACACACAGACACCATATAGCCACACAATAAGAATATTCATATATACATGCAGGCACACACCACACACATACAATAAAATGTTGAGTTCCTTTGTATAGTTTCCCTAATTGGTTGTATTTTATATCAAGAAATCTATCTATCTATCTATCTATCTATCATCTATCTATCTATCTATCTATCTATCTATCTATCTATCTATCTATCTATCTATCATCTATCTATAAAGAGAGAGAATTTTTGTCAAAGTGTGAAATGTGATTATTTTATTAAGCAATTTATTCACTTATAAATTTTCCATTGATAATATAAAATTTATACTGGATATAAATTATTTATAAAATTTGGTAGTTTGTCATATTTTTATTTGAGAAATATACTTATTTATTCATATTACTAAGTGCAGATTAACTACACAGAGATAAAAGATACTATGCATATGAACACACAAATACCCGTTCTCTCTCACTCTCACTATTTGACTCTTTGTCTCTCTCTGTCTCAAATAAGTTATTACATATTTTATAAAATATACACAGAGACAGCATTAGATTCAGATGACCAGTGTAATTAGATATCCAGAGTTGAAGGCTGTGGTTAGGCAACTCATCTATACTCAACTTGTTGTACAGCAAACACACAGTGCAGTTTTTAAGACACACACACCAAAAAATGACAGAGATCCTAATACTCTACACCTATTCACCAGGACAGATGGACCCTCATTATAAGTAGGGATAAAATATTATCCATTGTGATTGTGTCGCTTGAACTGCATTTTCATACTTATGTAGAACATTTAAACTTTGAGATCGAAGCCAACACCTCACAGACATTTTTTTATTTGTAGAATTCAATCCCATTTTATTCTTCCCATAGTATTGCTTGTTTAGTTGTTCAATGGAAGACTTGATTTTATTTAAAATATTTTCTCCTACTTTTTTTTTATCACAATAATTGTGTGCCATTAATTCCAAGGATATTTAGAGTTCATATTTGATAATTCATCTTATTTGGCTTTTTACTTACAATGAATTACAGCACTCTGTCAGAAATCTGACCAGAATCAAAGGGTCCAAATATACACTCTCAGGAAATTTCTTGCAAAAAGTGTTGGCAATGGATTTGAATAAATTTTACAGTGGACTTTTCACATAAATCTAATATTTAATGAATAGTTTATATTTTGCTCCCACAGAGGATATACGGCTACCAACATTGCCTTGTACTTACAGGTGTTAATTAAGAGGAAGCCACCACAACCGGAATGGGAAAAGACTTCCTTCCTGAATAAAACCCCAGTGGCTCAAGTTCTTAAACAGTCACTCAATCATTGGGATCATATGAAGCTGAAGAGTTTCTTTACAGACAAGCATATAATAAGCAAAGCCAATAGAATACCCACAGAATGGGAGAAAATATTTGTAGGTTATCCAACTGATAGAGGCCTTATCTCTAGAATTTACAAAGAACTCAAAAGTCTAAACAATAGGAAGACAAATACCCCACTCACAAAATGGGGCACAGAGTTAAACAGGCAATTCACAGAGGAAGAAATACAAATGGCAAACACACACCTAAGAAAATGTTCATCATCCCTAATCATCAGAGAAATGCAAATTAAAACAACGATGAGATTCCACCTTACCCCAATAAGGATGGCCAACATCAAAAGGTCAAATGAAAATAAATGCTGGTGAGGATGTGGAGAAGCAGGGACACTCATTCACTGTTGGTGGGAATGCAGGATGGTACAACCACTTTGGAAAGCAATATGGAGACTCCTGAAAAAGCTGACTATAGAAATACCAACAGACCCAGTTATACCATTACTGGGCATGTACCCTAAAACCTTCAAACCAAAAGCCAGAGAGATTTGCTCAACCATGTTTGTAGCAGCTCAATTCGTAATAGCTAAAAGCTGGAATCAACCGAGATGTCCATCATTAGAAGAATGGATAACAAAGATGTGGTATATCTACACAATGGAATTCTATACAGCAGTAAGAAAAAACGACATAAAGAAATTTGAGGAAAAATGGTTGAACCTGGAACAGATCATTCTCAGCGAACTTACCCAATCACAGAAAAAAAATCGACACATAGTCTTACTCATCTGCCACACCTAAACTGAATCTGCCCAAGATGCCTTACATACCCAGCAAGCACCTCATGGACTAGACAATAAGATGGATGGGAGGGCGGGGAGGGAATCAAAGAGTGGAAAACAGTAATCTGGACCCAAACGGCAATGGTACCATAAAATTCTACTTCCTAAAAGACAGACCAAATGGCTGAACCTTCACTAGACCCTTACAGGAAACACCTGAACCACAAGACACTGGAGAGGGTAGGATCAAGACTGACCTAAATCTCCTACATCTTCCCTCCCTCCCTCTCCCCCTCTCCCCTCTATCTCTCTCCTCTCTAACTCTTGTTTATTAGTTATCTTTTTCCTCAATTTCTTAGTGGACACTGACTTGTAACCCCCACTTCCAGCTTGGGCCTACCATCCACAATGAGCTTTTGATCAGAGAAACCTACAAGGTTTCCCAAAACAATGACAGACTTCTGTCAGAGTACTTGATGACCCACCAAAGGCCAGTGATAAGACCCTATTGCTGAAGACTCTATACACAGCTGACGCGTAAAATGGAATGACATGGCTGGAAGCCAGGAGAGAGTCAGTCCCCAGACAGTCAGCGTGTCTAGTGCCAGAAGGCGCTACATAGGCGACTGGGGGAATGACCAAGATCTGTCCAAGCAACACATTGTTTAACCTAATTAGCAACAAATAACCGGATGTGATGCCCACACAAGTGCGATAGTGGTACACAGCCATGGTGAGGAATCAATTGCTCTTGATTGGGCTAACTGATCCACTCAGTGGTACTAGACCCTTAGCTGGAGCTGGGAAACAAGTCAGAACCACACCCTAACACAAGCCCACTCTACAATATCAAGCTACCATCAATCACGGGGTATAAGAGGGCCTACACCTATCAAACTGTCTATCAAAAAAGTAAGTGTTATCTCAATTTTCCGGGTGCTAACTTACTCTCCGTTGGAGAATCTGCTTCTCTTTTCCAGATAGATGCAGATCCTAAGAAGAGAGCTGCCCCAACATACCTCAAAAGGGGCCCAACTGAAACTAAGGACAACTGGTGAAATAAGCAAGGGTGATGTTTTCCTGTGAACTGGATACCAGCACAAAGGGGAAGGAGATCAACGCAAAGAAAAATCAACTCCTACCAAATCAGAGAGCCAGAGCCTCAGATGCCCCAACACCTCAGCACTGAAGCAGACCAAAAATGAACCCAACATGGCTCAGGGAAATCTTGCGGAAGAGGGGGCGGAAAGAATGTCAGAGTTACATGTTGGGTCATGATTTGCAGAGACATTTATCATACTAATAACTGGGGGCTAACTCCACAATGCAGAACCCATTTTCATTAACAAGGAGGGTCTAATGGGAGGGGGTAGATCACAGATGAGCCTAAATAATGGTACCAAACTGCCTGTATTCACTGAAATGAAAACTAATAAATTAAATTAAAAAAAATATTAAAAAAAAATTAAGAGGAAGCCAGAAATACATCAGATGGCTGTTGAACATATATAAATTATTAGAATATTATCTCTGAATAATATTGTCACTGTTGGATATAGCATATCTGTAGATAATATCGCCTCAAACTCCCATACTTTATTTCAAGAAATGGGAATAAAAGTTACACATGATATTAGAGTTATGTTCAATAAGTATTTCTTAATCTAAAAACTGTAAAATTGTGATTTCTGTTTAATTTTTTATGAATAGAATATCAATTTGCAAACTATTACACAGATTTTAGCAGGAACACTAATTTATACAATGATGTTAACAGTCTCTAAGTAGCAATAAGGGAATAGAGAATTAGTTCATGTTAGCTTAATAATAGAATTCCTGCCAACATCAAAGATCCAGGGAATCTTTGAACAATGGAAAGCAGGCAGAAATTCAGTGTAAAGAAGAGGCTTCAACCCAAGGGTGGTCATTAGGGATCAAAACTTGCTGCAAAACCCTTCATGATGGGTGTTGGTGGTGAGTGCAGCATGATGCAAACAGCTCAGGACGACCACCCAGGCTTAGAAGCCCTCGTACTGCACACATTCCACACGCTCACAGCTTGCATTAGGTGGAGGAGGCATCTCTGTGTTTTTACCTCAAGGACAGGGCAATGAGTTGGAGAACTTTGTCAGACAGAAACATAGTCCTAGATAACCAGAAGTCCCTTGGAGCCATGCTACCCACAGATCAGCAAGTGGAGCATCCTTAGAACCATGCTTCACATAGACTGATAACTGAAAAGATAAACACAAGATACTAAACTAGCAGCTCTTAGCATAAATGCAAATCTATTGCCGTTTGAACAAAGTACAGTAACAATAATAAGAAACTTAAAATGTAGAGAATCATAGATAATGATTAATAAGAGGAATTTAGGATACATCTTGGCAGTACTGTTATAATTGAAACTGTATTGCATTCATACAAAATAAGAAGTACAGGTAATACAAATGGTATACTAGCAAAATGAGAGTAACCAAATAAGCAAACAAAAGAGCTCAAAACATGAGCTGAAACACAAACAGGATAAGTGGAAAAATGAATTACAGACTGCTTTACCACATTGAAGAATTTGTCCAGAATGCAAACTGATTTTATAAATATAGTGGAATATGGCATGGAGGATACACACAGAATTTTTTTTAATATATGTCATAAAACAGAGAAAGTATATGAGAATGGAATGTAGGAATGTGCCCTCGTCACACACAGTAACACTCAACGCTAACATGTAGTGAAATTTTAAAATACCAAAAATACATAGATTAGTCATAGCATTTTTCCTAGGTGAGAACAAAAGATCCTTCACATGAATGTAAGAGCCAACATATCCTCACCATAATTTCAAGTACTTTTGATAAGAACATCTTTAGGGAGATGGTGAAAAATCATGTGATTTCTTAGTACTTGTGTATTAGTCACATTTGCAGCACTATGACTAAATGACACAGGAAAAAAAAATCTTTAAAAAGGAAAGACTAATTTTGGTTTATGATTTCAGAGGTTTCAGGACACAGACACCTGGCTTATTGTTTATGGTTTTCTTCTGGAAGTTGAACCTCACGGTGGTAGACGTGTGTAGCAGGGTCACCTGAGGACAGAAAGGCAGCAGATAGTAGTCAGGGACTACGAGGAAGCTGTAAACTATTACGGCATATATCTCATGACCCTCTCCCTCCAGTTAAGCTTCACCTTTTCAAACCTCCATAACCTCCCATAATAGCTCTACCAGCAAAGGACTCAGATTCAACTTTTCATATTTAAAGCATAACGATTTGTATTATATGAGTCTACACTTAGTAAAAGTATACCCTCTATGTAGGAAAAGTACATATTAAAATTCCTACGTGGATAAACTCAGAAAATTATCTTAGAACCTCCGAACTAATTCTTAGAGTATGTACTATAGCAGGAAGACATAATAACCTAACACAGTAACTAGGAATCATTGTTAACTGAAACCTTAATAAACTACTGTAAGCAGAGTATTATAAAGTATTAACGTGTAATAGGGAAGAACACATACACTGAAATTTTTGATAAAGAGAACCCTAACTTTCTCTACTAAGTAGCTGTGTGATATTTCTTAATGTTCTTCTCCTTCAATTTTTTTTTCCTGTAAAATGGAAAAATGAAAAGATTTAGCTCATAAAAATAATGGAAGTAGAAAGTTAATGGTACTTTTCAAGTTCTGTGATCAATGCCTGGAACAATATTATTTTTAAATACTTTTTGTATTTACTCATGTGTGTGTGTATACATTCCAAGGTCTCTTGGCACTGAAAACAAATGCCTATTCACCTTGATTTGGACTGGAGCATCAAACTTGGGACAGCAGGATTTGCAAGCAATTGCCTTTAACTACTGAACCATCTCACCAGCCCATCCCAAGTTTTACTTTTAATGCTAACAATTTTGAAATAAAATTGCAGGAATTAAGAAGTAGGGTTTATTTGATACATAAATTTGGTAAATTTAAGCTACATTTTCTGATATGTTGTCTTGATATGCTAGGTGCCACAGATATAAATACCTGGTATGGTCTTCATCTGAGTCAGTTCATTTTCTTTTATTTGTAGTTCTTTTTATGTTTATTATGATTATTAACAACATATTTCATATGGATAAATCATGTGTTTGTACGCTGTTTTCCCTCATCCCTAGTTCCATTCTTGTGGGGACACTCCTTAACAGGGTTGCAGGTATTCCCATCGGGTTCTGGTTTATGCATTGTGGGAGCAGCAGTCAGTTGTTTTGTTGGGGAGGGAATGCCTCTGGGCATGATCTCTCAACCTGTGGCTATTACAATCTTTCTGCCCCCCTCTTCTGCAAAATTATGTGAGCCATGGTGGGTGAATTTTAAGTCTCCTTCAGTGATGAGCGCTTAGGAGCCTCTGGATCTCCACATTGGTGGATGCGGAGTGTCTTCAGGGTCCGTTTCCTACAGCCAGGCTCAGCATGGAAGCAACACTCTTGCTCATCTCCCTAGTTCCTCTGTGGTTTCAGCTGTGGTTTGACTGAAGTGCGAAGGGTAGCTTATCTCCTCTGGTCTTACTACCTTCTGAAATAGAACAGATTCTCCAAGGGAGAGTGAAGTCAGCATAATTTAAATGGGATAATCATTATTAATTTAGGGAAGATGTGATGGATGTAACCCTCTTTTAGCCAAAGACTAGCGGGAGCTTGACACTGGAGAGAATAATCTTTGTCTCCATAGGATTCCATAGGATTCAGATCTATTTCCCAATTCCAGAATGAGTTCCTTTACACTGAGAAGATCTCTTAGCCAATCAGAAATCTATTGTTTACCCACTAAGGCTGTGTGCCACTATTGCATTGGCATGTACATCCTATCAGAGTGTTTGTTTCTGAGTAACTTAGACATCTGCTTGCTCAGACCATTCCTGGCCACTTTCTCCCATTAGCTCAAGTAGTGCTTCCCAGAACTAGACAGGCTGTCTAGGGACTGGCTTTCTTTTGCATTACAGCCAGGTCTCTTGGTGCTCTATCTCAGCAGCATATGGTGTTTTGGGCAGCAAGGTCTTAGCTTTTTCCTCAGGCAGGTAATCAAGTGCTTTGACAGAAAGCTGTCTTGATTTGGAGACCTCATCGGTCTCTCTGATCAACGGCTCAATGTGGGTAGCAGCCAATCTCTGGTACTGAGAATTACAAGCCAAAGACAGAAAAAACAAACAAACAAACAATTCTTTTCTGAAGCTTAGGCTTCATCCAAGCCTCTCCAGGGCCTTTTCATGTGCTCCCCCATCTCTTACTCCTTTTGAAGCTAACCCCAAGGATAAAGGTTTCTATGGTCTCAGTTAATTTTGGATTTAATTTTGTGTTTTCCCCCTTCCTTGCCACTCCCCACAAACCCTCCCATCCCTATTATCTGGGCCTTGAATTGCCTATCAGGTATGTCAGCAACTCTAGCAGATTCAGGTTAGGTACCACAGATAAGTGACATTTGTCTTCCTGTGATTTATGCACTCTCTGAATATGGTCTGTTACAAGTCTGTCCACTTTTCAATTTTCATTGTACCATTGTTTTTTCTTAATGTTGAGTAGAATTACATTGCACAAATGTACCACAACTTCGTTATCCATTCATCCAATGATGGGTATCTGGGTTGATTCCACTACTTAGCTCTAATGAATTGAGCAGCTATAAACATAGTTAAGCAAATATCTCTGTATTGATGCTTGGAGCATTTAGGACAAATGCCCAGTAAGGGAATAACTGGGTCTGTTGGTAGCTCTATGTTCATCCTTTTCAGGAATATGAATCTCCAAATTGATTTCTATAGTGATTGTACAAGGTTAAATTCCTACCAACAGTGTACGAGTGTTCCTCATTCCCCACATCCTCAACATTTGTCAGTGTTAGATTTTAATGATTGCCATCCTTATTCGAGTAAGGTGGAATCTCATGGTTGTTTTAATTTGCATTCCCCTAATGGCTAGGGATATTGAAAATTTTCTTAAGTGTGTGTTAGCCACTTATAATTCTTCCTCAGAGAACTCCCTATTCAGTTCTCTGCCTCACTGTATTAGTGAGTTTGATTTTTTTTTTTATTTTTTAGTTTTTTCAGTTTTTTGTAGATTCTAGATATTAGGCTTCTGTCAGTGGTATAGCTGGCAGAGATTTTCTCCCATTCTGGGGGTAATCAATTGGCTCTGCTTTTGGTATGTTTGTCTGTACAAAAGCTTTTTAGCATCAAGAAATCCCATTGACTGAGGGTTGTTTACTCCCCTGGGCTACTGACATCTTGTTCAGGAAGTCTTTTTCCAGTCCTATATCAAGGAGAGTGCCTCCTGTTTTTTTCTTCCAGTAGGAAAAGAGTTCTGGGTCTTATATAAGGTCTAAATTCAGTTGGACTTGGTTTTTGTGCATAGAGAGATAAAAGGGTCAGTTTCATTTTTCTACATATGTTCACCAATTTGTCCAACACCATTTGTTGAAAATGCTGTCTCTTCTCCAGTGCATATTACTGGAACTTTTGTTAAAGATCAAGTACTTGTAGTTACTTGACCTATGTTCCTATTCTTCAGTTCTGTTTCATTGGTCTATGTTTCTATTCTTATGCTTGAACCATGCTGTTTTATTTTCTATGGCTTTGTAAAACAGCTTTAGATCTGGCATGGTGATAGCTCCAGAGGTTTATTTTTTCCCCTTGCTAAGGATATCTTTGGATATCCAAGGTATATTGCCATTCCACATGAATTTTGAAATCATTTTTTTCTATTCCTGTGAAGAATGATGCTGGATTTTTTTTTGTTGTTTCTTTTTTAAAATTAATTATTTATTAATTTGAAAATGACTGACAGAGAAAGAGGCAGACTGAGAGAGAGAGAGAGAGTGGGTGCGACAGGGCTTTCCAGCCACTGCAAATGAACTCCAGATGTGTGTGCCCTCTTGTGTATCTGGCTAATGCAGGTCCTGGGGAACCCAGCCTCCAACCGGGGTCCTTAGGCTTCACAGGCCAGAGCTCAACTGCTAAGCCATCTCTCCAGCCCAATGCTAGAATTTTTATTAGGATTGCATTAAATCTGTATATTGCTTCTGGTATAATTGCCATTTTCTCCACATTAATCTACCTATCTAGGAGCATGGGGGCTGGTCTTTCCATTTTTCCTCGATTTCTTTTTCTTTTTCTTTTTTATTTATTTATTTGAGAGTGACAGACACAGAGAGAAAGACAGATAGAGGGAGAGAGAGAGAATGGGCGCGCCAGGGCTTCCAGCCTCTGCAAACGAACTCCAGACACCTGCGCCCCTTTATGCATCTGGCTAACGTGGGACCTGGGGAACTGAGCCTCGAACGGGGGTCCTTAGGCTTCACAGGCAAGCGCTTAACCGCTAAGCCATCTCTCCAGCCCACGATAAAAAATTTTAAACCTTGGAATAATACCAAAAAGTGATGTGAAAAACCTGTATAATGAAAACATTAAAAAAAGAGAAATCGAGGGCTGGAGAGATGGCTTAGTGGTTAAGCGCTTGCCTGTGAAGCCTAAGGACCCCGGTTTGAGGCTCGGTTCCCCAGGTCCCACGTTAGCCAGATGCACAAGGGGGCGCACGCGTCTGGAGTTTGTTTGCAGAGGCTGGAAGCCCTGGCTTGCCCATTCTCTCTCTCTCCCTCGATCTGTCTTTCTCTCTGTCTCTGTTGCTCTCAAATAAATAAATAAATAAAATATTTAAAAATTTTTTATCGTTATTGAAAATGGGACAGTCTTTCTGATTTCTTTCTCTGCATATTGGTCCTTTGTGTATAGAAAGATTATTCATTTTTGCGCATTGATTTTGTATTCTGCCACTTTACTGAAGGAATTAATCACTTTAGAAGTTTTGAGATGGAGACTTTCTGGTCATGTATGTATTGGATCATGCCATGTGACTTGTTATTTTCCAGTTTGTATTGCTTTTATTTCTTTCTCCTGTCTCATTGCTTGGGCTAATGCTTCTGGTACTATGTTGAAGAGCACTGGTGAGGGTGGTCTCCCCTGTCTTATTCCCGATCTCGTTGGGAACTCCTTGAGTCTTTCTGCGTTAAGTATTATTTGGGCTATAGGTACTTTCCATGTAGCATTTACTGTGTTGAGATATAAAACTTCCATGACTATTATTTCTAGCCTCTTGGTCACAAAGCAGTATTGTATTTTGTCAAAGGTCTTCTCCACATCAATTGAGATGGTTGTGTGGGTCTGATGGTTACTTATGTGGTATATTATGTTGACTGATTTTCATATGTTGAACTATTGTGCATCCCTGGGATGCAGCCTACTTGAGCAAGGTGGATAATACTTTTGACGTGTTGTTTAATTTGATTTGTGAGGGTTTTATTCAGGAATTTTGCATCTAATTTCATCATAGATATAGGCCTATAGATTTCATTTCTTGTTGCACCTCTGTCTGCTTTTGGTATTAAGGTGATGCTAGTTTCATAAAAAGAGTTAGGGTGATTTCCTGGTCTGCAATTATATAAACTGGTTTGAGAAAAATTGGTTTCAGTTCTTCAAAGAAGGTTTGATACAATTTGACTGAGAAGTCCTGGACCTTTTTTTTCGGGGGGGGTGGTGAGGAGGTAGTTTTTGATTACCTTTTCAATCTCCATGGATGTGATAGGTTTGTGTGGTAGATTAATCTACTCTGAGCCTAGTGTGAATTCTTCATTTTCCATTTGTATCCCTTTTATACCCTTGTCCTGTCCTAATTCTATGGCTAGGACTTCTAGCACATGTTGAAGAGAAGAATGACAGTGGACACCCCTGTCTTGTTACTGATGTTAGTGGAAACTCCTTGAGACTATCCCTATTAAGTATGATTTGGTCTTTAGATATCTTATATATAGCCTTTATTATGTTGAGGTAGAAAACCCCCATGCCTGTGTTTTGTTTATGAAATGATGATGCATTTTGTTGATGACCATTTCTGCATGTCTTAAGATGATCATGTGGTTCTTGTGCTTATTTGTGTGATATATTATATTAATAGATTTCTGGATATTAAACTATTCCTGCCCTCTGGGATGAAGCCTGCTAGATTAAGGTGAATAATGCTTTTGATGTGTTATTGAATTCAATTTGCAAGGATTTTGTTTGGTATTTTCCATACAAGTTTACCAAGGATATAGATCTACAGTATTCTTATTGCATCTCTGACTGATGTTAGTATTAGTGTCCTGCTTCATAGAAGGAGTTGGTAAGAGTTCTCCGTTCTCTGATTATGTGAGATAGCTTGAGCAAAAGGCTTCAACTGAAGGTTTGGTAGAATTTGGCTAAGAATCCATCAGGCCCTGGACTTTTTCTTTGGGGGAGGTTTATTTTTATTACATTTTCAAATAAGATGGATGTGATGAGTTTTATTAGTAGATCTTTCTGCTCTGGACTATGTTTTGGTAGGTGGTATGTGGTTATGAATTTGTTCATTTGCTCAAGGTTATCCAATTTTGTGAAGGAGAGATTTTGAAATTGTGTCCTCTTGATTCTTCCAATTTCATTGATGTATGTTGTAATCTCCCCCTTTTCATTTCTAATTTTGTTAATTTAATATTTCTCTTTTTTCCATTTGATCAAGTTTGTTAATCTTGCTTATTTTTTCAAACAATTAGCTCTTCATTTTGTCAGTTTTCTTAATTGTTTGCTTGGGTTCCAATTCATTAATTTCTTCGTTAGTGCTAATTAGTTCATTCGGTCTGGAACTCTTGGTGGAGATTGTTGTTGTTTTTCCAACACCTTTAGGTAGACACAGGTTACTAATTAGAGATTACTCTGTCTTTGTTATGATTTGTTATGCCATTTAGTGGTATGAATTTTCCCCTTACGACTGCCTTCATTGTGTCCCGTAAGTTTTGGTATGTTGTATTTTTGTTATCATTCAAGAAATTTTACAATTTGATTTTTGATTTCTTTCATAACCCAGTCATTGTTTAGTAGAATGTTGTTTAGTCTCTAGGAGCTGGTACAATATCTGTGTTTTCTCTTTCATTTAACTTCTAGCTTTAAAGTACTGTGGTCTGATATAATGCATCAAGTTACATTAATTTTTTCTGAATTCATGGAGGCATGCTTTATGCCCTAATATATAATCTATTTTGGAGAAGGTTTTATGGGCTGCTAAGGAGAATGTGTACTAAATAGAATTGGGGTGGAATGTTCTATAGCTGTCTATTAGGTCTAATTAGTCTATGGTGTGTAGAGCTCTATTATTTCCCTCTTGATTTTCTGCTTGGATGATCTGATAATGATGATAGTGGGGAATTGAGGTCCCTTACTATTATGGCATTGGTACTTATTTGGATTTGTTGTCAAGTAGATTTTGCTTTATAACATGTACCTGTGTTGGGTACATATAGATTTATGATTGTGATGTCCTCTTTTTCAATCATTTCCTTGATGAGTAAAAAGTGGCCCCCTTTCTTTTTTAATTACTTTTGGTTTGAAGTCTATTGTGCCATATATTAGTATAGCCACATCTACTTGTTTTCTTATTTCCATTTTTTTGGAAAATCATTTTCTATACTTTCACCATGAGTAGGTGTCTATTCTTAATGGTGAGGAAGTGTGGTAGTTTGAATAGGTGCCCCCAGTAGATTCAGGAGTTTACTAAAACTTCTTGGATTTCCAGCCAGCTGGATGAGGAGGTGTCACTGGGTGGATCTTAGGATCCAGCCCTAACATGTGGTGGTGGATTTGAAATTCCAGTCTAAAGATATGAAGTGACTTTTTCAAAAATATTTTATTTATTTATTTATTTTGACAGAGAGAGGGAGAGAAGTAGATATATAGAGAGAATATGGGCATACCAGGGCTTCTAGCCATTGCAACGGAATTCCAGGCATATACACCACCTTGTACATCTGGCTTACATGGCTGCTGGGGAATTGAACCTGGGTCCTTGGGCTTCATAGGCAAATGTCTTAACCACTAAGCAATTTTTTTTAGGCCTCCAGTGGCTTTTTAAGACTTCTCTCATTATTTTCTATCCATAGTTAATTATTTCTTCTCTCCTTTCCTTTCCTTCCTTCCTTTCTCTCTCTTTTTTTTTTTAAAAGAAAACTTTTTCTTTAACTTATTATACATCTGGTCCAATTGTGCTATAGTTTAAATTATGGTTTTCACTTTAATACATTGGTGCTACTTGTTTAAAATAGGAAAAGCTAATTAACAATACTGATTTGGATATATTGTTAGTGTCTCCATAACAAGTCTTCCTTATGACATGATGAAAGAAAACTAATAGACTTTATACCTTTTTGTGTATATGGAAGGAAATTAATGTACATTTTTCTACTGGCCATCAATAGTTGCTATGAAGATTTCAGGGGGAGAAGTGCTCTCTGTCAAGTGCCCATGAGATTTCACACATCCTCAGACTATAATTAGATTGCTAGACACAGCTCCTTGCCTATCTAACTGTCATTTGAGGAACAAATTTCTGTGACTTTACATCATTTGCATGCTTGAGTAATGTGAAGGGAGACCTTATTAGCACACTGCTGTACAGTTTAGTCTGTCTGGTGTTTTTAGCTGAGATACATTCCAAAAATGCATTTGGTTTGGCAACTGCCTCATGTTACCAACAATATATGTCCTGTGGGACAGAAACCATGCCAGTGAAGTATAATTTCATAAGAGTAAACATTGACATTGAAGGGTTGATTCAGAAAATGATTCCTTTTATTGTATAAAAAGCATTGGTGAGTGATTCTTCATCAATGAAAATAAAAAAAGTTTTCAGGAGAGAAACTCATAACTGATCACCTAGTGCATAAATTAAGTGATAGCACTGGGGATGGAGGGATTGCTTAGTGGTTAAGGTGCTTGCCTGTGAAACCTAAGGACCCAGGTCCAATTCCCTGTAATCCAGATGCACAAGGTGGTGCATGTGTTTGTAATTTATGGCAGCTAGAGGCCCTGGCACACCATTTTTTTTTCTCTTTCTCTTTCTTTTTCTCTACCTCTTTCTGTCTTTCCAAAAAAACACATAAAAATTAAAACAAGAAAATATAGTAGCACTATCTTATTCAAGAAATCAGTGGTTATTCTGGAAGTGAATCTGAAGCCCATGTATTTCAATATTCGCCATATGCTTGAATTAATATCTTGGCAATGTCCTCAGCACATTATAAACAAATGGGTGGTGGAGAAATAATTACAATTTTAGTATAACATAATATAACCTGGTGCTATACTTCACTGTCATTTTTATTTTATTCATTTATGTGTCAAAGTAAGTATATCATCTTTGTAAGTTGTACCTACTCTGTAAATGATGGTGACAAATTTTCCTTTGAGCTACAAATATTATTTTGTCTATTTTAACACATATTTTCAATTCTTTTGACTTATATGATTATGAACTTGTCTTTAGGGAAAATACTAACATGCCTTTATTTATTATGTGGACAAATCAAGACAGAAATAACTGGTCAGAGTTTTAAAAATGGAGATGGACATTTTTAATGTGTCTAGTAGGAAAAAAATCAAAGCACAACACAACAAACAACAACAACAAAAATATAACAAAGAGGCTTAAAACAGAGTTAAATGATCTGAAGGAGTCAAAAAACAAACCTCAGAACTGGAGAGATGGCTTAGTGGTTAAGCATTTGACTGTGAAGCCTAAGGATCCTGGTTCGAGGTTCTGTTCCCCAGGACTCTCATTAGCCAGATGCACAAGTGGGCACATGTGTCTGGAGTTCATTTGCGGTGGTTGGAGGCCCTAGTGTGCCCATTCTCTCTCTCCCTTTTTCTCTTTCTCACTCTCCTTATTTCTCTCTCTGTCTGTTGCTCTCAAATAAATAAATAAAAATAAATAATAAAAAACAGACAGTTGGATAAACTAAATGAAGATATAAATAAATGCAAGTATAAATTTCAAGAAACATTAAGATAAATTTTAAAAAATCACCTGAAAAAGGAACTCGACAGAGGATGGATACTATATAGAAAAAGGCAGTAGAAAATACAAACCAAATTGAATAAGTCCAAACCTCTCTTGAAGCCCTCAAGAACAGAGTCAGTCATGAGGAAGACAGAATCTCAGAACTGGAAGACAAGACAGAAAAAAACAGTGAGCAAGTTCAAAACTTGCATAAGTTCACAAACTTTTTGTGAACAGAACAAGAGGGAACTGTAGGATACCCTTAAACATTCCAACATTCAGATCATGTGTATACCAGAAAGGGAAGAAATTCAGAAAAAAGACATGGAGAACTTATTCAAGGAAATTATTGAAGAAAACTTTCCCACTCTCTCAAAAGAGTCTGGTCAAGACAAAATAAGCTAACAAAACTCCAACAGACTGGACCAAAGGAAAAATTCTCCAAGTTGTATTATCATTAAGACTCTGTACAAAAAAAAAAAAAAAAAAAAAAAAAAAAAAAAAAAAAAAAAACAAAGAGAAAGCCCCCAACGCAGCAAGAGAGTAACAAAACATTGCATATAAAGGTAACCCCATCGGATTTGCCTCAGACTCCTCAGGGGAAACCTTTAAAGGTAGAAGGGCCTGAAATGGAATACTGCAAAGTCTAAGAACCTATAGTGAGGTGGTTTGATTCGGTGTCCCACATAAACTTATGTGTTCTGAATTCTAGGTTCCCAGCTGATGGAGATTTGGAAATTAACTCCTCTTGGAGGCAGTGTATTGTTAGGAGCAGGGCTATGGGCATTATAGCCAGTTTTCTCTCACCAGGGTTTGGCACACTCTCCTGTTGCTATTGTCCACCTTATGTTGGCCAGGGGCTGATGTCCACCCTCTGCTCATGCAATTGTTTTCCCCTGCCATCATGGAGATTCCCCTCAAGTCTGTAAGCCAAAATAAACTCTTTCTTTCCACAGCTGCTCTTACTCAGGTGATTTCAGCCAGCAGTGTGAACCTGACTGCAACAGTAATGTTTGTACCTCCATACTGAAGAGCAATGCCATTCGCTGCTAGATACCTGATTGTGTGGCTTTGGACTTTTGGAGCTGATTTTCAAGAGGAACGTGGAAGGATTTGAAACTGTGGCCTAAGAGTTACCTTGCAGTGCTGTTAGTATAGCTTGATGGAAGATTCTGGTCAGAGTTGAAAGATCTGAATGCAGCAACAACTATGGACTGTGAGGTTTGGCTTAGAGGGTGAGAAAGAGATTTGCCTAGGAATGTCTAGAAGCAATTTGTGTGAGAGGCTTGCTGTTATGGCCATATCCTGAGAATTTTTGCAGGATTACATTGCATAGAAATGGACTGGTGTGAGCAGAGGGATATGGTACAGAATAAATTAAATCTTTTTCCAAAAGTTCTGCCTGTTCAGCTGCAATTGTATGAAAGATTGCAACCACTGAGTTGGGCTAGCTGACCTGCATATGGACAACAGAAAGAATTCAGTATTTTGAGGTGGCCTGAATGCTGAAAGAGTGTACTTTTCTTCAAGGTCTACTTTATTACCCTCTGGATTAACAAATTGGCATCCCACCTGGTATTAAGGAGTATAAGAAATGCAGGAAAGAGAGGGTCATTGAATTTGCAACAGAGTTTTGTGTTTTGGACATGGCCATGGGCAGTGTGAAGCAGGTTTACTGGATTACCTGCATGGAGACCCAATAGAGCCCTGAGGATGGACAGTGGGTTGCAGTAGAGTCATCAATCGAGATGTGGGGACCGTGAGATGACTGCTAAAGAGAGTTTCCTGCCCCAGTGAAGTTTTCCAGGACTCTGAGTATCCTAGGTGGAGGGGTGAAATTAGAACTCCAGAGATATATAAGTGGTTAAAATTATCAAACTTTGAGATTTGTCACTGGCTAAAATTGTTGGACTTGAAGCTACAGAGTTTGATGTTTGCCCTGGTTGTTTTAAATCTTGTATTGATTGAATATTTCTTTGCTGTGCCCAATGCCATCTTTTGCAGTGTGAGTGTTTATTTTGTGCAATTATTGTTTTTTTGGGGGGAGGGGGCTGGTATTATGGCTCTGTTTAAAGATCTTGGACTATGGTAATATTTGAACATCATTGGGATTGATAAAAACTATTGGACTGAATGCATTGCATTTTACATCATGGATGGTTACCAATTTATGGGGGCCAGGGGTAGAATGGGGTGGTTTGATTCAGGTGTCCTCCATAAACTTAGGCGTTCTGAATGCTAGGATCCCAGCTGATGGAGATTTGGGAACTAATGTCTTTTGGAGGCAGTGTATTGTTGGTGGTGAGCTTGTGAGTATTAAAGTTTCCCCTTGCTAGTACTTGGCCTACTCTCTCATTGCTATTGTGCACCTTATATTGGCCAGGGGGAGATGTCCACCCTCTGCTCATGCCATCATTTTCCTCTGCCATCATGGAGCTTCTCCTTGAATCTGTAAGCCAAAATAAACCATTTTTGCCCCTGAAAAGCTGCTTTTGGTCATGTTATTTTTTTCCAGCAATGCAAATCTGACTGCAACATATGGCTTCTAACCCAAATAACTGTGCCCAGCCAAAGTATCCCTCATAAAAGACGGTCAAAGAAAAACTTTTCATGATAAAAGTCAGCTCTACAAATATATGAACCCAAAGCCAAACCTACAGAGAATACTTCAGGGAATACTTCACCCAGAAGAGTCAAAAAACCAATCTCAAGAAACTGCAAGATGCAGATCACAATACCCAAACTTAGAGAAAGTTCAAAAAGCTACAAAGTCCAAGAAATCACTAAGTCCCATAAAGCACCACAATATGAAATGACTAATTAAAACTCACAGTTATTACCCTAAACAATAAGGATCTTAATTCATCCATTGAGAGACACAAGTTAACAGGGTAGATCAGGGAAATGACCCCTCAATCTGCTGTCTTCAAGAAACCCACCTCACCACTAAAGACACCTCCTCAGGGTGAAAGTGTGGGAAATGATATTCTAAGCAGACCCTCAAGAGATCATAAGGTAGAGCACCAGAATCAAAGACCCTGAATATGGTGAGATGAAACCTAATGTTAAATTTATCCTGTTTCTTTTATTTTTATTTTCTCTGTTTTCTTTCTTTTTCCTTGGTGCTGGTCTATAACTACCAGGATGTGGCTAACACTGACAATGAGCTGTTTATCAGAGAGACCTACAAGTTTCCTAAAATAAAACAGACTTCTATCAGAGCACTTGATTACCCACCAGAGGTTAATGGTAAGATCCCACTTCTGAAGACACCATATGCTGTCCATACAGATCATGGAGAGACCTGTTGAAATCTGAAAGACAGCCAGTCTTCCAGACAGCCCATATACTGTTAGAAGGCATTACATTAGCTACTGAAGGAAAGTGGCCAACATTTGTCTGAGCAATCTGAGGTCTAAGCTACTTAGAAGCAAACAAACTGATGTGATGCTGATGCCAGTACAATAGTGGTACACAGCCATGGTGGTTAAACAACTGCTTCTGGATTGGCTAACTGGTGTGCTCAGTGGAAAGGAACCCGTACCTGGAACTGGAACCAAGTCAGAATCATATCCAGATAGTGATTTTGCTTTCCAATGTCAACCTTCCACTAATCTTGGGCTACAAGAGGGCCTACACTCATTAAATTCTGTCTAAAGTAATAATGGTTATCCCATTTCACTTGTGCTAACTTCTATCTCCCTTGGATAATCTGCTTCTCTTTCTCAGATGGGAGTTGGGCCTAAGGAGAGAAACAACCCATTTAAGCAAGTGCTGCTTTCTCAGTGAACCTGGTGTCAGCACATGGGTGGAGACAGACACTGAGGACACTCAACAACTACTGAACCAGAAATCCAAAGGCTCCTAAGATCACTTCAGTGAAATAGACTTAAAATGAACCCAATGTGGCTCAGGGAATATTGCAGAAAAGGAGTTGCAAAGGTTGTTAAAGCATACATTGGGACATTATGCACAGAGACATTGTCTCTTTCCTATAACTGACAGCTACCCCTACAATACATGACCCACAATCTCCATGAGGATTACCTGCATCCCCAATGAGGAGGGTCCCTTTGGAAAAGGTACAGGGATGAGGGAAAGGATGGTATCAACATATGCTGTTTATATGTTAAGTATGTCTATATTTATTAAAAAATAACAATATTAAAAAATTGATTTCTATTTAGGGTATATCAATATGCATAAATACACAGAAGATGCATAAAAAATAAATAAATGAGGTACTATTTCTTTCAGCAAGCAGCAATATATCTCGTGCATACTGGTCATTCATGGAATATTTATTTAATAAATAAATTAGTGGCAATTTGCATAGCTATCTTTAGTTGGAAGCACACACCATGGATAATGTTATATTGGAGTCCAAAGGAAGCAATCCTTTCATTTCTGGTAGTAGCTAACTCGCTGTTGTACAACAATTTCTTATGAGCTGAAATATTGCCTCCTGTAGGGAGGAGGGAGGCTCATGAGGTTGAGGAGGTAAATAAAGCTGGGAAAGCTGAAATGTTTAAACTCTGCAAGCCCCCTCCCTAAGGTAATCTTAGGAGTAGGAACTGCTTGGGAGGAGAGATTTTCTGACCACCTGAGCTGACTGCAGGTCTGTGATGAGCTCCAAAGACGAAACTTTAGTGAGGCATCTCCTATGCTGGGCAGGGTGTTTTAGTGATTCAGCTACCATTACTTTGTCCACGCTTCTGTCAGTAAACCCTTACCCACATTCTTGGACATAACCCCACTTAACTCAGTGTTTAACTGAGTAGATTGGGTCTGTTGTTGATGTCCTACCTGTGGATGAATAGATGTCTCCCCAGGAAAAGTGAGCACCACACTGAGTGACAGGGGAAAATTCTGAATTATGAACAAAATTCATACTATATTTCAGGTTTATAACAATCTTAGAGAGAAGACTGAATAGAATTCAGTTGGTTTTCATGCTTTAAAAAATGACAATTAAGAAAATCTCAGTGAAACTATGTGGGCACACACATTATTTTCAGCAAAACTCAATTAAATGCTCTTTTTGTGTGCTGATGATAATCCAAGACCTTAGATTAGGTCTTCTACCACTGAACTACATTCTCACCTCTGAAAACATCTAAGATTTTAGGTAATTTTCCTCTCCTCTCCTTTCCTTTTCTTCTCCATTTTTATTTGTTTCCCCTTCCCTTCCTATTCCTTTTTGTTTCTGTTTATCTCCCATATTATCTGTGCTTTCTATTACCTAATTGCCTACTAGTTTGATAGATACACGTGATGCATAGGAATCACTGAAAATGTACAGGGGAGACATGACTGCAATATAGTATATGGCATGCTCAAGAGATTATTTGCAAATGACAGGCTTGTTGCTAAAACTGGAATTTATATAAGATATTTTTTGAATAAGAAACATTTACAATGAGACTTACAGAATAATCGCTAGTCATGAAAAGAAATGGCTTACTTATGATTGTTCCATTATGAAGACACGTGTGATGTCTAGAAATTAAGAGAGAGTGGGTCTTTACAAGAAATAATAGAAGTTAGTGAGTATATGAGTATAGTAAGATAGATAGATAGATAGATAGATAGATAGATAGATAGATAGATAGATAGATAGAAGACATTGGCACAATCTCAATGGTGGTAATCTCTCAAACAAACAACTGTGGCTGCATTTTCTTCCCAGAATATTTCATTTTTTCCTGCAACCAATTTATATCTTTCATTTCCTTTTGTTCTATGTTATGTCAATCATACATGTCTATTAGCTTTAAATTTACCTTTGCTTAAGTTTTCATGAAATGGGAATAGCAGAGCCAGCCTCTCCCATGAATTGCCGCTAACCAAGTTTGGACAAAGCCCTTCTTTGTCCTATAAGTCAGGCTTTTAAAACTTCACTTACAGTAATTCCCAATAAATAAGAAACAGAGAAACATCTGAGCTAAAGGACATCATAGATCTAATGGACTGTAGAGAAATATGTAGAACATTCCACACAAAAAAAAATACACATTCCATTCAGCACCCCTTGGAAGTTATTGTGTACTAAATCATTTAACACAAAGCAAAAAATATGGGAAACTGAAATAATTTTTTGTATTCTATCTGACTACAATGGAATAAAAGGAGAACTTAACAGGGAGAGAAGCTACAGAGTATACACATACTCACAACGATTGAGTGGCATTTAATGCTATTATGGGTGGTTAACTGAAAAATCAAGAAGAAAATCACAATATTCAGATGAAAATAACAACACAACATATAGTTCATAAGATACATAACAGAGTCTCAAGACAAATTTTATATGTACAAGTGCCTAAATTTAACCAAAGGGCTAAAGTAAATAACTTAGCAGTATATCTTAAGGTTTCTGGAAATAAGAATAAGCCAAACCCTTAATCACTAGATGGTTAGAAATAAGATCAGGGCTGATATTAATGTAATAGAAACTACAAATACAAAGAATCATTGAAATGAAGATTTGGTTCTCCATAAAAATAATCAGAATAAATCAACTCTTAGCCAAATTTATGGAAGAAGAGTGAAAAGCCCAAATTCATACAATAGAGATGAAAAGGAAGACTAATGGATGAAATTCAGAAAATCATTATGGAACACCTTAAAGACTTACATTTCACTAAGTTAGAAAATGTAAAAGTAATAGATCAATTTCTAGACATATGTAGTCTACCAAAATTAAACTGAGATTAGATGAACTATTTGTACATATTTATAACAAATAATGAGATTAAAGCATAAAATAATCTGTGAAATTAGAAATGTCCAGGCCAAGATAAATTCATGACTGGCTCCTACCAGACCTTTGAGGCAGCTCTAAACCAATGCTGCTCAAACTACTCTATAAAGTAGAAAAGGAAGGCATACAAATATAGAACACTTTTTAAAGATTATTTTTATTTATTTATTTGAGAGAAAGAAAGAGGAAGAGATAGAAACAGAGATGGAGAGAATGGGCACGCCAGGGCCTCCAGCCACTGCAAACAAACTCCAGATGCATATGCCACCTTGTGCATGTGGCTTATGTGGGTCCTGGAGAATTGAACTGGGATCCTTTGGCTTTACAGGCAAATGCCTTAACTGCTAAGCCATCTCTCCAGCCCAAGAACACTTTTTATGAAACTATTTTTATCCTGATTCCAAAACCATATGAAGATAAAATAGAAAATAAACTTACAACCATTCTCTCTGGTGAACATTCATGTAAAATTCTCATTAAAACACTTTCAAACCAAATTTAAAAATGCATCAAAAATATCATTTAGCATGGTCAAGGTGCCTACTTTCCAGAGATGCAGGATGGCTCAGAATTTGCAAATCAAATACATAAGAGTATGTCACATAAACTTACTCAGGGACAGAAACCACATGATTATCTCAATATATGGATAAAAGGCCTTTCACAAAAACACAACAAAACTTTGTGATAAAAGCCCAGAAAAGACTAGGAATAGAAATACCATATCTCAAATAATAAATAAAATAAATTAAATAAAGGTGACCTATGACACCCTTCAGCCAACACTATGCATATGGAAGAGAGCTCAAAGAATGTCCACTAAAATCAAGAACAAGACAAAGGTAACTTATGCCTTCACTCTTCTTCTACATAGTGCTTAAAAAGTATCCTTATTTTCAGATGATATGGCTCAATAAGTGAGACCCAAAGACACTACTAGAAAAGTTCTGGAGCTCATAAACAATTTTAGCAAAGGTATAGGATGCAGACTACACATAAAAATCAGTAGTTTTTCTGTCTTCTAGTAACACCCAAACTGAGAAGGAAATAAATCATAGAAACAACCCAATTCACAACTAGATAAAATGACCTTGAAATAAAAATAATCAAAGAAATGAAAAGGCATGTATGAAGAAAATTTTAAAACACTCTAAAAACAAACAAACAAAAAAATAAACTGAAGAAGATGGAAAGATCTCCCATGTTCAAGTATTGGAAAAATAAATACTGTAAAAATGGCTATTGTACCAAACTCAATTTACATATTAAATGCAATCTTCAAAATCCCAATACTGGGCGGCTGGAGAGATGGCTTAGCTGTTAAGCACTTGCCTGTGAAGCCTAAAGACCCCGGTTCAAGGCTCAACTCCCCAGGACCCAAGTTAGCCAGATGCACAAGGGGGTGCACGCGTCTGGAGTTTGTTTGCAATGGCTAGAGGCCCTGATGTGCCCATTCTCTCTCCCTCTCTATCTGCTTCTTTCTCTGTCTGTCGCTCACAAATAAATAAATAAATAAATAAAATGTTTTTTAAAAAATTCCAATACTGGGCTCTAACAAAACAATCTTAGTGTTCCTACAGACACATGAAATCTCAAGAATATATATATATATATATATATATATATATATATGTATTAGAAAGTTTGTGCTCATATATATGTATATAATATAGAATTATATAATATAATATAATATATCATTATATTCACAAATTTTGCTATGAAAACTGGAGCTCTATATGTACAGGAATAACCAAAATTCCTCAATTTTTACTCTGTACAAAAATATACTCTAAAAGTTTATTATTACATTATTATATATTATACTATTAATATAAAATTATGCATTTATTATCATATTATCATTAATATGAGGCCTGAAAGTCTGAAACTAGTACAGGAAAAATTAGGAAATAGAAACTAAGATTCACACACACACACACACACACACACACACACACACTGTATATGCTTTCTGCATATGACTCCATTTGCCTAGGAAATTAAACCAATAATAGACATATGTGATCCCATGAAAATAAAACTTTCTGCACAGGAAAGAAAACCATTGAATGAAGAGAGTGTATAGAATAGGCGAAAAGGCACTATTAGCTTTACCTATGACAGAGGAGTAAGGTGTAGAATATAAAAGAACTCAAAAACTAAACAACAACAACAAAAATCTAACAAACCAGTCAATATATTGTTAATAAAATGAATAGACACTTGTCAAATGACCAATGGCCACATGAAAACTGTTCAAGCCTACTAGCCATTAGAGGAATACATATTAAACCTACTCTGAAATTCCACCTCACCTCAGGCAGAATGACAGACATTCAGTAAATGATAAGCGCTGGAGAAGATGTGGGCAAAAGGAAATCCTCATACACTGCTCGTGAGAATGTAAACTAGTCCAGCCACTATGAAAACAAATATGAAATTTCCTAACAGATTCTAGAAGAGATCTACCATAAGACCAAGCTATACCACCCTTGAATATCCCCAAATAAATTCCAAATAACTCCAAGTAAACATATTTTTATTTATTTATTTATTTATTTATTTATTTATTTATTTATTTATCTCAATTTTTATTAACATTTCCCATGATTATTAAAAAATATCCTATGGTAATACCCTCCCTCCCCCAACTTTCCCTTTTGAAATTCCATTCTCCATCATATCCCCTCCCCATCTCAAACATTCTACTTCCATATATACAATAGCAACTTATTAAGTACCCACCTCCCTTCCTCTCTCTTCCGTTTATTTTAACTTACATTTTAACTTACATTTAACTTACTGGCCTCTGCTACTGAGGTTTTTACTTCTCATGCAGAAGCCCAATCATCTGCAGCTAGGATCCACATATGAGGGAGAACATGTGGCACTTGGCATTCTGGGCCTGGATTACCTCACTTAGTATAATCCTTTCCAGATCCATCCATTTTTCTGCAAATTTGATAACTTCATTTTTCTTTACCGCTGAGTAGAACTCCATTGTAAAAATGTGCCATATCTTCATTATCCACTCATCAGTTGAGAGACATCTAGGCTGGTTCCATTTCCCAGCTATTACAAATTGAGCAGCAATAAACATGGTTGAGCATGTACTTCTAAGGAAATGAGATGAGTCCTTAGGATATATGCCTAGGAGTGCTATAGCTGGGTCATATGGTAGATCAATCTTTAGCTGTTTTGGGAACCTCCACACTGATTTCCACAATGTCTGGACCAGATTGCATTCCCACCAACAGTGTAGAAAGGTTCCTCTGTTTCCACATCCCCACCAACATTTATGATCATTTGTTTTCATGATGGTAGCCAATCTGACAGGAGTGAGATGGAATCTCTATGTAGTTTTAATCTAATTTAATTTATTTAATAATTTAATAATTTAATTTCCCTGGTGACTAGTGACGTAGAACATTTTTTTTAATTCTTATATGCCATTCATATTTCTTCCTTTGAGAACTCTCTAGCTCCATAGCCAACTTTTGGATTGGATTGTTTGATTCATTATTAGTTAACTTTTTAAGTTCTTTGTAGATCCTAGATATTAGTCCTTTATCAGATATATAGCTGGCGAAGATTATTTCCCATTCTGTAGGTTGCCTCTTGCTTTATTCACAGTGTCCTTTGCAGTGCAAAATCTTTGTAATTTCATGAGGTTCCAGTGATTAATCTGTGGTTGTATTGCCTGAGCAATTTGGGTTGTATTCAGAAAGTCTTTGCCAAGACCAATATGTTGAAGGGTTTGGTATGTTGTGTTCTCATTATCATTTGACTCTATAATTTTTTTGATTTTCTTCTTGATTTCTTCATTGACCTATTCATCATTTAGTAGTGTATTGTTTAGTTTCCATGATTTTGTGTATGCTCTATAGCCTTTCTTGCTATTGATTTGTAGTTTGATTACATTGTGTTCAGATAGAATTCAGGAAATTATGCCAATTTTCCTGTATTTGTGAAGATTTGCTTTGTGTCTGAATATATGGCCTATTTTAAAGAATGTCCCATGTGTTGAAAAGAATGTGCATTCTGTATCATTTGTATGAAAAGTCCTGTAGATATCAGTTAGGTCCATTCCTTCTATGACCTCATTTAGTCCAGATGCCTCTCTGTTTATTTTTTTCAGGGATTACCTGACAATTAATGAAAGTGGGGAGTTGAAGTCACCTACCACCACTGTGTTTGGTGTTATCTGTGACTTTAGTTCTCATAGTGTTTGTTTGATGAATTTGGGTGCCCGCATGTTAGGTGCATATATGTTTAGGATTGCAACGTCCTCCTGTTGGAGTGTGCCCTTAATCAATGTAAAGTGACCTTCCTTATCTTTCTTGACTAAGGTTGGACTGAAGTCTACCTTATCAGATATTAGGATAGCATCCCTGCTTGTTTTCTATGGCCATTTGTTTGAAACACCGTTTTCCAACCTTTCACCCTAAGATAATGTCCATCCTTTGTAAAAAAGGTGAGTTTCCTGGAGACAACAAATTGTAGGAATCTGCTTTTTAACCCAGTCTGCAAACCTATGTCTTTTGGTTGGAGCATTGAGGCCATTGATATTAAGTGATATTATTGAAAGGTGTGTATTTGTGTTTGCCATTTTTTTTTTTTTGTAGTTCCAGTTCTACCTTTGCTCTCTTGTGTTAACTAGTATTTGAGTATTGCTTGTTTTTTCCAGGTTTGTTATATGTGTGCTTTTCCTTCTCTTTGGCATGGAGGATTCTATCAAGTATTTTCTATAGAGCTGGTTTTGTCTTCAAATACTCCTTTAGCCTGTTTTTTCAAGGAATGTCCTTATTTCTCCAGCTATCTGAATGGATAGCTTTGCAGGATAAAGTAACCTTGATTGACAGTTGTTATCTTTCAGAATTTGGAATACATCACACCAAGCCCTTCTGCCTTTTTAAGTTTGTGTTGAGTAATCTGCTCTAATCCTGATGGGCTTGCCTGTGTATGTAACTTGATTTTCCTCTCCAACTGCTTTCAATATTTTTTCTTTGGATTGTGTGTTTGGTATTTTGATTATAATGTGGCGAGGAGAGGTTCTTTTCAGGTTTTGTCTGGCTGGGGTTCTAAAGGCTACCTGTATGTGCATTGGCACCTCTTTCCCAATTTAGGGGAAGTTTTCTTCTATGATTCTGTTGAAGACGCCTACTATGCCTTTGGAGTGGAATTCTTCTCCTTCTACTATGCCTTGAATTCTTATGTTTTAGCTTTTCATAGTGTCCTGAATATCTTGAAATTCCCATTAATATTTTTTTTTATTAATTTGTCTTTCTCTTTATTGGACATTTATGAAACCCACCTAAATTTCAAAAATATACCAGGAATACATACACCAAATATCATATATATGCTAGTAATTTTAAAATATTTTATTTTTCTTTATTTATTTAAGAGAAAGAGGAGAAGAGAGAGAGAGAGAGAGAATGGGCTTGTCAGGGCCTCTTGCTACTCCAAATGAACTGCTCCTGATGCATGTGCTATCTTGTACATCTGGCTTACATGGGTCCTGGGTAATAGAAACTGGGTCCTTTGGTTTTTCAGGCAGGTGTCTTCTGGCTATGCTACCTTTACAGCCTGGTAGTAATTTTTAGACATGAATAAGAAAGTTGTGTTTCTTGACAGAATTAATGAGACTGGAGATATTCACATTAAACTAATAATTTAGTCAGAAAGGCAACTATACACTTTCACTCCTGATTGGTGTTCAGATTTTATATAGCTACATAAATTCATGTATGTGTAAGTGCTATAAAAGTAGAAGCAACACTGCCCAGTAGTACAAAGGCTCTAAGAAGAGAAGATAAACAGGCTGGTAGAGAACTCTAGGGAAAATATAATATATCCCTATGTATTCATATGCACCTGGGTGAAATTGCCCTTATGTAGCACAGTAATATGTACACTGAATGAAAATAATAACATTTTTTAGAAAAAGAAGAAAATGTTCTTACATTTACTTAGCATGCAATCTTGCTGTTGGATGAGAGCTCTAATGTTATACATTATGAATGAGGTTTTGACTAATGAATTTCTTGGTTTAAAAGCTGGAAATATATCATACTAAAATCACTGGGCTGTGTTTCCTCCACTTTTTGGGTATAAATTATAAACTCTTTTGCAATTAATAAAGTGGGATTTATATTAATATTTTAGCATGATAATGGGTCTTTGGAAAGAATAATCCCTATAATCATGCAATAACTACCTTCTAATCTGCTTTTTAATTTATATTGCTCTCCCTTGTAGTTTCTGCCATATGAAAAGGCAGATTCTGTATCCAAGAGTGAAAGAAGTAGGGATCAAAAAAGAATCATTGAGGCTGGAAAGATGACTTGGTTGTTAAGGCACTTTCCTGTGAAGCCATAGGACCCAGCTTGATTTCCCAGTACACACAAAAGCCAAATACACAATGTGACACATGCATTTGGAGTTCATTTACAGTGGTTAGAAGTCCTGGCATGCCCATTCTCTCTTTTTATCTATCTATATAAATAAATAAAATAATACAAAAATATTAAAAATGATAATCAAAGACAGAAGCCTTTTTGATGGACCTAATATCTTCCTTTAGCCAAAAAACAGTAGAAGATTCCCTCTAGATTTTATGAGGTGCTTAGTACAAGGCATGAATCCCCTCTCATTTAGTAGGTCTCATATCCAGTCAAAGATAGGTTTATTATCCCCATAACCTATATGCCACTATTTATATTTTGCCTGACTTGTTGATTTTGTGGCTTGCATAATCTCATGCTTGCACATGCTGTTATTGGACTTTATCCACAGGAAAATGGCATTGCACTTTCCAGCACTATGAGGGTTAGCCAGCAATCACCTGATTTCCATATAGTTCCAACATGATATCTCAGTGTCCTGTAGCTGAAGCATACAGTATCTTAAGCAATAGGGACTTTCCATTTAGATTTGGTGGCTTGTCAATGGTCTGGATTGTTTGGGGAGCCTCATGGGCTTCCCTAACCAATAGCTCACTGTAGAAGGATAGGTAGGTTAATTCTGGCAATGCATTTACCAGCAGTAGCCTTTGATTTTAGGATAAAGCTTTCTCCAGTCTTTCAGAGTGCTTCTCCCCAAAATACCTTTATCATGGTCTCTATTTTAAAGAGAGTTATATGTTTTATTTAGCTAACAAATAGGTGGGTTTCTATCGTATTGGTACACGTCATCATCAGCTTGGTGTATCCCCCTCCTCCCCTCCCGCTTATATGTCTGTCCCACTCAGACTCTTCTACCCCTGTATTCTGCCCCTCCACTTGCCTGTATACCGTGCATACCTTGATACCTTCCCACTTCTACTCTCTCCGAGTCTCATTCTAGCTTCTTAAGCAGTACTACTAATGCTCACTACAACAAATCAACGTATCCCACGTTAAGATCTAAATATAAGAGAGAACATATGGTTTGTCTTTCTGAACCTTTGTATCCTTGTCTAATATAATTTTTCAAGGTCCACCAATTTTCCTGAAAATTTCATGTTTTCCAGTATTCTTACTGCTGAGTAGAATTCCGTTATGTATACAGAGCACATCTTCATGACCCAATCTTCAGTTGATGGGCATCTGAGTTAATTCCATTTCTTAGCTATTGTGAATAAAGCAGCATCTAACATGGCTAAACAAGTATCTATATAGTAAACAGGAGGGGTTTTTTAGGGTATATACTTAGCAGTGGCACAACTGGGTCAAGTGGTCAATTTATTTTTATAGTTTTGAGGAATCTGTATACTGATTTGCATGGTGGCTACAAGTTTCAACTACCTCCAACAGTGGATGAGGGCTCCTCTTTCTCACACCTTGACAGCATTTGCTGTAATTTAATTTTTGTTTTATTTGAAGAGAGCAATTCTGGCCTGAGTGACATGGAATCTCAAAGTCATTTTAATTTGTATTTCCCTGATGGCTACAGATGTTCAAGATTTTTTAGATGTTCATTGGCCGTTTGTATTTCTTCCTTTCAGAGCTCTCTGTCCAGTTTTCTGCTTCCTTTTTGTTGACTGGGTTGATTATTTTTAATGATTGCTTATGTGTTTGAGTTATTTGTTTAATCTAGATATTAAATCTCTATCAGATGTATAGCTGGTGAGGTTTACCTCCAATTCTGCAGGTTGTCTGTTAACTCTATTGATGGTTAGCTTCAATGAATAAGAACCTTTGGTTTCATTAGGTCTCACTAGTTAAGGGTTTATCTTATTCCTTAAGTTACTGAGGTTTTATTCAGAATGTCATTCCCTACAAGTACAAGTTGGAGTCTTCTAACTTTTCTTCTAGTTGTTTCAGTTTCATATTTTAAAGTAAGGGCTTGGATCTATTTGGCCATTGTTTGTATGAAGGATGGAGAAGACGTTCTAGATCCATTCTTCCACATGTGTTTATCTACTTTTTGCAGGACCATGTATTTTTTTTTTAATACTGTTTATTGCAGTGTGAATGCTTGGGACTGTTTGTTAATGATTAGGAACAATTAGGTGACTGTAGTTACTAGAATGTTTAGTTACTTTATCCTGCAGAACTGTGTATCCAAATTGATGGAGAATAAAGACATTCCACAACAAAAACAGGCTAAAGGAATTTATGACAACTGAATCAGCTCAACAAAAAATACTTGAAGGAATTCTTCATGATGAAGAGAAAGCAAAACACACACAGTAGGAAATGGAAAAAAATAAACCACACTCAAAATAACATTAAAACAAGGGAGTAAAGGGAAAACAGGAAACACTACAAAATAAGAAAATGGCTAGAATAAATACATACCATCAAATAATAAATCTTAATATCAATGGCCTCAATACCCCAGCCAAAAGATACAAACTTACAGACTGGATTAAAAGACAGGATCCTGCCATTTATTGTCTTCAGGAAACTCATCTCTCAATAAAAGATAAGACACTGTCTTAGGATGGAAAAAAGTATTTCAAGCACATGGGCCTAAGAAACAAGCAGGGGTTGTTATCCTAATACCTGACAGGATAGATTTCAAACCAACATTAATGAGGAAAGATAAAGAAGGTCATTTTATACTGATTAAAGGAACACTCCAACAGACAGACATTACAATCCTAAATATGTATGCACCTAACATGGGGCTCCCAATTTCATCAAACAAACACTATTACACTTAAAGTCACAGATAATACCAAACATAGTTGTAATGGGTGAATTCAGTAGTCCACTCTCATCATGTGAAAGGTCAGTCCTGGCAAAAAATATACAGAGAGACATCTGGATTAAATGATGTCATGGAACAAATAGGCCTAACAGACATCTATAGAACATTCCATTGAAATGTTGCAGAATATACATTTTTTTCTCAGCAGTACATGGAACATTATCAAAAACAGACCATATGTCAGGGCACAAAGCAAATCTCAACAAATGCAGGAAAATAGAAATAATTCCTTGTAATTTATCTGACCACAATGGGATTAAAGTGCAAATCAACAACAAGAAAAGCTACAGAACATACAAAAATTCATGGAGACTATACAGTACACTATTGAATGATGAATGGTCATTGAAGAAATCGAAAAGTAAATCAATAAATCCATAGAATAAAATGATGATGATAATACAACATAACAAAACCTTTGGGACATAATTAAGTCAGTCCTAAGAGGAGAATTTATAGATATCAGTGCCTATATTAAGAAATTAGAGAGTTCACTAATAAACAATTTAATGATTCACCTTAAAGCCTTGGCAAAAGAATGACAAGGCAAACCAAAAATCAGTAGATGAGAAGAAATAATAAAGATTAGGGCAGGGCTGGAGAGATGGCTTAGCGGTTAAGGGCTTGCCTGTGAAGCCTAAGGACCCTGGTTCGAGGCTCGGTTCCCCAGGTCCCATGTTAGCCAGATGCACAAGGGGGCGCATGCATCTGGAGTTCATTTGCATAGGCTGGAAGCCCTGGCGCGCCCATTCTCTCTCTCTCCCTCTATCTGTCTTTCTCTCTGTGTCTGTCACTCTCAAATAAATAAATTAATTAATTAATTAATTTAAAAAAAAAAAGATTAGGGCAGAAGTTAATGAAATAGAAACAACAACAAAAAAAAAAAAATCCAAAGAATTAATGAAACAAAGAGTTGGTTCTGTGCAAGGATAAACAAGATTGATAAACCCTTAGAAAATCTGACCAGAAGAAAGAAAGAAGAGACAAAATTTTATTAATTTTATTATTAATTTTATTATTAAAACATGAAATTTTCTACTAAATTCAGGGGAAAAAAAGGTGTCCACTGATATCACTTTTATTTAATATAGTACTGGAAGTCTTAGTTATGGTAATAAGTCCAGAGACACTCATAGAAGGGATACAAATTGTAAAGGAAGAGATCAAATACTCATTATTTGCAGATGATATGATTCTATACATAAAATGCCCTAAAGATTCTACCAGAAAACTGTTAGAGCTGATAAACACTTTTTTCAATGTAGCAGGATACAAAACAAATACAAGGAAACCAGAAGCTTTCCTAGATACTAGCAAAAATAAATACGGAGAATGAAATCAAGGAATTACACTCACAATTGCCACAAAAAAAGTAAAGTACCTTGGAATAAACTTAACCAAAGAAGTGAAGGATCTCAATAATGAGAACTTTAAAACACTCAAGCAAGAAAGTAAGAAGACACAAGGATATCCTATATTCTTGGATCAGAAGAACCAATATTGTGAACATGTCAATCTTACCAAAAGCAAGCTACACAATTAATGCATTTCCCAAAATTCCAATGGAATTCTTCCCAGGAATAGAAAATACAATCCTAAAATTCATTTGGAAGCAGAAAAAAAAAACCTTAAATTGCCCAAATGATTTTGAGCAACAAAAATAAGGCTGGTGGTATCATCATACCCACTTTTAAGTTATATTACAAAGCCATATTAACAAAAACAGCATGGTATTGGCACAAAGTCAGACACGTGGATCGATGGAAAAGAATACAGGACCCAGGTGTTAATCCAGGTGGCCGAAGCCCTCTGATTTTTGACAAAAATGCTAAAAAATGTTCATTGGATAAAAGACAGCCTCTTCAACAAGTATTGCTTGGGAAACTGGATATCTATATGTAGAAGGATGTAAATAGATCCCTGTCTTTCCCCATGCACAATAATCAAATCTAAGTGGACCAGGGATCTTAATATCAGATATGAAACTATGATATTGCTACAGAAAAAGGTAGGGGAAACCCTTCAACGTATTGGCATAGTTCTTGTCTTTCTGAATATAATTCCAGCTGCTCAGGAAATTAAACCACTAATTAACCACTGGGATCTCACGAACTACAAAGCTTTTGTATAGCAAAGGACACTGAATAGAGCAAATGGATAGCCTACAGGATGGGAGAAAACCTTTGCCAGCTACAAAGAATATACTATACAAAGAACTAAAAAAAAAAAAAAAAGAGAAGAAATCAAACAACCCAATTTAAAAAAAAAATGTGCTATGGATCAAAATAAAGAGTTCTCAGTGGAAGAAATACAGATGGCAGGTAAACATTTAAAACAAGTGTTCTGCATCCTTAGCTACCAGGGAAATGCAAATTAAAACCACTTTGAGGTTCTACCTCTCCTACCTCTCCTCTGTCAGAATGGCTACCATCAAGGAAACACATGAAGATAACTGTTGGTGAGTATGTGGAAAAGGGGAACCCTTCTAAACTGTTGGTGGGAATGCAATCTGGTACAGCCATTATGGAAATCAGTGTGGAGTTGTTTGAGATAGCTAAAAATAGGTTGAACATATAATCCAACTATAGGGCTCCTAGGTATATATCCTAATGACTCTTCTCACTACCATAGAGATGCTTTCAGAACCATGTTTATTGCTGCTCTATTTCTAATAGCTAGGAAATGGAACCAGCCTAGATGTCCATCCACGGATGAATGGATAATAAAGATTAGTTCATTAACACAATGGAGTTTTATTCAGCAGTAAATAAAATTGAAATCATGAAATTTGCAGGGAAATTAATGGATCTAGAAAGGAATATAGTAACCCAGGCCCAGAAAGCCAAACATTGAATGTTCTCTGTCATATATGGATCCTAGCTACAAATGTATAGACTTGTGTGTGAGCTGTAACCAAAAATCTGTACCAGAGGCCAGTAACATAGAAAAAGGCTAAAAGGGAAGGAGGAGAGGGAAGGACTAAAGGGGATGGTATTATATATATGTAAGCAGAAGAACAGATTATAGGGAGGGGAAAGCCCTAAGTGTGGTTAGGGGATGAGACTGTGTAAAAGAAGGGTTGGGTGGTAAGGTAGGACAATCAATATTCAAGATATTCTGAATAAGACATATGAAAATCTACTTTCTTTCTTAAAATATGACACATGCAGAAGCAATGGATTGTTACTCGAAAATTTTCAGTGCCCGGGATGCAATAACTTCTAGTGAGTTGTTGGCCAGAAAGGTCCATGTTGCCTCCAAAACATTATAGGCTATTGCCAAGGCCCTTGGTTCTCCATGAGAAAGAGATAGTAAGACCCTATTCCTGTAGACTTCAAATGCCTGAGCAGCAAAGTCACTAAGAAATTAAGTTGGTGCTGAGCAGAAAACCTTCTACCTGTAGCCCAGCCAACTACAAGTTGGAAAAAGCTGCACTGTATGCAGCCTCATGGGAGACAAAAGTCATCATCACTGAAAACAGTGGACACCGGAAGCCTCAATTTGGCCAGACAGGCCAAATGACTGAACAAGTAACATAGTGGCATGTCTGCTCTGTGGGAAACCAACTGTTCTCGAGATGGACTGAAGGCCTGCTCTATGGGAGGGAATACATGCCTGGTACTGAAAACCTAATTAAAAGCTAATGGCTTGGAAGATCATGAGCCTTAGTGGTATAAAGCCTGGTCTTGTCTGAATAAATGCATATATTATTCTCACAAAATTTCCCCTCAATGTTAGTATTCATATATTAATGCTACTCTCACTTCAGGTTAGCGACTCTTCTCTTTTCAGATGGTGATGACCACTGGGTTGACCCAAAAGGCAATACAATGCTGAGAAGAAGGGATGGAGGAGTGTCCAACACTGAAACATCTCACACTCTCCAAGGCTCAGGGTCTATTGTGGAAGAGGTGGCAGAAAGAATGTAAGAGCTAAAGGAAGAGTGCCACTCCTTACATGCAAGAGTCTGGACTGACAGTCCTCAGACAGTCAGTGCATCTAGTGCCAGAGGGTGCTACATGGGTGACTGGGGGAAATGACCAATATCTGTCCAAGCAACTCATGGGCTATCCCACTTAGCAGCAAATAACCTGTCGTGATGCCCACACAAATGCAATAGTGGCACACAGCCATGGTGGGAAACCAACTGCTCTTGATTCGGCTAACTGATCCCCTCAGTAGTAAGGGACCCATAGATGGACCTGGGAAACAAGTCAGATACATATCCAAACATAAGCCCACTCTCCATTAACAAGCTACCACCAATCGTGGGCTACAAGAGGGCCTACACCTTTTAAATTCTCTATAAAAAGTAAGAGTTATCTCATTTGTCTAGTGCTAACTTGCTCTTCATTGGAGAATCTGCTTCTTTTTTTCAGGTAGATGTAGATCCTAAGGAGAGAGCCATCTCATCATACCTCAAAACTGCCCGGGCTGAAACTAAGAACAATTGATGAAATAAGCAAGGGTGCTGTTTTCTTGGTGAACCGGGTACCAGCACAAGGGTGAAGGAGATCAACACAGAGAAAAATCAACTCCTACCAAATCAGAGACCCAGAGGCCCCCAACATCTCATCACTAAAGCAGGGCAAGAATGAACCCAACATGTCTCAGGGAAATTTTGCAGAAGAGGGGCAGAATGAATGTCAGAGCCACATGTTGGGTCATGATACACAGAGACATTTATGCTACCCATAACTGTGGGCTATCTCCACAATGCATGACCCATATACCTCAACAAGGAGGGGCCCAAGGGAGGGGATAGGACATGGATGAGCCTAACAATGGTACCAAATTGACTGTATCCGCTGAATACAAAACTAATTAATTAAAAAAAAATTAAATTAGAATGACAGAAAAAAATGAAGAAGTTGTCACTTCTTCAGCCAAGTTAGTCCTTCCCTAGGAAATGCTCCCAGTCCTTTCCTAGGAAAGCAAGGAATGAGAATAATAAGAATAAGGACTCAGCTCATTGTCTTTTTATTTCTCTTGTTTTCTAGATTTTCCTTTGAAACATTTCTATTATGTTACTTCTAAACATGTCTTACATATAATAAAGAAATTATTTTATATAAAAAAGAGTCCTGACAGAAATTGGCCCCAATATTCATGACCTTACAGTGCGTAGCAATACCTACATAACACCCTCATAATAGGAGAAAAGGATGATAACATCAAATTAACAGAGAAAGTAATCGAGAGAGGGAGGGGATAGAATAGGATGGAGAGCAGAGTTATGAAGGGGAAAGAGGGGGAAGGGAGAGTAATATCATGGTTTGTTGTCTGTAAATATGAAAGTTGTCAAATATATATATATATATATTTGACAACTTTCATATATGTGTGTGCGTGTGTGTGTGTGTGTGTATAAACTACTTTTGATTAATTATTCCCAATAGGGGGAGAGAGAGAAGAGAGAGAGAGAGAGAAAGAGAGAGAGAGAGAGAGAGAGAGAGAGAGAGAGAGAATGGACATGTAAAGGCCTCTGATGCTAATGAACTCCAGACACATTCACCAATTTGTGCATTTTGTTTTATATGGGTCTGAGGATTTGAAAATGGGTCATTTGTCTTTGAAGACAAATGTCTTAACAACTTTGTGCAATCTTCTAGCCCCTCTATTCTTTTATTAAACACACACACACACACACACACACACACACATACACATTTTGTATGTTTTGTACTATTATCCCCTCTCTTCATGTCCCATTACCCTTGGGGTTCCTCCTTAGTGTGGTAATGGTAATGACTGTGAAGTCATAAAGACCTCAGTCAGTACATTTTAGATAGTGAGGGCTCAGGCTAAGGGTATTCTTATCTTCTCTGTTGCTCTTAGAATCTTTCTGTCCCTTCTTTTGCAATATTCCCTGAGCCATGGTAGGCTTGTTGACAGTCTGAGTTAGTGTTATTTTTAGTCTCTTGATTTGTGCTTTCATAAGTTTCTATGTGTCTGTCTCCATCAACTTGTGGCTGGTTGTCTGGCTACCAGAAATAGCAGTGATGATGATGTTGCTTCCTTTGCAATTTCTCCTGGGCCATGGCAGATGTGGGAGAGGTAGAAAGCTTCATGGTGGCAGTCAGCTATCTTCTTGTCTTATTGATGGATGTAGGCATTCCTGTGTTTTCTATGCCATCTGTAAAATAAAGCAGATTCTTCAACCAAGTGCAAGAACAATTTGGGTTAAAGAGGATGTGCCAGACTACTCTCCTGATCATGTGATTCTGACCTGGTTTTCAGTACCAAATATTTGTTCCCTCCCATGGAGTGGGCCTTATGTTCAATCATAGAATAGTTGGTTACCCACAGAGGCTGTGTGCCATTGCTGCACAAGTATGTACTTCTTGTCCACTTGGTTAATTTCCTAGTCAAAAGGATCCCCTGCTTATCCATGCTGTTGGCAAATGTCCTCCAGCAGCTCCAACCGAGATTTATAGCACTATGAGGCCTAGCTGGGAGGGAACTACATTTTGGTTCCAGCATGGTAATCTGATATTTTGTGACTGCAGCCTGTGGCATCTTCAGCAATTGGGTGTTTTTCTTTTAACTCTGGCAGGTAATCAAATGTTTTAGCAATGGAGCAATGGCCTGCATAGTCTTGGGACCTCATGGATCTCCCTGGCCAATAGCTCACTGTGTGGGGCAACACAATGCTGGGCCTTGAATTTACCAATCATAATTCATGGTTGTAAGATTAAGCTTTTTTCACCTTCTGTCTGAAGTATTCCCTCTCCCCTTTAATTGGTGGTTATATCTTATAGAAAGCTCATAGGAATGAGGATTTTCATGGAACTGATAAGACGTAATCTCAGAGTTGTTTTGATTTGCATTTTTCTAATAACTAATGCTATTGAACATCTCCTTAAGTTTGTAATGGCCATTTGTATTTCTCTGTTCAATTATCCACATTTTTGATTCAATTGTTTAACTTTATTATTATTATTATTTTGAGTTATTAGTAGATTCTAGATATGAGGCAGTTTTCAGAGATATAGCTGGTAATGATTTGCTCACATTCTGTGGGATGTCTATTGACTCTGCCGATGGTTTGCTTGTCTGTACAGTAACTTTTTAGTTTCATGGGTCCCAGTGGTTGAGCATTGATATAATTTCCTGGAATACTGGGGTCTTACTCAGGAAGTCTTTCCCTACATCAATATCTTGCAGAATGTTCTCCTTGCTTTTTGTTCTAGTTGTTTTATACTTTCACATCTTATAATGAAATATTTAACCCATTTAGGGTTGACTGTTGTACAAGGTGAGAGAAGTAGCTCTAATTTATTTCTACTACAAGTGGTTATCCAATTGCTCTGTTATCATTTTTTGAAGATGTTTTTTCTTCAGTGTGTTGTTTTGTCCCCTTTGTCAAAAATGAGGTAGATATAGTTGCTTGTATTTAGACATGGGACTTGTGTTCCATTGTTGGTATTGAGGAGTGGTGTCATTTGCTGCTAGACACCTGACTGAGTGGCTTTGGCCTTTTGGAGCTAATTTCCAAGATGATTGTTGAAGGATTTGAAAACTTGCCCTAAGAGACACCTTGCAGTGCTATAAGTACAGCTTGGTAGACTGTTCTAGTGAGAGTTGAAAGATCTGAATGCAATAACAACTATGGACTGTGAGGTTTGGCTTATGAAAGTGAGAAAGAGATTTTCCTGGATTGGGCCAGAAGCAGTTTGTGTGAGATGCTTGCTGTTATGTCCATGTCCTGAGAATTTGTACAGGGTTGCATTGTATAGAAATGGACTGGTATATGCAGAGGTATATAGCAAAGGAAGGAACCTTTAGGTGAAACTGCTGCTTATTCAGCTGCAATGGAGAGATTACAACCATTGACATTGGGCCAGTTGACCTGCATTGGGACAACAGAAAGAATGCAGCCCTTTAAAGAGGGCTGAAGGCTCAGGAGTATCCTGTTCTTCAATGTCTGCTTTATTTCCCCCTTGAATAACAAATTGGCACCCTACCTGGTATTATGGAGTAGAAGAAATTTAGGCAACAGAGTGTCATTGAGTTGCAACACATGCTTGTGTTTTGGAAATGGCCATGGTAAATATGAAGTAGGTTTGCTGGATGCCTGCATGGAGACTTAGTGGAGCTGTGAGATGAGCCATGGGTTGCAGTGGAGACCCAAGGAAGATGCTGAGACCATGAGATGGCTGCCAAGGAGACCTGCTGGCCCTGATGAAGTTTTCCAGGACTGTGAGTAGCCTAGCAAGAAAGGCAGAAATGGAACGCCACAGACTTGTTGCTGGTTAGAATTATCAGACTTGGAGATTTGTCACTAGCTAGAATTGTTGGACTTGAAGCTACAGAGTTTGTTGTTTGTCCTGGTTGTTTTAAATCTTGTATTGATTGAATATTTCTTTGCTAGGCCCAATGCCATCTTTTGCAGTGTGAATGCTTATCTGTGTGATTATGGTATTTTGTATGTATTTTTTTGGTATTATGACTCAGTTAAAAGATCTCAGACTATGAAAATGGTTAAGTATCATTAGGATTGATAAAATCTATGGATAATTAAAAGTTGGACTGAATGCATTGCATTTTACATCATGGATGATTATCAGTTTATGTGCACCAGTGGCTGAATTTGGTGGTTTGATTCATGTGTCCCCAGTAAACTTAGGTGTTTGAATGCTAGGTTTCTAGTTGATGGAGATTTGGGAATTAATGTCTCCTGGAGGAAGTGCATTGTTGAGGGTGAGTTTATGGGTATTAAAGCCAGTTTTCCCTTACCAGTGTTTGGCACAGTTTCCTAATGCCATTATCTACCTTATGTTGGCCAGGGAGTGATGTCCATCCTCTGCTCATGCCATCATTTTCCCCTGCCATCATAGAGCTTCTCCTGGAGACTGTAAGCCAAAATAAACATTTTTTCCCACAAGCTGCTCTTGTCAGGTGATTTCTGGCAGCAATGCAAACCTGACTGCAACAGTGGGGTTGCTGGTATTCACTCTGGGATGTTGTGAGGGCAGCCATCAAATATTGGGGCAGGAGTCAATACCTCTGGCTATGCCATCCCAACCTGTTTCTCTAGTCTTTTAATCATGAAGTGGTTTTGTCATTTGAGTCATTTGAATTCTTGATGACAGCTATTCTGACAAGTGTGAAACAGAATCTCAAAGCAGTTTTAACTTACATTTCCTTAATGGATGAAAATGTTGAACATTAAAAAATATATCTGTATCACTGTATCATTTCAGAGAAAAAGAGGCAGAGAAAAAGATGCAGGCAGAGAGAGTATGAACATGCCAGGACCTGTCACTTCAGCAAATAAAATCCTAAAGCATGTTTCACTTTGTTCAAATGGCTTGATGTGACTGCTGGGGAATCAAACCCAGGTCAGCAGGCTTTCAATAAAATACACCTGAATCTTCTCTTTAGTCTCTTGATTTTTTAAAAATAGTTATGGGCCCCTTCTATGTCTTTATTTTAGACCATTTAGTTCCATGGTCCATTTTTTATGGGATTGTTAGATTTTTTTTTGTTTAATATTTTATGAACTTTTTGTATATTCTAAAAATTCATCTTTATCAAATATATACTTGGCAAAGATCTTCTCCCAATCTATGAATTGTCTCTTACCTAGCAGTTTTCTTATCTATTAGCATTTTGGTCATGATATCCCATTTTTTGATTGTTTGCCCCATGCCCTAGGCACCAGAGTCTTATCCAGAAATCCTTCACTACATTCCTATAACTTGAAATGTTGTCCCTATTTTTCTGTTATTTCAGTGCTTCAGGTCTTCATTGAAGCCTTTGATACATTTGAATTTGTTTTTGTGCAGGGTGAAAGAAAAGGGTTGCCTCTGCCTTACACATTCAGCATGATATTCCCTGACAGAGATCAGGAGCTCTATTTTGTGTGATCTTGACCACCACCTGTATAGCGGGCCATCTTGTGCCAACACCTGCAGGAGCATCAGCAAGTCCAGGATCTGTGAAGTTCTATAAGCTTCTTTCTCCCTTGCTAAAAGGGAGCCACCACTTTACCCGTCCTACCCCCACATGTCTGTGAGCTCATCACCCACTTCCTGCTCCACTTTTCCCACTTCAGGCTCACCCAGTTGGTCATAAGCCTCAGCAGGACGTCACCAAGTCCAATGTGTTATAAGTTCCAAGAGGCCTTCATAAGTCCTGGTGCTTCTCTGGAGCCACAGGCTAGAGAAGCTAGGAGTGAGCTCTCCAGTTTTTATACATTGTTGAGAATTCTTACTTATTGCACAAAATATTCGCTATGGAAGGCAATCTGAGGCTGCATAGCCATCCACCCTACTGCCAGCCCCTGCTGGATCATTCCCCTCCAAGTTCCCTTGCACTCCAGCTAGCCCTGCCTAGTGCACATTTCTTCACTGCTCCTGCCAGGGCCACATTGTCAGTGCGCAGGTCGGTTTCCATCCTTAACTTCCTTATACTGGCTTCTACATCTCCCCAAGGAGGCATGGCTTTTTCTCCAGGATCCTAAGACAAAGCCTGTGATAACTACTCACCGGTATGGCAAAGGCACCTCCTATACCCACAGAACCATGAGCATCCCTCCTCCCTGGCCAAAGTAAACGCTCTGACCTTCCTTTTCAGTTCCCAGGGGACAATAGGCTGATGAGTCCATGACATTGGGACTCTGCTCAATTCTCTGTAAAAAGGACAAAGAGGCAATGACCAGAGGGGAGGAGAGAGAAGGAGGAAAAGGAGGAGGAAGTAGTTGTAGAAGAAAAGGAGGAGGGAGATGAGGGAGAAAAAGAGGATGAAAATGTAGTAAAGGAGGCAGGGGAAGAAGAGGAGGGGAAGGAAAAGGGGGAGAGGAATGGTAGTGGGAGGACTTGTACCAGGTGCAGGAGGCGGATATCCCAGATGAGAAGAAAAGAGAGTCATCTGGCCTTGGGGCTTTAGTTACATGTAGGACCAGATGGCCAAGGCAGAACTTGTTTCGGCTAGAGGGTGTGCTGGACACAACCCTGTTGTAGTTGTTCATACTACTGGGCGTTCTCGTGCTGTTGCCATGGAATATCATGACACAGCTCCATTTTGCCCTACAGTCCATGAGGCAGTGGCCAGGGATGTACCTGGACTGAATCAACAGCCAAGCTGTGCCGTTCCTCAGGGGTTCTGGAAGGTGTTCAAAGGTGGAAAGTGTCAGGTTAGAGCACAACCGAGGTGTGCTGCATCCACAGATGCTGGGCAAGGAGCCAACAAGAGAAAGACCAGGCCAAGAGCAACACAGTAGTCACCGCTACTACCTTTGCAGCTGTTGTGGGGTCGAGGGGAACTGCCTCCACCTCGCAAGCTTACTTGCTTTAACCTCGAATAATACCTGGTCACCTGGGGAAAAAAGTTACATTCCTCTGTTCCTAATCTCTCCATTGTTTCAATCATGAAATGATATTATATTTTGTTAAAGTCCTTTTCTATATTTATTGAAATGATCATGTGATTTCTGCCAACAAGTCTGTTTATGTGATTTGTTATGTTTATCTATTTCCATATATTGAAATATCCCTGCATCCCTAGAATGAAACTTACTTTATTGAGGTGGGTGATACTTTTGATTTCTTCTTAAATTCAATTTTGCAAGAATTTTATTGAGAACTTTTGTAACCTACATTCATCAAGGGTATTGGTCTACAATGTTCTTTTTTTGTTGCTATGTCTCTGTCTTGTTTGCATATTACTATAATGCTGACTTCATAGTGAGGGAATCCCAGGAGGGGGACCCCACGCTCTGCCCCGATATGGCGACACCCCAAATCACTCACGAGAAGCGGTCTTGATGCAAACTGCAAGAGGATTTTATTCCAAGCGCGCTGGGGCCCACAGTCGTACACCGCACAGGGGTAGAGGACTGCAGAGCCCCGAATGCAAGAACGGGACAGTTTTTATAGGGTTTCTAACAAAGCCTGTGCATTAGACCAATCATTTTTTAATATCAGGAGCCCGCAGGGTGTGAGCCAGTCAGTTTGTGCCACCCCATAGTTTTTAAGCCAATTAGTTTAATTTGTTCAAGCCCCTCGTGGACCAATCATTCTCTTATGACCTTGGTGGTCAGCATTTGCGCAGGTCCTTGAGTGGGTAGCAGAGTGTGGTACCAGTCTCCTATGACCTTGGAGGTCAGCATTTGCGCAATTCCTTAGGTGGGGGTAGCAGAGTATGGTATCAGCCTCCTATGACCTTGGTGGTCTGAGGCAGGCTGCTACAGCTTATGGTGTGAGCTACTAAGGTTTACAGTGTGGGCTATTAAGGCTTATGGTGCAGACTATTTACAGAAACCAAATAAGTGGTTCACTTCGTTACTCATTTCCCATCCTTGAGGGTTATCTCATGCCCTTTTTACCTAGTTTTATATTAGGAGCGGGCTCTGATATAATGAGAAGAGGGATTCTTTACTTGCTTCCAACAGAGAGTAAGGCCTGGAGTTTGAGGTATGCAGGGTCCCACTTAAGCTCCCTTTGGAGCGTGATAGTATTTCTGGGCTTCTGAATTCTTGGGACTTTCAATAGGAGGCAAGGAGCATTCTTCCACCCTTCTTTCAATTTTGTGAGGTAACATAAGAGATGACTTCAATTCTTTCATATATTTTAGTAGAAGTTGACAGCAAATTAGCTGGGCCTTGACTTTTTCTGGTTTCAGGCTTTTAATTACTCCTTAAATCTCATTAAGTATGATTAGCTGTATTCAGATCATTTATTTCTTTTATATTTAGTTTGCTTAGACCATATGACTCAGGAAATCCATCCAATTTTTTCCTGCATCTTCTATTTCAGTGAAATATATTTTCTTTTTTTAATGTCCTAATGATCCTCCCAACTTTATTGGTATCTGTTATAACATCATTTTTCATCTCTAATCTTGCTGATTAGAGTAATTTCTCTTTTTCTTTTGATCAGTTTGGTCAGAATTTTACCAATTTTATTTATTCTCTCAATAATCAATTATTCATTTAATCAGTTTGGTAAATTATTTTCTTCATCTCAAATTTACTGACAGTGCTTACTATTTTCCTCCCATGTACTTTTGGGTTTAGATTGTCCGTTGGCTTCAAAAACTTCACATGGGTCATTAGGTTATTTGACATATATCAGTTTTTGTAATGTGGACATTTAGAGGTATGAACGTCCTTCTTAGGAATGCCTCCATTGTGTCTTATAAATTTTTCTATGTTGTATTTTCATACTCATTAAATTCCAATAATTAATTTATTTTTTTCCTTATTTCTTCAATAATCACTTCAATGGACACAATAATGTACTCTTTAATCACCCAGCATTTGTGTATTTTATGTTGTTTCTCTTGTAACTTTCTAGCTTTATTGTATTATGGTCAATTGTACTAAATGGAATAATGTCAGTTTTCCTAATCTTTGGAAATTTGCTTTATGCCCTAATATATGATTTATTTTGAGAAAGTCCTATGAGCTGCTGAGAGCAATGTGTATTCTTTAGTATTTGGACAAAATTTTGGAAAAAACAATATATATATAGTTTTTAGCTCCCTTGCATTTCTATTTTCTGTTCAGATGATCTATTAATGATAGTGGTATATTAAAGTCCTCCACATTATTGTGTTGTGACTTTTTTCTGCTATATTGTCTGGCAAATTTTGCTTTATAAAGTTTGGTGTTCCTGGGCTTGGTGAATATTATGTTTATGATTATAGTATTCTCTTTTTGTATTGTTCTTTGAAAGATTATAAAGTGGCCTTTATCTCTTTTAATTAATTTGGTTTATCATCTATTTTGTTAGATATTCATATAGCTGCACTGTTTGTTTCATATTTTCATTCAGTTGGATTAGCTTTTTTCTACCTGTAACTCTAACGTGGTTTCTATCTTTAATGGTAAGATCAGTTGCTTGAAGACAACAATTGGTCTAGTTTTATGAACCAACCTATTTATCTGTGTGTTTTGAATGGGGTCATTTGAATTCATTGATGTTCAGAGGTATAATTGAGAGATGTAAATTAATCCCTGGAACTTGGTGTTTTCTTGATCTTCATTTGCTTTCGTCTGTGTTCTACTTTTGATTTTTGTTTTTGCTTTCTCTGTAGCCTTTTGAGTATGTTAATTCTTCTATTTAGTATGACAGAATTCATCCTGTATTCTCTATAGGCCCAGTTTAATACTCTTATATTCATCCAGCCAGATTGTACTATGGAAAGATCTTCTTTCACCTTCTGTTATGAGGAATAATTTTGCTGTGCATAATAGTTTGGGATGGTGGGCATGGTCTTTCAAAACTTGAAATGCTCCATTCCAAGCCCTTTTAGATTTTAAAGTTTCCATTGAAATATTAGAATTCATTGTGATGAGTCTTCCTTTGTAAGTGATGTCCTTTTTTTTCTCTTGAAGCTTTTAGTTCTCTTTGATTTTACTGATTTATTTATTTACAATGTATAATGTAACATGGGGAATAGATTCTGTGGTCCTGTCTGTGTGGCATTCTGTGCACTTCCTGTACCTCAGGGTTTCTCTTTTGTAAGACTTGGAAAATTTTCTTCTATAAATACCCTTTTGTTTTGAATGCATAATTCTTCCCCTATGATTTGAATGTTTAGTCTTCTTAATTCCACATTTTCCTCATGTTCTGTTGATATATACATATATTTTAATTCTCTTTGTTTTTGTCTCCTGATCTAGTTCATCTGTCTTATCCTCAATCCCTGAGTTTGTCCTCCACATGATCTAGGTGAAGCTTTCTTGGGAGCCTATTAGATGAGTCAGTTAATTTTTGTTTTCAATAGATTTTTCTTCATTATCTCCATCTCTTTATTGAATCCCATTTGCATTTCTTGGTTTGACTTTCTTATTTTATTCTTGTATTTCATCATATCCTCTTTGAATTCATTTTACTATCCATCCTGTCCACTGGGTTCCTTTTTTCTTTTCTGATTCTCATTCATTTATTTGAGCCATCATCTTTTTTTATTCTCTTTCATTTCATTAACTCATTTGTTCATGGCCTCAGTAAGTTTGTTGAATATTCTTGTTATAATTGCATTTTGGAATTTTTTGTCTACAGTTTCCTATAAATAGTTTTCATTAGAGGCTTTCACTAGTGGACTAGGCATCTTTGGCAGGGATATCTTGTCTTGATTTTTGGTGCTATTTGTTTTGTGTTGGGGATTTTCAATCTGAAAATAATCTTTTTGTCTTACTAAGAAGGTAGCAACAGTGGCTCTAGTGAAACCTGCTTTGAGTGGCCTGGTCAGCCTTGATCAGGGTGAGTGTGGGCAGGTGATCCACCTGTAGGTTTGGGACGTACACAGTGGTAGATGATTAGGCTTCTTGTGTGTGTAATCTCCATGGGGATATGAACTAGGGAATGTGACCAGCCAGGGTATTTCTACTCAGGACTTCCCAGAGATGGGTATAATGTCATCAGTGCCAAGTGGTCCTGATCCCCAGTCTGAGCATACACAGGCAGTGTTGTATTCGTGAAAGTAAATGGGTGCAGAGGAAGCACCCAACTGACTCAGACAGCCTATGCAGTAAATGGTCCCATTGTGTCTTGAAAGTATGATTGAAGAATCACATACAAAGGATGATTAAAAATTCAAATTTTAAAATTGATAATATTTCAGAAAACCTCATTTCCATTACTGTTTTTTCCTCAACTATGTCATTTCCTCTGCATTCTTTATTTTATTTTCTGAGCCAGCTCAGCTTTGTGTCTCTTGCAGGTTCTTCCACTGTCCTTTGTCCCCACGCCTTGAGGCAATAATGGACTCAACTAGATACTGAAGTTTGAATTATATTTTCCCATTCCTTTCCCTCTGCCTTCCTTATAATTACCTCTAATGTCTTACAGATTTCATTATTAATAAGTCAAACTGTATCTTACCAGTGACAGGTTTTTGTTTTCACTGTTAAATTTTTGACCAAAATATGTTCTTCTCCATTCTCAAAACAATTAGTTTGTTTTCTAGAATGTATTCAAGGACCCAGTGCTATTTTTCTCTGTGTATATCCCTTTCAAATGAGGAAAGGTCACTTCAGACCTCCTGTTTTCCAGAGAAGAACTGCTGATTCTTCACTTAGCCCTCACTCTGTGTCTCTGTCCTTTTGAATTCTTTCCCCTGATCTTTGTAGGTGTTTGCTGACATGCACAGAGTAAATCAGCAAGACCCAGGATAGAGCTTCAGTACCTGCTGCCCAGTTCTCTGATGATGCTGACATAAATATTTCCCTGGAAAATTCCATGCAAGCTGTATCACTTTTGTTGGCAGAGGTGTGAAATCCCCCAAATGGCACATCTGCCATTGTTCTTCTGTTGTCAAGCCCAATGTAGTTTTCACCTTCTGGGATGCAAAGTATACTTTCCTGTCTGATGTGTCTTCTTAGTCTGATAAATAAATTCCATAGTAGCTGAAGATACAAAGATAACTAGGAGAGAGACAGAAAGAGGCTCTTGGGGAAGTCCACATTACCTTATAGAGAGCCCCCTAAATATGGTAAATCTAGCACACACTGAGCAACGTAGGTAGTGAGGAATATAAAAATTGCTTCCAGTTCTGTCCATGTCAGGGGGCTGTGGTTCTTTCATTTATGTTCACTGGTACCCACTGAAAGAAAAAAAAATACAGGAAATTGGATTTTGTACTTAAATATTTTAATTAAAAGTTTCTTCAACATTGAGATGACACTAGGAGAGAAGTTATATAGACTAGACATCACCATATTTACTAAAAATTATTTCAAACATCCCATATAATTAAGACACTTACTAGAAAGTAAGTCCTAGCAATATATACTCAAGAATTTTTATTTGAATTTTTTTTCCAGTTAAAGGCTGCCTTTTTATCCCCATGATGTGGTCAAGAATAACCCCAGATCAACAGTGCAAAGGCTCCCATTTCCTCTTATGGAAAGGCCTAATGATGTCATCTCCCACTCTTAGCCTTGTAACCTATAACAACTGTTTCAGGGCTTTTTGTTTGCAGCACTCTTTATTTTCCCATCTTCTATATCACAATTGTACTTCTTGATTAGCTTGCTGCAACATTAGATGTAATCCAATTGGGCCATGTGTTGTACATGGTATAATTTGAACACATTTTAGGCTATATCAGTTAGACCCTACCCAAATATCTACTGTAAGGAAAGTTGAAGAAAAACTGGACTCAATCTGTGACAGAAGGAAACTGTTTATTACAATTACAATAAATGTTGAGGGACCTCTGTATGGACTACAGACTCTCGGTGATCCACCAGAGAAGTGAAGAAAGGTACATGTCAAAGGAGCAGGTATGCATGTGAGTCTAGAGGCAGCTAGAGGTATTTTCCCAGAAGTGATTTGGGGAGTGTGGTTTCAGACACTATAATGCCCAAGAAGTTTCAGTGTGGGCAGGGGTTGTTTGTGGGTCTGGTTGATTGTTTCTCTCTTATTTTGGGGTGGCTTAATTGAATGTTAGTTCATGGTTCATCACCTCAAGGTTTTTTTTTTAAATTTTTTGATTTGTTTTTATTTATTTGAGAGCAACAGACAAAGAAAGAGGCAGAAAGAGAGAGAGAGAGAGAGAGAGAGAGAGAGAGAGAGAGAGAGAGAGAGAGAGAGAGAATGGGCACACCAGGGCTTCCAGCCACTGCAAACGAACTCCAGACTCATGCACCCCCTTGTGCATCTGGATAACATGGGTCCTGGGGAATCCAGCCTCTAACCGGGGTCCTTAGGCTTCACAGGCAAGTGCTTAACCGCTAAACCATTTCACCAGCCTGAGCCTGCTTTTCTTTTTGGGCCAGAGGAGAGTCACTCTGGATGGATATAAGAAACTGGACCAAAAGGGAAAAGGATGAAGGTTGTAGGGGGTGACTTCCAACTGAGAGGTGTTATAGCCTTCTAGGGAGAGAGATAAGTGATATGATAAAGGTGAGTAAAGTCTTTCAGGGGATGGTATTGGCTGGTCATGAAGAATTCTGTCACTCTTATGTCAAAGTATGATTTCTTTCCTGGAGAAAATTGGAGAGAAATCTGGAAAAACAGGACTAAAGGAAACAGCCAGATTATGATGATCACTTCTATAAAGGGAGCCAACCACAGGCCCCAGGAAACCCAGACATCCTTCCATTGGTATTGTTTATTGGAACCATACTTGTTTTTTTAATATTTTCTATAAGTTGGCCAGTATTTTTTCTTACTATGCCTGACTGGTAGCATAGAAACAACATTTCTCACTGAGAAAAACACAAATTCCCCCCTTTTCTGCTGTCATGTGATTAAGTCCTCTTCTGTAATACCATTTCAGCTAGGGAGTCAAGCCGCGTTTAGTGGATGACTATGCTCTGTTGTGTCAGAGTGATGTCCTTTTTGACTTGGAATGTGAGTTGATTATGTTGGATATTTTGGAAGTTTATAGATATGGCCCCAACAATAGCCAGTTCCAATAGTACTGGAAGCAAAACGGGGATTCTTTAGTTCCTGAGTGTGGTTGTCAGATATTGCTTAACCTCGTGGCCTGGGAGAATATCTAGATGTGGGGCTAGATTGGGTTCACCAATGACTGGAATAGGCGGCCCATTTAGACAAATACCCTTTTTGGTGTTGGTGTTGTTAGGTAATTTGAGGCTGGAGAGTCCTATTCCTACGTAAGAAATTTGTCCTGTCCAGAGACAGATCTAATTCTGGACCAGCCTGTTTGAGGACTTCATGGCTAATGTTAGCTGAAGCTGATTAATAGAGGGCTTCTGGATGTTTAGGATGTTGATAAGCATTAGGGTCAGGCAGTATTGCAGGATTCCAGGGGTCTAGAGAGTTTATCTTTCTTACAGATTAAAAAAATATATATATTAGCTACCCTGATGGTAAGCATGAAGGTCCTTGAGAAGTAGTTAGGACCATAACATCCCATACAGTTGAAACACCATTCCATTCCAGAAATGGGAGTTCCCCAGTTGAGGGGACTGAAATTGATTTCCAAAGCCAATCCGCTGATTGTGCCTCTGGTTCTACTACTCTTCTTAGTTTTTAATTTCTTATCCTGACAGAGGAGCCCTTTCCGGTTTGTCTGAGAGGAAGCAAAATATACACATCTTCAGTATTGGAGGAATGACCAGGAGGGACCCCCCCTCCACAGTCACTGATAGAGTGGGCAGTGCAGCCATATACAATTATGAATTGAATTATGTTTTCCCAGTAATCTGGTCATACTTGAGACCGTTTATGTGACCAGTACAGACGGGGGATCTAGTGCCTTCTCAACAAGAGTTGGAAGTGTGAGTAAGCCTCAGGGATGAAGCTCCACTGTTGGAAGGACAGGGTGCATGGCCTGTGTGGGGGGCAGGTAGATATTCAGAGGAATATGAGAATCTGAGACTAGCTCATGTTGCTTAAAGAGGAGCTGTGGGAAAAGGACTATCTGATGAGGACTGGAAGGAGGAGAAGTATGACAGATAAAAGAAGGGGTGATATTTTATGACCAACAAACCTGCTGCATAAGTCCAGATAAAATGTGTAAGAAGGAGTTTTTCAAAGTAAGTCCAGTCAGAAGGAGTTGTGGAGATCAATCCAAGACTAAGAAGAGTGCCAAGTATGAGGGAGATGATGGGAGGCAAGGGGAGACAGAGCATCCCCCTTGAATGAGAAAGTGAAGGACAATGGTGAAAAATTCTATTTGGTGGAGATCACAGAACATAAGGGCCCCTTGTAACCATTGGATCTCAATGGCATTCAACAACTGGTCAAAGTTGTGGGTAGGTTGTGGTGCTAATCATGAGTCCTTCAGAAGATCCTCCAGAAAGAGAAGAAATTGATGTAGGTCCAGTGATGTTCAAAAAATCTGGAAGAGGTAACATTAGATTAATGGTATTTTCTGTTGGCTCTTCAGGGTTGGATGGAAGACAGGAAGGAAGGTCTTAAGTTTAGTGATTCTAAGACCATGAAAGAGAGAATAAAATGTGCCTTTTGAGGCAAGAAAGATAAAAGCAAGGAGAGAGATTTTGAAGTTTGGCAGTAGTGGGAAGTGAGAAAAATGACTTTATGGGGGCATTGCCATATAGGTTGTAAGGAGGGGTCAGTAGCAGAGGAAATATAATCTAGGTATCCCACATTAAGAGCAGGTAGAAGGGTGTTTGGGACAGGTGCAATGAGGCTGGTACTGGTTGTTTTCCACAGCTCTGCCCCTGAGAAAAGAAAGGTAGTCCCGAGACAGGCATGGTGGCACACGCCTTTAATCCCAGCACTTGGGAGGCAGAGGTAGGAGGATCACCATGAATTCGAGGTCACCCTGAGACTACATAGTGAGTTACAGGTAAGCCCAGATTAGAGTAAGATCCTACCTAAAAAAAAAAAAAAAAAAAAAAAAAAGAAAGGAAATCCTGGGCAAGTGTGGGGGCTAGGTAGGTGGGACTCAGTGGGATGAGCCCTGGGGGAATGATTGGTCTGTCATACATCAGTTCAAATGGTTTGATGTTTGTTGGTTTTCAAGGAAGAGCACTGAGGAGGCACAGAGCTAGGGGTAGGAGTTTTACCCAATCTAGCTTTAGTAGTTAGAATTTCTTTGAGAGTTCAATTAGTTCTTTCCACATTCCCTGAGGATTGGTGATGGTAAGGAATGTAAAATTTCCAGGGGATCTGGAGGGTGGAGGTGATGGCCAAGATGAATTTAGGGAAATTGTCTGATTATAAGGAAGAAAGTAGGCCAAATCTAGGAACTAATTCAGTTAAGAGGAAATGGGCTATGGTGAAAGCCCTTTTGTTAGTAGTGGGGGAAAAAAAAAAAAAAACTATCTACAAGGACCAGAAGGTATTTAAAACATCTTATAGGAGGCATGTGAGTGTAATCAGTCTGCCAGTTCAAGGCAGGAGTGGTGCCCCTCATTTTGTGGGTCAGAAACTTTGGAGGTCAAACTTGGGATTAGTTTTTCAGCAGGTGGTTCAGGAAGATGATAATTTCTGTAAGAACAGTTTGTCATTAGGTGTGAGTTTTTGAAGAAGGAAAGTAAGGAATGGATGGAAGGATGAAATACAGAGTGAAGATAGGAGAGGCTATCTTGGGTGGATGGTGATTCAGGGGGAGTAAAAGGCTTGTTGGCCAGGAGGAATGAATCAGAATCTCTATTTTTCCTTAGATTATATAGAGAGAGGTTTTTTGTCAGGAGCACTGAGGATATAGGAGGGCTGTGTCATGTGCTTTGGTGCCAGCTAAGTTGTTAAGTATGGAAAAGTACTTTTTGTCCCTTTGATGACCGTTAGAGTGGAGGATGGTAGCTTGAGTGTGGAGCAGTATTGCATCCAAAAGTTCCTGAATATGTAAGGAATTAATGATGGGAGAGCCCATGGTTGGATTATATAATATTTTAAGCATATGTGAGACAGCATGGATGTTGACGTGGTGGTTGGAAGCCTGTGTTAGGGCTCTGCTCAAGGCCATGAGCTCAGCCTGTTAGGAGGGTACGGCGAGGAGGGGGTTTGGCTTCTACTACATGGGGTTAGGTGGGTGAGTGGGGTCTCCCTGGAGAATAGCATTCTCAGCAATGAAGGGTTCTTGTTTGAGGGTGCTGTCATCAATGACAATCATATCATCAGTCCAGGGTGTGTCCTGATGTGTGAAAATGGATTTAGGTAGAGGTTAAGGACTTCTGTGCATAAGTGTGAGAAATTATTATATGGGTGGGCATGTTTAGGAACCTTGTTCATTAAACCTGTCAGCACAAGCCTGAGTGGCTTTTCAAATATTTTCTCATTCATCAGGAGTAAGAATGTACTTAAGGGTATGATAAATATCACTCCAAGTTAGAGAATAAATTTTAGTTAATCATGTGAATTATTTTCTGAAATGTTAGGGATCCCCCCCCAAAAAGAGCCTTTTTTCCCAATAAGTCCCATTTCATTTAATGTAAATGAAATATGAATTCAGGAAGGTTTGTCCTGCCCAACTACCTTGCTCATGGGAAACATTCCAGTTTCAGGTATGAAGTTTCTACTGGATCAGGTATGAGGAGAGGATGGGAGGAAGGCAAAGAGGCACGTGAAGGAGAAGACGAGTGAGGTAGAGCATTGAAGTGGGGTGAGCAGGTGAGGTAGGGGAAAAGGATTTGAGAGAGGACTCAGGGCAGTGGCGGTGGAATGGGGAGAGCTAGGAGGGGAAGTCGCTGCAGGAGAGTGGCGGTGCTGAAGGTGCTGATAGGGAAGATGAGCGCCATGGGAGATGCGAGGGCTGTATGGGGGAGGAGGTAGGTTGGCTCGAGCAAAGGAGGGGTTTTGGATGGATTTCTTTGGGGGTGAGGGGTTCTTAGAGGCACCTGTCTGACAGGGCAAGATTTGGGAAGCTGAGCAGGGGAAGCAAGGGGAGGGATTGGAGTGGATGGCAAAGGAACCTTGGATATATTGCACCTCAGACTGCTTGTCATTCTGTTGGATGTAATTGTGGAAATCACTGAGTATATTGAAATTGAAAGTGCCAAATCCTGGCCAGCGACTGCCATTGTCTAGGTCGTATTGAGGCCGGATCTGAGTGGAGAGTCTAGTTAGTTTTAAAGGCTGAAGCTCTGTTAATATGAGCTCTTTGAGGCTAGCCTTAAGGCAAGCCAAAGGCCTGTCTGTAACTGATTGTTTGGAGCCCATTTTGGACTAAGGGTGAACTAAGAAGTGACATGCCCATCACTCGAGACATCTCTGAGACTTAGGGTGGGCAGTGAAAAGGAGAGAGATCCCAAAGATTAGGAGGGGGCATCCCCACATTCGGAATTTTTGGGATGTTTGTGATTAGCAGAGGGTAGACTCCTAGAACCTCCTTTGAGATCACACAGGAAGAGTATGACTTGGGAAACTTTTGGATTTTCTGAGGTTCTAGATGAGGCACCTCTACCACAAACGGAAAGAATTTTAGCTTTTCCTGAAGTCTTGGAGGTTTGGAGGTGGTCGGTGAGATGTGGTCAGGTGGCAAATGGCCTTTCCTGTGGAATTCGAGAGTCAGGAGAAGGGGGAGAACAGAGGAAGACAGACAATGGAAATGAAGGGACAGCCAGCGCTCAGGCTGGCTTTACATGAAAACACCAAAGTGACGCCCTGGCCCATAAGGGACATAAGGCAAATGGGACCTGGACCTCCCAAGTGGACGAAGGCCTTGCAGGTGGCACATGTCAGCTGTTTAACCCTTCAGTGGGCAAAGTGAGGGTCCGTGTTCCTGAAGGAGTGAGCCGCTGGCGGCAAGGAGAGAGCCTCATCCCCAAAACCCTCAAGGGAGAGTCATGGGTTTCTCACACCAATAAATGCAAGGAAAGATGAAGAAAAAGACAGTGCACTTGAACTGCAATAGAGGGAAACCGTTTATTACAAGTATGATAGATGGTAAGGGACAGAAATGGCATGGGTTACAGGCTCTCTGTGTCTCACCAGAGCTGAAGTGAAGCTCATAAACGTTGGGATCAAAGGGGCAGATGTGGGTCAGCATCTCGGGGCTGTTGAGGGTATTTTCCGAAACGTGACTCAGGGAGAATGGTTTCTGAGGTTGCAATGCTCCAGACGTTAGAGGTTGTTTGGAGTCAGAATCTGGGTTGATTGTTATCTATGTTTGGCTTAAATTAGTTCATAGATCATGAATTTGAGGACAGCCTGTTTTTCTTTTGGGGCTAGAGGAGAGTCCTTCATCTACTCTGCTTAGTTGTGCATCATACTGCTTTCTCTGCAAACATACTGACAGGCTTTGCATGCTCTTTTATTGCATAAAATGTGGTATCTGACCTAATAATGTCTACACAAGTATGGTTATGACCATAGTGAAGAGTTCCTTTAAATATTATCAGTATGGCCAAACTAGTTCACTTCTTTACATCTACTCTCCTCAGTAGTTGGGAATTTTATAGACAACTTATTATTGGAAGTTTTATTTTATTTTATTTTTTTTTACCATACTTGTTATTAAACTATGGGTGTCGCACATGCTATTCAAGTGCTCTACTGCTATGATATATACCTAGTCTCTAACCTTGTTTTCAACCCTCTTTTCCTTTTGAGGTAAGGTACTCCTAAGTTTGCCAGGAAGGCCTTGTACTTCTTATTCTCCTCTCTCTACCTTGTAAGTTGTAGAGATTTCGAGGTATGCACCCCTAGATTTGGCAAAATAGTGCTTTGTTGTACTTGTGTGATCTCTTTAAGATAGTATACATGCACTGAAGAAGCCATGTTAAATACAGGGGTATGAGAACCAGAAATTTAATTTTCATCTAACCTACCAAAGCCAACAAGCCTCACTATGGTCCTTGAATGTCAGAAGAGCACCTGAGCCAAGAGCTTTCTGTTCCTAAGTCTCACTAAAGTAGTGAGTGAGGAAAATAGGATCTGCTCAGAGGTATATGTGTCCCTAAGTGAATACTATTTCTATTTTGCCATGGTACTTTTCCTGCAATTATAAACACAAGCTGCCCTTCAGAGCTAGGTAGTACTTGACAATATTAACAGTGAGAAAATGTCATACTTTTTTCCTGGATGTTACATACTTAATGATTATATAGAGTGATGAATATACTTCTGGGTTAATATGGAGGTGATTTTAAAACAAGGTGGAAAGCAAGCACTGACATTTGAGGCAGTCCTCTGACCTCCATACACTTTCCCCTCCATGTACATGCCCACATTCACACATATATAACACAATTTTGTAAGAAGATCCATATTTTAAAAGCATTTTCTACTCATGTTCACAATTGCATCTGTCTTTGTCAATTGTATAATTGAAGAACTTTCTAATTACATTCTCTCCATACCTCTTGTGATGGAATCAGTTGGAGCAAACATGAGCATGAGCCTCACATCTTGGTCATTTGTTACAGTTTACATTAAGTATATGTGAATTGAAATATGTAGTTTCAAGTTCTGTGTGCTCTTTTTTCCAGGGCTTCTCTCAACTAAGCAGCATGCAGGACTTAGAAAATGGGTGGACCTTCCATGAAGTGTTTGTTGTGACTAAAATACTTACTTATTTTCTCATTGAATTATATGCTAATAACAGTATGGTAATTTTCCTCTTAATAGGAAATATATTAGCTTTTTGGTGTACACGTTTTTGGAATTTTTATAGTGACCGGTAGGCATGGATTTTAAATTGTCTTTTTCTGTTAAGGTAACATAAGACGGCATCAAGTGTCTTTTTTTTTTTTTTAACAGTAGCTTTAATATAGCAAGTGCAGATAATTTGGTATGGAAAAAGGTGTAGAAAGATATAGTAAGTTGATATAATGTTACCCTTAACATTTGTTTCTTTCTATTAAGAGTATATGCATAGTATTAAACTAAAATAAGAGAAGCCTTTCAGAATATTAAGCAAAGAGCTTCTTTATCAAGTTAGAAGCTTGCTGTTCTATCAACAACATACTTTATCTACTGTTCACATAATAACAAAATCTGTTTGTAAAAAGTAGAAACCTACCTACTTTTTCACAGTGATATGAACACTCCTTTTCCAAATCCTAGCCAGCTTCCTCTGAGATCTCTACTGAGCTGGGCTACAACTGTGTTCTATTAAAGATAAAATTAATTAATTAATTAGTTAAATTTAAAAAAAAACCCATTGGGCTGAGGAAATGGCTTAGGGGTTAAGGCACTTGCCTGCAAAACCAAAAGACCCTAGTTTGATTTCCCAGGACCCAGGTAAGCCAGATGCATAAAGGGGTGCTTATGTCTGGAGTTCATTTGCAGTGGCTAGAGGCCTTGACATATCCATTCTCTCTTTCTTTCTATCTGCCTCTTAGTCTCTCTCTCTCTCTCTCTCTTACTCAAATAAATAAATAAATAAATGAAATATTTCTTTAAAGATGGAAAACATTGAGCATAGATTATTTTGTCCACCCCTTTAACTAAGGGGCCTGAATAAACCCTAACCTAACATCTGTCAATTTCAGTCCATGTTCTTGGAAGACTGCTCCATAAAATTCCTGTCCAAGAAAACTTGATGCTACTAAATGAATAATTTTTTCCAACCTGTGTCTGCTCTACTGACAACATGTTAGAAAACGTGCAAGTGCTAGTCCTCTTTGTTTCTTATAAATAAATCTACAAAGCAGGATCTTTCTCCAGAATCTGGAGAGTATCACTTTAAATTGTACTCAGCAAGAAAGATAGGGCCCTGTGTGCTCACTTCCTTGGGACAGGAGGGATCCAATTTCTTTTAACACCATTTAACCAACATGATGCCTGATCAAATGCCCCATCCACACAATCTTCTAGTATATTTTTCATCCCTTCACTACAGTGCTTAAAAGTTTTGTGCCTTTGTTTGAATAGAGTTAATTTGTTTTCATGCAGAAGTCAATCTCCCTTATCTAGTAGTCTAAATAGAATATATCTTGCCACTTTTAATAAGCATTTGCAAAACCATTTTGATTTAGCAAAGCAAACTCCATTGTTTTAACCACTGGAGGCAATCCAGTGGTACTGGATTCCCCTCTGTCTCTGCTTATTTATAAAGCCACCATATGATCCCATCAGCTTATACTTTTGGGTATCTTTTAATATCTTGGAAGGCCAAGCAATCTATTTCCTGGAAGACTCAATAGTCTCTAGGGTGTTGTTTGGCAATACTCCTTTAGTACATTACAAAGCAATATTTGAAGTAGATATGTAGGACAAAAGTGACATCATTTTCCTGCCTTGTTTAAAATCCACTAACTCACAATCTTATTGCAAATAAAATCTGAACTTCCTAGAATGGAATGCAAAGCCCTGTTGTACCTGTTGCCTTAGAACTACAGCAGTCGTCTCCTTGACTTCCTTTCTTTAGTAGCAAAACATGGTGCATTCCTGCCTTAAGGCCTTCATGCTGTTTGTTCCTCTTCTGGACTGTTCTTTCTCCCTAAATTGAAACATCTTGGTATATCTTATGTTTCTTTTCTTTCTGAAATTATCTCTTTATAAGTGTGTTCTTTCCTAAAAGCCCATATTTAAAAATCTTGCTTCATTCCGCATCTAAAAGGAAAACCATTTCTTGCTTTTTTTATTCAAGATTGCTTGAGCCATGTAGAATTCTGTTGTGTTACTATCACAGTGACTGTTTTTGTGGTGTTGATAGTTTGGGTGGACAATTACACTCAAGACATGTAAGGGTTCACTAACACCAAGTCATCTAACCTTAAGAATAGCCCCAGGGCATCGAATAATATAGTAACATTGTAGAAGCTGCATGATTCCTATGCACAATTTTCCATGGCATACAAAACATGTTCAGTCATGAGAAGTGGCTGTTGGACACTGGTTGGGGAAGCCATTAACTCCTGGGTCCTTTCTTATTTTACATTTAGATGGGGGGGGTGCTTTGTGACTAGTTCCCATTCCCCACTGACATGTTAGTGAGTCATTAATCAATAAGCAATGTGCTCAATCTCATGTTGAGTCTCAGAGCAAATTCTAATTTATCGTGGATCCAATGTTATGTCCAACCATGTACTACTTGAGTTAAAATTGCAAAGAAAATTAATTTAATGCCAAATCTTGAAACATATACACATATATCCAGAGAAATAGTAGTTAACCCTTGATTCCACTCTATTGGGCTAATGTTTTATCTGTCTCTGATTTTCCAAGGCAGTAATATAAAACACTATGACATTAGCATAACTTTACTGACTTAGGGATCTTTATAATGAAAATATGACATTCAACTTTAAACTAAATTTTGTGAATAATGCTAGATGTACTAGATACTAGCTTTTATGAATTCTAACTATGATTTTCTTGTTTGTTTAATATTTTTCAGCAAGAAAGCAATACCATTTACTCTATTCACTGGTCTTCTGGAGAGTGAAAACCCTGAAGCTAGCTCTGAAAAATAGATTTTAGTTCCTAGTTTCTTAAAAATGTCCTGGGGAGAGCTACAGAGATGACTTAATGTAGTTATGACACTTGTCTGCAAAGCTAAAAGACACAGGTTTGATTACCCAGGACCCATGTAAGACAGATGCATATGGTGAAGCATTCCTCTAGAGTTCAGTTGCAGCAGCTAAAATCCCTGGTGCACCCATTCTCTCTCTCTCTTAACTACAATAACTAAATTTTCAAAAATGTCCTGGAGGGCTGGAGAGTTGGTTTAGCAGTTAAAGGCAATTCCTTGGAAAGCCTGATGACCTGGGTTTGATTTCCAGGTACCCACAGAAAGCCAGAAGCTTAAAGTGGTACATGCATCTGGAGTCCCTTTGCAGTGGCAAGAGCTCTGGTTGGCCCATTTTTCTCTCTCTTTCTGTCTCTTTCTTTCTCTGATTTCAAATATGCAAATAAATAAATTTGTAAAAATAAAAAATATCCTATAATCTTGATTTTGTGTGTGAATGTGTGTGTGTGTAGCACATGGTATGTGTGGTGTGTGTGATGTGTATGTGTACACCTGTGTGCCCAGATATATGAGCCCTGTGCACATACATTCAGAGTCCAGAGAAAGATGTCAGATATCCTGCTTTATATCTCTTCTATCTCATCATCACCAATAAAGCCTTTGTAATGTGTATATATACTTTTAAATATATATGCAGTCATAAATATTTAAGCAAAACTAATCCTTTCTATTCAAATTGGTAAATAGCTGTAAAGGATAAGTTCTTATGATAAAATGTGAGCAGACAAGAAATAGTGGCAAATATTAAGAGCTTATAACTCTACATAATTGTAAATGAAATGTGAAACATTGAATTGTTGCATTTTACTCCAAATACCTTATGCTGTTTAAAGTTTAGTATGATATTATCATTATTATTATCATCCATACTATCAACAATAATTATGATGTACAAAGCAGGAGAGAGTGGGCATAAAACATAATGGACACTATATGAAAGAGAATTATGGCAAACATAATACTTGGAACTATTGTCAAGTCAGTTTGCAGTGACATGAGAGACTTTGATGACACATTTTAAGATGATTTTAGGTTTTTTGAGCAGATTATTGAGTATAAGAAAATGATGGAGATTATGTGGAAAAACTGGATTGAGATACTATTACACAGGAGTCATAGGCATATATCTGCATATCAGCAAACTAGATATGACTACAGCTAGTGCTTTCAGTCATCTAATTTATTACTATTTATTCTAAATATTTAGAGGAACCAAACCTTGTTGCTTATGAAAAACATAGAGAAATTGAATTATTTCAAGAAACATTATTGTAAAGCAAAATAGAAAACAGAGCTAATAGTTATCATTTATGATGTTAAAACTTTATTTCTGAGCCACTAATATGAACATTAAAGTAAGTAATTAAAATCCTGTAGGAACTGTCCTCAGACAGTTTCATTTAGAATAATCTAGGTAAATTTGTAAAGGTTATGGGGACATCAGCTAAATCCCAAGATTCTTATTCTTGTACTTGAGACTCCAGGAAAAAAGAAAAATGAGTGATAAAGGAGAAATGTTTTCATCATACTAATTAAACATAAAAGCAAAGGGTTAGTCACAGAACTCGATCAGAGACAATGAGAATCAGAATCTCTGTCTGCCATTCCATAATTAATATTTGTCAGGCATTAAACAGGATTGGAAGAAAAAAGTTCTGAATTAAGTTAAACAATTTGTTCCCAACATCATTAAAAATAAGATTCCTCCTGCTGTTAATTTTCTTGTTAATGATAAAGGTCACTAGCTGTTTGAACAGTAAAGAAAAGAGGAGATTTAGAGGCACATGCAAATGAATGCTTAGGCAAGTAGGCCTGTATGTTAATGATCAGTATGCTTGTGCAGGCTCTGACTACCATAAACACGATTGAATATCTTTCAACTCACAAGGGCACTTGATTGTGTGTGCAAAGAAATGGCATGCATCCATTATTTGAAATTGTACTAAGACCTTCAATTACCTTTGTGAAAGTGGACGATTTTACAAACATAATATTATATACAGACACACACACACACACACACACACACACACACACACACACGCATGCATGCATATGCACACACACCCATGTTTCTATCATCAGGGTTCTTAACAAGGACATCAAAACCAACATAAACTTAGGCTCAATGACTAAAATGTCTTTTCAGTAGACTTTTTTTGTGAATCTCAACTCTTTTGATCTTGATACCACCCCACCCAATTGAGTATATCTGTTACTTTCCCTGAATAAGAGGAGTTACTAACAAAGTACCTTTCTTTATCCATCTCTAATATTCCAATATGAATTGGTCCTAGACTTGGTGCTACTATTTGTAATAGTTGGTCTCTGATGATGTTTTGATACTGTTCAAAGTAGTTTATATTTAATAACTATTTCTCATAATGACTACCTGATAGATATTTTGAAAAGCTTATTTTACGAATAAGAAACTAAGGCTGGGCTGGAGAGATGGCTTAATGGTTAATGTGCTTGCCTGTAAAGCCAAAGGACCTCAGTTTGATTCCCCAGGACCCACGTAAGCCAGATGCCGAAGTAGCACATGCATTTGGAGTTTGTTTGCTGGAAGCGCTAATGCACCAATTCTGTCTTGCTCTTTCTCACTCTGCCTCTTTCCCTCTCTCAAATAAATAAATAAATTATTTAAAAATAAACTGAGGCATTGAGTATAACAAGATTTACTAAAAATAGCAGAATTTGAATAAATGCTTTATGATCTAACCTACCGTGCTAAAATAATCTGAATGTCTAGCAGCATCTCTGTGGCAGAGAACCTCACTTTTATATTATTAACCATTTCACCTTTACACAATAATATACATGTCATGATGATAAGTATTTGGAATAGTAGGAATAATCCATATTTACCTATCAGTCTAAAATATAAACTTCAGTTAAAATTATGTAGTTTTGTAATAATTTGCATATTTAGACTCATTTCAGTCTACTTATAGATTTTTGATCTGTACTAATGTTTAATGTGTTTCATAGTAAATGCATGTATTTACATGTCATATATGCATAATGCCCCCTTTGATCCTTGCACTTGAGAATTGTTTTGTACTCTTTGCTTGATACAATCAATAATATATTTTATAAATAAATTCTATGTTTTCAAAATAGCTTCTTCATTCAGGTTTTACAGTTTTTCAGCATTCTTATTTTTATATTTCACTTACTTATCTATTCATTTATTTGAGAGAGGGAGAAAGAAGCAGATAGAGAAAGAGAGATGGAAAGAGAGAGAGAGAGAGAGAAAGAGAGAGATTAGGAATGCTAGGGGCTCTAGACCCTACAAATGAACTCCAGACATATGTGCCACCTTGAGAGTCTGGCTTATGTGGGTACTGGAGAGTTGAACCTGGGTCCTTGGCTTCGCAGGCAAGCTCCTTAACTGCTAAACCATCTTTCCAGTCTGCACTCTGTTGTCTTAAGAACATAATGTATTAAACTAAATTATTTGATTATATATTCAGAATGTTTTCACTGTTTTGTAACAGCCACTAATGCCAAGATGAATAACCTTTTGCATTGTATCTTTATTATTCAAGGTATAATTTAAGAGTGGATTCATTCATAATGACATTGTTAGGTCAAATGAGGATGGGTGTGCAGTTTTGTTGCATATTGCCATTTTTATCTCCATGAGTTTCACTGCATTTCACTTTGACTTGCATTATATAAGAATTATTATTTCTCTATAGCCTTATTAACATATCATTTTGAGTTTCACTTCATCTGAGAGGTAATAAAAATTAGTTCTGTATTTTAAGTTGTGCTGTCTATTTTGAGGGAAATTGAACAAGTTTTCATAAGTTTTGAGACAATTTTACTACATTTTGAAGATTTTAATTTGTTTTTGTGTACCTTTTCTTTCAGCTATATAAATCCTTTCCTTTTTTTTTTTTTAAAGAATTAATCATTTATTAGGGGCCTTTGCCTCCCATTATAAATGTTTCAATTCTTTCTTTTCTTGCCATTAATTTTTGTTTGTATGGGTTGATGTATGTATGTGCTTTTATGTATGAAAGCTCATATGTGTGTGGGCCCACATATGCATGTGCACGTAATGTAGAAAACACAGGTTGACCTCTGGGGTGTACATTAGTCTCCATTGTATTTACTGAAACAGCATCTCTCCTTGAACCTTACTCACTCATCCACTGATTAAGCTAGATTAGTTTTCCAGTAAGTGTCAGAGAATCCCTGACTGCTTCCTTAGCGCTGGAATTATAGCCAAATTAACTGGCATTTTTACATGGTGCTGGGCATCCAAATTCAGGTCTTCCTGCCGAGTGGTCACAGCAAGCACTTCATCTACTGGGCCATCTCCAGTGGCTTATTATTTTTTGTCAAGGTTTCTCTCTAATATTTTCTTCAAAGAACTTTAAAAATCTTATTTTTAAGGCTTTTATTATTATTATTTTTTTTTTTTTTGAGTTACAGCTATGTCTAGTTGTATTGAGTGCTAGGAACTCTCCAAGGACTACATCACTTTACTGTCATGATCAAGAAGGACAGACAGGTCAAATTCACTGTGAGGTAGATACTCCTTGCTTGTTTGCAACCTGAATCACCTCTCAATTGTTAAAGTTCTTCATAGGACTCCGAAACTAAGGATCCATCAATGCTTCTAGTACTGAAACTATATTACCTAGATTTCTTAACTATCACTTTCTTCCACAGCTAATTACGTCTGTATTTAATAACCATGTTCCCTCTCCTTAGACATTTCTTAACATTTCCATAAATCTTTAAAAACAAACTTATTTAGATATATACTTTGCTAAGCTTGTTTCACTTACTTTATCTTTGTTGAACTTCTAGAACATCCAGGCTGCCATATTGATGTGAACATTGAAAACATAGAAGCATTAGACAGTGTTTTTCAGTCCTATCATTTCTCTTTACAAATAATTAAGAACTTTTAAATTAGCATACAAAAGTGAATTTTATTATGAAAATTTAATAACTTTATATTATGTAGTTAGCTAATATTTAACCAATCCCCCTAATCCTTATTCAACATTATCCATAATGGATGGGAGAAAAAATTGTACAAATGTCACTTTGTGTTAATATTGGTTTACAGGCTAGAATTTAAAAGTGGGCATCGGGAGTCTAGGAAGATAGCTAGATAATAATGTGTTTGCCTTGCACGCATGAGGGTCTCAGTTGATTCTCAGGTTCCATGTAAAATTGCAGGGTGTAACCATGCATACCTGTAGTCTTAACAGTGGGATGTGAGGGACAGGTGGGTTCCCAGGACTCACTGCCCAGACTTTCTAGCGTAAGAAACCTTCCCTTAAGAAAGTTGAATGACATTCCTGAAGATGCCACCTGGGGTTGTCTCAGATCACCACATGCGTGTGGATATATGGGCATGTTCACACACACACACACACACACACACACACACACACACACACACACACCTGAACATATGGATGTACACATACAAATATATCATGAAAGATATCACAAGGAAAAACAAGTAAATAAATGAAGCCAGAAATAGCAAATCTGGCATATTTTTTTAATATTTAAGCAATGCCTAAAGAGCAGAGTAGAATAGTTATTTCTTTTTGGTCTTTATGTTTATTCTGTTTTCATACAACATATACCAAGCGTATATTCATTTTATGGAAATAAAATATAATAAAATTAGATTAGATTTTAGCACCCATTTGTGTGTTAAAATCAGGATAGCTACATAGGAAAAATCCAAAGACTTATTTAAAATAAAGTTTGCAAGACTCATCTTCAGGTAATTTGGATAAATTAATATATTTACTGATAAGGTAATGGTAGGTTAAGAAATGACTAGTGCTGATAGTTATATCTGACAAGAAAGTCAGTTTACAGATATTGGACCTGTTCTGTATGACATCTGTGTCAACGGTATGGGTTTCTCTAATTATCTGTATACCCATCACGAGGACCTTGCAGCTGAACACTGTGTGTTATTTGGAAAAAGTCTGAATTTGTGAAAAAAGTGATACAATTTCTTTAGCTGTTATAGTTTTCCAAATGAAATAGAAAACACTCTAAGAAGATTTGCTTGGGACCAACAGTTGAATTTGATATATGTTGTTTTTCTGAAATTGGTAGTGTCATAGTATATTTTGTGGTAAAGAAACTAAATTACATGAGATGAAATGCACATAAATTGCAAATGCAAATGTATTTATTTATAAAACAAAAGCATATAAAGAATCTATTGTTAATTAATGTTAGACAAATTTGCTGATGACACATTTACTACGGTGAATTTGTAAGAAGGGAGAGAATATTTTGCAAGTCTCTCTTTTTGCCTCAAGGTTATTCTTTAAACAAAGTAAAGTAGAAATTAATTTAAAGTTCTTAAATAATACACAAAAACTTTTCAGGTATATGAAAATCCTCAGAAATATTTTTTGTTTGCTTGTTTGTTTTGATTATATATTTTAATGGCAACATATGTGAATGGCCTCTCTATGCATTGAGCTTTTCTTATTCAAAAGGTATTTGTCCTTTATTGTACTCAGATACATTAAGTTTAAAAACTGAAACCATATTTTAAGAAAAACAGATTTATTTTGCTAACTTGGATTCAATATTGCATCTCCATGTTCCTATTTTTCTATGCAATCTCCCAAATAGAAGATCCAGTCTCAGTATCAGCAATTGTGTGTTGAAGGGCACCATTATTAATAAAATAATGCATCATGGGAAACATATTCAATCTTCTATTAGTGCAGTTGAGTAGAGGCTAGAGATCATGCACTGTGTACCACAAGCTACATACAAAAAGCTGAAAAATATAATATGGAGAAAATTTTATATATATATATATATATATATAGATAGATAGATAGATAGATAGATAGATAGATAGATATAGATGTAGATATAGATATAGATATATATGATATATTCCATATAAAAGAAATGAGGAAGCATGAACCCAAAAGGAAATAAGTAAAACTGAGAAGTTGTCAGAGGAATGATGGCAGATTTATTACACTGAAAGGCAGCCAACCTAATATTGACCTGTCATAGGGAATGACCCAAACAGACCTGAGATGTTGAAGACTGTATCAAGATACCTCATCTATGAGCATGCCAGCAACTGCAATGTATTCTGAATGAGCTGTGGTGTTTTGAACATAAGCTGGACTGTACCTGGACTCTACTATTCTTTTGTCTCATCTCAACATTTTCTTTAAAAGACTCAGAAGACATTGGACTACTCAAAAATAAATTTAATAATAATTACTTTAATAGTGCATTATTAGATGTAGTAAATGAGATGAAGAATGATGTGGGAACAATTTATTTGAATATTTCAGCTAAAACAATGAAAAGGAGTCATACATGATTATTGTTTTTGACAGAGGAGACTGAATTAGAAACCTTGACAGTTTTTAAACGTAGTTTAGGAGCATGAGCTGTACTGCTCATGGAAATCACCAAGCTTTAGAGCAGCTCACTGAGACTACGGAGAGAGCACGTGTGCAAAAGCAAACACAAGTGCCTGCAGGTGGCTCAGCCATGCTCAGGAGTTCTTACAACTGTTTCTATGATCCATAAAGCATAGGTTGGTTTCATACTTTTGCCCAAGTTTAAGAGTACATGAATGAAAGACCTGTTCTCCCTTATGTACAAGGAATTGTTATATTCATAGATAAGATAGATTATTTATTACAAGTTGGGGGGCTGGAGAGATGGCTTAGCAGTTAAGCACTTGCCTGTGAAGCCTGTAAAGACCCCAGTTCTAGGCTCGATTCTCCAGGATCCACGTTAGCCAGATGCACAAGGGGGCTCACGCATCTGGAGTTCGTTTGCAGTGGCCGGAGGCCCTGGCGTGCCCATTCTGTCTCTCTAGCTGCCTCTTTCTCTCTCTCTGTCTGTAACTTTCAAATAAATAAAACAATTTTTTTTTTAAAGTTGGGGCTAAAAGAAGAAATAAGGTCATTTTAAACTTTCCAAAAATATGCAATAAGTGCTTAAATTGTCCTTTGAAAACCACTTTTTTTGTTGTTGTTGTTGTTTTTGTTTTTTGTTTTGTTTTCATTTCCAGCTTGAGGAATTCAAAGTGAAGCTAAACTGTTGAAAACTTTGCATGAACAGAAATCTTGGGATGCCTGGAGTCCAAGTCTAATGCATAGCTGTTCTTACCACATAGGTGATAACACACCACCTTACAGCTTTGCTGAGGGCTCATTGATCTATTTTGTTTAATAGTTTCTCTCTCTCTCTCTTTCTGTGTGTGTGTGTGTGTGTGTGTGTGTGTGTGTTTTCTGGTAGCTAACTTGGAAAAGGACAGGGTGAGGAAATACTGACAAATCATATTGCTTCTCATAAAGCCTTTTTTGGCTGCTGCAACTTGATTTTAATGTTCAAGCAACTAAAAATTTTGATCCACATCATATTTAGTTAGCCCTCACTTAATGTTCAAATGTGTTGGATCAACATGCTCCACAAGTCAATCCCAGGGTACTATACATGCCTTAAGCAGAGGAATACTCCTGAGAGATCATTCCTCTATCAGGAGCATCCTGTTACCTTTAAAATGTCCCACAGTCTAAGTTATTTGTTTAACCCCCTCATTGTTTTGTGTTTTTTTTTTTTTCTTACAAGAGTAGTGAATATGGAGTAGATCTCCATACTAACTTCTTTCTGTTCCATTTTAAGAGCCATCCTAATGTTCTCAGGTATTACTGAACAGTAAAGTGAGAGAAGATGAGGATCATGCTAAGTGGAAAGCTGAAAGAGTGACAAGATTTTCAAGGTTAGGTTTTGTGTTTCTATAGAGAAGTTCATTCAGTGTACTCCAGTAGAGGAGTAACATGTTCAGAGACATAAAGACAAAAAGGACATGTAAAGACACACAGTGGGATGTTGAATTTCTGAAACAAAAAATGTGTTGAGTAATGATAGATAAGAGGGACAAAGGATACTCTGTCAAAGGGAAAAATCATGAGCATTTTGTCATTTCAGACTGCAACCTTAATGCCACAAGTTTATTGTTGCTTTTCAGAACAAAGTAGTGATGAAAGAGGAAGTGAGTTACTAGCAATGTTCAATGAGATGATAGAATACAAAGAGTAACTCTGAAATTGAATGGTATCCAAAGTTCCTGTTAATGTCTGGATTAAAATGTTTGGCTCTCCTTGTCTGTTTTTAGTGATCTCCAAATCTATCTTTATCTTGTGAACAACCTCTGTCTCCTTGAGTCAGCTCTGCATTGATGCACAAGGGTGATGGTCCTACAGTTCTCTCCTTAAGCCTCTACTGTAAACTCATAAAATACATAGGGAATAAAAGAATTTATGCAAAATGTTTCTAGATAATATTTGTTCCAATATTATCTTTAAGTTGGGTATATGAGTTTTACATTTGAAATGTTGGAGCCAGCTATTTGACCTTGTGTTGATTCCATGGGTAATGTTTTCTTTCCCCATTTTTCTGATTGTAAACTAAGAAACATATTAATTTTTATTACAAATTTCAATGTTAACATTGAAACAAAATTACTTGACATTTATCTGTAATCTTTATTTCTGTTTGAAAAGTCCACATGAGACTGTCCAGATTTGTTTAGAGTTGGAAATCTGACCCAATTCCATCCCTGAGACCTCAGGCAATTTTGCCAGAAGTTGATCAAACATAGATGTAAAGGAAACCCCATGTTGTAGTCAGCTTTGCATTGCTGGGATGAACTTTCACACCAGACACAGTTTATTGGAGGAAGGGGTTTATTTCAGGCTTACAGATCCAGGGGAATTTCCGTCAAATGGCAGATGATGGCCTCGTTCACAGACCCAGGCAGAGAGACTCAGCTAATCACCCAGTGCCACAGCATGCAAGCAGAGAGACTCAGCTAATCACCCAGTGCCACAGCCTGCAAGACCCAGGCAGAGAGACTCAGCTAATCACCCAGGGCCACACCCTGCAAGCCTGGACCTCCAGCAGCAGCACCGCTAGAGCTCACATTTCTCTGCACACCGTAGGCTGGAATCCAGATCTACACGCAGTGGCATGTTCCCCTGTGACAAAAGTCGGCCTACTGGGGGCAGAAGTTGCAAACAATTTTAATAACACCTGAGTCTATGTATAGACATATATTCAAACTACCACATCCCACTATTTTGCTTCTGGCCTTGGAAACATTTTACCATTACATTGGGAGTCCCGATGTCCACCTGATCCTGTGTTGGGAGACACCAGAAGCACAGAATCACTGGTCCATATCCCTAATGCTGGGAACATCTGCATTGACCACCACTGGACCTGCTTCTTTCTGGACTTGCATCCTGTGAATAAAAACAATGCAAAGAGTAAATAAAGTCCACTTCTCTCTCCTTCCCCCACCCTCTCTCTCTTTTATTAAGTAGAAACTTTGTATTGATACATCATGTGTTGGTACCATCATTTTCCTCCTCCCTGTTCCCATTCCACTGAGGTCCTCTTTAGTGGATTGATGGCATTCACCATGGGGTTGTGGGTTAAGAATTGTGAGAACAGCAGTGAGTCATTGTGTGGGGAGGGGTAGTACCTCTGGATAATCCCTCCCATTCTGTGTTTCTCACATTTTTTCCTCCCCTTGTTCCACAAAATTCCCTGATCCTCAGTAGGTGGGCTTTAAGTCTATGTTAGTGTTGAGTTCTTAGCAGCTTCTGGATTTCTGCTTTGGTGAATTTTGAATATCCTTATGATCTCTCTCCATCACCCTGATGTTGGTTGTCAGGCTTGCTGTGGAAGCAGCACTCTTGCTCATTTTACCAATTCCTCTGTGATTTCACCTTGGCGCTGGCTGCTGTGCTTGGGGTGGTTCGTCAGCTGACAGGTAGTCTTGCCTTGTTGATAGATTTTGGTTGTCCTCTGTTCAGTCAGAATTCTATGAAGACCAAAACTATGGACTCCAATAAGCTCCCACTAGTCTTTGGCCAAAAGTGAGGTGGCACCCATCCAAATCTCTCTAAGTTACCAATGCTTATCTCCTTTAACCACTTTTAAAATATTACCTGAATGTTGTGTAAAGAAGGAGAGCATGTTAGATCACTGTGAAGTTTTCCTCTTGATGACTCCAAAGGGACTTTTATCCAGTTATGTAAAAACATATGGGTGTCACACTGTTTTCAGACTGTTCTGAACAGAGCCTTTATTTCTGATCTAAAGACCTTCCAATAAAACATTTCTTTCTATAGTTTGGGCACTGTTTGAGTGGTTTGTACTACACTTCTTGAAATTTACTTGTTCATTTCATATTATACAATCTAATTTTAAGAGTGGTTATATAATTTTAGTCTACAATTACATGCCAGAAAATTAATTTTGAAACCTTTTGTTTTGCTTTCTTTTCTAAATCACATGTCTTGTATCACAGGCTAAACTTAAAATTGCTTTGTGCCCAAGTATGACCTGCACTTATGATATACTTGTGCATATCTACCGAGGAATAGGATGGGATTACATGTCGATGCCCTGGTTTTATGCAGTCCTGAGATGAAATCCAAGGTTCTATCCATGCTAGGCAAATACTTTACCAACTAAGTTACAACATGAGGCCTCAGTTTTGAGAACTTTATGAAGCTATCTAAAGGTATTGAAGGGAATACTTGTGATATTCACATTTCCAGCATCAATTTTACCACTAAAATTTTTTACTAAGAAATTAAATATACCTATATGCAAAGGTGTAAGCATATTCATTTTTGCTACACTAATTTGGTACAATTTGACCTTTTACAATAAATTAAAATTTTAATAACCTTTTGAGACCCTGAAAGGAATTAAACACCCATGGATTACACCAAAAATAGCTATTGATGTAAAACATTTGAGGAGGACATATCCTTGTCTACAAAACTTGTACACATTAAATGTACACCTAAGGGGATGGAGAGATTGCTCAGTGGTTAAAATTCTTGTCTGCAAAGCATAATACCCAGGTTTGATTACCTAGTGCCTATGCATGTAAAACCAGATACACAGAGTGATACACGCATCTGGAGTTTGTTTGCAATGGCTGGAGGCCCTGACACACCCATTCTCTCTGTCTCTCTTCTCTCTCTCTCCCTCCGTCTCTCTCTCTCTCTCTGTTTGCAAGTAAGTAAATAATATTTTCTTTAAAAGATATTTAAATATACACCTAAGAAAGCTTTTAATTTGTTGTAATGGTGTAAGTTAGGGAAAATGTCATTTATACAGTATTAATGTTTTGAATTCTTGAAGAAAAATAAAGAAAAAATAGGCGTGTATTTTGAGACACAATTTAAATTTTGAAATAAAAGGTTGTGCTTTCACAATTATTCTTTAATATTGGGTACCCAGAACTCAATTGCTTGGTTTAAACATCTGCCACTCAGGAGAACCCTAGTTATATTTCCCATAGGTAAAGCCTTTGGTTTTGAAGAGAGACCTTGACTTGATTAGTGAAGCAAAAAGGAACATGCTTGTCACGTCTTTCTTTTTTTTTTTTTTTTAATTATTTATTTACTTATTTGAGACTGACAGACACAGAGAGAAAAACAGGTAGAGGGAGAGAGAGAGAATGGGCGCGCCAGGGCCTCTAGCCTCTGCAAACGAACTCCAGACGCGTGCGCCCCCTTGTGCATCTGGCTAACGTGGGACCTGGGGAACTGAGCCTCGAATCAGGGTCCTTAGGCTTCACAGGCAAGCACCTAACCGCTACGCCATCCCTCCAGCCCTTGTCACGTCTTTCTATTCTCCTTAACTAGCAATCATTTGTATTTACTTTCTGAGTTTCATGGTAATTCCATACTTCATTACAAATATGAGTATTTTTATGTACTGTCTTAGTGGATTTATCCTAGTACAGGCTGTGTACTTATAGAATCTTTTCTATATCTCCAACATTAAAGCTTCAATTAGCATAGCAAATAGTATAATGAAAAGGTGCAATGAAATAGATCATAATAGCTTTTCACAGACATGCCAAATAGATGGATAATGATTGCATTTTCTTTCTCCTCTTAGTTTTAAATCACATGTCTATCTCAATAAATATTGAGTAATAGGTCCTAAACATACAGTCCAAACCTATTTTCTGTGAGAGATTTGAAAAGCTTATGTATTTTCATGTGTAGAATTTTTTTAAAAGTTATGTTCTCTGGAGAATTTAGCTTGTTTCATAGCATAGACTGTTGAATTTACTTGAAAAGGACTGAGATACAATAACATCAGGATTTCCCTTCAGCTACATTTGGGCTTGTGTTGACTCTATTATTACATTGCCACTTGGTGGCCATTCATTAACTTTGTTCTTCACTACTAGTGAATTTATTATTTCTTCAGCATCTTGCAGATAATTGTATTTCCCCAAAATATTTCTTACATGACACCTGTAGTAAGCCCTAACAAGGACATGTCTCCTTATTCTGCAGTTTCCATGTGAGGAAATTTTTTTTTAAATGGGGGCTGGCGAGATGGCTTAATGGTTAAGTTGTTTGCCTGAAAAGCCTAAGGTCCTAGGTTTGATTCTCCAGGTCATACATAAGCCAGATGCACAAGGTGGTACATGTGTCTGGAGTTCATTTGCAATGGGTAGAGGCCCTAGCACCCCCCTCTTTCTCTTTGCCTCAAATAAAAATAAATAAAAAATAATTTAAAAAATGAGGAAGCACAAAGAATGATCCTTACCACATGCATGCAGAAACAGAGCAAAGTGTCTGCTCCTAAATCAAAGCTGTTCTCATTGTCCCCTGCTTCTTTCCTTCTTAAGGGAACTGTGGCTGCTGAGGCAGTGCAATTCTATGCATCTGACCTGATTCTGAGCCTGGGAAGGCCTGGAGGAGGTAATGAAAATATGCTAAAATCTAGAAAATAAACATGTATATTATTTATCTCCCTATCATGTAAGACTATGCCCATGTCGATCACTTCTAAAATAATCCAAGCAAGGAAGATGAGATGCCATTGGATCAGGTCATTATAGAGTTTGGAGCATTCTACTCTAGCAGGAATCTGTGTAGTGGCAAAGTTTTATTTGAATAAATTTTATGTAAACACAAATTAGAAAGAAATGTTGTAACATGGCAAGAAAACCAAATATTCCTTTAAGTCAAATTACATTTTGAAAAGCTGTGTGCCAGAGAAAGGAGGTAATGCATTTTAAGTATGGTTTTATTCAAACAATTTAAGAAAAAGCTACTGCAGTACACAATATTTCCAACAAGAATTGAACCAATATTAAAGTTTGAATGGTTTAACATTTACCCTTACTTTACACATAGTGAAGATATAAGTTAAATACCTAGACTTGGGAAAGGAGAGCATCTTCAACAAATGGTATTGGACAAATTTGATGTAGAAAAATAAAGCTAGACCCACTGAAATATCCTTACACACAAATCAAGTCCAATTGGATTAAAGACCTCAATATAAGTCCTAAAACTCTTCTTCTACTGGAAATAAAAATAGGAGGCACTGTCCATGATATAGGAGTGTGGAAAGACTTCTTGAACAGAACCCTAGTAGCCCAGAAAATTAAACAAGCACTCAACCAAAAAGATTTTGCATAGACAAACACACCATAATCAGAGACAATAGGCTACTTACTGAAAGGGAGAAAATGTTTGCCAGCTGTACCACTGATAGAAGCTCAATATCTAGAATCTACAAAGAACTCCATAAACTAAACAATACAATTCAAACAAGCTACTCCAAAATTGGGGCAGAGAACTGAATAGAGAATTCTCAGAGGAAGAAGTACAAATGGCTAATACACACTTAAGAAAATGTTCAACATCCATAACCACTAGGAAAATGCAAATTAAAACAACTATAAGATTCCACATTACCCCAGTAAGGATAGCAAATATTAAAAAATCAAATGAAAACAAATGGTGGTGAGGATGTGGATAAATAAGAACCCTCATTCACTGTTGGTGGGAATGTAAGCTGGTACAACCACTATGGAAATCAATATGGAGACTCCAAAAAAAGGTGAGTATAGAGTTACCAAGAGACCCAGTTATTCCCTTACTGGGAATTTACCTAAAAGCTCCACTCCTCAATTCAGCGATATTTGTTCTACCATGTTTAAAGCTGTTCAATTCATAATAGATAAAAACTGGAATCAACCCAGGTACCCATCATTGGATGAATGAATAGCCAAGATGTGGTATATATACACAGTGAAATTCTACTCAGCAAAATGGAAAGAAAAATGACACAGTGAAATTTGTATAGAAATGTTCAAACTTGGAACTCACACAATCACAGAAAGACAACCATTGCATGGTCTCACTCATATGCAGTTCGTAACCTGGATCAGCCTGAGTTGCTGACATACTGCATAGGTATCTCCAGGCCTGGATAATAGGGCTTGGGTGGAGGGGAAGGTTTGGAGGGCAGAAAACTGAACCCAAATTGAACTGGTAGCACAGAAACCTATATCCTGGAAGATACACTAAAATGTTGAACCCTCAACAGGACCTTAGAGGAAGCACCTGAATCAAAGGGCCCTGAAGAGACTACTATGAAGCCTAACCTTAAATTTATACTGTTTCTCCCTCTCTTTTTTTTTCTTTATCTTTTCTCTTTTGCCTTTGTGCTGGCCTGTAACTCCCAGTACCAAGATATGGTTAACAACCACAATGAGTTGTTGATCTCCCCAAACAAGACAAACTTCTGTCAGAGCACTTAATTAATTACCCACCAGAGGTTAATTGTATGACCCTACTGCTTAAGACATCATATGCCGTTGGCAAAGAGCATGGAGAGACCTGGCTGGAACCCGGAAGAGAGCCAGTTTTCAGACAGCCCATCTAGTGCTGGAAGGAACTACATAAGGTCATGAGGTACTGGGGGGAAGTGAGCAACATCTATTCTATCAACTCACAGTCTAACCTACTCAGTAGCAAACAACCTGAACATGATGCTCACACCAGTGCAATAGTAACCAACTGCTCTTGGATTTGCTGACAGACACACTCATTGGAAAAGAAGTCTTATCTGGAACTGGGAAACCAGTCAGAATCATATCCCAATAACTATTTTGCTTTCCAATATCAAGAATCTACTAATCTTGGGATATAAAAGGGTCTACACACATTAAATTCTGTCTAACTTAATAATGGTTAGGCCATTTAACCTGTGCTGGATCCACTTTCCATTGGAGAACCGTCTTATCTTTTATAGATGGGAGGACCTGAGGAGATAAACTACACATCACACTTCAACCCAGCCCCAGCTGAAATGACAGAAGAATAGGGGAAATGAGCAAGAGTGCTGCTTTCTTGGTAAACTTGATATCAGCACAAGAGTGAAGGAGACAGGTACTGAGAAAACTCAACATCTACCGAACAAGAGATCCAGGACTCGTAAGAGCCCACCACTGAGGCAGATTTAAAACACTCCCAACATGGCTCAGGGAATTTGGAAGAAGAGGGAGTGGAAAGATTGTTAGAGCTACAAGTTGGGACATTATGCACAGAGAGATTGTCTTTTCCCCCATAACTGATTGCTGCTCCCACATTGCATGACCCACAATCCCTATGAGGATGACCTGCATTCCCAACAAGTAGGACACCTTTGGAAAAGGGCCAGGGATGAAGAAAACTATGGTACCAACGTGTATTGTTTACATGCTAAGTATTTCCATAACTAATAAAAATAAATTAAAAAATTAAAAATTTGTATGGCTGATTCTTCTATAGCTTAAGAAGTAATTGCTCCATGGTTATATATCTCCAAAAGATTACAGTATTTGGATTTGTTTACTTTTCTAATTTCTTTGGCTTTTTAACAGCACTGAAGCTCATATTTTAAAGTTATTTAATTTTTCAATAATTATAATATTCCAATGTACTTTATCTGCTCTCATGATATCTGTTCTTCTATCATCGTAACTAGAGTGACTGTTCTTAAGTAATTTTATAATGCAGTGTTATTTGTCTTCTCTTTAATATACAAGATGGGTATTTCATTTCTACCCAATGAACACTGGTTACTTCTCCTTTATGTGTGTCTTCTTGTTTATGTTTTTTTTAATTTTTAAATTTATTTTTTATTAGTTTTCTATTCAGCAAATACAGGCAATTTGGTACCATTATTAGGCTCATCCATGACCTAACCCCTCCCCATTGGCCCCTCTTTGTTGAAGTATATGGGTCATGCCTTGTGCAGATAGCCCTATGTGTGTCTTCTTAAAACTCATCAATGAATTTTCTTTGCAGTGTATATAGGTCATTCACCTCCTTGGTCAAGCTTCTTTCTACTTAATATTAATTATATTATATTATAGCTTATAACATTACTTTTTATTGAAAGGGATTCTTATTTTTTCATATGATTGTTAACATATAGAAGAAAAAAAAAAACAAATATTCATGGTGACTTTGTGTCCTTCAACTCTGCTTATCTTTGATATTCATGTAGCAGTGCCTGTCTGGAATCTCTGGGTTTCTATATGTAAGATTATAACACCTGAAAACAGAGATGACTTTCTTTCTTTTTGATTTGGAAGTTTTCTCCTGCCTATGTGCTCTGGCTATAATTTCTGATACTATATTGAATAGAAGTAATGAAAGTGGTTATCCTTGCCCTTTTACTGACCTTGCAAACACAGCTTTCAGTTTTTCATTATTTCTATACATCTTCTATATACCCATATGTATATATCATATATAATATACTTTTACATGTATATACATATATATGTATTTACACATATACATATATGTGTGTTTATTATATCCTTTATTTTGTTGAGGTAATCTTCTGTACATTATGGTTTTGAGAGTTTATTATGTAAATGTTAAATTACATGAAATGCTTTTTCTATATCTATTGAGACGTACACATGATACTTTATTTTTCTATTATATTTATATGGTTCACCACATTCATTAAAGTATCTTTTCTTCACAAGGGCAGACTGCAGTTTTCTTTTTTTATTTTTATTTTTATTGATTCTGTGAGGAAAGACAGAGAATGATTGTGAAAGAAAGGGAGATAGAAAGTATGGGCAAAATAGGGCCTCTTGCTACTGCAAATAAATTTCAGAAGCATGTGTCACTTGTGAATTTGGCTTTATGTGGGTACTGTGGAATAGATCCTGGGTTGGAAGGCTTTGCAAGCAAGCCTCTTTAAGTGCTGAGCCATTTCCTGGACCTTCAGGGTTTTTTTTTTTTTTTTTTTTTTTTGCAGCATCGTTAAGACAAATGTAATTGCCACATTGAGTAAAAAGCAGGGTTCAATGAAAAATAAATGAAATTCATTGGCTTCATTGAATTTCACTGGTAGTATTTTTATATGCAGAAATATAGTAAATGTGATCATACTTATTAGTTTAAAAAGAATTTAATAGGGACTGGAGAGATAGCTTAGCAGTTAAGGCATTTGCCTGCAAAGCCAAAGGACCTCGGTTCAATATACCAGGACCCACATAAGCCAGATGCACAAGGGGACACATGAGTCTGGAGTTTGTTTACAGTAGCTGGAGGCCCTGGCATGCCCATTCTCTCTCTCCCTCTCACTGCCTCTTTCTCTCTCTCTGTATCTCTCAAATAAATACAAGTAATGTAAAAAAATTCTTTAAAAAATTTAATAAACACACCATTATTTAAAAAAAGAAATGTTAGCATAGTATTAACTAAATGTAAGTATTTAATTTACAAATACAGTTTTCCATAAATGTTAAACACCATGGAAAGAATAGGATTGGTGGTGAGCTTGATAACTTGAAATCACAGTATAATGAATTTACTTTTTTTGTTCATTTTTATTTATTTATTTGAGAGTGACAGAGAGAGAAAGAGGCAAATAGAGATAGAGAATTGGCGTGCCAGGGCTTCCAGCCACTGCAAACAAACTCTAGACACGTGCACCCCTTTATGCATCTGGCTAACGTAGGTCCTGGAGAATCAAGCCTTGAACCAGGGTCCTTAGGCTTCACATGCAAGTGCTTAACCGCTAAGCCATCTCTCCAGCCCATGAATTTACTTTTTAATGACTGATATATTTTCCAAGATAAGTACCACCAAGTTATGTAATTGATCTGAAAATTATAAAGGAACACTTTAATCACTATATAGACTGAAAGGTGGGTGTCGTTTCATTAGGAAGCCACTGCTAAGTTTTCTGGTTGTTATATCACTGCCAGTATATTCTTCAAAGAGAAAATAAAATCCACACTGTCTATTAAAAATCCTGTTGTGACAAGTATTTCAATCAAATGAGCACTATAAATGTACACCATAGAGTTTTTGTAGCTTGCCCTTATTTTATTTTATTTTATTTTATTTTTTATGTTTTGGTTTTTCAAGGTAGGCTCTCACTCTAGCCCAGGCTGACCTGGAATTCACTCTGTATTCTCAGGGTGGCCTCGAACTCACGGCACTCCTCCTACCTCTGCCTCCCAAGTGCTGGGATTAAAGGCGTGCACTACCACACCCGGCTTCCTTATTTTTATTATATTATAAAAATAATGCCAAAGAAAGGCAAGTTTAGGTGTCATTTTTTCAAATGAGCAAAGTGTTATTTTTGGCAAGATTTACCAAATATTATGATCTTGAAAATGCAACTAGGTATATTAAGATGTATTTCTATTACTTCACAGGGCATTAAAGTAAGGATTTTCTTTTTTGACAAATGTAAAAGTCCATTTGTCTACTTTAAGTTACCCCAGTGCCATCCATATTCTTTTATTTATGTTTGTGTGCATTCATTGTGGCACGTGTTTGTATGTGTGAATGCCAGAGAACAATCTGAGATGTCAGGCTTAGAAATGTTATTCATCTTTTTGGGAAGAGGCTCAGGGGGAAGGGTTTCTATTGGCCTGAATCTTACCCATTAGGCTGTACTGACTGGCCTGCAGGCCCAAGGGATCCCCTTGTCTCTGCCTACACTGTTTAAAAGCCAAGCAGTTTCTGAACTGAGCCATCCCGCAGCCCTCATTCACCTTCTCAAATTTCATAAATGCTTCAGAGATATTAATGGATACTTTCCTATAATGTCTATTGGAAATACAAAATTGGTTTATGTACCAATTTTGGAATATTATCCAGCCATATAGTTAAGCATTTAGTTAAATTCAGAGCCAGGATTAGTAACCTTCCTTTAGCTAAAATAAGGAATTACATATCAGAAGAAAACCAGCTTTGTTTCTGTTAGCTTTAGAATATGTTCTTCTTAAGCAGTAAATTCTATGTCAAGGTAAAATGAATAGTCCAGAGCTGGCTTGGAGATCCACACCTTTAACACCTGTGAAGCAGAGTTGAAGCTGAAGCCATTCTAATCCAGAACATTCCTGAGCTACAGGGTAAGACACTATCTCAATTAAAAATATACCCATAAAAACATAATTATCTTTCCAGTACATTAAAATATTATTACCTGATGCTAACCATATGAACAGTTTTTTAACTTAAGATCCCATTTGGCTAATAATACATTCCCTGACTGCTTTCAGCAAATACACTTCTGGTTTGAGTAGTGGGCTATGAAATATTAGTCATGACAGCTAAAGTAAAATGGTAGGGTGAATAGTCCCACAGTACATTCCTATATGGTTATTCCATTTGTTCTACTAAGAATGGCCAAAGGCTCACAAATGAAAATGTGTATAGTGACTGGTACTTAAGGGAATAGAAATGATTTAAATCTCAAAATTTTATGTTTTATTTGTGAATTCCATTGTCATATATACTGAAAATTATTTTAAAATATTTTATTTATATATTTAAGAAAGAGAGAGGGAGAAAAAGGTAGGCAAGGGTGGGGGAGAAAATGGCATGCAAGGGCCTTCTGCTACTGCAAATGAACTCCAGATGCATGTGCCACTTTGTGCATCTGGCTTTATGTGGGGACTGGTGAATTTAACACAGGCTTTCATGCTTTGCAAGCAAGTGCCTTTAACCTCTGAGCCATCTCTTCAGCCTGAAGAGATGATATTTGGAATCCAGTAAAATACCTATGTAAAAAACAACAAATGTTTTAATGAATCATTAGCTGCTCAGTAGAACACCCTTAAGAAAATGCCATCAAGTTGTAATCAACACCCTTCTAAAAACCTTTGCAAATACTGTACTTACAATTTTCCTAATTCTCTGCATGATTCTAATTCTTTGAGATTGGTGAAAGTTCTCTCATGATTTAGGACATGGTTTTATGTTGGTAAAATGTTCCAAGTATGCTTGATAAGAAATACTATGCTCTTGTTGAGAGCTTTCTATTTGATTGGTCAGGATTCCTTATTTTGCTGTTCAATTCTTCATGACTCTGATTACCATCCTACCACACACACCATTTTTCTTTCAGTGACTACAAGATATATGCAATGTCTCCTAACATGGATGATGAAACCTCCTGTAGCTGTGGAAAGGGAGATGTTAAAACAACAGTGAAAACCGTCAAACAAAAGTCCCACTACAACCAGTAGCAGTAACTCATGCTAGTCTTATAACCAAGCCTAAAGAAAAGAAAGGAACTGTATAAAGAATGTAGATCACTATAAACCATTGATATAGAAAACTGATAATCCTCAACAATATGATAGGCAGTATTGAGTTATAATAACCACAGAAAAATTGTGAGACATATGCCAGGATGTGGATCTATCTTTAGAGCACAACCTGGGCACACCTGCAGTCAATACTGGTGGTGGAGGGCTTGCTAATGATTTCAGGGTCTGAAGCTTCACTCTAGAAAACCCTCTAGCTTTTCACTATCACATCACACAAATAAGTAGAATTGATGTAAAATACAGGTGAGATAACTCTTGGGTCAGTCACACTTGATTTTCTATCATGTCTTCCTATCTCCTTTAGAATTTACTCTTTTCTGGATGGATACCAAACAATGTATGCTTACAACTTATGAAGGACCGTGAAGTAAGTGGTGATGCTGTCTTATCTCAAAGTATAATTCTTCTGTTAGCTCTGGATGAGCTTGAGAGATAAGCCTGGGACCTTGGTGCTGGGTTTTCTACCCTGTGAAAGCAAGTCCATTCTCAAGTCACTTTTCCCCACCCGAGAAAATAACCTTTCATGTTTTCTTTCCAATGCTTGTTCATTTGTGTTTTTCTTTTTTTCTGTCAGCTTGTGAATACTTGTTCCCCCACGCTCTTGTTACAATACCATCTCCAGCAGCTCATCCTCTCTAATAGCTGTTAAAGGGTGGCCAGAAGCCATTAGAGAGATATGGATCCAAAGTCTGTACAACTAGCTGAATTATTTTTCTTTCTTGAATGTTATCTCCAGAGTCTTGCACTGTTTTAGTGTTTATTTCCATTTTTAAGTCTAGTTTGCCTGACCTAATTTTCTACTGTATTTGTGCTGGTGTAAAAACAATTTTATTTTGCATTTTTGCTATTATAGTGAGGTTAAACTTATAGGTCCACAAATTCCATGCATTTCTTTTCCCATGAAGTGACTTCTTATTTATTAATTATCATAATTAGACTAAGGGTATTTTGATCAAGAGTATTGCTCTTTGGCCTCTATTCTTAGATCTGGCTATATTATTGTAGGCTATGCTACTATTTATCCTCATTTTTCCTATCCTGAGTTTTTAAGTGAAAGTCTCTTATATCTTCTGTATTGTTTATTTGTCACTTTATTTGCACTGGTACAGAAGTATTTATTTCATCTCTGGATTATGATCTAAATTTTTTACTATTCATATTATTGCCCAAAATCCCTTAGTCATGACTCTTCTCTTTTCATCTATCTTTAATCATCTTTGCTTTATGCTGTATGCATCCTTACATATATCATCCTTTTCCACTTTAAACTTCTCTATTATAATTTATTCATTATTAATATTAGTAGTAGCAGTAGTAATTATTATTTATTTTTCTATTTCTAATTTTTTTACATTTATTTATTTACTTATTTGAGAGAGAGTAAGAGAGAGAGAGACAGAAAGAGTGGGCACGCCAGAGTCTTAACCACTGCAAATGAACTCCAGACACATGCACTACCATGTGCTTCTGGCTTACATGAGTCCTGAAGAATCAAACCTAGGTCCTTTGACTTTTTAGGGTACCACGCCTTGATTGCTAAACCATCTCTCCAGCCCTCTTTTTCTAGTTCTTGACAGGTATATAACTCTAGGGCCAAAGCTAGCCTGAAACTTGTAATTCTCCTTCCTTAGTTTTCATATTGGTGAGATTGAAGACACTAACCACCTAAGCCCAGGGTTGTTTTTTTTTTTTTTCTTTTTTTGCTTTCATTTTTTCCTTTGTTTTATTTTCTTTCTGAGTAGGGCTGTATTTGACTCACTATATCATCCTTGAAAGTTTATATTTACATTTCTTTCTGGTAATTATTTTAAAACATGGTGTTATAATTGTCATCTTCCTCGGCCCACATTTTTTGCTATTTATTTTTCCAATTTTGGGTGGGGGGTTACTGTATGGTTCCATTTTACCCTTATAGATTATCTCTGTATAGATTAGTTCATATGCCTTTCCTATTAGAACTGGTAATTAGTTGGATTTATGGGCCACTAAATTGCTAGTACTTTAGAGAGGAGAAGGATGGCCAGGTTATCTTTAAATAATTTGGGACTGTGTTTCTCATACTTTCTGTCAGGTTGGAGCATTTGGGACAAGTATGCAGGAGGAATATGGAAAGATCTGGAACTTTGTACTAGAGAAATCTTGAATTTCTGTAAGCAGATCTTGATGTGTCATTCTGGTGAGAGTTTAAAGACCTAACTTCAAGAGAAGTTGGACTGTGAAGACACAGCTTATGAAGTTAATAAAGGAAAGAAAATTTTGTCAGGAATTAAGCTAGTGAAGGTCATATGTGCTGACAAGGGGGCTGACTGTGTTCTGGTTTGTTTATGAGAACTTGAGCAAAGCGAAATTAAAAAGTAATAAACTTGTGTGTTTAGTAGAAGTACATATACAGCAGAAGCTTATGGAAAATATAGCTTCAGCAAGAAACTTATTAATGAATTACCACAATTGAATGTGGGCTACCTGCTATGTACTGGTATAATAGGATGACTGATTATTCTTTTAAAAGGAGGGGTCCTTACATAAAAGAAGAATGCTGAGGAATTTCTTTTTCCTTGGGGTTATATCCCTGACTCCCCTGGATTAACACAATTGGCAGCATCACCCACCCAGTACTGGTTTTGGAAGTATTTGAAGTGTAGGAATTATAGTGTCATTGAGTACAACCATGGTCTCAAGAACTGCAGAGGCAGGAGGATGTAATACAGTGTGAAGATCAAGTGTATGAATCTGAACAATGGGCAACTAAAGTGAAAATCCCAGGATTTTGGAGATGCCAGGACAATAGGGCATCTGCCAAAGAAAGATGCTTGCTTGGGTGGATTCTGCTGGTGAAGCAAGCCACAGTGATGGATTGATGAAGTTGCCCAACAATTGCAGCCCATAAGATATCATAACAAATCCCATGTGCCATACATTATTTTCCCTGCTAGGTTTTGATTTTGCACTGGTGTGAATTTTCCTTGATGTGTCCCCCTTCTTCCCTTTTCGAGTGGGAAGGCTTATTCTGTGTCACTAAGTGTTGGAAGTATGTGACTTGTGTTTTGGTTTTATAGGATTCACAGTGTATATATATATAACTGTCTTGAATTAAACTTCATATAAGCTGCTTCTGGTGTGGTTCTTTGTTTTGTGCCAGCAACAAGAAGGTAAATGCTAGTTCTTGGATCTGGGGATTCATGATAATTTTTTATGAATTCTAACAATCATCTCATTAAATACTGATTGTATATTTCTTCAATTGCTTAGTAATTGTAATCAGGACTATGTTAAATAATTTATTCTAGCCATTCCATTTCTGAATAGTTCTTTCCTATTTTTCTAATTTTTCCTGATTCTATGTGATATCATTAAGCTTGTCACATATCTTTGAACATATTAGTACAACTAATGTTAAAGTTATTGGTAATCATCCAGATATATACATACACTCATTGGCAAGGGGAATCTGGCTATAAAACCCATAAGCCTACCCCCAACAAGACACTGACTCCAGGAGGCTGCAATTCCCAATTGCCAACAGCTTGGGAACTAGCATTCATAACACATAAGTTTATAGGGGACAACTGAATTAAACCACCACAACTAGCTAACAAGATGAGGTACATGCTAAGGACAAAGTGGTATTGAATAGGTAGTACAAGGAGGCAGTAATAAATGTCAATGCATTTGATCAACTATAGGAACTGATGACTAATTCTTATACCTTTTTCTCTTTATATATATAATTATACTCCCATATATACAATAATTGGTGTATATATATACATGTATTTTAGGCTTTTTCTTTTTATCTCATCATCCTAATTAAAATGTGTTAACAACAGCTAAATATTAAACTAAATAAATTAACCAATTTTATTAATTTTATAGTTAATATTTAATTATTACATATAACATTGGAAGATAAATCAGATAGAATGAACATTACCTAAGGACAAAAACTGACTTGGTAGTACTTTCTGGAGAAAGACGTACAATGAAATATAAGATCATTTTATTACACTAGGCAGAAGTATAGTTCTGTTTTCATCTAGACACTACGTATGTTTTAAGGGAATGTTTAAGTGTTCTAACTCTGTAAGGAAGAGCTTTATAATGCATGAACTAAGGAACCTGGACTATGATATTCAGAGTTCCATCTCTTGAACATTTCCAGTTAGGGTGGGCATTATGGGATAATCCTGTGAGATTTTGATGGTGAGAAGAAAGAGCACCCCACAGCAACATTGCTATTGATTTCTTGACTTACCTTCTTGACACTGAACTATGTCTCATTCTGTAATTGCTCTAACTTTAACCTGGATTCTCTTTCATTTTCTCAGACTTTCAGAATGGGTGCACATGGTTTCTGCTACATGTTGAGAGGTCACTAGACTTGAGAGTCCCTTGTCATCAAGGTCAGAGGCAATTGGAACATTGGGGTGTTTGTTTTCTAGTGTATATCTATGTGAGATAATTAGGGTTTAGTGCTGTGATCCCTGGCTAACTCTGCTTTGCAGTACTGATTTTAACTTCCAGCATTAAATAAAGACATGGACTTAAGAAGACTCTGTAACAGCTTCCAAACTCTGTCACCTTTTCCATTTATAAATTGATGCAAATAGAATAGGTTCACACTGACCAAATTTTGTGAACCAAAATAAACAAGAGAGAAAAACTATGATGCATATAAGATACCATGAAGTTACTCTTAAACACATGTAGCTAATTATTAATTTAAAGGGGAATAGTATGAAATTATACGTTAGAGAAAAATGACACTTTTCTTGAGCAATGAAATACTCTCACTTGATCCCATAAATATTCTGTTCTTTTTTATTATGAAGTTCACATTTCCCAATTCTGGCTTCTTTCTGTGTTGTGTGTTTATTTTCCTTTTACTAATGCTACTTCTTATATTGCACCAAGCCTATTCATTTTCAGATCACCCTGTATTTATTTTGTCTGCATCCTAGAACCAAGCATTTTCAGTTCCATGTTCTTCTGAGACTGATATTCACAAACCCAGGACCTGGGGGCTCATTGTGCTCATTGTCCCTCAGTTATATTTACCGCTAGATTTTGAAAGCATGGAAAAGAGTTATAAATGTATATTTATAAATATGTATATTATGTACTTATATAGATTCATATATATCATTATTTTGCACAGACAACAGTTCCAACCTAATACTGTCTTCTTGGTTACATTCCTTCACAGAGACTAAATAAATGTAAAGCACTACACAGAGATCAACATTGGAACTGAGTTGATTAATTGCTACTGGTGGGCAATCCTAAGTGAGCATAACTTATGATTTCTACCCTTTAAGATCATCATAGCTCGTATGACTTCACTTTACACAACTATTTTTCTTAATCAAAAACCCTCAGTATAATTCTCTGTAAAAGCCCTTTATCTTTTACAAATGACATCAATGTTGTGGCCTGTTTATCTTAACATAATAAGGAATTTTAGTTAAATGATAAATAAAAATAGACCTTGCAAGATTTGGACATATTTTTGATTTTTAAATAGATTAGATATTTGGTCATACTTTGTACTTGTAAGTACAGCATAAATAAACCTTACAAATCCAATAGCTTCCCTGAGTAAATAATGGTTGAACTTTTAAAATTTTCCAGCACAACATCCTTTAAATTTGCATGTTGTACAGAGAAACTATTGCAGCATAAGTGTCTTAATGCGGATGGCTTACTATCGGTTCATGTGACTGCAGGTTTCTTGCTTATGAACTGGTCTTTGCTATACTGTGCTGGGTGATTCTGTTGATCTCAGTTATGTGTATATTGGCTTGAGTGATGGGAGAGGGGTGTCAGTGGTCTATGCTCTACTGGGCTGTGTCTCTCATCATAGAGCACTGTCGTAATAAGGGGAACAAAGACAGACATAATCTTTTCACTATGGTTCTAAATTATTTTATTTAACTAAATTAAGTTCGCATGGCTATATGCAAAATGAAGGGGCAAGAATAATACTGCAAGGACTGAGAATGCCAGAAGAGTGAAACACTGGGGCCAGTCATTTTACCCAAGGCTTTAGGAGCCTTAATCCCAGTCATCCTTATGCAGAAGAGGTAGTAGAAACATCTAGGCCTAGCTAGCCCACATAAATGTGAAAGGTAGAAAAGAGATGATGTAAAAATGTGTCTGTCGCATTACTTAAACCAGTTTCTTCCTAAATTAGACTCTTCATTCTTTAATTCTAAAGGTTTGCTCTGGACCCTCAGCCTTTGCTGTTACTGTTGTCTATATCAACAAAGTTTTCTACATATATTCATGGGGTTCACTAACCCTATTCCTAAAAATCTCTGCTTTTGTCACTTTATTGAAAAGACATGTCCTGACACTATGTACTGAAATGGTATTACTTATTCAAGCTATAACTTACATTTTATCTATCATATCTTATGTTTCATAATAATAATTACTATAAATGCATTTTTATTGTATTTTGGTATATGCCCATTTGAATTAATGCTCTAAGAGCAAAGGGCCATTTATATTCATTTACTATTGATTTCTGGTATTAATAATAGTTCTGAGCAAATATGTGCTTAACAAAAGCAAGCTTATAATTATTTAAGATTCCATTTTACAACTGTGAAGATTTTCTCCAGTGATATAACTAATTATCAAATTTGAAGGTAAATCAGAATCATATTTGGTTTCAAGGGACATACTCTCTCCTTCTTCCAAGAAGCTTAAACAATATACAGATCTATTATCATATAAATGATGCACATTTTCACTATTATATAAGCAGTGATTTCAAATTTAACTGAGATAAGATTTTAAATAAGATAGAATGGATTTGCCTTTTGCTTGATAAATGAGAAGAACAAGGAAAAATACTCAGTTAAAAATGAGAAATTCAGCCAGGCATGGCAGTGCATGCCTTTAATCCAAGCACTCTGGAAGCAGAAGTTAGAGGATCCCTATGAGCTCAAGGCCAGTCTGAGACTACATAGTGAATTACAGGTCAGCCAGACTAGATCTGAGGCCCTAATTCAAAAAATAAAAAAATAAAATAAAAAAGAAAGAAAGAAAGAAAGAAAGAAAAAAAGAAAAATTATAGGCTGCAATTAACAATAACATAGATATTATAATCATATATTCTTTTCAAAACTTAATATCATAAAATTATTGCTTAAATTCTGGTTTTGCTTATTTCCATTGAATGGGAGAAATCTAGAAAAACAAAAATCTTAAGAAACTTGTGCATATTAACCAATATGTTAATACAAAGTAATGTGTAGTATACTTTAAATCATTATTCCACAGAAATTGTATGTGAATGTAATATCTTTATAGTTAGAAATTTACTCTCATGAAATACAGACTTCTAGATTGATTGTAATTTTGTTCTTTAAAATGAAGCTTGAAGTATTTTTTAATACAAAATTGACACAATTCTTATGATGCTTACATTGTGATTTTTCACTAAATATATACATTATATAATGAACACATGAGGTACTTAGTATGTCCATTACATTAAATATTCAGTATTTCTTTGTCATAAAATCATTCAAGGCCTTCATGGTGACACGTGTCTTTAATCTCAGCATGCTGAGGTAAGACAATTGCCTTGATTTTGAGGCCATCCTAAAGCCACAGAGTGAGTACCAGTTCAGCCTGGGCTTAAGTAAGACCTTGCATCAAAAACAAAAACAGAGGTTGGAGAGATGGCTTAGCAGCTATGGTATTTGCTTGTGAAACCTAAGGACTCAGGTTCAATTCCCTAGTACTCACATAAGCCAGATGCGCAAGGTGACACATTTGTCTGGAGCTTGTTTGCAGTGGCTAGAGGCACATCTATTCTCTCTATCGGCCACTCTGTATCTCTCTCTAAATAAATTAAACCAAATGAACCAGAACCAAACAAAATTCAAGATCCTCTTTCCCACTTGTTTTGAAATATCTAGTCCATCTAGTCCATTGTCACAGTCTAAGTAACTATAGATCATCCAGTCCATTGTTATTCTCTAAATCACTGTAGACCATCCAGTCCATTGTTGCTCTGTAAATCATTATAGTTCATCCAGTCTATTGTTATAATCTAAGTCACTACAGAACATTCAGTTCATTGTTAATTCTAAAACACTACTTATCATCTAGTCCACTGTTATTCTGCAAATCACTACAGAACATCCAGTCCATTGTTATAATCTAAGTCATTACATGACATCTAGTCTATTGTTACTAAGTCACTAGAGAATACCAGGAATTACACTTTCTCCAGCCACAGCAAATGAACTCCAGACTTATGCTCTACTTTGTACAATAGGTTTCATGTATGCACTGGGAAATTGAATCTGTGTCATCAGGTTTTGCAAGCAAACTCTTTAACCACTGATCCACTTCTCTGTCCTGAATTTCTCTTTTACTAGTGGCCACTATTTACTTGTTGTCCCTTCTCTCTCCATTATCTGTTGCTCCTCCCTTTTCCAGCATTTGCTATACAAAACTCTCATTTCAATTCTTATGATATCACATTTAAAAATTCTTATTATAAGAATGAGTGTGTTCATGTGCTATTTATTCCTGTGTCTGGCTTTAATAGGGTAAAAGTAAAGATTTCCAAAAGGATTTTCAGGACAGCTCACCAGAATTTAACTTTTATTCATTAAGTACTAGGTTTGGTAAGATAACAGGAATATAAGAATAAAGGCTTCACCTTCCTGACTGAATGGCTCTCAGATCCCCAACTCTGGATCCCCTTGCCAGAGGGTGTACACATGGAGTCAGTAGGCCAGATATCCTTGCCACCCCCACCCATATCACCCAGTTCCTTGGTTCCAGTTTTCCTACTGCTGTCTTGGGGTTGCCTGGATCCTGTGAGTTTGCTGCAGAATCAGTCCCCTTGCTCCACCTTCATAAGTGAATAGCCTATAGTGGGTTCCCAACTCCTCCCAGATCTCCTGTAATGGAATGTGAGTGTGCAGAGTTAGTAGGCCACAGCTCCCAATTCCCTACCCCCGGCCCCCAGGTACCATTGATGTACTTTCAGTAGACAAAAGTCTGTTCATCTGTGGTTATAACTCCATCATACACTAATCTGGTCCACATTTAAACCAAAACACTCAGTGAAGATCCTACAAGGACAAATAATTGATTCCCCCTCAATAAAATAAAACCTTTCCCTAAGATGGGTAGACCACAATGCAAAAAATACCATTAAAGTCAGAAAACTGAGTGATCTCAATCAGGGACACCTAGTCCCACAATGAAAGCCTCCAGTGAGATAAGAGAAATTAACAGAAATTGAATCCCCAAATGAAAATACAATTAGTTAGGTATCCATGATCAAAAGAATGGCTGAACTGAGCTGGGCGTGGTGGCGCATGCCTTTAATCCCCACACTCAGGAGGCAGAGGTAGGAGGATTGCTGGGAGTTCAAGGCCACCCTGAGATGACAGAGTTAATTCCAGGTCAGCCTGGACCAGAGTGAGACCCTACCTCGAAAAACAAACAAACAAACAAAAAAAGGATGGCTGAACTGATATCCATTAAAAGAAACAGCAATTGAAAAATTTAAAATGAGCAGAATCATCTCTTAGGACACTCAGCTTTTGTCACTAGGCTGAATCTAATTGAAGACAACCATACAAGTCCCCACAGAGATATAAGTGAATTGAAGTTGTGTCAACAAATAGAAGATCTCAATAACCAACCAAAAAGCCTAATGAAGACATCAAATGAAAGAATGAATTCTAAAAACCATCAGAAAAATCAAAGCTCAAACTGAGATCATACCTCAAAAAAGAGATGAAAATGATGCAAAATAACAAAACAGAAAACAAAAATGAAATAGAGATTTTAAAACCCTTTCTATAACCCCTCACTAATAGAGTTACTCATGTAGAAGACAAAACCTTTGAGCTGTAAGATAAGACAAAAAATGATCAGGAGTCCAAAAACTTTACTAAATTCAAAAAATCATGTGAGCAAAATACAAGGGTACTGTGGGATACCCTAAAATGATCAAACATCTGGATCATGAGTCTACCAGAAGGAGAGGAAATCTAGGCCAGAAGCATAAAGAATATATTCAACAAAATTACTGAAGAATAATTTCCCAATCTCACAAAAGAGAGGTCCACCCAGATACAAGAAACACAAATAAAATGTGTAGCAAAAATAATGAAAGCAAACAGCAGGTAACTTTACAAATAATGAAATGTGAACCATTTCTGCCCTTATCCAGAGTAAACTGGGTCACAACTTTTTCGAAAGAACACTTCTGTAGCTGCAGTCAAAGATGTACATGCTGAGATTGACTATTCCACAAAAACACATGATTCCAACATGTAGTATTCCATGGGATACATGTTTGTACCACAGCCTTGTAAGTGCTCCAACCTTAAAGTACCCACAATAACTACACTTGTGACTGGAACCAATTATCCCTTTTATTCCTCACCAGGACAAATCAATACGTAGACAGTTTTCTTTGCTTAGACATGGAAGCAATTTTAACACTGGCCCCTGTGAAGCCACACTGAACCAAAAGTACTATGCCAAACATTTATATCATGTATAAAAATTTTCACATCCCCATACTGGCTCTAAAGGCCAAAGCCACACAGGTGTCTAGTACAACCCCACACTCAGTACCAACTTTACTGTTGCAGATATGTTTACATTGCTGGCAGAAATCATCCAACCAAAAGCAGCTTGTGAGAAAAATAAAATGTTTTATTTTGACTTACAGACTTGATTGGAAGCTTCATGAGGGCTGGCATAATAATGGCATGAGCAGAGGTGGACATTACCTCCTTGCCAACATTGGGTGGAAAACAGAAATCAAATACTGTGCCAAACATTGGCAAGGAGAGACTGGCTATAATACATATAAGCCCACCAGCAACAACACACTTCCTTCAGGAGGCATAAATTCCCATATCTCCATCAGCTGGGAAACTAGCATTCTGAACATCTAAGTTTATGGAGGACACATGAATCAAACCACCATACCTCTACTCTACAAAACTGTATAACCTGGAATGAATGAATTAATTTCTAGCCACATACCACCTACCCATACTAAACTCAGAGCAGATGAATCCCCTAAACAAACATCACATACATTGAGATTGAACAATTAATAAAAAACCTTCCCCCAAATAAAATCCATTAAAACCCTCAAAAGAGATATGAATGAATAGAAACTGAGTCAAGGAATGGAAGATCTGAGGCTAGAGAGATGTTTTAGCAGTTAAGCACTTGCCTGTGAAGCCTAAGAACCCTGGCTTAAGGCTCGACTCCCCAGGACCCACGTTAGCCAGATACACAAGGGGCACACATGTCTGGAGTTTGTTTGCAGTTGCTGAAGGCCATGGAATGCCCATTCCTTCTTCTCCCTTTCTCTCTCTCTCTCTCTCTCTCTCTCTCTCTCTCTCTCTCTCTCTCTCTCTCACACACACACACACACACACACACACTTTCTGTCTGTTTCTCTCAAATAAATAAAAACTTAGTGAAGACTTGATCAAATGTAAGATGAATTCCAGGAATCATCAAAAAACCAGGACTCGAACAGAAATTGTATCTTTAAAAAGATGGATACAATGCAGAGTAACACAACAGAAAACCAAAACCAAATAGAGCCTATAACAACCTCTCTAGAATCTCTCACTAATAGAATTAATCATGTGGAAGACAGAGCCTCTGACCCTGAAGACAAGACATAAGACATTGTTTGGGAGGACAAAACCTTTGCTAAGTTCAGAATTATTAAGTTAACAGAATAAAAGGGAATTATGGCATACCCTAAAATGACGAAACATTCAGATTGTGGGCATACCAAAAGGAGAGAAAATCCAGGCCAAAGGTGTAGAAAACATAGGAAAAAAAAATTATTGAAGAAAATGTATGCAATCTCTCGAAAGAGAGGCCCATCCAAATACAAGGAGCCCATAGAACACCAAACAGACAAGACTAAAGAAGAAACTCTCCAAGGCACATCATAGTTAACTCACTTAACAATGAAAACAAAGTGGGTGTGTTAAAAGCAACAAGAGAGAAACAGGTCGCTACCTACAAAGGCAATTCCATTAGAATTACCTCAGATTTGTCAAAGGAGACACTGACAGCCAGAAGGGCCTGGAGTGGAACACTTGAAAGTCTAACAAACTATGGCTTCCAACCAAAGCTACTCTGCTCAGCAAAAGTATCCCTCATAATAGATGATGAAAGAAAAACTTTCCATGAAAAATGTCAATTTTATGATTATATGAACACAAGGCCAAACCTACAGAGAAGACTTGAAGGAATACTTCACAAAGAACAGTCAAACAATCAATCTCAAGAGCCAAAAAGAATAAGATCACAATAACCAAAAATAGATCAGGCTCAAAAAAGTGCAGAACACAGGAAGCACTGAACCAGATAAAGCACCTCATCATGTCAGGGATTAATTCAAACCTCATAGTCATAACATTAAATATTAATATCTTAACTCACCCATCAAAAGACACAAGTTAGGGCTGGAGAGATGGCTTAGCAGTTAAGCGCTTGCCTGTGAAGCCTAAGGACCCCAGTTCGAGGCTCGGTTCCCCAGGTCCCACGTTAGCCAGATGCACAAGGGGGCGCACGCATCTGGAGTTCGTTTGCAGAGGCTGGAAGCCCTGGCGCGCCCATTCTCTGTCTCTCCCTCTATCTGTCTTTCTCTCTGTGTCTGTCACTCTCAAATTAATAAATAAATAAAAATTTAAAAAAATATTAAAAAAAAGACACAAGTTATCTGGGTAGATAAAATAAATGGAACCTTCTATCTGCTGTGTTCAAGAAACCTACCTTACTATTAAAGATAGATACCTCCTCAGAGTGAAAGGATAGAAAATGATATTCCAAGAAAATGGAAATAAGAAGCAAGCAGGTGTTGTTATATTAATATCTGATAAAATATACATCAAACCAAAGTAATCAAAAAATGACAAGGAAGACCACTTCTTACTCATCAAGGAAATCACCCAACATGAGAACATCACAAGTCTATATGCACCAAACCCAGGCACACCACAGTTTATAAAACAAAACCTACTTGACAACAAAAGAGAAAATCACCAACACCATAATTGTCAGAGACTTCAATACTTCCTATCATCAATAGACAGATAAACCAAGCAAAATATGAACAGGGAAATAACAGAGCTCAATAATACCATAGATCAACTACATCTAATGGACATCCTCAGAAATTTCATCAGCTCTACAGAATACACATTGTTCTCAGAAGCCCATAGAATCTTCTCCAAAATAGATACAATATTAGGATATAAAGCATGCTTTTATAAATTCAGGAAAATTGAAGTAACTTTCTGCATCATATCAGATCATAATGGTTTAAAGCTAGAAATCAACAACAGACTCATCAAGAAATCTGCCACCTAGTGGAGACTAAACAACACAGTTTTAAACAATGAATGTGGAAGAAATCAAAAATGGAAATTGCTGCTAAGTAAGTTAGATCATGAATTGGTTGGAAAGATATTGGTCATTTTCCCCCAGTCACCCATGTAGCACCTTCTGGCACTATACACGCTGTCTGGGGACTGACTCTCTTCTAGCTTCCAGCCATGTCATTCCATTGTACATGTCAACTGCATATGGTGTCTTCAGCAGTAGGGTCTTAGCACTAACCTTTGGTGGGTCATCAAGTACTCTGACAGAAATCTGTTCTGTCTTTTAGGAAACCTTGTAGGTCTCTCTGATCAAAAGCTCATTGTGGATGATAGTCCCATGCTGGTACTGGGAGTTACAGGCCAGTGCCCACTAAGAAAATGAGGATAAAGATAAGTAATATACAAGAGTTAGAGAGAAGAGAGAGAGAGAGAGAGAGAGAGAGATTGGGAGAGGGAGGGAGGGAAGATGTAGAAAGTTAGCCTTGATCCTACCCTCTCCAGTGTCTTGTGGTTCAGGTGTTCCCTGTAAGGGCCTGGTGAAGGTTCAGCCACTTGGTCTGCCTTTTAGGAAGTAGAATTTTATGGTATCATTGCCGTTTCGTTCTAGATTTCTGTTTTCCACCCCTTTGATGCCCTCTCCTCACTCCCCATCGATCCTAGTGTCTAGTCCACGAGATGCTTGCTGGGTATGTAAGGTACCTTAGGTAGATTCAGGTTAGGTACTGTAGATGAGTGAGACTATGTGGCGAATTTTTTTCTGTGATTGGATAAGTTCACTGAGAATGATGGGTTCTAGGTTCAACCATTTTTCCTCAAATAACCTGTTGTGATGCCCACACAAGTGCAATAGTGGCACACAGCCATGGTGGGGAACCAACTGCTCTTGATTTGTCTCACTTATCCCCTCAGTGGTACAGGACCCTTAGCTGAAGCTAGGAAACAAGTCAGAACCATATCCAAGCATAAGCCCACTCTCCAATATCAAGCTACCATCAATCATGGGCTACATGAGGGCCTATACCTATTAAAATCTCTATAAAAAAGTAAGGGTTATCTCATTTGTCCTGGTGATAACTTACTCTCCGTTGGAGAATCCGCTTCTCTTTTTCAGATAGATGCAGATCCTAAGGCGAGAGCCACCCCATCATACCTCAAAGGGCCCTGGCTGAAACTAAGAAAAAGTGTCAAAACATGCAAGGGTGCTATTTTCCTGATGAACCAGATACCAGCACAAGGGGAAAGGAGACCACCAGGAGAAAAATCAACTCCTACCAAATCAGAGAGCCAGAGCCTCAGAGGCCCCCAACATCTCATCAGTGAAGCAGACCACAAATGAACCCAACATGGCTCAGGGAAATTTTGTGGAAGAGGGGGCAGAAAGAATGTCAGAGCCACAGGTTGTGTCATGATATGCAGAGACATTTATCCTACCCATAACTGTGGGCTAACTCCACAATGCATGACCCATATACCTGAACAAGGAGGGGCCAAAGGGAGGGTTTAGGTCATGGATGAGACTACTAATGGTACCAAACTGACTGTATTTGCTGAATACAAAACTAATTAATAAAAAATATTAAAAAATAGGGCTGGAGAGATGGCTTAGCGGTTAAGCGCTTGCCTGTGAAGCCTAAGGACCCCAGTTCGAGGCTCGGTTCCCCAGGTCCCACGTTAGCCAGATGCACAAGGGGGCGCACGCGTCTGGAGTTCGTTTGCAGAGGCTGGAAGCCCTGGCGCGCCCATACTCTGTCTCTCCCTCTATCTGTCTTTCTCTCTGTGTCTGTCGCTCTCAAATAAATAAATAAAAAATTTAAAAAAATATATTAAAAAATAAAGAGTGAAGCTTAGGCTATGTTTAAAAAAAAGAAATTGTAAAATTCCTAAAGTTGAATGATAAAGAAACACAGCCTACCAAAACTTATGGGACACAATGAAGGCAAACCTAAGTACAAAACTGATAGTATTAAATGCCTTTATAACAAAGACAGAGAGTTGTCAAGTGAATAAACTAATTGTCTACCTAAATGCACTGGAAAAACAAGCAGAATCCAATCCTATGAGCTCCAGGCAAAAAGAAATAATCAAGATCAGTGCACAAATTATGAAATAGAAACTAAGAAAACAACTTAAAATATTGATAAAAGAAGCAGCAGGCTCTTTGAAAAAATAAACAACATTGATAAACCCCTGGCCAATTTTGTCAAGCAAAAAAAAAAGAGAAGTTTTAAATTAACAACATCAAAAAGAAAAGGAGAGATCACAACAAACATCAGTGAAATTGGAAGAATCATCAGGGCATAATTCCAAAATTTCTACTCCATAAAATTGGAGGTGAATACCACCTACCACAACTAAACCCAGAGCAGAATTATCTCCTAAACAACCTACTCACATCTATGGAGATTGAAAAGGTAAACAAAAACCTCCCCACACCACAAGGTGGTGTATGCATCTGGAGTTCATTAGCAGTGGCTAGAGGCCCTGGCATGCCTATTCTCTCTCTCATTCTCTCTTTCTCTATCAGCCTCTCTCTTTCTGTCTCATTCTTTCTCTCTGTCCCTCCCTATCTCAAATAAATAAAAATATTTTGAAAAGCAATTCATGGTCTTTCTTACCTACTTAGCAGCAAACAACCTGACGTTATGCTCACACAACTGGTACACAGACATGATGGGAAAACAACTGCTCTTGATTTGGCTAACTGATCTTCTCAGTGGAACAGAACACCTAGCTGGAGCTGGGTAACAAGTCAGAACCACATCCAAAAATGAGCCTGCTCTCCATTATCGAGCTCCCACCAATCATGGGCTACAAGAGGGCCTACACCTATTAAATTCTCTCTAAAAATGATGGTTATCTCATTTATCCAGTGCTAACTTTACTCTCTGTTGGAGAATCTGTTTCTCTTTTTCAGACAGATGCAGATCATAAGGAGAAAACCACCCTAGCATAACTCTAAAGGGCCTCAGCTGAAACTAAGAATAATTGGCAAAAAAAGCAAGAGTGCTGTTTTCTTGGTGAACATGGTACCAGCACAAGGGTGAAGGAGATAGACAAAGAGAACAATCAACTCCTACCAAACTAGATATCCAGAGACACAGAGGCTCCCAGGACCTCAACATTGAAGCAAACCTAAAATGAACCCAACATGGCTCAGGGGTAGAAAGAATGTCTGAGCCACATGTTGGGTCATGACACACAGAGACATTTCCTCCTACCCATAAATGATGGCTAACCCCTCAATGCATGGCCCATATACCCCAACAAGAAGGGTCCTTGTGGTGGGGGAGGACAGGGAGGAGGCTAACAATGATACCAACCTGACTATATTCACTGAGTAGAAAACTAATAAAAAGTTTTCCAAAAAAAAAAAGGAATATTTCCTCCAAGCACAGAGCAGAGGAATGTTGTTTGCTCTCACTACCTCCTGGGCATCTGGTCAGGAATTTGGGGTCAGAAAAAATAAGTGGCAAGATCTTGTTTTGGGAGTGGATTTTTCAAAATAAACACTAAGTGTAAGTATATAAACCATAAAAGAAAAATAAAAGACATGAAGAATTTCACTTCATGGAAAGTGAACATGAACCAGGCATGGTGTTCCATGACTTTAATCACAACACACAGGAGGCACAGGTAGGAGGACTGCCATGAGTTCAAGGCTATAATGGTGAATTTCAGGTCAGCCTGGGTTAGAATGAGACTCTACCTCAAAAATAAAATAATAATAAATAATATAAAAATAATTAGTTTAAAAAAGAAAGTGAAAGTTAACACAATAGACAGAAAAGATAGCACATATAATATAGGAAATAATTTACAAATTGTATAAATGAGAGAGTCTACCATTATTATTGTATAAATAACCTTTATAAGTCAATAACAAGAAAAAATCCAGACTCTAAACAGGAAAAATTAAATTAGAGAAAGAAGTAAATACATTTTCCACAGATGATATGGACTTAGTCAAAGATCTCATAGTAGGTGATCATAATTAGACCTTAGAAAATGCAAACGAGGGCTGGAGAGATGGCTTAGTGGTTGAGCACTTGCCTGTTTAGCCTAAGGACCCCAGTTCAAGGCTGAATTCCCCAGGACCCACGTTAGCCAGATGCACAAGGGGTTCATGCGTCTGGAGTTCATTTGCAGTAGCTGGAGACCATGGCGCACCCAGTCTCCCTCCCTCTCTCTCTCTCCTCCTCCCCATCTGTCGCTCTCAAATAAATAAGTAAAACTTAACAAAAAAATTTGAAGTAATTAAAAAAAAGAAAATGCAAATGATTGAAAAGGAAATCTTTCTACTTTCACTGTGTTAGATATCAAAGGAAGGAAAACAATCTGTGGCAACAATGTAATGAAAGTCTCATTAAATATTCATAGGTTTGTAAATTGTACAGTTACTCTACAAACTGCTCGGCAGTTCCTCGCAATGCTAAACTAGAATTAATTAATGATGGAGAAATTTTACTCAAGGGAATTGAAAACAGGTGTTCAAGCAAGCACTCAAGTGTCAGTGCTTAGAGCAACATCACTCATAATAGCCAAAAGTGAAAAGAGCTCAAATGGCCATCTGTTGATAAGTATGTAAACAAAAATAGTATACTCATATAATATTCATATAAAGGAATGCTTTTCAACCATAAAATAAAGTTATAGCATTTACTATAATGGGGCTGAATCTTGAGACTATCATGTTAAATTGAAGCCACACAGAACCCTCATTTTCTTGGATGTATTTATACAAAAGATCTAGGAGACATAAACCCATAAAGAAAGAAAGTTGCTTGTTATTCTCTAGAATGGAAGATTAAAGAAGTTGCTGTGAGTACTTTTCAAGTACAAGGCTGGTTCAATACCTAAAATTTATTGCATTATATTGCATTATAATTTTGTCCTTTTTGTAAACAAAATAAATAAATAAGCCATGCCCAATATAATATGCTACATGAAAATTCATTTTTCATACTATCATTCTGGGTTCAATGACAAAAATTAGTAACCATGACAGGAATTAACGAATGCTATAGGAGAGGAATCTTGATTGAGAGTAGGTACAGACAGATATTTGGAGGAAAAAAGATATTTAGAAGAACTAGAATTAAATCAAATTCAGTACTGAGTATATGTAGCAAGTTTAAATCAGATGTTTTCTATAGACTTCAGTGTTTTGATTGGTTTCAAATTGGAGGTAATTTGGGAGGTATAACCTTGCAGGAACATGCTGGGGGAAGGCTTAGCTATGTGATAGCAGGCTCTCCCTGGCCAGAACTCATATCACTTGCTGCTTTCTGCAAGATATTGTGGCAAGAAGTCATGTCCATTCTGTGCTTTCACATTCTTTCCCTGTCATGCTGAGAATTCTTCTCAAGACTGTGATCAAAATAAACTTTTTCCATCTATCAACCACATTTGATCAAGTGTTTTTCCCAAGAAAATGAAGCTAACTACAGAAGAAATTTGGTACCAGAGGAGTTGAGAACGTTGTTGCTAGAAAGCAGGCCATGTGTTTTTGGTCTTTTAGAAATGATTCGATTTGAGGGAGAAATATGATGAAAAATGGAACATTAGATAAAGAAATTATTTCCTGTAAGGAGATCCTAATAGATCACTTTATCTGTAACCTGCAAAAGCAAGATGTAGAAAGAACTGTGGGCTATGGATGATTGGCTTATGAGAGGAAGAACAATATATATATATATTTAGGATTCGACTAGAATCAGTTGTGTGAGAAGATGGCTACACTCTTCCTGTGTCTTAAAAACTTAAACAAAGTTGAATTTAAAGAAATGGACTGGGCTGGAGAGATGGCTTAGTGGTTAAGCGCTTGCCTGTGAAGCCTAAGGACCCTGGTTCGAGGCTCGGTTCCCCAGGTCCCACGTTAGCCAGATGCACAGGGGGGTGCATGCATCTGGAGTTCGTTTGCAGAGGCTGGAAGCCCTGGCGCGCCCATTCTCTCTCTCTCACTTTATCTGTCTTTCTCTCTGTCTGTCGCTCTCAAATAAATAAATAAATATAAAAAAAAAAGAAATGGACTGATGTGTTTAGCATAACAGTGAGTTGAAGAATATGAAAGATATAAGTTAGTACAGATAGAAATGAAAGTTTTCTAGTGTCTAGTCCACAAGATGCTTGCTAGTTATGTAAGGTATCTTGAGTAGATTCATGTTAGGTGCTATAGATGAGTGAGAGTATGTGGCGATTTTTTTTCTGTAATTGGGTAAGTTCACTGAGAATGATCTGTTCCAGCTTCAACCATTTTTCCTCAAATTTCATTGTGTCATTTTTCTTACTGCTGTATAGAATTCCATTGTGTAGATATACCACATTTTTAGTTATCCATTCTTCTAGTGATGGACATCAGGGTTGATACCAGCTCTTAGCTATTATGAATTGAGCCACTACAAACATGGTTGAGCAAATCTCTCTAGGTGGAGGTGGAGGCAGGGGATGTCATTGAAGGGGTGTGAAGCACAAATCTAGACCCAAATGGCAATGGTACTATAAAATTCTACTTCCTAAAAGGCAGACCAAGTGGCTGAACCTTCACCAGGCCCTTACAGGGAACACCTGAACCACAAGACACTGGAGAGGGTAGGATCAAGGCTAACCTTAATCTTCTACATCTTCCCTCCCTCCCTCTCCCTCTCTCTCTTTCTCTTCTCTCTAACTCTTGTATATTACTTATCTTTATCCTCATTTTCTTAGTGGGCACTGGCCTGTAACTCCCAGTACCAGCATGGGGCTATCATCCACAATGAGCTTTTGATCAGAGAGACCTACAAGGTTTCCTAAAAGACAGAACAGATTTCTGTCAGAGTACTTGATGACCCACCAAAGGTTAGTGCTAAGACCCTACTGCTGAAGACACTTTATGCAGTTGACACATAAAATGGAATGGCATGGCTGGAAGCTAGAAGAGAGTTAGTCCCCAGACATTTAGTGCGTCTAGTGCCAGAAGGTGCTACATGGGTGACTGGGGGAAAGTGACCAATATCTGTCCAAGCAACTCATGGTCTAACATACTTAGCAGCAAATAACCTGTTGTGATGCCCACACAAGTGCAATAGTGGCACACAGCCATGGTGGGAACCAACTGCTCCTGATTTGGCTAACTGATCACCTTAGTGGTACAGGACCCTTAGCTGTAGCTAGGAAACAAGTCAGAAACGTATCCAAACATAAGCCCACTGTCCATTATCAAGCTACCATCAATTATGGGCTACAAGAGGACCTACATCTATTAAAATCTCTATTAAAAAGTAAGGGTTATTTCATGTGTCCTGGTGATAAATTACTCTCCATTGGAGAATCCGCTTCTCTTTTTCAGATAGATGTAGATCCTAAGGCGAGAGCCACCCCATCATACCTCAAACGGGCCCTGGCTGAAACTAAGAAAAAGTGTCGAAACATGCAAGGGTGCTATTTTCCTGATGAACCAGATACCAGCACAAGGGGGAAGGAGACCAACACAGAGAAAAATCAACTCCTACCAAATCAGAGAGCCAGAGCTTCAGAGGCCCCCAACATCTCATCAGTGAAGCAGACCACAAATGAACCCAACATGGCTTAGGGAAATTTTGCAGAAGAGGAGGCAGAAAGAATGTCAGAGTCACATGTTGTGTCATGATATGCAGAAACATTTATCTTACCCATAACTGTGGGCTAACTCCACAATGCATGACCCATATACCTGAACAAGGAGGGGCCAATGGGGAGGGGTTAGGTCATGGATGAGCCTAATAATGGTACCAAACTGACTGTATTTGCTGAATACAAAACTAATTAATAAAATAATTTTTAAAAATCAAAATAAATAAAAATAAAATAAAATAACATGCTCACTCACCTCACCATGAAGATCATCATTTTAGAATGGATGTTGGATACTACAGGGTCCCAGCAGAAGCTATGCTTAGGAGTCAGGCACACACACAGAAAGAGGCAATCAGGGGAGAATAATGAAGTAAAAATATCAGGAGATGATACTGATTTTCTGCTGCTATTAAAAAAAAAGTTCCACAACAGCATTTGCATACTCCCTGATGAGAATTGCTTACCAGGATGGAGCCTGGAGCTGCCAACCTGCACAGAGGCCACTAGGGCGACAGTATGTAAATTAGCTATAGTATATTTATTTGTAATGGGCCAGATATAGATCCTTTCAGCTTTATGGTCTCACAGTCTCTGTGGGTCTTGTGACACTCCACTGCTAAAGTGTTAAACAGACATAGGTTATGTGTAACAGATGGTTGTGACACATTTTGAACAAAGTTCTAGTGGGCACATTACCATTTGGCTTTAAGTGGCATTCATAGATAATGAATTATTTGAATTTCAGATTTTGTTTTCAAACATGAATGCTTATAATCCCAAAATATTATTTATAAATAACTAAAATTAGAACATATGGTCTTCCAACATATAGAAAAAAGATGAAAATATTGCCATCTGACATATACGACATTTGCACAAATTTTGAGATACCATACTGCAAAATATGGATAATATTTAACTGTTAAACTTTTAACTTTTTTCAAAAGATAAATGTGACAATTTTATGAATTTTTTTCATACAAATGCGAATGTTCTGCATAAAAATGTAAAATAAAAATTCAAAATTAATAAAAACCATAAAAACAAAAACAACAACAAAAAAGAAATGAAAGCTTTCTGCCAAATATTGCCTTGCATTTCTTCTGTAATTGTTTGAGATATTGTCACCATTGAAGTGGGGCAAACTGCTCTGCTTTGGATATATTAGAGAGATTCTGACTCTTGAAAAAAGTGAGGCTTATAGAAATAATGATGGAGAGGTTTTCCTGTTAATCAAAGTCAGACTTTTTACATCCTAGATTAACAAATTTTGCAACCCAGTCTGCAATATATATTTGACAACTTTTATATTTATAGGCAATAAACAGTAATATTTCCCTCCCCTCTCCCAATTTCCCCTTTACAACTCTGCTCTCCAACATATCCCCATCTCTCCCCATTAGTCTTTTGTGTAATTTGATGTCAACATCTTTTTTTTTTTTAACTCCTATTATGAGGGTCTTATGTAGGTATTGCTGGGCACTGCAAGGTCATGGATATTGAGGCCAATTTCTGTCTGGACTGTTGCATTGTAAGGATTGGTATCTTTCCTTTGGCTCTTACATTCTTTCCCCACCTCGTTCACAATAGTCCCTGAGCTTTGGAGGGTGTGATAGAGAAGTTTGAGTGCTGGACACTCCCCTGTCCTTTCTTTTCAGTACTCTGTGGCCTTTTGGGTCATGCCAGGCAGGTGTATGGATCATGCGGATCAGTGGGCTGCAAGCGTCTCGGTGGGATTCTGGCCATTTTGCTCCTTTCTGGTGGATCTTGGTGTTTCCTGCTTCTGCACTGTGTCTAAAAATAACCTATACTTCTTCACTTTTCAGAAGAAGAGTGTATTTTTCTGTGATTTTGTTGAATCCCTCACTAGGATGGTTTGGCATGGCTGCTATATTGCCTTCTTACCTGGAGGTCTCCTGTATTGGTTTTGGAAGTATGATAATGAAGGAAAGAGAGGGCCATTGAATTTTCAGTGCAGTCTTTTGGAGAAGGCTGCTAGGCAAGGTAAAGCAGGGTCATATTCCCTGCATGGACACCATGGAATACCATAGCATGGAGCCATGATGGTGAACCACAGGTTGCAGTAGAGACCCTAGGATTTTGGTGATGCCAAGGCTATGGGATTGCTCTCAAGGCAAACTGCTGGCTCAGAATGGATTACATATCCTGGCCTGGTAGGGTATCTTGTCAGAGCAACAACAAGGTAACTGCAATATCACAGTCTTCCTCTGTGATTCTTGTACAGTAGGGCAGGATGCACTTCACTAAGATAGTAAACCAGTGCAGCAAAACCCCAAAGAGAGGTCCTGATTACAAGTCAGACACATAAAGTTGAATTGTGTGTGTGTGTGTGTGTGTGTGTGTGTGTGTGTGTGTGTGTGTTGCAAAATGAATGTAAAGAACTAAAGGAGATTTCTCACACAACTGAAGATCAGTCACATGAGAGCTCTGAGAACACCAACAACTTAGATATAAATAGAAGAATGAAACACCATGAAAGCCTGAGAGAGAGAATTGCCTAAGAAGAAAATAGATACTAGAGTACCCACATGCTGCAGTAAATGCATTTAATCGTAGAAGACCAAAATAATGAGAGTTTTTATCTCACTGGTAGCCATGGAAAAGGAAGCAAGGTTGGCCTATCAAGACAAAGTAGGTTTCAAATTTGACTCAGTATTTATGCACTACCAAATGGTAACCACTGTGTACACACACACACACACACACACACACACTCACACACATACATTTTTGTATGATTCAAGTTTTGTAGAACACCCTATTACGTAAGAAAAAGTATGAATCCTTACATCATATGTCCTTTTGTAGTGATTTTAATGACCAGGAAAATATACATATGTAGTATGTTCACATAGGAGAAAATAACTTTTAAAATCACTTTTAATTTCTGTGTAAGTGGCTTAGGTATGTGTCTGTGTGCATGTGTATGCTTGTGTGTGTGAACATGTGCAGCTAGTGTTGGAACCAGAATGGAAATTCCAGAGTTTGAGCCTATGTTGATCCCTAGGTTACAGTACTACCTACCCAGATTCACAACTAGGAGGCAGGTTGAAACTAATTGACCTACTTTACTAAGCACTCGTGATTAAGGACAGATAGATCTTACCAATACAGGTGAAGGGAACATTTATTCAAGTTTGAATCTCAGTTTTGAAGCACTTAGATGTAAGATCATGCATTGAGTCTAAGTTGATGAGTGGCTTGCCATTTTGACAGTCAATTTTGAAGCCATGGGGACTTGGAACTGACAGGCACATTTTTTTTATAGGCTTAGTCATCCTAGCCTCCTTGGAGGGAATGAATGGGTGCAGAGAAGACCAGAACCACAGGCCATAGCTGCACTGCAAGCCTCATGTCTCTGTTTTTCCATGCTCAGGGAGGCAATTTTAGAACATAGTCTCCTCAAGGGTCTTTTGTTTAAAATCAGGCGTTTAAAGTTAATTTGACATTATTCTTCATCTCATTCTACAATGGTGTGCTCATACTTCAGGATGTTTTTCACTTCCACTGATCAGTAATGGTGTGCTGAACTCTCCGATCACAATTACATTTTCATCAATTTCTCTTTTTACTTTGAATTGATTTTACTGTTTTCATTTTTCATGAAACATAATTTACCAGCAAAAAGTTCATGATCATTGCAGGCTTTTGTGCATTTGTTTATTTTCATCAATATAAAACAACTTTTTTTTTTTCATACAGCACCTTCACTTTACTTTGTCCTTTATTCTGTCCAACACTAATTTTACCAGTTTTTAAACATTGACTAAATCTTTGCTTGTCAATTTACTTGTAACCTTCCTTTGAAATTTTATCTCTGTTTGGATTCTTTAAAAGAGTATATTGCTTAAGAGGGAGTAACTGTTGAGTATACAGTAAAGTAGCACATTTATACATATATACTGTGTTGCTTATCATCTGGGTAATTTTCTATTATTTTAGGTATGTTTGATGATTATGTTTAAGAGTGCATTTTGTTGTAAATGTATATTTTTTCTTATAACATATGACTTGAGGATTAAATTTTGGAACTATAAGTGGAGAGAGTAAAAAGAATGTAGATTTTGTTTAATCATGATTATTTTTATAACCTCTTGCACACCCTACATTAAATTCTGTTAACTATGTTCACTTTTTATCTTAAAGCTCTAAAAATGTAATCCTAGACATTAACTCACAATGACCAACATTAATTTCTCTGCAGACCATTTTTATAAGTGAGTCTATTTGCATATTCTTCTACTCAAGCAAGTTAACCAATTCTATCAATCTAGATTAAGATGATAAATGTAGGATTCACTTCATCAAGTCTTCTTTTTTGTTAGCTTTGGTTTCTTAAAGGGATTTTCAGATCACCTGTCGGAATAATTTAATATTTTTTTCCAAAAGTACTCTCTGAGGCAACTCTATGGTGATTAATGGATTACTGGTCTGGTATGAGTCCTCAAGTAATATCAGAAGAAGAGAGCTTTTTCCTTAGTCTTAGTCTGACTGCTTTTGTGTGTTCTTATTGTAGCAATTACGTTGCTGAATATATACCTATGAATAGAAGCATATCTATGTTCATAGCTACAATAGATATTTAATGTATTCAAATTATTTTATTTATTCAATTACATTGCTATAATTGTTATAATATCAAATATGAACATTTCTATACATTCTAAAAACTCCATTTATTTAGTAGTTTCATAAATATTTTGGATTTTAGAGAACTAGGAATATTATTAGATTTTGGTTTAGTACCTATAGCTCAAATTTTTCCTACATACCTTTCCCCTGCATTTGGAAATCTTGTCAGGTTGTTTACAGTCCTAGTTCAATCCACATGTGTTTTGTTTTTCAAAATACAAGGTAAAATTTCAATTATGTACACTGCAATTTAAAAAATGACTTTTACTTTAGCTCCATCATTATTCCTTGTTTTAGAAACTCCTTCAGAAACTGATCTCTTACATATTTCCTGACTATAATTTTTCCCCTTTTACAACCTCTAAGGTGTGGCTTACATTAGGAGAGTCTAGGTTCCTCTGAAACTCTTCTCTTAAATGGCTTCATCAATTCTTTGGATATGGTACAGGAATTAATTTTTTCTTGTGATCTGTTCACATTTTAACTTAGTCCTTCTCCCTAGTTGATGACATACTCTAAATAATATGGAAGATATTCTAAGATTTAATAAAGTTTTATTTGCATTTTGTATTCCACTGTTTATAGAGGCAGTTTCACTAATTTTATAAAAGAGGCATTGGACTATTTTCATAATTGTGTACATTGTAGTTTTGAAGATATTTTCATATTTTGAAGATAAAACAAGATTTTAATTTATTATATTTAAACATGGTTGGATATTGAAATAAACCTTCACAGAATAAGCCAAAGTGTTAGGTAAAATTCATTTAAAAATATTCTGAAAGACTGAATACAAGCTGGTAATCTGCTATTAGGCAAAAAATGTCAGTGAAAGCCAGACACTAAAGAAGACATTGGAATTAAAGAAGCTTCAGCCTTGATGATAATTGCAAAATCTGGGGAATTTAAGTATACGTTCACAGAGCCTCGAAGAGTACTGCGGAAGGAAGACAGAACACATGCAATTTGAGGCACTGGGAGGTGCATAAATGAATCTGACCTTCTCCACACACGTGCAAGTTAGACAAAGAAATTACCCTTCTGCTGAATTAGGCAGGAGGTGCTGAATCCTAAAGAATTAGCGACTTGAGATGGCCCTCCTGCACATTTGTACACTTCCCCCCAAGTCCTCACCAACCCAACCTCAAGCCTTCATTTTAAGTGAGAGTGTGCCTGGGTTAAGGACTCCTCTGTATTCCTTTTGAGAATGGACACAAGTCACATCAAGAAGATTCTCAAGCTTTAAGGCAACAGAAAGACCCAGAGTTAATGTGGTTAAGTCAAAGAGTAAAGTAAGCAGCAGTCAGAAATATCTTCAATTCTCTTCATGGACTAGTGTGACAGAGTGTAAAATAAGCAGAAAAGTAACACAAGGTCGCAATGAAATGAGAGTGGGTTTAAAAATCAAGGCAGAAGAAACCACTGGAATTTGATGGAATGAACGTCTAAAAGGAGGTTTTGACATATAAAAGGCTCTGTTAGTTCAGGAATAGCTAACTTGATCCTTAGATTAATAAAGCTGAAAATGCATTTGGTGAAACTAAACTGCCCCGGACCGTGAACAACACATGATTGGGAGCTAAATCCTGAAGACTAAAAACTGAAACAAACAAAAAACAAAAACATCTAGGATTTGCCCAGGCCTGAGAATGATGTAAGTTACAATGGTTACAATGTGGCAGAGTGAAGACATAGGATGACTTACTAATGGGTTCTGAAGAGACATCAAACTTCATCTTATCATTTGTGGTCCTAGAGTACGTATGGCACCCAGATAATCTGTCAGAACTGAAAAGAGACATATACTGGGCTAAGCTGACCACCAAAACACTGAATATTGGACCAGTGTGCTCCATGTTCATCAGAGGAGGCAGTAATGACCCCACGATGAATGAAAGCACTAGATATACAAAGATGAAGGGAGATGTGAGTCATTGGTAAAATAAAAAGATGAAACTCGGGCTGGAGAGATGGCTTAGCGGTTAGGCACTTGCCTGTGAAGCTTAAGGAGCCTGGTTCGAGGTCCCATTCACTAGGACCCACGTTAGCCACATGTACAAGGGGGCGCACGCATCTGGAGTTCGTTTGCAGTGGCTGAAGGCCCTGGTGCGCCTCTCTCTCTCTCTCTCTCTCTCCCTCTTTCTCTGTCTGTCACTTTCAAATAAATTAATAAAACATTTTTTTAAAAAGATAAAACTCAAGTCCTAAGAAAGGAGAAATAAATCGTGAAATTAATATAACATAAACTAAAACACTTATTCAATGGTGCACACCTCTGATCCTAGGATCAGAAGAAAGAGACAGTTGGGTAGTTCCAAGTTCACAGCCATCCGGGAGTCCATAGCAAGACTTTATTTCAGTAAATCAATAAATATATAAAGGAAGGAAGGAATAAAAAAGAAAGTAAAAATAAATGAATGAATAAATAAGCATATTATTAGTGATGAGTACATCTATCCTGTTAGACCTTCACTGCAATGGTTTGTGCTGACTGAGTTAAGATTTGGTTTTGAAGTTTGCTCTTCCATATTGCATCTATCCATGGTAGGACATTTCACAGACATTTTGTTAATGTCACCCCCCTGCCTGTGCCGTTCATTTGTACTTATTCCAGGAAAGTAACTCTCCATTGCATTCCCCTCTTAATTTTTATCTGCTCTCTATATACCATGGCAGTATGGTGAAACGCAAGCCATCTGGTGAGAACAGGGCTTTGAAAGCGCTTTTTTCATCTGTGCTATTTTTGCTCACATTTCCCTGTCCAGAATAGACTTTATGGCCATGCTCTTTAGTGTGTGAGGAGGGCTGAGGAGGTGGTTCAATAGCAATGAGTGTTTCCTGTACAAGCAGGAGGCCCTGAAATGGCCTGAGTCAGTCTGAGTTACAGCCTCAGAATCTACATTAGAAGGCAGAACTAGCCATAACTTCTGTAACACCATTCCTGTGGGAAGTGTAAATCAAAGAGTCCCCAGAGCTCACTGGTCAACGATTCAGGTTTAGAGATTCCACCTCTAGGAAACTGCCTAGATCAGGGTAGAGAAAGATACCCAATGTTCTCTCTGTTGGCTTCCCAATTCAAGCACATAGGGTGGGTGTACATCTGGCCTATGGAAATACACACTTTCTGCTGGAGGGGATCTAAATCAAATTGATGTGAATATGAAATCCTTTCAATGTTGGAGGAAAAATATCCTTTGAGAGCAGTAAAACATGTGACAATGCCATCAATTATTAAAACTCCTATCATCATTTCCAAAGCACAACTTTAGAAATGAATCATTGAGGATATGTACATTTCCTTTCTCATACTCTTTGCACATTCATCACTAGAATTCTAACTTTCTACTTGAAGCTTTCTTTATGGTTTTCTAGTTATTACAATAGCAATGCTTTACAACATACCCATAACTTCCCCACAGTTTGTGCTCTATTTCTCCTCTGGTGTTGCATTTTTATTTTTTGATCTTTATTAACAAATATTAACTATAAAAAGAAAGCATTTTATTATGACATTTTCATATATTATATCATGTGCTTTGATCATACCTCCCCATCTTTGTGAGCCATTCTCTCCCTCTTTCTAAATTCATAGCAGTCCCTCTTACTTCTATCTCCTCTAATCCCCCAAATTCCACATACAAGAAATACACACAGCTATATTTCTTTTCTCAGGAATCACACAACTCTTGCTATTGTTTTTATTTCTATATGTAGAACATATTTTTAAATAAATATTTTACTTATGAAAATAGTGTATACTGAAGAATTCTTGAATTATAAAATAAGACAAATATTCAAACCAGCAAAGATACTTGCTGGTGGGTTGGAGAAATGGCTGAGCAGTTAAGCGTTTGCTTGTGAAGCCTAAGGACCCTGGTTCGAGACTTGATTCACTAGGTCCCACGTTAGCCAGATGCACAAGGGGGCGCACGCGTCTGGAGTTCATTTGCAGTGGTTGGAGGCACTGGCACACACATTCTCTCTATTTCTCTCTCTGCCTCTTTCTCTCTCTGTCTGTCACTTTCAAATAAATAAATAAAAATAAATTTAAAAAAAAACATATGCTGGCAAACTTAAATTCTTCCTACTGTCTTTCTGTATAATAATCTTTATTCTGAGCCAGGCATGGTGACATACACCTTTAATCCCAGCACTCAAGAGGCAGAGATAAGAGGATCACTGTGTTTTTGAGGCCAGCCTAAGACTGCAAAGTAAATTCCAGGTTAGCCTCTGCTAGAGTGAGATCCTACCTCAACCCCCACTCCCCCCTCCAAAAAAGATAAAATCTTCATTCTGTAGATAAAAGATAAAATATAGGTTTGATTAATTAGTTTAGAAATTAGTATGTCTTTTTTTGTATGTCTTTTGTTAGTGGAATTCTATCTGCCTTTCCCTCTCTCTCTCTCTCTCTCTCACACACACACACACACACACACACAAACAAACAAATAAAATCAAGGTTTACATTTTTTTTAAGTCAATGCAGTTTGCTCCAGTCTACAGTTGAGCATTCAATTAAATGAGAACCAAAGCCTATGCCTATGGGAGAAGGGTATAACCTTCTCAAAGTAGAGTAGACCTGACATAGTTGACTAAATGCAAATCTTTTTTTTCCTTTTGATAAAAAGATTTATTTATTTGGAATAACACCACCGCATTGCCAGTCTGCAACATTTATGGATTTAATTTTATTATTATTTTTAATGGGGCACTCTTTTTGTAATATATGTATTTTTTTAATGACAACTTTGATACTTACAGACAACAAACCATGGTATTTCCCACCCCCCCTTCCCCCACTTTCCTCTTCATAACTCTGCTCTCTCTCCCTCCTTCTCTCCATCAATCTCTCTTTTAATTTGATGTCATCATCTTTTTCTCCTTTTATGAGGGTCTTGTGTGGTATTGCTAGGCACTGTGAGGTCTTGAATATTGAGGTCAAACTCTGTCTGGACAGTTGTATATAAGTAGTGGTATCCATCTTTAGCTCTTACATTCTTTCTGCCACCTCTTCCACAATGGCCCATGAGGCTTGGTGGGTGTGAGATGTTTCAGTGCTGGACACTCCTCTGTCATTTCTTCTCAGCAATATGTTGTTTATTGGGTCATCACAGTGGTCACTGACATCTGAAAATAGAAACTTCTCTAACAAGAAGTGAGAGTAGCATTAATATATGAGTATGAACATTAAGTTTAGTGCTTTCAGGGCAATTTGGTAAGAGTAATATATTCATTTATATAGACAATAACAGGCTTTATATTTCTAAGGCTCATGACCTCCCCTGTCACAGGCTTTTAATTAGGCTTTCAGTACCAGGCACTTATTCCCTCCCACATAGTGGGCCTTTAGTCCAACCTGAGAGCAGTTGGTTTTCCCTAGAGCAGACATGCCACAATTGCACTTATTCAGTCATTTACCCTGTCTGGCCAAACTTGTCCACTGTTTTTATTGCTGATGACTTCTGTCTCCAATAAGACTATATACAGTGCAGCTTTTTCCAGCATTCAGTAGACTGGGCTGCAGGGAGAAGGTTTTCTACTTAGCATCAACTTGACTTCTCAGTGATTTGCCACTCAGGCACGGGAAGTCTTCAGCAATAGATTGTCTTACAATCTCTTTTCCATGGGGAACAAAGGGCCTTCTCAATACCCTGTAATGTTTTGGACCTCCCTGGCCAATGACTCACTGGAACATATCCCATCCCAGGCACTGAAATTTTCTAGTAACAATCTATGGCTTCTGGATGTGCCAGTATTTAAGAAAAGTAAATTTTCATATGTCTTATTCAGAATATCTTGAATTTTGATTGACCCTTCCCACCCTTCTTTGATACAATCTCTTCCCCTAACCTTTCCTAGGCTTTTCCCCTCCCTGTAATCTGTTCCTCTACTTACATATATACAGTACCATCCCCTTAAGACCACCCCTCTCCTCCCTCCTTAAAGCCTTTTTCTAGTTTATGGGCCTCTGCTACAGATTTTTGGTTTCAGACCACACACAAGTCTATACATTTGTAGGTAGGATCCATATATAACAGAGAATATGTGACTTTTGGCTTTCTGGGGCTGGGTTACCTCACTTAGTATAATTCTTTCCAGATCTGTCCATTTCCCTGCAAATTTCATAATTTATTTTTTCTTTACCACTGAAAAGATTTCCATTGTGTTGATGTACCACATCTTTATTATCTATTCATCAGTGGATGGGCATCTAGGCTGTTTCCATTTCCTAGCTATTGAAAATAGAGGAGCAATAAACATGGGTGTACAAATATCTCTAAAGTAGTGAGAAGAGTCATTAAGATATATGTCTAAGAGTGCTATAGCTGGATCATATGGCAAATCTATCTTATCTGTCTCAAGAACCTCCACACTGATTTCCACAATGGTGGTACCATGTTACATTCCCACCCACTGTGCAAAAGGGTTCCACTTTTACCACAACCTCACCCATATTTATTGTCATTTGTTTTCTTGATGGTAGCCATTCTGACTGGAGAGAGATGGAATCTCATGGTAGTTCTAGTTTGCATTTCTCTAAAGGCTAAGGACGTAGAACACTTTTCTAGGTGTTTATATGCCATCTGCATTTCTTCTCATGAAAACTCTCCAGTTCCATAACCCATTTTTTGATTGGATTGTTTGATTTCTTATTGTTCTGCTTTTTGAGTGCTTTGTATATTCTTGATATTAATCCTCTGTCAAATGTGTAACTGGCAAAGATTTTTCTCCCATTCAGTAGGTTGTCTCTTTGTTCTATTCACAGTGTATTTGTTGTACAATAACTTGGTAATTTCTTGAGATCCCAGTGGTTGATTAGTGGTTTTATTTTATGAGCAATTGGGGTTATATTCAGAAAGTCATTACCTATGCCAATATGTTGAAGGGTTTCCCCTACCTTTTCCTCTAGCAATTTGAGTTTCAGGTCTGGTAATAAGGTCCCTGATCCACTTGGATTTGATTATTGTTCATGGGGAAAGACAAGGATCTATTTTCATCTCTCTATATATGGATATCCAGTTTACCCAGCACCACTTGTTGAAGAGGCTGTCTTTTCTCCAATGAATATTTTTGGCATTTTTGCCAAAAATCAGATGTCTGTAGCTGTCTGGATTAACATTTGGCTTCTCTATTCTATTCCACTGATCTACATTTCTGTCTTTGTACTAATACCATGCTGTTTTTCTTACTATGGCTTTGTAATATAGCTTAAAATTGGTTATGGTGATACCACTAGACTTATTTTTGTTGCTCAAAATTGTTTTGGCTATTTGAGGTTTTTTTCTGCTTCCAAATGAAATTTAGGATTCTGTTTTCAATTCCTGTAAAGAATGCCATTGGAATTTTTATGGGGATTGCATTAAATGTGTAGATTGCTTTTGGTAATATTAATATTTTCACAATATTGATTCTTCCTATCTAAGAACATGGGATATCTTCCCATTTTCTTGTGCCTTCTGCAATTTCTAGCTTCAGTGTTTTAATGTCCTCATTATAGAGCTCCTTAACTTCATTAGTTAAGTTTATTCCAAGGTACTTTTTTTTTTTTTTTAAGATTTATTTATTTATTTATTTATTTGAGAGCGACAGACACAGAGAGAAAGACAGATAGAGGGAGAGAGAGAATGGGCATGCCAGGGCTTCCAGCCACTGCAAACGAACTCCAGACGCGTGCACCCCCTTGTGCATCTGGCTAACGTGGGACCTGGGGAACCGAGCCTCGAACCGGGGTCCTTAGGCTTCACAGGCAAGCACTTAACCGCTAAGCCATCTCTCCAGCCCACTTTTTTTTTTTTTTTTGAGGGCAATGTGAATAGGAGATATTCCCTGATTTCATTCTCTGCACATTTGTTGTTAGTATATAGGAAAACTATTGACTTCTATGTATTTATTTTGTATCCTGCTACATTGTTAAAAGTGTTTAGCAGCTCTAATAATTTGCTGGTAGAGTTTTTAGGTTCTTTTATGTATAGAATCATATCATCTGAAAATAGTGATAATTTTATTTCTTCCTTTCTAATTTGTATCCTTTTTATGAGTGTCTCTTGCATTATTGCTAAAGCTAAGACTACCAGTATTATACTAAATAAAAGTGAGAACAGTAAACACCCTAGTTTTATTCCTGAATTGAGTGGAAAAGCTTCGAGTTTTTCACCATTTATTATTATGTTGGCTATTGGTTTGTCATAAATAGCTTTTATTATGTTGAGATATGTTCCTTCTAGTCCCAGTTTCTGTACTACATTTACCATGAAAGGATGGTGGGTTTTGTTAAATACCCTTTCTACATCTATTGATATAACCATGTGATTGTTGTCCTTCAGAGCATTTGTGTGATGTATTACACTTATGATTTGCATATGTTGAACCATCCCTACATCCCTGGGATAAAGCCAACTTTGTCATGGTGAATAATTTTTTTGATGTATTCTTGCATCTATGTTCGTGAGGGAGATTGGCCTGTAATTTTCTTTTTTTGTTTGTTCTGTCTTTGCTTGGTTTTGGTATGAGGGTGATGCTGGCTTCAAGAATGAGTTTGGTAGAATTCCTTCCTTTGCTATTTTATGGAAAAGTTTGAGAAGCACTGGTGTTATTTCTTCCATGAAGGTCTGGTAAAATTCACCTATGAATCCATCTGGATGAGGGCCTTTTTTTTAGTTGGGAGACTTTTTATAACTGCTTGGAGCTATGTACTTGTTATAGGTCTATTTAAATGGTTTATGTCATCTTGATTTACTTTTGGTAGGGCACATGAAACAAGGAAATCATCCATTTCTTTCAGGTTTTCAAACTGAGATGCATATATATTCATAAAGTATGTCCTTATAATTGTCTGAATTTCTTTGGTATCTGTTGTAATGGCACCTTTTCATCTCTAATTTTATTAATTTTTGTCTCTTCTCTCTTTCTTCTGGTCAAATGTGCTAAGGGTTTATCAATCTTGTTTATCCTTTCAAAGACCCAGCTCTTTGTTTGGGTGATTCTTTGGATTGTTCTTTTGGTTTCTATTTCATTAATTTCTACACTAATCTTTATGATTTCTTCTCATCTACTGCTTTTTGGCTTGCCTTATTCTTCTTTTGCTGGGATGACCTGCCAATTTTTTAGGGTGGGGTATTGAAGTCTCCCAATACAATTGCATTTGATGTTAACTGTGACCTTAAGTCTAATAGTGTTTGTTTGATGAAACTTGGAGCCACCATGTTAGGTGCATATATGTTTAGGATTGCAATGTCCTCTGGTGGAAAGTTCTCTTAATCAGTATAAAATGACCTTCTTTACCTTTCCTCACTAATATTGGTTTGAAGTCTATCCTGTCAGATAATAGAATAGCAACCCCTGCTTCTTTCCTAGGCCCATTTGCTTGAAATACCACTTTCCATCCTTTCACCCTAAGGTGGTGTCTATCTTTTATTGAGAGATGAGTTTCCTGGAGGCAACAAATGACAGCATCCTGCCTTTTAATTCAGTCTACAAGCCTGTGTCATTTGGATGGTGCATTTAGGGCATTGATATCAAGAGTTATTATTAAAAAGGTATGCATTTATTCTTACTATTCTTCTTATTTGGTAGTGTTTCCTATTGTCCTTTTGCTCATTTGTTTTAACTGTTTAGTGTGGTTTATTTTTTTCCTATTTCCTCCTGCGTATGTTTTGCTTTCTCTTTGCTATTAAAAATTCCTTCAATTATTTCCTGTAGAGCTGGTTTAGTTGTCATAAATTCCTTGAGCCTGTTTTTGTTGTGGAATGTCCTTATTTCTCCATCAGTTTGGATAGATAGCTTTGCAGGATAAAGTAATCTTGGTTGACAGTTGTTGTCTTTTATAACTTGGGATACATTCCAAGCCCTTCTGGCTTTTAAAGTTTGTGTTGAGTAATCTGCAGTTATTCTGATGGGCTTGCCTTTGTAGATGACTTGCTCCTTCTCTCTAACTGCTTTCAATGTATTCATATATATACACACATATATGTGTGTGTGTGTGTGTGTGTGTGTGTGTGTGTGTGTGTGTGTATGTATGTATGTATGGTTTGTGTGTTTAGTAGTTTAATTATAATATGGCAAAGTTCTTCCCAGATTTTGTCTGTTTGGTGTTCTAAAAACTTCTTGCATCTGCATTGCCATTTCTTTCCCAATTTGAGGAAAATATTCTTCCATGATTTTGATGAAAATACCTACTAAGCCTCTGGACTGAAATTCTTCTTCTTCTGTTATATCCTGAATTCTAATAGTTGACCTTTTCATAGTGTCCCAGATATCTTGAAATTCCCATTCATACCTTGCTATTAGCTTGTTTTACTCTTTGTTGGGCTGTATTAGACCTGCCAACTGGTATTCTAGTTTAGATATTCTGTTCTGTCCTTTATCCATTCTACTCACGAGACTTTCCACGGAGCTTTTTTGATTTCATTGACTGTATTCTTCTGAGCCAAAATTTCAGCCTGGTTTTTCTTCAGTATTTCTATTTCCTTTCTCATGTCTTATAATGACCTCTTTATTTCATTAAGATGGTTTCCTATGTTCTCTTGCAGAAGTTTGTTTTCTTCTTTAATTCCTTGATTTCTTCTTCAATTTCTTTGTTTTCTTCTTTGATTCCCTTAGTTTCTTCTCTGATTTCTTTGAGCATAGATACCATCATTTTCTTGAAATCTTTTTCAGGCATTTCATCTAAAACAGTCTCATTGGTGATCATTTCTGATGGATTTATTGTTTTGGGTGGGACTGTATTGTCTTGGTTCTTTGAGTTTCTTGTATTATGTTGTAGCAATTTTTGCATCCTGACTTGATTTGATGCTTAGTTTTTCCACTCAACTGCAGCATTCCCAGATGTAGCAATCCATCTCTATATATACTCAGGACATGAGTTCAAGGTGCCAGGTGTAGCTCTTGTACCCCAGTGAAGCTACAGAAATAATCCTAGGTGTTGAGTTTGCTTGCTAAGCAAGTATTCTAGTGGAGTGTGTGGAATAATTCACTGGAAAATTCTAAACTTCCACCAAGTAACATACACAATCAATAAAAAAAAAGAAGCACAAAATATGCAATTGTGGGGATTAAAACAGACAGGTAGTTATATAAAGCCAAAATCCCTAAGGCTGTGTGTTGTTCTACACCCTTAATCTTGTCAGCTGGGAAGTAGAGATTTCTTTTCTGAATTAGGTTTCAGTTCAACTTGGATCTGGATCACACCCTGCCCCCAATAATGACAGAAGCAAAAACAAAGGTGCTATATATATATGAAAGCACCAAAGGCAATAAAATTCAACCCCAAAATACAGGCTATTTGAAAATGGTAAAGCCAGCCAAGAATATATACCCTATAACCTGCCCTGACAAGGAATGGGAAATTAGCTCTTGCAGGACTGTGTACCTGGTTTTTGTTGTTGTTGTTGTTTTTGTTTTGTCAGTCAGCCTTGTTACCTTTTGGGGTGGCTTCCAATCTCACCAATGCTGAGTGTCCACCTGGATCCCTCCAAGTCATTCTGTGCAGCTGTACCTCTGATCCGCTCCGCTGGCTGTGCTGCCACTGGGGGCTGAATGCTGGAGGTTAACCTGCTTCTGATGATGGGGGATGGGAGAGTTCAGACTTCTGGAGTTGCTTGCACTTTTCAGTAGCTCTTTAGTTGATCTCAGCTGTTTTTCCTTCAGATTTCTTAACTTTGCAAGAAGGCTGATGGAGTTGAAAATCTGTTGCTTGGTCTCTGCTGCTGCTGCCACAGCCTGGAGCACCTGGTGGGACTGCATGGACTATGATTGCCTCAGTGGGACTTCGGGCCATTTTCCTCGTTTCTGGTGGGTCTTGGTCTCTCCGGCTTCTCAGCTGTGGCTGTGTACCTATACTCCTTCACTTTTCAGAAGAATAGTGTATTTTGCTGGTGTTTTAATTAAATCCCTCCCTAGGCTGGTTTGGTGTGGCTCCTAAGCCGCCATCTTACCCAGAAGTCTAAATGCAAATCTTGTTGTTGTTTTTTTTTTTTTCAAGGTAGGGTCTCATGCTAGCCCAGGCTGACCTGGAATTCACTATGTAGTCTCAGGGTGGCCTCAAACTCAGAGTGATCCTCCCACCTCTGCCTCTCCTGAGTGCTGGGGTTAAAGTTGTGCACCACCACAGCTGGCCTAAATGCAAATCTTAATAGATTAAAAAGAGCAGATATACAAAAGGTACATGAATTATTATATAATCCACTCCTAAGAACACACAAATTGTGATTAAAGAATATGTAAAATTATATAAAATGGATCAATTTGTGGATAAGTTAAATAGAAGGTAGAGAAATACAATGAGCAAACATTTGCCAAAAATTCTCACATTTTATTAAAAACACAATTTTCTGCTCCAAAATACTAAATTAACACCAAGGAGTGTCAACACAAAGCAGCCTGTATTCTAAGAAATCTTCCCACGAACAAGTACAGGATGCAGTGGAAATTTGCAAAGCACATGTATGTCTGACAGATGAAAGATTTATAAGTCATGAAACATTCTTGTAAAAATCAATAGACTATCACTATAGCTAATTCATGGAATCAACCCAGGTGCCCATGAATAGAATGAAAGATAAAGAAAATATGTCATATGTTCACAGTGGAATTTTATGCTGACATAGAGAATGAAAGGGAACTTCTCTGACCAGAAGGATATAAGCCAGGTATGAGATGAGCAAAAGGAATGGAGGAGTATATAAAAAAGTGGAACCTGTTACCTTTGTGTTAATTAAAATAAATATATAAAGCATATCTAATATAAGATTATAAAATACACAGTTTCATTTATATTTATAACATATTTTAAGCTATATTTTGATGTATGTGCATGTATTTATAAGAATATAATGGGGTGACATAATTATCTGTCACCTGTCTACCTAGCTATCTATATAGCTATCATCTATCTATAGGGTTTCCTATATCCCAGGCTGGCCTTAAATGCTTCATGTAGCTGAAGACGATGCTAAATTTTGGGCCCACCTGCCTCCATCTTCCATGTATTGGGGTTTCATGCATGGACTTCCATATTTAGTTCATGAGAATTAAGCCCAGGGCTTCATGCATTCTAGTCAAGCATTTTAGTAACTGAGCTAAATCCCCAACCCTTTTTTATTATCTTCCATTTGTAAACTCCACATACTCATTATTTTCTTAAAGCACACTTTCTTTAATATATGTACCTCCTTGTTTTCTAGCTCCAAGATATCTTTAATTTGGGGGCTTTATTCTCTTTCCCTGCAATTATTGGTCATATCTTCCCTGCTATTCTGCATGCCTGGTAATTTATTATTATAGCCTAGGCATTACATTATGATTTTTACCTTTAAAAGTTGCTATTTTTTCTTTTAAACTGTGTACAGGACATAAATTGCACTTCAAATGCCTAAAACAAATATCTTGTTTTTATCAACAACTTCCATAAATACAATAAACAATATACCCTGATCATAATCCCCTCCCATCGCCTTCCTTTTTCCCCCTCCACAATCCCCCCTCCACTAAATCCATTCTTTTTTCCAACTAGTCTTCCTTCTTTTAAATTAAAAACGTTGTACTTTTATGTTCCCTCTCCCCCATCCCAAATTTTTCTGTTGAGGGCCCTCGTCAGTGAGAATATTGGTGTTCATTGTGGAGGCCAAGAGGCTTCAGTCAGTCTTTTTGTTGTTGTTGTTGGGGGTTGTTATGACATGTTGCCTCAGGCTATTTCATTCCATCCTGAAGCTCTCACAATCTTTCCTCCCCTTTTTCTGTTAATAACATAAATAACTGACTGAAAATCCAGTTTACAGAAAGGTAAACTTTGTCATTGCTACCGCTAGGTTGCAGTAGCTCTGTAAGATCTAAGGCAATGTCACTCTGTTGTGGATAGCTTATTCAATCCTTACGTTACAAGTTTGATCCAATATCAAGCCAGCAGTTTTATCTTCTGCCTCTTCAGTTTTGATGAATTCATATTTGATGTCCTATTGTTGCGGGGAAGGAGTTTGTTTCCTTCTTTGCCCTTAGGGCACTTAGAGATTCTCCCACAAACATTGTAAATTCCAAAATCACTCAAAGTTTTTGCTTGCTTAAAGTACTTAATTTGCTTTTTAATTTATTTACAAGCAGAGAGAGAGAGAGAGAGAGAGAGAGAGAGGGTGGAGACACTGGGCATGCCATGGTACTACAAACAAACTCCAGATGCATGGGCACTGTGCATCTGGCCATACATGGGTAGTGGGGAATCAAACCCTGGTCATTAGGCTTTCCATTCAAGCACTGTACCAATCTATCTTTCCAGACTGAAGGTACTTTTCTTTTGTATTTAGCATTTTTATTTCCCTTCACAATGGGGACTATAGCGGCAAAGTACAATCATTTGTCTTACTTCTGTTCGAGGTAAATGTTTTCTGCAGAAACTTTAACTGTTCTAATCAACAAATATGCATAAAACTTAAAGTTTTAAATAAAATTAGTACCAAATACATGTAACATCTGAATTATAATTAATAGTCAGAATTTATATCACTCATCACATAAAAAGTAAGAGGCAATACCACAATTCATAGAGAAAGTTATAGTCTCAGGAGCAATAGAGAAGATGCATCTCAACATCATTTTAGGGACAAACTGAGCTCCTATTTAGCAACAGGAAAAAAAATAGAATGTAAATACCACACAGAAGCTTCTCAAGTGCAATTAAGTTATATGTCTCCAAAGACAGCTTAAGTTTAGTATACTTTTCTTCCTACAGTTAAATTTGCCAATAAAGACAGAGCCAACGAAACTATCCATATACTTTAAAGCAACAATTTTCCCTTTAGGAATATTCTCCCAGAAAATTATACTGCCAGAAAATATACTAGAGTAATTTCAGCACAGCTTTTAGGTTTCATTACTCTTTTAAAATAGAAATGAACCAAATCTCCAACAGTGTAATCATTTCTGTGCAATATGCACACTCTTTCAAAAACAGAAATACTTTCAGAAATGTTAATTGATGTAACACAGAGTATTACAGATTCAGTGATTTAAAATTCTGGATTAATAAACAAACATCTATACAATCATAATAGCACTGCAACTATCCCTATTATGTGTCGAAACAATTGAATTGCATGGCCAATAATTTTCAAGACCCACTAATTAACATATTTTGAAAAAAAGAATTTAAAACTTGGTACTATGTTCTACTACTGTTTGACATAAAGACCTTTAGATGTAAAATTTCAAACTGTCTTTTAAAAAGTACATTCTCCTGTAGATTAGCTTTAATATGTAGACATTTTTGTAACACTTGCCCTTTAAAATTTGTCATTAAATTAAATAAATTAAAAATATAACACATAAAATTAAAAAAAATAATATTATAGCATGTTATGGAAGAGACAGAAGGCATGTATAAATCTTAATTTACTTCACTGAGCTGCTGTGTAAGGGAATCACAGTGGGGCTACAGAAACAATAGACTTTTTCTTACAATTACCATCTTTTCCTCAGTTTCTGATTATTTGCAAAACAATAACCATTTGAACAGTAGTTAATTGTTTCTCTTCAAACATTTGACACATTCCTCATTACTTTTAGAGGATGTGAGTCTTTTACTAAGCCACAATTATAATTAAGACTGATGAAATCATTAGGTTGTTGTAAACATTCAGTTTATCCAAATGGAGTTTGGCAACATTTTAAAGGTCTTCTGTCAGGTTCATTCAATGTTTAATTATTTGTTGTTGTTGATTCCAGAACAATTGTCATCTGTCATTATTTTCTATTGGAATGTGTCAACTAATTTTATTTATATCTGAGCCACATTCATTAAAATACTTGAAAATATTACTTTTTTTAAAGTCTTGACATATCTCATTGTTTGGTAATATAGAGGATGCAAAAGAAAGGTTGTGATTCTTGTCACCTACTGATTTAATAAATAGTCACTTAACATTTGGTAGAGGTCCAGTCCATTGGAACAAAGGTTAAAATGGAACATTACTCCTAACCTCAATGGTCTGATAGTTGAAGGCAATATAATGTCATATTGCAAAGCTGAAAGAAATTGACCTAAATCCCAATCAGCTTGAGGATTTCTGCAGTAACTTTTGTTTCTCTGATTTTGAATGGTATATTCTACGAGCAAAGATCAGATAATTTATACTCATGTAAGCACTGTTTGGAAGCTACAATTGTCTAGTTTTCCATTCCTTGTTAACCTTTAAGGATTTCATAAAGAATATGAAAACTTGCTAGTTTCTTTTTATTAAATGTGTGGTGAGCAAGTTGTTACTGCTTTGCTTCAAAAACCCTTCTTTATCTGAGAATACTGATACACACCTTTAATCCCAGCATTTGGGAGGCAGAGGCAGGAGTATCACTGTGAGTTCAAGGCCAGCCCAAGACTACATAGTGAATTCCAGGTCAGCCTGAGCAAAGTGAGACCCTACCTTAAAAAAAAAAAAAAATAATAAATAAATAAAAAAGGCAAAGGCCTTTCTTTATAAAATTCCTTTAGATAGTTAAAATAGTCGGTTTTATGTTTCCTATCATGTTTTTTTGGACTGAAATGCTAAAAGGTTTTGTTAAGGTCATTTTTGTGTTGCTGCATAGTGAACCCAACCAAAAGAACTTTATGGTAGGAAAACACTTATTTTGGCTTACAGACTTGAGGGGAAGCTCCATGATGGCAGGGGAACAATGACGATATGAGCAGAGGGTGGACATCACTTCCTGGCCAACATCAGGTAGACGACAGCAACAGGAGACTGTGCCAAACACTAGCAAGGAGAAGTTGGTATAACACCTATAAGCCTGTCCCAACAATACATTGCCTCCAGGAGGCTCCAATTCTCAAATTTCCATCAGCTGGGGAACCTAGTATTCAGAGCACATGAGTTTAATAGGAAACACTTGAATCATTCCACCACAGGCTTCTACTAAATTTAGATAGAAGTAAAATTTGTCAATGATGGTAACCACACACACACATTCCATTTCACTAACGCCCAGTACTGATCATTGAATGTTGAACTGCCAGCTTCCATTTAAGCAGTGTTGGGACCCCTGAATTCTGTTTAAATAAAAGACCTGTTGCCTTGGATGACATTCCTTGATTTCATTTGAGTGTGTGATCAGTTTTTTGTTTGTTTGTTTTTTTGAGGTAGGTTTTCACTCCAGTCCAGGCTGACCTGGAGTTCACTACTCTCAGAGTGGCCTCAAACTCATGGCAATCCTCCCACCTCTGCCTCCTGAGTGCTGGAATTAAAGGCATGCACCACCATGCCCAGTGTGTGATCAGTTTTAAAAACAAGTTAACTCTGTTTTTAAAGAAAATGTAACCAGCTTTGATCATACTCTTGCTCACATATCTTTCCCACCATGGTAGACTCTACCCTCTGAAAATGTAAGCTGCAATAAAATCTTTACTTTCCAAAAATAAAATTATATATATTTTATATTATAAAATAAAATTTCTGGGGAATTGTCTCTGCAGATATGTTTGCTTGCTGCGCATAGAAGAGAAAATAAATTCAATTCCCAGCACCCATGAAAAACAAAATATGGGCATGGCTATACATGCCTATTACCCCAATATTGAGTGAGTACCAGACAGGAGGATTATTGTAACTTTCTGTTCAGCCATTTTAACTGATAATCAAGAAGTTTCTGCTCAGTGGGAGCTATCTCAGAAACATAAAGTGATAGAATAATAGTAGATACCTGATGTCTTTCTTTTTTTTTTTTAATTATTTATTTATTTATTTGAGAGCGACAGACACAGAGAGAAAGACAGATAGAGGATGAGAGAGAATGGGCGCGCCAGGGCTTCCAGCCTCTGCAAATGAACTCCAGACGCATGCGCCCCCTTGTGCATCTGGCTAACGTGGGACCTGGGGAACCGAGCCTCGAACCGGGGTCCTTAGGCTTCACAGGCAAGCGCTTAACCACTAAGCCATCTCTCCAGCCCACCTGATGTCTTTCTCTGGTCTTTGCCTGTGTGTACATGTGGTATGTTCCTCTGCACACATATATGTGTACCCACACATGCTATACACACAAAATAAATCAGTAAATAGATAAACAAATGAAAAAGCTCCACCACTTAAAATACAACATGTTGCATTCTTTTTTGTGTGCAGGCGCATGCTGTGTGTAGAAGTGCACAGTCAGTGCACACATAGTTGGAAGGCAGAGGAGCACATTAAATGTCCTCCCCTCTCACTTTTCCTTGTTTCCTTCAAAGTCTCTCACTGACCTTGGAGCTCTCCATTTTTCATTTAGATTGGTTGTCCTGTGAACCCCAGCAATTCTCCTCTCTCTGACCCCCCTTAGGGCTAGGGCTCTGGCTTTTTATCTGGGTGTTGAGATTAAACTCAGGTACTCATGCTTGAACAGCAAACTCTCTTTACCCTGGAGCCATCTCCTCATCACCCTAGAACACTATTTGAAATAGTTTAAAATCTATTCAAGGATTGATTCTTCAAAAATACTCCTTGATTTAAATAATTGTGGTTGGTTGTAACTGTTCAAAACTTTTGTTAAATATTCTTTTTAGAGAGACTCCTTTATTTATAATTTATGGACAGTTTAAATATTTCATATATCATTGCTATTAAATTCTTTTTGTTTTGTTTTGTTTTTTGAAGTAGGGGTTCACTCTAGTCTAGACTGACCTGGAATTCACTCTGTATTCTCAGGGTGGTCTCAAACTCATTGAGATCATCCTGCCTTCCCTCTGCTTCCGGAGTGCTGGGATTAAAGACCTGCACCAAAAGCCTGGCTTTTTTTGTTTGTTTGTTTTTGGTTTTGGTTTTACATTGCTATCAAATTCTTTGCAAACATAATTCACATTTAAGTCTTACTATGATCAGGGAAAATGTTTTGCTAAACTGTGGCTATATCTTAATATGGTCTGGATAATTCTTGAGGCAAACAAATAGATAGACACAATGAGGCTTCAAAGGGATAAGGCCCTCACAGGAGTCTTTTAAGTGGTGAATGGTGAATGTACAGTCACATTTAGAAAACTCTTTTGTAAGTGTAAGTCATTCATGGTCAGCCTACCAATGGACACAATAAGAATGGCACTGGGGACAGAATTTGAACAATAGAGTCTGAGATATTGTAGTACACAGATTCAGGTTTGCTGAGATGAACTTCCAGATCAGACACAGTTATGGAGGGAGGGATTTATTGAAGTTTACAGATCTAGGGGAAGTTCTAGAATAGCAGAAGAAGCTGGCCTACCTTCACAGGTCCAAGCAGATAGAGAGAGAGAAAGAGAGAGAATGACAAGCCAAAAATGAAAAGCTACACACCACAGCACACTTCAGGAACTCCAGCTAGGCACACTTTGCATATCTTTAGACTGAAATCTCAAACCTACCACCACACCTTAAGATCTGTCCAGTAACACTGCCTCCAGCCAGGTGGCTGCAGATGCAAAGTACAAGCTAATAAAACACTGGATATATTGGGGGCCAGCTATTCAAACTGCCACAGGTATAAAGCACAATTTTTAGGACAGAATTCCATTCATAACTATTAAACTGCTGTATATCTACAACTAAAGCCATGGTGGAATCTATATCACTATCTACAAAAATGAAACTAGAAGTTTTTCACTTTGGTAACGAATCCAGGAAAAGTTATTTTAATACAACCTGACTCACAAAATAAAAGAGGTGATTCAAATATAAATGTTCGGCAGCACATAGATATAATGGCTTCTACAATATAAGCAAGAAAACTACCAAGCACATATTTGCAGTTATTTATCACAATTATTGCTGTCATTTTTACTTACCATGATATAGACATTCTTCAAGGATGGGTGACATACAAAGAAATGATGCCAATAATATTAATATTGAATACAAACATTTTAGATCTATTCAGATTTTTGGGTAGTTACCAACAAACATACTATAGTGATTCATAACAGTTGAATTACTTTGCACAATGCCTGAATGAAATTATCCTTGCTGTTATTTCATTGGTATTTCAAGTGGCCACTAGTGAAGATTGAGGTCCCAACTGTGATGTACCTAAATTACTGTGAAATTTCTCCCACTTTCTTCTTCTTGAAGGGACATACTTCACAAAATTCTACATTAGTTTGCAAGCAGCCCTGTTTGGGTGCAGTAGTAGGGGGTTTCAACCACACCCAGATGCTTACCAGTTGTTTCATACATGGCAAGGTCTGCAGGATAGAGCTTAACTTCAGCTGGACTTCTCTATAGTTGGCATTGCTATTCTACTGTTTTCCCAGATTTTATTAAATATGAGAAAGTTTGTTATGTTTTATTCCTCCTCACATTCCACTCATAATATTGATTGATCCTATGACTGCTAGAGCCCAAGCTTGGTGATGTGTTACAAACATCTACTTAGGTTGTAGGAGGTGATCTTAGAATTGTGTATAATTATTGTAAAATCCACATATAACATACTATAACATGTATAAAATACATATATAATCTCTAATTTAGGCTTATTAATTACAACTGTTCAGTTATTAGCTCAGATAAGATTACAATGATTTCTTGTAAAGTACTTCTGAATTTGTATCAGCATTATATTTAGATGTGAAGAAGGCAGAGTTGTCTTTTTGTTCATATTTCTCAGTAAAAATAAGAAAAAGTTTCATCTGGAGCTAATTTAGTTGAGGGGAACCTAGACTTTAAGTGTGATCTAATGACTGAATGGAAATCTTGGGATATGGAAATATGAGTCAGCACATTTTGTGTGCTAAAGCTGAATATAAAGCTCAAGATGTAAGTCATCAGGTTATAGTGTTGACATAGCAGTTGTTACCTTACCTCAAATAAATGTGGAATGTAAATCAAGTCCCAAACTCCTTGAATTTGGGTTTGTGTTATAACTAATGTTATTTGACTAATGTAATGTGGCAGAAATAAAACTGTATAGATTCTGAAACCAGGACTCGGGAAAGCAGACTTTTCTTACTTCTTGGAACCCAGGGCTTTCACCCGAGACAAGTAAATGAAATTCAGAAGTAAAACACATAAGATGACCAATACCCACCGCCTGCAGCCAGCCAACACCAGCTCCCCCAGGAACTGACTGCAGACTCATGAGAAGATCTTGTCAAGAACACTTCAAAAATCACCAAGTTCAGTCCACAAAAGCAGGAGATAAATATGGTTGTTACTTAACGTCACTGTGTTTGGTGGTTTGTTCTCCAAAGGTCAGAGAGGATAGGTAAAATGCAACCTCACCACCTTCCCATAATGACCACAACCAGCCTCATGATTTTGAATGACATAGATTCCCATAATTTAGTAATTTATAACGCAGTGATGACATTGGTTCTGAGCTCACTAATGTCTATTTAAATGTTTAGTTGACAACCTACTACCACACATACTAAACTTGTGTTTCTTTCCAAATTTGATTGCCATTCTTTCCCATCTTCATCTATCAGTTGTTCAAAACTTTTAAGTCATTCTTTAATGTTTGCCTTTCTTTCTCCTACCTGGTTCAAATTACTCTAGAGATATTGGTAGCTATTTAAGCAAAATGTTGTTAGAATTAGGCCATTTCTCATCATCTTTCTCCCATCTGACCCTAGCTGCTTTTTAGTCAGGGCTTTCACCACTTTTGGCCTGGATTGCTAATGCCTCCTCACACTGTTCTCAGAAGAGCAGCTATTCTGATGATCTCCAAGATAAGACCAACTCCCTCCTCATTTCCCAGCTGCTGTCTCCATTCTCCACATTCACTCAGTCAAACCCATCACAATGAAGATCAAAACCTGACAGGACGTGGTCCTTTACTACACTTGTAACTCACTTATTTTATTTTCTTCAAGCTCTACTCTTTCCACATTGGTTTCACTGGTTACTCAAGCAAGTAAGGCCGGGTAATTTTTACTGCAGTTACTGTCTATCAACACCATGTTTCTCCAAACAAGACATTTAACACTTCTCTCCATCAATGCTCTGCTGTTGTATAATCCACTGCAAGCTGCAAGGACACTGTTTTTTATGTCCTATGATCCCATACAGGATACTATTTTGTGAAATATGTATACCATGTTAGTGCTTCTTACCTCCTGACACATACTTAATATAATTCAGTTATGTGCTGAAGTTCACAGAGAAAAAGGCCCATCTATATTAAAGATTGAAGATGATTGATAATCCAAGAAATTTGATGGTAGGGATTGGAACGTAGCAGCTATAGAGACAAGAGATCCGGAGCTAACTTTAGGGCCCTCAATAGTCAATCACCAATAGTCAATCACTGCCCACCACAGTGTCTGGCCCAACATCCTTGCCACTGTCAGGTAAATCCTTTTGGAATATATTAACCTAAGCCAGGATGAGGTTTACCAACCCCAAAGCTAAGAATATCATCATATAGCATCTGAAACTTTATAGCAGAGTTGGTGCTGCTTAGAGGTAGCCCTCCAACTTGATGTTTCCACCAATGGATTTGTAAGCGCTGTGATTTATAGCTCTAACTTCACAAACTTATAAAAGTTGTCCTCAAAATAGAACATATTATTTGGAGTAAACTGAATCCATGTTTTCCATATGTAGGTGCTCTTATATGACTCATGAACAAATTTTCTCTTATCCCCTTTGAGGTGAGAACAGTGTATTGCAAAGACACTATTATTTATGTTTTTTGGTCTCATGACAATCCTCCTATATCTGCCTTATGAGTGCTCTATTATGCCCAGCTTCATTTAAATTTTTACTTGCATTGACAATGCAAGTTGTAAGATAAACCTTTGGTTCATGGAATATCAATTAATCAGTTAGAGCAAATAAAGTGCTGAGTATATATTGTGGAAAATCAGTAAATTTTATCTAAAATGAATATTATGTAGGTTATTATTTTCATCTTATTTTACATTCTGTAGATTTTGCTTACTTTTTAACTATTTTTTACAATTTTTAACAGGTAGAACATTAGTTATATGGTGATTATTGGACTTAAGTTTCACACTATTGGAAATATTATATGAATAAAAGTCCCCTTAAATGAGCTCTGATTTAGAATAAATTCAATAAGGAAAATGGACAGATTTTAGAATATAAATATTTTACACTATAACTTTCTAAATGCAAATGAAATTGGGCACAATACTAATCATTTTAAGTAAAAATTAAAGTGTAGATAAATAAATAAATCATGGATAATGCTGCTTTGTAGTTTCTCAAAAAAATAATAAAATGAAGTCAGGTGTGGTGGTTCATGTCTTTAATCCCAACACTCAGTAGATTGAAGCAGGAGGATCATGATGAGTTTCAGGTCACTATGGGCTAGAGTGAGACTCTACCTAAAAAAAAAAAAAAAAAAAAAAAGGGGCTGGAGAGATGGTTTAGCTGTTAAGTGCTTGCCTGTGAAAACTAAGGACCCCAGTTTGAGGCTCGGTTCCCCAAGTCCCACATTAGCCAGATGCACAAGGGGGCGCACGCGTCTGGAGTTCATTTGCAGAGGCTGGAAGCCCTGCCATGCCCATTCTCTCTCTCTCTCCCTCTCTCTGTCTTTCTCTCTGTGTCTGTCACTCATAAATAAAAAAAAATTAAAATTAAAAAAAATGGAATAATAATACTAAAGCAATTATATAACACCAGTATGTACATACTTTTTACTTCCGCCTTTGATTATAGGTAATAATGACTGAACATATATTTTTTTAATTTGTTTGGTTTATTTTTATTTATTTATTTGAAAGTGACAGAGAGAGAGAGAGAGAGAGAGAGAGAGAGAGAGAATGTGTGGGCCAGGGCCTCCAGCCACTGCAAACGAACTCCAGATGCATGCACCCCCTGTGCATCTGGCTAACGTGGGTCCTGGGGAATCGAGCCTCAAACTGGGGTCCTTAGGCTTCACAGGTAAGCACTTAACTGCTAGGCCATCTCTCCAGACTGCCTGAACATAATTTAAAATGCTTATATAATATATTTTCTATAATTATTTATATGCAAATATTTTTTTTCAAAAGCTAAATTGTCCCCAATTATATTAAAGTATTTTAATAATCTTTTAAATTTTGACTGATCCTATGATGAATTCATCTTTTTCTATAAATATTGTTTGTATTTTCTCCTAAAAGTAAATAATGAATTTGAGGAAGGAAAAGAAGATGAGGAATTCTGGAGAAGTGGAAAGGTAGCATGGAGATGGGACGAGGCTCTGTTCCAGGGATCTCATCTGTTTTCCACTGGGAAAGGCAGGAAACTGTAGATGTCACAGATAGAGGCCAAATGGCCCACAGAGACAATGCATGTTTTCTGAAAGACTAAAATGTCATATAATGTTAAGTCTTTAACACTCCCCTTTTGTTCCTAGGTCTGGACAGTGCCCCTCCTGAATTCGTCTCACCATTTTATTTACAACAAAAATCCTCTTAATGTTGTTGCAAACTATACCCTTTGGGCAATGTTAAAATAATAGAGGGGTGGTTGATAGTTTTACAGCAAACTTAGAGATGTAACTTGATGACCACTGAAACGCTATATATGCTGACTAAAGAAACACTCAGTGACCACCGTGATGAGGAGTTCATAGCCATACATGAGCATCTTTCTATTACAATTAATCTCTGGGCTTAAGTCTACTACACTGGTTTTGCTAAAAAGTTGTGCTGTTAAACGGCCTTTTAAATATTTCTGCTTATAGCCACAAATTAGTCTTGGGTATAAAAGTGTATTATTTGCAATCAGCTTCAATTAATGTAGAGTCTCACAAGTGGTAAAAGTGCTGAAAGTAAGTGACTGATGTCTGCTCAGCCCTGTGTGAGTCATCTCTATTATTGCAGGTTTTTACTTGTTTATTCCATTTTATAGGGAATTTATTTATTTTTATTAGTTATGTGTTTAGTATGTATACAGCCTTGATGATGCCATCATTAGCCTTTTCCCCCATCATCCCCCCCCAGGAGGATTGTGGATATTGCATTGTGGGGGTGGCCATCAGTTATAGGGGAGAGGCAATGTCTCTATGCAAAATGACACAACTTATGGCTCTAACAATCTTTCTGCCCCCTCTTCTGCGAGTTTCCCTGAGCCATGTTGGGTTTATTTTAGGTCCATTTCAGTGACAAGGTATTGGGAGACCCTGTGTCTCTGGATATCTGATTTGGTCGGAGTTGAGTGTTCTCTGTTTTTATATCCTTCATCCTTGGGATCATATCAGGTTCACCAGAAAGCAGCTTTTGCTCATTACCCCACTAACTGTATGGCTTCACCTGGTGCCCTAGTGGTGTGTGATGGTTCTGCATCCATCAAAAAAAGAGAAGCAAATTCTCCAATGTAGAGTGAAGTCAGTGCAAGATACATGGGTACCCCTTATTATCTTAGAGAGAATTTAATAGGTATAGGCCTCTTCTAGTCCACTATTGGTAGGAGCTTGATACTGGAGAGTGGGCTCATTTTTGGATATGGTTATGACTTGTTTCCCCATTCTAGGTATGGGTTCCATTCCACTAAGTGGATCCCTTAGCCAAATCAAGAGCAGTTGGTAACACACCATGACTATGTGCCACTATTGCACTTGTGTGAGCATCACATCAGGTTAATTGCTGCTGAGTAGCTTAGACCATGATTTGCTTAGATAGATGTTAGTCATTTTCCCCCAGTTACTCATGTAACACCTTCTGGCACATAACTGTCTGGGGATTGACTCTCTTCCAGTTTCAAACCAGATTGCTACATGCTCCATCCCAACAGCAGATGGTGTCTTTGGCAGCAGGGTCTTACTATTAACCTTTGGTAGGTCATCAAGTACTCTGACAGAATTCTGTCTTCTTTTCAGAAACCTTATAAGTCTCTCAGGTCAACAGCTCATTGTGAATGTTACCCACATGCTGGTACTAGGAGTTACAGGTCAGTGCCAAGGGAGAAGAAAGGAGAAAAATATAGGCGATATAAAAGAGAAAGAGAGGGCTGGAGAGATGGCTTATCGGTTAAGTGCTTGCCTGTGAAGCCTAAGGACCCCGGTTCGAGGCTCGGTTCCCCAGGTCCCACGTTAGCCAGATGCACAAGGGGGCGCATGAGTCTGGAGTTCGTTTGCAGAGGCTGGAAACCCTGGCGCGCCCATTCTCTCTCTCTCCCTCTATCTGTCTTTCTCTCTGTGTCTGTCGCTCTTAAATAAATAAATAAATAAATAAATAAATAAATAAATAAATAAATAAATAAATAAAAATAAAAGAGAAAGGGAGAAAAGAGAGAGAGAGAGAGAGAGTGAAACAAGAGAAGATTGAGGATAGTCTTAATCATACCCTCTCCAGGCCCCTGTGAATCAGGTATTCTCTCTAAGCACCTGATGAAGGTTCGACTGTTTAGTATGTCTTTCAGGATGTAGGATTTTATTGTACCATTTCCATTTGGGTTCAGTTTTTTGTCCCCCACCCCCACCACCACTCCCCTCCCCTCCCACAAAACCATACCTATTGCAGGTTTTTAAGAACAATGAAGCCTCTCAGTTCTGGATGGTTATAACTTTTGGGGGTTAGAGTGCTGGATGGGCATTCAAGGGTCACTGAAACTCCCTCAGCCACAGGCTCTGGAATTCCTTGTATTTTGACCTGCAAAGAACTGATGTGTGCAGATACAGCACATGGGAAATTTAAGCAATATTTAAAAATAAAATTAGGTCTGGAGAGATGGCTTAGCAGTTAAGGCACATGCCTGCAACGCCTAAGGACCTAAGTTCAATTCTTCAGGTCCCACTTAAGCCATATACACATAGTGACATATGCATCTGGAGTTCATTTGCAGTGGCTACAGGCCCTGGCACGTCCATTCTCACCACTCTCTCTTCCTCTCCTCCACTCCTCTCTCTGTCTCAAATAAATAAACATCAATCTTTTAAAAAATAAAAATAAATTAAATATCTTACTTTATCTCCATATCATACTGGCTCCTCTTAGATTTCTGTTCTGTGGTAAAGCCATGAATCCAGGTTTGGTTTGAATGGAGGTCCCTAAAGTGAAAGAGGGCTGCTGTAGGAGAGACACAATGAAGTTGTACCTCTGTCCTTATTCAAATGACAGATTGTGGTGGTTTGATTCAGGTGTCCCCCATAAACTTAGGTGTTCTGTATGCTAGGTTCCCAGCTGATGGAGAGTTGGGAAGTAACACCTCCAGGAGGTGGTGTATTGTTGGGAGAGGGCTTATGGGTGTTATAGCTAGCTTCCCTTTGCCAGTGTTTGGCACAATCTTCTGTTCCTGTTGTCAACCTTATCTTGGCCAGGGCGTGATGTCCACCCTCTGCTCATGACATCATTTTCCTTTTCATGATGGAGCTTCCCCTCAAGTCTGTAAACCAAACTTACCAGTTTGATCTTGGTTAGGTGATTTCTGCCAGCAATGTGACCCTGACTGAAATAGTAACAGTGGAACCGAGAGGGGTTGCTGCTAAACACCCAACTGTATGGCTTTGGCCTGTTGGAGCTGATTTTCAGAGGAATGTAGAAGGATTTGAAATCTTGGTCTAAGAGATGCCTTTCAGTGCTGTAAATACAGCTTGATAGACTATTATGGTCAGGGTTGAAAGACGAGTATAAAATAAAAATTATGGACTGTGAGGTTTGGCTTGTGAGGGTGAGAAATAGCCTTGCCTGGACTAGGTTAGAGGTAGTTTGTGTGATAGGCTTGGTGTTATGGCCATGTCCTGAGAAGTTGTGCAGGATTGTTTTGCATTGAAGCAGACTGATGTGACTAGAAAGCTATGTATGGCACAGAAAAAAATGAAATCTTTGGGCCAAAACTTCTGCCCATTTAGCTGCAGTTGTATGAGAGATTACAACTATTAAGATTGTGTTAGCTAACATGCACTGGGAAGACAGAAAAAATGCAGAGTCTTTTGAAAAGGCCTGAATGCTGAAGGAGTGTCCTGTTCTTCAAATTTTGTTTTATTTCCCTCTGGATTAACATATTGGTACCTGGTATTGTGGAGTATAAGAAATGCAGGAAAGAGAGGGTCATTGTGTTTGCAAAGCACTCTTGTGTTTTGGAAACAGCTATGGAAGCATCAAGCAGGTTTGCTGGATTACCTGCATGGGGACCCAATGGAGCATTGAGGATGAACCCTGGCTTTCAGTGGAGACCCATGAGATAGCTACTAAGGAAAGTTGCCACCCCCATGATATTCCCCAGGACTGTGAGTTACCTAGCAGAAGGAGTGGTACTGGAACTTCAGAGACTTGTTGATGGTTAGAATTATGGTACTTGGCGATTTGTCACTGGCTAGAGTTGTTGGACTTGGAGCTACAGTGTTTGATGTTTTCCCTGGTTGTTTCAAATCTTGTTGTGGATGAATATTTCTTTGCTATGTCCAATATCATCTTTTGCACTGTGAATGTTGGCTCTGTGACATTATGTTTTTTGGGGGGGCAAGGGCTGGTATTATGGCTCAGTTAAAAGACCATGGATTGTGGAGATGTTTGAACGTTATTAGGAGTCACAAATCTATGGGAACTTTTAAAATTGAAGTGAATGAATTGTATTTTACATCATGTATGGTTATCAGTTTATGGGGGCCAGTGGCAGAATGTGGTGGTTTGATTCAGGTGTTCCCCCATAAACTTAGGTCTTCTGAGTGCTATGTTCCTAGCTGATGGGTATTTGGGAATTAATGCCTCCTGGAGGCAGTGGATTATTGGGAGTGGGCTTATGTGTATTATAGTCAGTGTGTTTAGCACACTCTCCTGTTGCTATTGTGTACCTTATGTTGGCCAGGGCATGATGTCCACCCTCTGTTCATGCCACCATTTTCTCCTGCCATCATGGAGCTTCCCCATGGGTCTATAAGCCAAAATAAACACCTTATTTCTCCCACAAGTGGCTCTTGATCTGGTGATTTCTGCCAGCAATGCAAATCTGAGTGCAGCAGATACCCAGTCTTCCCTTTCTTCTCTCAATTTGCCATGCTACATTGGGAGCATCTGTCATTCATTCACTCCCAGTCCATGGATTAACCTCTTAGCAATGAAATTTTGGAACTAAACCCTGATGGAAGCTTTAATATGGTTATTAACTTCAACATGACATATTAGCATATTACTACTGAGAAAAATGTATTGATCTGTAACAAGTAATAGGAATGAGAAAGGTAAACTGAGATGGGTAGAAGGCAATAAATGGAGAAGCACTTCCATGTATTTTCCTAAATTGCAATGAGATCTGGGTACATCTCAGCTCTAAGTATCAATCGATGAACCCACTAAGGTTGCAGGCTGCATTCACTGCAAATGCAAGAGTGTAATTAATACCTCTGCTTTCCAGGATCCCTCCTCTACCTCCTACTGTTTCCCAAGGTTCCCAGGTGTGTGACCATAACACACTTGGGAGAGTAAGTGATTATGGTACCTCTGCTTGCTACTGACTTCTTGCTTTAGTGCCATTTTATTTTCTTTCTCTTTCTTTTTGTAACTTCAGAAGAGAAGTTTATAGTTTGTAGTGTTTTTCTTATATTTCTTACTTGTTTTTTACATTGCAGGATGTTTATTCTGTGCCTATTGGTTTGGGGGGCATTTTTAAAATTATTATTATGGCTCAGTTAAAAGACCTTGCATTATTGGGATGCTTGAACATCAATTAAGAATGATCAAAACTATGGGGACTTTTAAAATTGGATTGACTGCATTGCATTTTATATCATGGAAGTTTATCAGTTTATGGGGGAAAGGGGCAGAATGTGGCAGTTTGATTCAGGTGTCCCCCATAAACTTAGGAGTTCTGAATGCTTGGTTCCCAGCTGATGGGGATTTGGGAACTAACGCCTCTTGGAGGCAGTGGATTGTTGGGGGTGGTTTATGGGTGTTACAGCCAGCTCCCCTGTGCTAGTGTTTGGCGCAGTGCTGTGTTCCTCTTGTCCACCTGATGTTGGCCAAGGGGTGATGCCCACTTTCTGCTCATGCCATCATTTTTTTCCCCTGCCATGGTGGAGCTTCTCCTCAAGTTTGTAAGCCAAAATTAACCTTCCCCCCAACCCCAGGCTGCTCCTGGTTGGGTGATTTCTTCCAGCAATGTGAACCTGACTGCAACAGAGGTTGAAGAAAAATCATTTTAGTGTAACTTCTTAATCTAAATAATAAAATATATGGTCTAGCAAATTTCTATGGCAATTTTGAAAATATATTCAAAAGTGATCATTGCAATATTTAAAATATACATTTATTTATTTAGTTATTTAAAAGAGAGAAAGAGGGAAAGAAGCAGCAAGAGAATGGGCATGCTAGGGCCTCAAGCCACTGGAAACAAACTCCAGATTCATATGCCACCTTGTGTATCTTGATTACGTGTGTCCTGGAAGTTGAACCTGGGTGTGTTGGCTTTGCAAGTAAATGCCTCAACGGCTAAGCTATCTCCCCAGCCCACAACAGTTTACTTTTTTTCACTGTAACTTTTTTAAACCTAAGGAAGACCAAGTTATATAGATAAAACATGGAAATAACTGTAATTGTTCTTACCTACAGCTTTTGATGGTGCATATTTTCTGAAGATTCTTTCCTTTTCACAGAAATCAAATAATTTTGCTCTTCTTGGCCTGTCTCTTAATTTTTAAGGTAATTCTGAAAGGTGTTTATGTAAAAGAGCTAATTTTCCCCTGATGGCTTCACTCACATTGATTTTCTCCTTCAAAAGCTCCTTTTGTAGTGTTTGTCTGAACCATAAAATTAGCAACTCATTATGTCTCCTTATTCAATGCTGTGTCCGAGCACATCTGTGAGTTCCAGAAGGTTGTCTGAGACCTTGTCCATTTTTCTTTTTGCCCATTGTTAGTAGTTTCTCACCCAGATAGTCTAATTCCTTCTTTCCCCAAAACATGTGTCAACTTGAGGGAAAATATAAACCAATGATTTTCCTCTTTCTCTGTGTGTGTGTGTGTGTGTGTGTGTGTGTGTGTGCGTGCACCCATATGTGAGTGTGGCAGTTGTGTGCCTAGGTCAGAGGGAGCTTTTTGTGCCCTTCAGTCTTTGTTGAGATGGGGTATTTCACTGTCCCCAGCTGTATTTGCCAGGCTGCCTGGCACCTGCCTCTTGTCTTCTCACCTTAGACTCTGGAAATATTGACACTTGAAACACTGTAATTAGCTGTATTATAGGAATCTTAACTAAGTCACTCACAGTTTCATGGCAAGGACTTCATCCACTGAACCTTCTCCACAACCCAATTTTTCTCTCCTTTTTTGCCATTTTCACTTTTTGTGACCATCTGTCTATCTATCTATCTATCTATCTATCTATCTATCTATCTATCTATCTATCTATCATCTATCTATCTATCTATCTATCTATCTGTCATCTATCTATTATCTATCTATCCATCCTCACATATAATATGGTTATGTTTGCTAAAGAAACAAAATTACAACTTTAAGTGATGATATAGTCATAAGATTTCCTTGTTACGCTCTCTAAACCTACATCTAGAAGTTTCTTCAGATGACCCTGCAAGCATATTTCCCACAGAATGCCATTTTGACCTTCATAAACTTCAGTCCCACACACCATAGATAAGGATGCTACAAAACATGTACAGATAATGTACCTCACAAATATGTATTTCAGAGTATTCTTGCAAATTATATTTCTCAGAGACAATGTATTCAGGTCTGATAAACATAATTTTAGATACATGTCTTTATGTTTCTCAGACAATAAAGGGGTCTACAGATATTTGCATAAAATATTTTATAGAATTATGATAATATGACAGAACAATTAAGTTTTACAACATCCTTTTTTTACCTTTGTGTCAGTAGATCAAGATAAACAATTTGAAATGAGAAAAAATTGCTGAAGTTATTCCATGTAATTGTTCACTAAAACAATATTATTTCTTAAAAGGCATTCTCAAACTCTCTCCACTAATCTCTTTACATTTAGCTACAGAGTGTAGATTATTGAGGGAACTGAGAAACTTTGAGACTGTTTCAACATATAGACAATGACAGATTTTCCACTTTATGACTTGTCACAATAGGCCACACACCTTCCAGTGGTTTACTTGAGCTTCTTACTTTGGACAAAGCCAGCTGTCATGATCCAAGTCCACTTACCATGAGTCCACCAAGCAGCAGAAGTAAAAATAATGGCCTCTCTTCTGGCCTTAGGTGTGGAGATGCTCTGAGTCTCCCTCTAGCTGAACATAACCACCATATCCCCTTCTTTGACACATGGGACAGAATTGAGCAACTCAGACTTTCAGAAACTGATGACCCAGTGGGTCTGTGACTCTTCTGAGCGCTAACATTTGTAGTATCTTTTAAAAAAAACATAATTGCTTTTAAAGTGAAGCAGCTTTCAACATATAAAGCTAAACAGCCAAACAAAAACAAAACCAAACAAATTTCAATGAAGTTTAAATAATTGTGTTGCAAAGATATCTGTAACCAAGGAGTATAATGCAGGCACATGTGAAATGAGCTAAGAGAGCTGAGATCCAAAATGAAAGAGCATTAAGAAAAATATTTTAAATATAAAATAAGTTCTTTGTTTTAAATAATGTAAAGAAAATGCTAGATAAATCCAACAAGAAAAGTAAGTGATATTTTCATGTTGTACAATTATAAAGTCATTGCAGTCTGCCTCTTTCCTGACATAATAATTCACTTTATCCTCTCAGAGTTTTCTTTTATAGAAATATTTCATTAAAAAAAGAAAATATAATAAAACTGACTATACCTCCTTCTTCATAAGACAAAAATTATTCCTATATTTTCAAATGTATATATATATATATATTAATATATATATAAACTATTCCTATATTTTCAAATATATATATATATATATATAAATATATATATGTATGTATTCATATATATGGCATTAATATGTGGCATTAACAAAAATGTAATGTATAATAAAACATGGAAATGTGAATGTTGCTTATTTATCTACAACTGATGTACACTAAGCTATCATAAATAATGGATTCATTATATTTCTTTCTGGACATATAGTAGAATACAGAAGGTATGAAACTTGATAGTATAAAAGCAATGTTATTTTCAAAAGAAGTCTGGCATGGATGTTCCCAGAACAGTAGAACTACAAGGTAACGTAGCAAAGGGAATAATGAGACAGAAAGCATTTGCTAGGCTAAAAAAATGAAGAAGTGTAGATTTGGGAATTGAAGTGCATTATCACAAAAACATCTGCAAATGTAGAATTCTGAACTAAAGTTTCTTGGAAATTTGGATGCAGGATGTAGATAAGGAAGGTATGAGCATAACCATGGTCCTGTTGCAATGATAGAAAAAAAAAAATCTTTGACACCGCATTGTTAAGACAGCATTAAGGCATCCCATTAAGGCAGCCCCTGCTTTCCTTTTTAGATGCAGTTGAAATCAATTTGTACTTAAAGGTGACCCTTCAGTTAGCCTGGACTTCCTGTAGCTTCGTCATATACACCATTTGATTTTTTATTGGTATTGTTTTTTCTTTTATGTCAAATAGTTTTATTTATTTATTTGAATGTCTCCTTTTGGACTAGTGACCTTTGACAAGGATTTGTTCTTACATAGCTTATGACTAATAGTGAAATTATGAGAAATAAAATAAATACAAAAATTATAAATAAGTTATTGATTCAAATCTTGAGTAATTACCCCTATTTGTTTAGCTATCTTCAACTGTTGGACAGTTGATCCATTTGCACTTGTCTGTCATGAATAAAGATGATTGATTACCTACAGACAAATGATTTCATTTTCCTTGGTTGAAAATCATGACTGGGTTTATAAGACAGAGTTTGAATTTTTTTCTTGATCTTAAAAGAAACCAGTAAACTGTTTTCCAAAGAGTCTGTGAAATTTTTCATTCCTGGAAAGAACTTAAAAGAGCTGCATATTTTCTCTAACGCTTGACAGTGTTGGTCTTTTAAAACGTGGCCATTCTAGAGTGTGATTTCTACCTCGTGTTTGTAAGCTTTTTTCCCTTCTGACTGATGATGAAAACATTTTCACGTGTTTTATACCCTGTTTTTCTAAGGTAACATATGATCATTTCTTTTGTATTTTATTTTTAAAAATCAAGGGACTTGCAGTTAAGATGGTGGCATAGGAACCATTCCAGAGCAGCCTAGGGATGTAGGGGAGAAAAAGCCAAAAAAAAAAAAGCAAGATACTCTCTTCTACTAAAAAGCGAGGTGTATAAGAAATTATAAACTATAGCAGAGAAGTGGGAGAAAACCAGAGCATCTAGAGCCTGCAGGAGCAGGCAGAAGCAACTCCAGGAATGATGGCTCCAACAGCGGCACCAGGTCTGCATGACCACAGCTGCAAGGCTCAGCCTGAGCTGTAGGAAGAGCCTGGTGAGGGGATTCTCCACTCACATTGGCCTGCTTGCAAACTCAAGAAATGTGAAGGGAGGACAGAAAAGAAGAACAGAGGAGTAGAAGAGGATCACGAGGACAAGTGGGAAAACATCAGCCACTATCCATAGCAGCCTTTCTCCCACCACCAGCACAAACACCAACAATCACTAGAGACCTGGGAAAGGGAGCTCACCTACACAGCACCGGTCACCCAGCACAGGCATTGGCACAGGCCACCACAGCAACAATCCAGAGACCCAGCCAGCCTACCTGAGCCCACAGTACAGCAAAGAGGGACCCAAGTGGGAGCACAGCATAACTGAGAACCAATCAATCCCAAAATGTAACTGGGATTACAAGAGGTCAGTCTCCACCAAATAAGCCTGGCATATAGGTTTGAATCTGAAGTGCTAATTGTAACTTGCATGTCAGGATAAATTATTTGTTAAATCTGATGGATGGTTGGATTTACTATTCTTAAATAAGCTATATTTGGGGCTTATCATTTGTTGCTTCCTGATTTATAGTGCCTTTGTTTCCTCTTCTGTTGTTCATTAGGGAAGGGATTCACATGGTCACAAGCTGACTTGGAACCCTCAACAGACCAGAAATCTTAGCCTCCTAGTTAACAGGATTAAGGGTGTGGAGCAACACACATCCTAAGAACTATGCCTTTGTTAGAGAATCTGTTTTCATAATATCTATTCCTGCATACTGTGTGCTGTTTTTCATGGAATGTGTACAGTGTTTAGTTAAATTTTAGACTCAACCTATACTTTGCTCCACTCAACCTACTTGAATACTCTCATAATAGGCAAACCCAACATCTAGGATCATTTTTGTAGATACTCTGAGAGTCTTAAGAGCCATACCTAGCACCTTAATCTTCTACCCTGAAGATACATAATACCAAATAATTGATACACCTAATAATACTGAAGATAATTAGAAAATACAAGCATTAAATTAATCCAAGATTCAAAAATATGACATTATAACACAAGAAGTACAAAAGACCAAGACAATATAAACCCACCAAAAAGTATTAATGTATCAGAAATGACCTCTAGTGAGACTGATTTAGAGGAAATGCCTGAGAAAGATTTCAAAAGAATGATTATAAATATGTTCAAATAAATCAAAGAGGAAATAAAAGAAATGAAAGAAGAAAGAGGAAATCAATTTAATGAAATAGGGAAGTCAATATAAAACACAAATGAGGAAATAGAAATAATAAAGAAAAACCAGTCAGAATTACTAGCAATGAACACAGTCATGAAATAAAAAATAAAATGAAATAAATAAAATAAAATAAACTGAAATGAAATGAAATAAAAAACAACTCTGTAGAAAATCACACCAGTAGAATGGATGAAGGAGAGGACAGAATATCTAAACTAGAAGACTTGGTGGCAGATCTAATATAGTCCAAAAAAGACAAACTAATAGGAAAGTATGAATGGGAATTTCAAGATATTCAGGACACTATGAAAAGATCAAACTTAAGAATTCAGGGTATAGTAGAAAGAGAAGAATTTCACTCCAAAGGCATAGTAGGTGTTTTCAAGAAAATCATAGAAGAAATCTTTCCCCAAATTGGGAAAGAGATGCCAATGCAGATACAGGAATCCTTTAGAACACCAAATAGGCGAAACCTGGAAAGAACCCCTCCTCGTCATATTATAATTAAACTACCAACCATATAAAACAAAGAAAATATATTGAAAGCAGTTAGAGGGAAAATCAAGTCACATACAAAGGCAAGCCCATCAAGATCACAGCAGATTACTCAACACAAACTTTAAAAGCCAAAAGGGCTTGGAGTGATACATTCCAAGTTCTGAAGGATAACAACTGTCATCCAAGGTTACTTTATCCTGGAAAGCTATCCATTCAAATAGATGAGGAAATAAAGACATCACACAACAAAAGCAGCTAAAGGGATATTTGAAGCCAAAATCAGCTCTATAGAAAATACTTGAAAGGGTCCTCCATGCTGAAAAGAAAGAAGAGCACACATATAAGGAACCTGGAAAAAGCAAACTATACTCAAATACTAGTTAATTCAAAAGAGCAAAGGTAAAACTGGGAGAACTACAAAACAAGAAAAATATGGCAAATATAAATACACACCTTTTAATAATAACTCAAGATCAGCAGCCTCAATGCCCCCACCAAAAGATATAGGCTTGAAGACTGGGTTAAAGAGAAGGATCCTTCAAGTTTGTCTCCAAGAAAATCACCTTTCTACAAAAGACAGGCACTATCTTAGGGTGAAAGGTTGGAAAATGGTGTTTTAAACAAATGGGCCTAGAAAAAAAGGAGTTACTATACTAATGTCTGACAAGGTGGACTTCAGTCCAACATTAGTTAGGAAAGATAAGAAAGGTCACTTTATGTTTACACTTTTGATGTGTCAGAGTCACATGTTGGGTCATGATTTGCAGAGACATTTAGCATACCAATAACTGGGGACTAACCCCACAATGCACGACCCATTTACATCAACAAGGAGGGTCTAATGGGAGGGGGTAGATCATAGATGAGCCTAAACAATGGTACCAAACTGCCTGTATTTGATGAAAAGAAAACTAATAAATCAAATTTTTTTAAAAAAGAGAAAAACAATAATAAAAAAAAAGAAAGGTCACTTTATATTAATTGAAGGCACACTCCAACAGGAGGACATTACAATCCTAAACATATATGCACCTAACATGGGGGCTCCCAACTTCATCAAACAAATGCTATTAGAACTAATGTCATACAAAGCACCAAACACAGTGGTGGTGGGTGACTTCAACACCCCACTCTCATCAACTGACAGGTAATCCTGACAAAAAATAAACAGAGAGGCATCTGGATAGATGAGGTCATAGAACAAATGGACCTAACAGATATATACAGGACATTTTCTAAAAAGCTGTACACATTCTTTTCAGCAGCACATGGAACATTCTCTAAAATAGACCATTGTTGCAGTCAGGTTCACATAGCTGTTAGATATTACCAAGAGCAGCTTGTGGGGCTGGAGAGATGGCTTAGCGGTTAAGCGCTTGCCTGTGAAGCCTAAGGACCCTGGTTCGAGGCTCGGTTCCCCAGGTCCCACGTTAGCCAGATGCACAAGGGGGCACACGCATCTGGAGTTCGTTTGCAGAGGCTGGAAGCCCTGGCGCGCCCATTCTCTCTCTCTCCCTCTATCTGTCTTTCTCTCTGTGTCTGTCGCTTTCAAATAAATAAATAAAAAAATTTAAAAAAAAAAAGAGCAGCTTGTGGGAAAAAGAGGTTTATTTTAGCTTACAGGCTCGAGAGGAAGCTCCATGTTGGCACAGAAAAATGATGGCATGAGCAGAGGGTGGACATCACCCCCCAGGCAACATAAGGTATACAATAGCAACAGGAGAGTGAGCCAAACACTGGCTTGGGGAAATTAGCTATAACACCTATAAGCCCACCCCCAACAATACACTCCCATTAGGATGTATTAATTCCAAAATTTTCCATCATCTGGGAACCTAGAATTCTGAACACCTAAGTTTATGGGGGACACCTGAATCAAACCCCCTGCCCCCCATAAACTGATAACCATATATGATGTAAAATGCAATGCATTCAGTCCAATTTTAAAAGTCCCCATAGATTTTATCAATCCCAACAATGTTCATATATCCCTATAGTCTAAGATTTTTTAACTAAGCCATAATACCACCCCCCCCAAAAAAAAACACCCGTAATTGCACAGAATAAACATTTACACTGCAAAATAAGTCATTGGGGATAGCAAGGAAATAGTTAAGCAATACATGATTTAAAACAACCAGGATAAATGTCAAACTCTATAGCTCCAAGTCCAACAACCCTAGCCAGTGACAAATCTTCAAGTTCAAAAATTCTAACCAGTAACATGTCTCTGGAATTCCAATTCCACCACTCCAGCTAGACTACTCACAGACCTGGAAAACTTCATTGGGGCTAGCAGCTTTCCTTAGTAGCTATCTCATGGCCCTGGCAACTCCACTGAGTCTCCACTGTAATCCATGGTTCATCCTCATGGCCCCTTGGGATCTCCATGTAGGCATCCAGCAAACCTGCTTCACACTGTCCATGGCCATTTTCAAAATACAACACCATGTTGCAAACCCAATGACCCACTTTCCAGAATTTCTTATACTCCACAATATCAGGTACGATGCCAGTTTGTTAATCCAGGGGGGAATAAAGCAGACTTTGAAGAACAGGACACTCCTTGAGTACTCAGTCCCCTTCAAAAGAGTCTAGATTCTTCCTGATGCCCCAATGCAGGTCAGCTTGCCCAATCTCAAAGGTTGTAATCTCTCAACTGCAGCTGAATGGGCAGCAGTTCACACAAATATTTTTCTTTCTGTGCCATATCCCTCTGCTCACACCAGTTCATTTCTATACAAAGAAACCCTGCACAGATTTTCAGCACACGGTCATAAGGGCAAGCTTCTCACACAAACAACTAGTGCAGTCCAAGCAAAGCTCTTTCTCACCCTCATAAGCCAAACTTCACAGTCCGTAGTTCTTACTGCATTCAGGTCTTTTAACTCTGACCAGAATAGTCCATCAAGCTGTACTTCCAGTACTACAAAGCATCTCTTAGGGCAAGCTTTCAAATCCTTCCAAATTTCTCTTGAAAATAAGCTCCAAATGGTCAAAGCTAGTATCAACCCCACTTCTGGTACCACTTTACTGTTGAAGTCAGGTTCACATTGCTGGTAGAAATCACCTGACTAAGAGCAGGTTGTGGGAAAAGGGGGTTTATTTTAGCTTACAGGCTAAAGGGGAAGCTCCATGACGGCAGGGGAAAAGGATGGCATGAGCAGAGGGTGGACATCAGCCCCTGGCCAACATAAGATAGACAATAGCAACAGGACAGTGTGCCAAACACTGGCTTGGAGAAATTGGCTATAACACCCATAAGCCCGCCCACAACAATGCACTACCTCTAGGAGGCATTAATTTTCAAAATTTCCATCAGCTGGAAACCTAGTATTACCTAAGTTTATGGGGAACACCTGAATCAAACCACCACAACCTTATATTAGGACACAAAGAAAATCTTGACAAATACAGGAAAATTGAAGTAATTCCTTGCATTCTACATGATCACAATGGGATAAAACTACAATTCAATAGCAAATAAAAGAGAGAGAGAGAGAGAGAGTGCACAAAATCATGGAAACTAAACAATACACTACTAAATGATGAATGGGGCAATGATGAAATCAAGAAGAAAATAAAATATTAGAGTCAAATGATAATGAGAACACAACATACCAAACCTTTGGGACACAATTAAGGCAGTCCTAAGAGGGATATTTATTGCTTTAAAACCTATATTAAGAAATTAGACAGGTCCCAAGTAAACAACTTAATGCTTTACCTTAACACCTGGTAAAAAGAAGAGCAAGGTAAACCTAAAATCAGTAGATGGGAAGAAATGGTAAAGATAAAGACAGAAATTAATGAAATAGAAACAAAAAAATGCAAAGAATGAATGAAACAAACAGTTGGTTCTTTGAAAGGATAAACAAGATTATAAACCCTTAGCAAATATGACCAAAAGAAAGAGAGAAGAGACATGACTTAATAAAATTACAGATGAAAAAGGCGCCATCACAACAGATACCAAAGAAATTTTAAATATCATAGGGACATACTATAAGAACATATACTCCACTGAATTTGAAAAATCTGATAGAAATGGATGATTTACTTGGTTTATAGGATCTACCTAAATTAAATCAAGATGAGATTAATCACTGAAATAGACCTATAACAAGTACGGAGATCCAAGCAGTAATCAAAAATCTCCCCACTAAAAAATGCCCGGGCCCAGATGGATTAACTTGTGAATTTTACTAGACCTTCATGGAAGAACTAATACCAATGCTTCTTAAATTTTTCCATAAAATAGAAAAAGAAGGAATACTACCAAATTCCTTCTAACAAAGTCAGCACTACCCTGATACAAAAATCAGGCAAAGATAAAACAAAAAATGAAAATTGTAGACCAATCTCCCTCATCAAGATAGACACAAAACTCATTTCATTACATTAGAGATACTTGCTCAACCAAGTTTATTACTGCTCTATTCACAATAGCTAGGAAATGGAACCAGCCTACATGTCCATCAACTGATGAGTGGATAATGAAGACATGGCACATTTACACAATGGAGTTATAAGATTTGCAGGAAAATGGATGTCCCAGAAAGCCAAATGTCACATGTTCTCTCTCATATATGAATCCTAGCTACGCATGATTGGACTTCCGTATACGTAGGAAGAAAACTCAGTAGCAGAGGCCAGTAAGCTAAAAAGGAGATATAAAGGGAATAGAAAGGAAGGGAAAGGGTACTTAATAGGATTTCATTGTATATATGTAAGTAGAAGAACAGATTAAGGGGGTGCAAAGTTGTAAGTGAGGTGAGGGGAAGAGATTGAGTAAAGGAAAAGTGGAAGGGAGGGCTAATCAAAATCTAAGAGGACATAAATAAATCATATGGAAACCTACTTTTTTGGACAATGGAATACTTAGGAGCCATAGATTGTTCAGTGCCAAAGTTGAAATACCTTCCAGGGAGTTGTTGGTCAGGTAGGTCCCTAAAGCTGCCAAAGCATTACAGGCCATTGCCAAGGCCCTTGGTTTCCCACCAGGAATAGACAGTAAAACCATATTGCTGAAGACTCCACATATTTGGGCTACAAGGTCACTGAGAAATCCTGCTGGAACTGAACTAAAAACCTCCTCTATGTAGACCAGCTGATAGCTGGGAAGAGCCACACAGCATGCAGTTCAATGAGGGAGGGAGAAATCAGCAGTGAAGATACTCAACAGTGGACCCTGCAAGCCATAGATTTGGTCAGGCAGGCCAAATGAGCCAACAGGTGCAGCAGTGGCACATCTGTTATGGGGGGAATCAACTGCCCTTTAATTGGACTTGGAGCCCACTACCTGGTAGGGAATATATACCTCATACTTAAAACCTACAGTAAGGGTAGTCATGAGCCCTAGTGGTGTGACGTCTGCTGCTGTTTGGCTAACTGTTCTCATCAAATTGCCCAGTAAGCACTTCTCTTAATATTCATACCCATATATTAATGCTACTCTCACTTTTGGTTAGATAACCTTTGCTTTTCAGATGGCAGTGATTTTAGGATTACTCAGAAGGCATCATGGTGCTGAGAAGAAGTGACAGAGGAATAATCAACACTGCAATATCTCTGTCACATCTTCCAAGGCTCAGAGTCCATTGTGGAAGAGGTGGTGGAAAGAATGTAACAGCCAAACTTATAACATGCTTCTCCAGACAAAAAAGGGCCTGGATATCCATGACCTCACAGTGCCTGACACTACCTTCACAAGACCATCATAATAGGAAAAAAGATCATGACATCAAAATAAAAGAGAGACTGAGATGGGGAGAGGATATAATGGGGACTGGAGTTTCAAAGGGGAAAGTGAAGAAGGGAGGGAATTACCATTGGATATTGTTTACAATCATGGAAGTTGTCAATAAAAAATAAATTTAAAGAAATCAAGTGGATCTTATCTATATGGTCAACTATTATATGGATGAACATTGAGCATGAATTAATTTCTTATGCGCTAATTGAAAATTCCACACATATACAAGTTACATGATTTATAGAACAGGAAGACATTGATGAGAACAAGTAGATCTGTAATGTCAGAGACAACTTCTTTCTTTCAGCTGCAACTGTATGAAAGATTACAACCATTGAGATTGGGACAGCTGACCTGCATTGGAACAACAGAAATAATGCAAAGATTTCTGAAGTGGCCTGAATGATGACGGAATGTCCTGTTTTTCAAAGATTGTTTTATTCTCCTCTGGATTAACAACCCCCCCCCCTACACACACACACACCTAGAATTATGTAGTATGAGAAATGTAGGAAAGATAGGGTCATTGAATTGCAACATGGTCTTGTGTTTTGGAAACAGCCATGGGCAGTATGTAGCAGGTTTGCTAGATTGTGTGCATGAAGACCTGATGGTGATTTGAAGATGAATTGTGTGTTGCAGTGGAGACCCAGTGGAGATCCTGGGACCACAACACAGCTGCTCAGGAGAGCTGCTGGCCCTGGATGAAGTTTTCCAGGAATGTGAGTAGCCTAGCTAGAGGGGCGGAATTGGAACTCCAGAGACTCATTGCTGGTTAGTATTATTGGACTTGAAGACTTGACACTGGTTAGTTGTTGGACTTAGAGCTATAGAGTTTGATGTTTGCCCTAGTAATTTCAAATCTTGTATTGTTTGAATATTTCTTTACTATACCCAATGCCATCTTTTGCAGTGTAAGTGTTTATTCTGTGCCATTATGAATCTTTTCTTTTTGTATTATGGCTTAGTTAAAAGATCTTGGACTATGAGGATGTCTGAAAATCATTAGGATTGATAAAAACTATGGGGACTTTTATAGTTTGACTGAATGTATTGTATTTTATATCATGTATGGTTATCAGTTTAGAGAGGGCTGAGGCAGAATATCGTGGTTTGATTCAAGTGTCTGCTATGGACTGAGGTGTTCTGAGTGCTAGGTTTCCCGCTGATGGAGATTTGGGAATTAACACCTCCTGGAGGCAATGTATTGTTGGGGATGTACTTATGTGTATTGTTGTAGTCAGGTTTGCATTGCTGGCAGAAATCACCAAACCAAGAGCATCTCGTTGGTTAAAAAGAAAAAAAAAAAAAAAAGGTTTATTTTGTCTTTTAGACTGGAGGTGACATTCATGATGGCAGGGGAAAAACAATGGCATGAGCAAAGGGTGGACATCATTGCCTGGCCAACATCAGGTGGACAAAAGTTATAGGAGAGTGTGCCAAACACTGGCAGTATACTACCCATAAGCCTTCCACCAACAATACACTGCCTCCTGGAGAACCTAGCATTCAGCACACCTAAGTTTATGGGGTCACCTGAATCAAATCACCACATTTCACCCCTGGTACCCATAAACTGATAGCCATACATAATATAAAATACAATGCATTCAGCCCAACATTAAAAGTCCCCATAATTTTTATGAATCACAATTATGTTCAAACATCCCCATAACCCAAGGCCTTTTATCTGAGCCATAAATTAAAAAATAATTCCCCCAAAAAACCATAATGGCACAGAATAAACACACACACTACAAAAGATGGCACTGTTCAAACCAATGAAATATTCAATTAATACAAGATTTAAATAGGGCAAAGATCAAACTTTGTAGTTCCACACCTAACAACTCTAGTCAGTGACAAATCTCCAAGCCTCATAATTCTAACCAGCAACAAGTCTCTGGAGTTTCAATTCTGCCCCTCCAGCTAGGATACTCACACTCTTGGAAAAATTCTTCTGAGGCCAGTAAATTTCCTTAGCAGCTATCTCATGGTCTCAGCCTTTCCACTGGGTTTCCACTGTGATCTATGGTTCAACTTCATAGTTCCATTGGGAACTATGCATCTAGCATCTAGCAAGCTTGCTTCACACTACCCATGGCTATTTCCAAAACACAAGAATGTATTGCAAACTCAATGATCCTTTCTTTTCTGTCTTTCTTATACTCCCCAATACTAGGTAGGGGGCCAATTTCTTAATCCAGGGGGCAATAAAGCAGACTTTGGAAAACAGGACACTCCTTGTACATTCAGACCCCTTTGAAAGAGTCTACAGTCCCAATGAAAATCAGGTGGCCCAATATCAATGGTTGTAATCTCTCATACAATTGCACCTGAACAGGCAGCAGTTTTGGCCTAATGGTTTCTTTTCAGAGAAAAATCCTTCTGCTCATATCAGTCCATTTCTATGTAATGCAACCCTGCACAAATTCTCAGAACAAAGACATAACAGCAAGCGTCTCACACAAACTGCTTCTAGCCCAGTCTAGATAAAGCTCTTTCTTACCCTCATAAACTACACCTCATAGTCCATATTTCTTACTGCATTCAGATCTTTCAACTCTGGCGAGAATAGTCCATCAAACTGTACTTATAGCAATGAAAGGTGTTTCTTAGGCCAAGGTTTCAAAGCCTCCCACATTCCTCTTGAACATCAGCACCAAAGGGCCAAAGCTAAACATTCAGGTGTCTAGCAGTGCCACTTTTGGTACCAACTTAACTGGTGTAGTCAGGTTGGCATTGCTGGCAGAACTCAGCTGACCAAGAGCAGCTCGTGGAAAAAAAAAAAAAAAGTTTATTTTGGCTAACAGACTTGAGGGGAATGTCCATGATGGCAGGAGAAAAGAGTGGCATGAGCAGAGGGTGGAAATCACTGCCTGGCCAATGTCAGGTGGATAAAAGGAATAGGAGTGTGCCAAACCAGGGGAAACTGGCTATAATATACAAAAGACTGTCCCCCCTAAATACACTGCCTCCAGGAGGCATTAATTCTCAAATCTCCCTCAGCTGGAAACAGCATTCAGAACACTTCAGTTTATGGGGGACACTTGAATCAAACCACAGCAGGGATGATAGACAGTTTCCATTTGCTTTAGTTGGGGACTCTTCTGTTGCTGTTGTCCACCTGATGTTGGTGAGTAGGTGATGTCCACCTCTGCTATCATGGAGCTTCCCCTTGAGTCTAACCCAAAATAAACCCTGGGTTGGGTGATTTCAGCCAGCAATGTGAACCTGACTGAAACACCGTGTAAAGCTACATTTCCAATGCATATGGAGGCCACGAAGTAGCTGGAGGTCCTAGAATGTCCTTTCTCTCTATCTTCTTCCCTCTCTTATTCACATAAATATAAATGAAATATTTTTTAAAAATTAAATTGAACAGATTAAAGTGAAATATGAAGATAGTGGATTGATTTTTGTGTAACAAGTATGTGTACTGAATATTTTCCTATAAAAATTACCAATTCTAGGTATTGTAAAATAACATTTCTGCTAACTTTTCAAAACTAAAATTTATAGAGCACGGATACATAAGATAATTAGCCCAAATACTTAAATTCTTACTTTGATATTAAGCCCTGACAAAGCATGAAGAAAACCAACTCTAATCTTCATAGGTATGCAAAGGAAAAATGTTCAAATGGAATACATCAAATACTATAGAGCAGTGTTTTGAAATAATCATATACAGTCATATGTCACATAATGAGATTTAAGTCAACCAAGGACCACACAAATACTGCAGCTGTCCTAAAACATTATAATAATGCTAAAAATATTCTTATTACTTAGTTATCTCACAATGCCATCATTTCTTAGAACTATGCATTAGTCCAATATTTGTGGGGATGCTGGTATAAAAACCCTTAAATAATAATAATAACAATAAAATTATGTCATTGGTTTATATATTTATTATTCTATACTTCCTACTATTATTTAACTGTGTAGCTCTTCTATTTGTAAAATAATGCCTGCCAAGTTATGCCTGCAGCAGACCCCAACACCTGGCATTTCCTGTGTACCATGGTTTGCTTCAGAAGACCAAGTACAGTGACTGCCCTATCTCACCCACTGTGCCCAGTAAAGCTTACACAATGACCACATTGCCTCAAGATACATTTCTCGGTTTGTGTTCTGATGTCAAGTAGTATGGCTGCATTAAGACAGTGTGGAATTTGGGGAAATCAATTTAGGATGGCTAAATATTTGGGAACCTGATGATGCTATACGTCTTTTTTGTTGTTGTTGTTGTTGTTTATTTTTAAGTTAATTTATTAGTTTTCTTTTCAGCAAATACAGGAAGTTTGGTACCATTGTTTAGGCTCATCCATGACCTACCCCCTCCCAATGGACTCTCCTTGTTGATGTAAATGGGTCGTGAATTGTGGAGTTAGCCCACAGTTATTGGTATGATAAATGTCTCTGCATATCATGACACAACATGTGATTCTGACATTCTTTCTGGCCCCTCTTCCACAAAATTTCCCTGAGCCATGTTGGGTTCATTTTTGGTCTGCTTCAGTGCTGAGGTGTTGGGGGCCTCTGGGTCTCTGGCTCTCTGATTTGGTAGGAGTTGATTTTTCTCTGTGTTGGTCTCCTTCCCCTTTGTGTTGGTATCCAGTTCACCCTTGCTTGTTTTGCCATTTTTCCTTAGATTCAGTCGGCCCCTTTTGAGGTATGTTGGGGCAGCTCTCTCCTTAGGATTTGTATCTATCTGAAAAAGAGAAGCAGATTCTCCAATGAAGAGTAAGTTAGCACCCAGGAAATTGAGATAACACTTTTTTATAGAGAGTTTAATAGGTGTAGGCCCTCTTGTACCCCATGATTGATGGTAGCTTGATATTGGAGAGTGGGCTTATGTTTGCATATGGTTTTGACTTGTTTCCCAGCTCCAGCTATGGGTCCCATACCACTGAGGGGATCAGTTAGCCAAATCAAGAGCAGTTGGTTCCCCACCATGGCTGTATGCCACTATTGCACTTGTGTGGGCATCACACCAGGTTATTTGTAGTTAATTAGGTTAGACCATGAGTTGCTTGGACAGATATTGTTCATTTCCCCCAGTCGCCCATGTAGCACCTTCTGGCACTAGACATGCTGACTATCTGGGGATTGACTCTGTCCTGGCCTCCAGCCATACCATTCCATTTACTTGTCAGCTGCATATGGAGTCTTCAGCAATAGGATCTTACCACTGACCTTTGGAGGGTCATCAAGTACTCTGAGGAAGGCTGTCATTGTTTTAGGAAACCTTGTAGGTTTCTCTGATCAAAAGCTCATTGTGGGGCTGGAGAGATGGCTTAGCGGTTAAGCGCTTGCCTGTGAAGCCTAAGGACCCCGGTTCGAGGCTCTGTTCCCCAGGTCCCACGTTAGCCAGATGCACAAAGGGGCGCACACATCTGGAGTTCGTTTGCAGAGGCTGGAAGCCCTGGCGCGACCATTCTCTCTCTCTCCCTCTATCTGTCTTTCTCTCTGTGTCTGTTGCTCTCAAATAAATAAAAAAAAAAAAAAAAAAAAAGCTCATTGTGAATGATAGCCCTATGCTGGTAGTAGAGAAGGGGAGAAAATATTTGCAGGTTATCCAACTGATAGAGGCCAATCTCTAGAATTTACAAAGAACTCAAAATTCTAAACAATAAGAAGACAAACACCTCACTCACAAAATGGGGCACAGAGTTGAACAGGCAGTTCACAGAGGAAGATATACAAATGGCAAACACACACTTAAGAAAATGTTCATCATTCCTAATCATCATAGAAATGTGAATTAAAACAACTATGAAATTCCACCTTACCCCAATAAGGATAGCCAACATTAAAAAATCAAATGAAAATAAATTCTGGCAAGGATGTGGAGAAGCAGGAACACTCATTCACTGTTGGTGGGAATGTAGGATGGTACAACCAATTTGGAAAGCAATATGGAGACTCCTGAAAAAGCTGATTATAAAGATACCAACAGACCCAGTTATACCCTTACTGGGCATCTACCCTAAAACCTTCAAACCACAGGCTAGAGAGATTTGCTCAACCATGTTTGTAGCAGCTCAATTCATAATAGCTAAAAGCTGGAATCAACCCAGATGTCCATCACTAGAAGAATGGATAACTACGATGTGGTATACAGCAGTAAGAAAAAAATGACACAAAGAAATTTGAGGAAAAATGGTTGAACCTGGAACAGATCATTCTCTGTGAACTTATCCAATCACAGAAAAAAAATCAACACATAGTCTCACTCATCTATAACACCTAACCTGAATCTACCCAAGATACTTTACATACCCAGCAAGCACCTCATGGACTAGACAATAAGATGGATGGGAGGGCGGGGAAGGCATTGAAGGGGTGGGAAACGCTAATCTGGACCCAAACGACAATGGTACCATAAAATTCTACTTCATAAAAGGCAGACCAAATGGCTGAACCTTCACTAGACCCTTACAGGAAATACCTGAACCACAAGACACTGGAGAGGGTTGGATCAAGACTAACCTAAATCTTCTACATCTTCCCTCCTTCCCTCTCCCCCTCCCCCTCTCATTTTTTTATTTAATAAATAAGTTTAAAAATAATTTTAAATTAGGAATTATCCAAGATATTATACATGTAGATAATAAATAAATTGAAACTTTAGATTAGCACCATAAAAATAAGAGTCAAATGGATTTTATTTGTGAATCAACAGTAATGCAAACTGCATAGGAATTTTTATGAAATCCTAACTCCATAGCAGAAGTTTATTTTCTGTTTTCTCTAAAATAAATGATGTTTCTATGGAAAAAAAGAGCCATATTTGAAAGGGGATTGGACTTGACATACTTTTATTAAAATTATTATTCCATGGTTAGAAACAGAGACTCTGAGAAAACATGTTGACACTATGTGTGCCTGGAATGCAAGGAGCAAGATCACACAGGATTCTGGTTTTCCAAGTCATACTGAAAATTTTAAGTTATTTTTATGAACATTCTTTTCAACAATGACTCAAATCTTACATCATTTTTATTTGAAGAAAATCCATTTATACTTCTTGCCTTATTAACAAATGTATTCAATACCCAAAACATAAGCAATTTCAAAGTACTCTATCAAGTTTCATTAACTTCAGAAATCAGTCTTCACTGTGTTCCTAATTGTTTTATGCAGAAGCACTTCTTATAGCCAATAGCCATGTAAAATGTCAAAAACATCCCCATACTTTTATGATAGGGATGATAATACATTACTTTTTATAAAGTGATCTTTGAGATATTGTTAAGAATGGGGGCATATTCTTCCTCCTCAGCTCACTCTTATCCCAACAGAAACAGTAGTTTTGGTTTGTGTGCTTATAAAGAGAATTCACACACACCAGGGTTTGAGTAAAGCAAGCAATTAAGTCTTATTTCAGCCACTGAGAAAGCAAAAGTACATCTGGCAAAGTGAGGAGAAGACCCAGCTGAGAGACAGCAGCAAATAGTTCTCTCTGGTGTCTGGACTTTTAAACTTGCTCCACCATTTCTGCTCACTTTTCTCACCCCAGTGTAATGTTGTGGGGGGGAGTCTCTTTCTTTGAGCAGACATACTTTCTTAGAAACCCATTTATATTTTGTTATCAGATACATAAATATGCTTAAATGATGCAGTGTAGTTACCTTTAAGCTGCTGGGAAAATACAAACAAACATACACAAATAAGACTGCTGACCAAAAGTTGCTAAGGGCAGGAAAGGGGTTATTTCAGGTGACAGTCTTGAGGGGAAGTTTCATGATGGCAAGGAAAGAATGGTAGCACAGAAGCTAGATATCATCTCTTGCCACAAAAGCTGGAGAAAACAGCAAGAGTGAACTAAGCTCTGGCACTGAAGAAGCACAGCTGTAACACCCTGAAACTTGACCCCAGCAACATACCTCCGCCAGCAAGTTTACACCTATCAAATTGCTACCAGCTGGGGATTAGGTATTCTAAACACTGGAAGCCATGAAGGTCATTACACACTGCAGCCACCACTGTGTGCATACTCGTAAAGTTGAGCAATTTACTGAAAGGAAGGGCAATGCTGCCCTGCTCATACTCTTCAGGAAAGGGCTGAATGGGAGCTGCCCACACCTCTCCCCGCAGGGTTTCATGGGAGGTGTCCATTTCCTTAGGGAAGGGCTTCATGGGAACCTCCCATAACCTCACAGAAGCGTTTCATGGGAGCTGGCCAAAATCTGCTTATACTTAATTTTACCTCAAAAGCCTGTCATACATCTCATCGGGTCATTTTGGCTATCTCATGCCCAGCTTCAAGATTTCTTATTTCTCCTCCTCATTGTTTCTGAACTCACCATTTTAAAACTAGCAAAGCCATCTCTTTTTTATATTTTATTTCTTTGAGAGAGAGAGAGAGAGAGAGAGAGAGAGAGAGAGAGAGAGAGAGAGAGGGGTGGGGGGGAGGGAGGGAGGGAGATACAGGGAGAATGGATGCGCCAGGAACTCTAGCCCCTGCAAACAAACCACAGACACATGTGCCATCTGCTGCACCTGGATTAGGTGAGTCCTGGCAAATCAAACCTGGGTCTTTTGGCTTTGCAGGCAAGTGTCATAACTGTTTAAGCCATCTCTCCATCCTAATATCATGTTTTATAAATAAATTTTTGTTTAAATTTGAAACTGTAAATATAGTTAATTCAGTATTTGGGAAATGGCCTAATTGACCAGTCTGAGTAAATTGTCTTGTTAGAAGTAAGTCTGACATTGTATTGAATAGGCATGTTACTATGCGTCTCAGCGAAAGCCTTCTTACTTTGTAGATACATGTCAAGGATAGAAACACGCTGTGGAAGTCCCTTTCCCTTAACCATCAGTTAGGATGTTCTCTCCTTTGGTATACTTTTAGTTGTCTTGCATTTTTTTGGCAATAATCATATAAAGTTAAGTTCCCAGGGGAAAAAATAAAAATAGAAAAAGGAACCATGCTTGTGTTAAAGATTTTACAAGGTCAAAAGGTTAAACTTTATGATTATGGGTAGGTACAATGTTGCAGATCAGGGACAAATTACAGACAATAAAACATGATAATTCCCTCCCCTACTTTCCCCTTCACAAATCCACATACCATAATATCCCCCCTCTTTTTCCATTAGTCTATTTTTTTTTTTAATTTTGATATCATCATCCTTTCCTCCAATTATGAGAGTCTTATGAAGGTAGTGGTAAGCACTGTGAGGTCATGGATATTGAGGCCAATTTCTGTCTAGATAATCACATTGTATAGAACTTGACATGGTGATGTAGCCTGTAATCTTTTCATTTGAGAAGCTGAGGCAAGAGGCCCCATAATGAAATTCTATATCAATACCAAAAGCAAACAAAATCAACCAAACAAGTAAAAAATTGGAGGGTGGAGAAACACCCACATGTCTTCCCACCCTAAGGCAGTGTGTTTGATTTTTAACCTGCTAAATGAACAAGTGAGGCCATAAGAAGAGATTAAAAAACACAATAGAAAAAGTTTATGTATCTTAAAATTTCCAGAAACGTGGTGTGATGCTCCAATCAGTACCACAAGCAAAAATTCCAGTGTCTGTTAGAGGGCAGGCAGAAATGACAACTACATTTATGGGAATTCCTCTGGAAGGATGGAGAGGGTAAATTAATGGTTTATAGGAGGGTAGTTTGAATAATTCAGACAGGCTTTGAGTTATAGGGATCATCCCTAGTTGTCTGGTACCTACCTGTGTTTGGGAGGATGAAAGTAGAGAAATATTGATGTATGAAGTATAGGTCAGGAATATTCCACATGCATTTCAAAGGAATGCACTAGCCTTAACTATACTCCTGCAGGGCAATTTTTCTTCAGTGAGGTTTTCTTAAGAAGTCAAAGCATCATTGGAGACATAAATTTTAAAGTTAACAATATATAATACATTAGTGTAAAATTTGGTGATGCTGGAATAATGTCATTAGTTTGTGGGAGAAGGAGGAAAGCTGTGAAGAGTGAGATGGAAGAGAGACAACAGACCTTGGGTTTCATAAACTGTTACCACATTGCTAAGCAAATATTTCACAAAGAAATACAACTTCCTGCGACTTAGCAAGGTACTTGGGTTAAAACTCTTTGCCATATATTCATTTGAAATTCAGACATAAATCCAGGATGATAAATCTCCTACTTTAAAGAGCATGAATTTGGAAACCTATAAACATTCCCAGTACAGGCTGAATTTAATATGTACCCAGTGGTATATAGCTATTATTCTTTATTCTGCCAAAGTCCATAGAGTTTTCTGAGTCAACACTAATTATCCTCCTCAGAAAGGCAAATAAACTTGAGGGATAACTTTCAATGTAACATTCCAAAGGAGATTTCCTTCTATCAGTGGTCTTTAACTAACACAAATCATTGATAATCTCTTTCATGTCCTGTAATTTTATTGTTTCAGTCACACTCATTATCATTAATCCAACATTTAATCATGTGTTCTAGAACCATGTCTTTCTTATGAAAAAAAACTTCAATTAACATATTTCATTATTTGTGGAGGATTTTCAAAAATTATTTGTTGAAAGAACCTGCAAATTAACTGAATCTTAGCAAAATCTTGTTTCATTAATATTATTTAACTTGTCACTTACTATTCAGATTTTATCTTATGAGTTTTAAAGGAATATGAATGAATTTGCTCCAAATTCATAACCACACCACCTTCATCATGGAAACAAAATTTAAAATTATATTATTGACTATACTAAATTTAAAAATGTGTGTAAATATAAAAAAAAACTTTCAGAATGTTCAAGTAGAATAGATATGATAACTTCACTTGTAATTATAAACCCCCTAATCTACACAATAAAATAAATGCTTAATTTTTTAAGAGTTCCAAGTCTTTCTTACTTCATAGTCTATTGTTTTAAACCTTCATTAAATTTGTATTCCCTCAAGTCAAAGTTTCTTTAGAAACATAGTATCTATTTCTTTTGTTTCTCATTAGCATATGTTTATTTTATAACAATGGTTTTCATAGTGACATTTTCATACATATAAATAATATATTTGTCATTTATTCTTATTACCATCTCTTGTCTCCCCTCCACTCTTGGTAATCTTCATCCTGTTCCAACATTTACTTTCATTATGGAAAAAAAAAAATCCAAAAAATAACCATTGTGACATTTTGAGATTCATAAGGAATAACAATACATGGATATCTTATCAGGGACTATACACTAAAGAAAGTGTCTCTGAAATTTCCAGTCAAGATGGTGGCCCCTTAAGTCTGCATTAGCCCCTGAGGTAATATCAGACAAGAGTTGTGGGATCTCTGGTATGAGTAGGTCTTAGCAGACCTTGACTGTGCAGGTGTAGGGGGAGGGTCTTATTGGGAAGCTACTGATTCCCTTGCTTTCAGTTAGGCCACTACGTCCTCAGGGCCCCTCACCATTTGCTACATCTGCCTCTACAACCAAGTTCTCCTGCTGAGCTCCCTACAGATGGTCCTGAATTCCCCCCTCCCCCCCGCCTTGGCCTAGGCCCCTACTTCTCCAACCAGGTTTACTGGTGATACTGGCAGGAAGCCCTGAGGGTGCCCCTCATCCTGCTCATATCTCTCTATCACCAACCAATTTCCCAGCCTGAACAGGTATCACAATGCCCACAGTTGGCCTGAGACTGCCCCTCAGCTCATCATGCCCTTCTCACTCTGTCCCAATTCACAACCCCTCCATACCTGGTGTTACCTTCATGTTCCCATTGGGTGTGCCCCTTAGGCAACACATCTATCTCAGGCACCAGTCAGCTTCCTGTTTAGGCCAGGTCTGAGGAGCCCAGCAACCCCCAATTCCTCAAACCCACCCACTTAGGGCATCACCTCAGACCCAGAAGGGGAGGAAATGAACATCTGGCAACTATCTGCCAGGAAGAACCAGTGAATCCTCCATAATCTACCCAGCTGGTTCCAGGAGGGGAGGAAGGGAAAGACACAGGTGAGACCACGATAAAGCCTATACCTCACCTTTGCTACTGAGCACTAGTCCAGAGTTCCTGGTGCACATTTGTCCTCCATAATTTAGATATTCCTAAATATAAAGGTACCACATGCCTATTCTATTAAAACACAAAACAGAACACTCACTGAAGACAGCACAAGGGAAAATTCTTACCACCTCTTTAATTAAATTAGGTGGCCACACTGACATGTGTAGACACCAATGCTGAAAAGGCAACATTCATCAACAGAGGAATCTCCAACAAGGCTGCCTAGTCCCACAATGGAACTCTCCAATGAAAGCATAGAGGAAGCAATAAGAATAGAATCCCAAAAGGAAAACACAACAGGCAATGTGACCCTAACCAAGTGAATTGTAGGTCTGGAACCATATCAATAATAAATAAATAAATAAATAAAATACAGAACTCACATAAATGAAATGCACTCATCAGTCTTCACTTACCTTAACCTGATTAATGAAAAATCAGAGACCTCAAAAGAGAGATAAATGAACTAAAGGTGAACCCAAAAACAGAGGATCTCAAAAATCACCTGGCTAAGATTAATGAAGACATGATTAAATATAAGAATAAATACAGAAGTTCATGAAGAAAATAAAAATATGACCTGAGACTTCTGGCCAAGATGGCGCCTGCCTAGCTATGCTGCAAATCCTGGGAAAAGAAAGGCAAGACATTAAGAGTTCACAGGTCTTTTAAGGGACAGCAATCTCCAATAGATTGTCAGTGGGAAGGCACGGGGTGGGGGGGACAGGGAATCACTGATCCTCTCCTGGGCCAGGAACCCACCCCTCCCCCCAAATAGCCGCCATGTCCACTGTTGCTGGTGCTGCTGCCACAAACTGATTGATCCCTATGTGCAGAAGCTTAGACTGCTCCACACAGTCGCCAACTTACTGCTCCAGCCACTGTGCATTCAGTGACTCCTGGCAATAACAGGGAATCGTGATTCCCTCAGGAGCAGGTATCCCACCCCTCCCCGTATCCACAGCGCAGCTGTGAGCAGATCAATCCCTGCATGGGAAGTTTAGACAGCTCCGCCCACTTGCTCACTTAGTGCTCCTGCCACTGAACTTTCAGAGAGCCCAGTCCCACAGCTACAGCCACACAAGCTCTGTGTCTCTGGTCTAGAATTAATAGATAAGAAATTGGAAGGCATTCAAAGAGAGTTAAGAGATATAAGGGAGAGTGAAAAAAAAAAAAAAAAAGAAGAAGAAGACCTTAAAAATCAGCTGGCCATGCAAAATGAAGACATAAAGAAATACAAGGATGAATTCCAAGAAGCATCAAGAAAATCAGAAAATGATGTGAAAGGGAGATTGACAGAGGGATGGTAATTATACATAGAAGAGTAGAAAATGCAAACTTAATTGAACAAGTCCAAAACTCTCTAGAAGCTCTCAAGACTACAGTCATCCAAGTGGAGAATAGAAACTCTGATCTGGAAGACAAAATGAAAGAAACAGTTCAAGAGTTCAAAAATTTCAGTAAGTTCAAAAGTTCCTATGAACAGAACATGAGGGAAATGTGGGATACACTTAAATGTGGGATACACTTAAATATATCTGGATCATTGGAATACCAGAAGGTTCAGGCCAAAGGCATGGAGAACTTATTTAACAAAATAATTGAAGAAAACGTTCCCAGCCTCTTAAAAGAAAGGCCTATCAAGATACATGAAGCAACAGAACGCCAAACACACTGGACCAAAGGAGAAACTCTCCAAGACATATTGCCATTAAGACTCTAAACATTGACATCAAAGAGAAAGTCCTAAAAGCAGCTAAGGAAAAACAGCACACCACTTTCTAAGGTAACCCCATCAGAATTACTTCAGACTTCTCAATGGAAACCCTGAAAGCTAGAAGGGCTTGAAATGAAACACTGCAAATTCTAAGAACCTATGGCTTCCAACACAAACTACTCTACACAGCAAACATATCCCTCATAATAGATGGTGAAAGAAAAACTGTCCATGACAAAACTCAGCCTTACAATTATATGTATACAAAACCAAACCTACAGGGAGTAATTTAGGAAATTCTCCACAGAGAAGAAACAAATAATCAAACTCAAATGCCTACAAGAAGCAGATCACAATAACCAAACTCAAAGTAGGCACAAAAAATTTCAAAGTCCATGGAAACACCAACACACATCTACCACCACAATATGGCAGGGATCAAATCAAATCTCAAAGTCATTACCCTAAATATTAATGGCCTTAATTGCCCCATCAAGAGACACATGCTAACAGGATGGATAGAAAATTAGACCCCTCAATCTGTTGCCTTCAAGAAACCCACCTCACCACTAAAGACAGACACCTCCTTAGGGTGAAAGGGTGAAAAACAATATTCCAGGCAAATGGGAATAAGAAACAAGCAGTCATAACTATATTAATATCGGATAAAATAGACTTCAAACCAAAAATAATTAAGAAAAGGACAAAGAAGGCCACTTCCTACTTATCAAGGGAACAATCAAACAAGAGGATATAACAATCATAAATCTGTATGCACCAAACACAGCGGCACCACAGTTCATAAAACAAAACCTAATTGACAATAAAGCAGAAATGACCACCAATACCATCATAACTGGGGACTTCAATACACCATTATCAGTAATGCACAGATCATCCAAACAGAAACTCAACAGGGAAATAAGAGAGCTCAACAAAACCATAGATCACTTAGACCTAACAGACATCTACAAAATTTTCCATCCCAGATCCACAGACTACACATTCTTCTCAGCAGCCCATTTAACACTCTCTAAAATAGACCAAATACCGGGTCACAAAGACTGCCTCCATATATTTAGGAAGATTGGCATAATTCCCTGCATGATATAAGATCACAATGCTATATTGCTAGAAATCAACAATGAAAGACCCCCCAAGAATCCCAATGGCACCTGGAAACTGAACAGCACACTTTAAAACCATAAGTGGATAGTGGATGAAACAAAAAATGAAATTACAAAATTTCTGGAATTGAATGACAATGAGAACACATTATACCAAAACTTATGGGACACAATGAAGGCAGTCCTCAGGGGACAATTCATAGCACTCAATGTCTAAATAAAAAAGACAGAAAGATCCCAAATCAATAACCTAACCATCCACCCAAAGGCACTGGAAAAATAAGAAAAATCCAACCCAAAGAGCTCCAGAAGGAAAGAAATAATTAAAATCACAGCAGAAATTAATGAATTGGAAACCAAGGAAACAATTAAGACAATTGACAAAACAAGGAGCTGGTTCTTTGAAAAAATAAACAAGATTGACAAACTCCTGGTCAATTTAATCAAGGAAAAAAAACAAAAAACAGAAGCTTCAAATTAACAAAATTCAAAATGAAAAAGGACAGATCACAACAGACATAAGTGACATTTGGAGAATCATCAGGACTTATTTCAAAAACCTGTACTCCACAAAACTGGATAATGTGGAGGAGATAGATAAATTCCTAGATGCATACCATCTATCAAAGATAAACCCAGAGCAGAGAAATCACCTCAATGAAGCCATCACACTCATGGAGATTGAAAAAGTAATAATAATAATATAAAAAACTCCCCAGAAAGAAGACTCCAGGATGAGATGGCCTCTCAGCTGCATTCTATCAAACCTTCATGGAAGAACTCAAACCAATCTTCCTCAAACTGGGCCACAAAATTGGAGAACAGGGAAAGTTACTCAATTCCTTGTATGAAGGTAATATCACCCTAATTCCAAAACCAGGCAAAGATGACACAAGAAAAGAAAACTACCGGCCTATTTTCCTGATGAACTTATATGCAAAGATCCTGAACAAAATCCTCACGATCTGAATCCAACAACACATCAGAAGCATTTTCCACCTTGACCATGTGGGATTTATCCCAGGAACACAAGGGTGGTTCAAATTACGGAAATCTGTCAATGTAATACCAACAATAAACAAGGTTAAACATAAAAACCATATGATCATTTCGATAGATGCAGCAAAGACCTTTGACAAGATACAACATCACTTCATGTTCAAAACGTTGGAGAGAAATGGCATGTTTGGTTCATATCTTAACATAATAAAGGCAATGTATAAAGCTCGGAAGGCCCAAATAATACTTAATGGAGAGGGACTGGAGGAATTCCCATTAAAATTAAGAACAAGACAGACTTGTCCTCTCTCACCTCTGCTTTTCAATATACTACTGGAAGTCCTAGCTCAAGCAATAAGACAGGAGAAGGAAATAAAAGGGATACAATTTGGAAAGTAAGAAGTTAAGTTAGCTCTATTCATTGATGACATGATTGTATATGTAAGAGACCTGAGAGACTCCATCCCAAAACTCCTGAAGGTGATTAACTCCTATAGCAAAGTAGCAGGATAAATAATCAATGCACAAAAATCAGTAGCCTTTCTACATACAAATGACAAATATACTGAGAAAGAAATAGGGGACATAGTCCCATTTTAAATAGCAACAAAAAATAAAATACCTTGGAATAACATGAACTAAGGATGTGAAAGATCAATACAATAAATAGATAAAAATACTCAAAAAAGAAATTGAGGAGCACTTCAGAAAATGGAAAGACCTCCCATGCGCCTGCATAGGCAGAATTAACATGGTGAAGATGACAATCATAAGAAAGGAAATATACATATTTAATACAATTCCAATTAAAATCCCTACAGTGTTCTTCAAAGACAGAAAAACTGATCTCAAATTTCATATGGAAAGGCAGAAGACCTCGCAAATCCAAACATATTCTCAGCATAAGAAATATCTCTGTAGGCATCACCATACCTGATCTAAAGCTATATTACAAAGCCATAGTAATAAAAACCGCATGGTACTGGCATAAAAACATGAGTATAGACCAATGGAATAGACTTGAGGACCCGGACTTTGGGTTGAGCAACTATAGCTACTTGATACTTGACAAAGGCTGGAAAAACACAACATCTTCAACAAATGGTGCTGGACAAACTGGATAACCATATGCAGGAAACTGAAACTTGATCCACACATTTCACCATGCCCTACACTGCAACCCAAATGGATCAAAGACATGAATATAAGACCAGAAACTAGAATACTACTGGAAGAATATTTAGGAAGTAATTTCCATGATATAGGAATGGAAAGACTTCCTGAACATAACCCCAGTAGCTCACCATCTTAAACAGTCACTCAACCAATGGGATCACATGAAGCTGAAGAGTTTATTTTACAGACAAGAATACAATAAGCAAAGACAACAAATTACCCACAGAATGGGAGAAAATATTTGCCGATATACAACTGATAGAGGCCTAATCTCTAGAATCTACAAAGAACTCAAATATCTAACGGTAAGAAATGAAACACCCCACTCACAAAATGGGGCAAAGAGCTGAACAGGCAGTTCACAGAGGAAGATATACAAATGGCAAACACACACTTAAGAAAATATTCATCATCCCTAATCATCAGAGAAATGAAAATTAAAACAACTATGAGATTCCACCTTACACCAATAAGGATAGCAAACATCAAAAAATCAAATGAAACTAAATGCTGATGAGGATGTGGAGAAGCAGGAACACTTATCCACTGTTGGTGGGTATGTAGGATGGTACAACCACTTTGGAAAGCAATATGGAGACTCCTGAAAAAGCTGACTATAGAGATATCAACAGACCCAGTTATTCCCTTACTGGGCATCTGTCATAAAATCTTCAAACCACAGGCCAGAAAGATTTGCTCAACCATGTTTGTAGCCGCTCAATTTATAATAGCTAAGCACTGAAATCAACTCAGATGTCCATCACTAGAAGAATCTACACAGTGGAATTCTATACAGCAGTAAGAAAAAAATGACACTATGAAATTTGGGGAAAAATGGGTCAACCTGGAACAGATCATTCTCAGTGAACTTACCCAATCACAGAAAAAAAAAAATTACTACATAGTCTCACTCATCTACATCACCTATCCTGAGTGTACTCAAGATACGTTACATACCCAGCAAGCATCTCCTAGACTCGACACTAGGATGGATGGGGAGGGAGGAGAGGGCATTGAAGGAGTTGGAAACACTTATCTAGACCCAAAAAGCAATGGTACCATAAATTTCTACTTCCTAAAATGCAGACCAAATGTCCGAACCTTCCCCAGGCCATGATAGGGAACACCTGAACCACAAGACACTGGAGAGGGTAGGATCAAGGCTAACATTAATCTTCTACTTCTTCCCTCCTTCACTCTCCATCTCCCTCTCCCTCTCTCTCTAACTCTTGTATATTAGTAATAGTTTTCCTCACTTTTTTTGTGGGCACTCCCAGTACCAGCATGGTGCAATGAGCTTTTGAGTACAGAGACCTACATGGTTTCCTGAAAGACAGACAGATTTCTTTCAGAGTACTTGATGACCCACCAAAGGTTAATGGTCAGACCCTACTGCTGAAGACACCATATGCAGTTGACACATAAAATGGAATGGCATGGCTGCAAATACACTCAGTTTGGTACCATTATTAGGCTCATCCGTGACCTAGCCCTTCCCCATTGGCCCTTCCTTGTTAAGGTATATGGTCTAACCTACTTAGCAGCAAATAACCTGTTGTGATGCCCACATACATGCAATAATGGCACACAGCCATGGTGGGGGAACCAACTGCTCTTTATTTGGCTAACTCATCCCCTCAGGGGTACATGACTGATAGCTGGAGCTCAGAAACAAGGCAGAAATATATCCAAACATAAGCCCACTCTCCAATATCAAGCTACCATCAATCATGGGCTACAAGAGGGCCTAAACCTATTAAATTCCCTATTAAAAAAAGTAAGAGTTATCTCCTTTGTCCTGGTGCTAACTTACTCTGTTGGAAAATCTGCTTCTCTTTTTCAGATAGATGTAGATCCTAAGGCGAGAGCCATCCCATCATACCTCAAAAGGGCCCCTGCTGAAACTAAGAAAAATTGGTGAAACGAGCAAGGGTGCTGTTTTTCTGATGAATCGGATACCAGCACAGGGGGGAAGGAGACCATCACAGAGAAAAATCAACTCCTACCAAATCAGAAAGCCAGAACCTCAGAGGCCCCCAACACCTCATCACTGATGCAGACCACAAAGGAACCCAACACGACTCAGGGAAATTTTGTGGAAGAGGGGGCGGAAAGAATGTCAGAGGCACATGTTGTGTCATGATATGCAGAGACATTTATCTTACCTATAACTGTGGGCTGACTCCACAATGCATGACCCATATACCTCAACAAGGAAGGGCCAATGGGGAAGGGGTAGGTCATGGATAAGCCTAATAATGGTACCAAACTGACTGTATTTGCTGATTACAAATCTAATTAATAAAAATGTGCTTAAAAATATGACCCAAAATTAGAACTTGAAAAATGGATGGATACTATACAGATAAATGCAACAGAAAATGCACACAATATAGAGCTTGTGAAAACCTCTCTAGAAACACTCAGTAACAGAGTGATTCATGTGGAGGACAGAACCTCAGAGATGAAATACAAGGTAGAAGAAACAGTTTTGAAGTTGAAAATTTTTGACAAGTCTAAAAAAGATGAGGAAACTGTGGGATACACTAAAATTAACTAACCTTCAAATCATGGGCATACCAGAAAGGGAAGAAACTCAGAGAAAATACATGAAGAACTTATTCAACAAAATTATTGATGAAAACTTTCCCACCCTCTCAGAAAAGAGACCCATCCAGATACAAGAAGCTTACAAAAGTCCAAACAGACCAGAATAATGAAGAAACTCTCCAAGGTACATCATAAAACTCTAAACAACAATGGAAAATATAGAGTGCCAAAAACAGTAAGAGAGAAACACTTCATTGTGTGCAAAGGAAATCCCATCACAACTACTTCATATGTCTCAATGGAAACCCTGAAAGCCAGAAAGACCAGGAATAGCACACATCAAAAACTAAAAAGACATTGTCAAGTACATTTTGTTTTATGAACTCTGGTGCCCCTGTGTTTGTTGCATAAAGATTTATGATTGTGATATCCTCTTGATGGATCATTCTTGATAAGTAGGAAGTGGCCTTCTTTGTTTTTTTTGATTATTTTTGGTTTGAAGTCTATTTTATCTGATATTAATATAGCTACACCTGCTGGTTTCTTATTCTCATTTGCTTGGAATATTGTTTTATGCCCTTTCACCCTGAGGATGTGTCTGTCTTTAGTGGTGAAATGGCTAATCTTGAAGACAATATATTGAGGGGTCTAATTTTCTGATGCATCCTGTTAGTTTGTGTCTCTTGATGGGTGAATTTAGGCCATTAATATTTAGGGTAATGACTATGAGGTTTGATTTGATCCATGCCACATTGTGTTGGTATATGTGGTTTGGTGTTTTCATGGACTTTGAAGGTTCTTTTTGTGCCTTCTCTGAGTTTGGTTATTGTGATCTGCTTCTTGTAGGCCATTCAGGTTGATTATTTGATTCTTCTGTGTGGAGAATTTCCTGAAATACTCTCTGTAGGTTTGGTTTTATGTTCACATAATTGTAAAGCTGAATTTTATCATGAAAGTTTTTTCTTTCACCATCTATTATGAGGGATACTTTTTTATGGGAGAAGTAGTTTGGGTTGGAAGCCATAGGTTCTTAGACTTTGCAGTGTTCCATTCCAGGCCCTTCTGGCTTTCATGGTTTCCATTGAAATGTCTGAAGTAATTCTGATGGGGTTACATTTCAAAGTGACATACCGACTGAGTGTGGTGGCACACACCTTTAATCCCAGCACTCGGGAGGCAGAGGTAGGAGGACCACTGTGAGTTCAAGGCCAGCCTGAGACTACAGAGTTAATTCCAGGACAGCCTGGACCAGAGTGAGACCCTACCTCAAAAAACCAAAAAAATAAAAAATAAAAATAAATAAATAAAAGTGATGTACTGTTTTTCCCTAGCTGCTTTTAGAATTTTCTCTTTGGTGTCTTAGAGTATTAATGACAATAAATCTTGAAGAGTTTCTCCTTTGGTCCAATGTGTTTGGAGTTCTGTTAGCTTCTTGTATCTTGATTGGTCTTTCTTATGAGAGATTGGGAATGTTTTCTTCCATTATTTTGTTAAACACATTCTCCATTCCTTTGGTCTGAATTTCTTCCCCTTATGGCATTCCCAAGATCTGATGTTAGGATATTTAAGGGTATCCCACAATTCCCTCATGTTTTGTTCACAGAAATTTTTGAACTTACTGAAAATTTTGAACTCTTGAACTGTTTCTTCTGTCTTGTCTCCCAGATCTGAGTTTCTATCTTCCACATGGCTGACTCTAATGTTGAGAGCTTCTAAAGAGTTTTGGGCTTGTTCAATTAGGTTTGCATTTTATAATACCTTTCAAAGTATAGTTTCCATCCCTCTGTCAAGCTCCCTTTTCACCTCATTTTCTGATTTTCTTGATGCTTCTTGGAATTCATTCCTGCTTTTCTTTATGTCTTCATTTAGCATTGCCAGCTGATTTTGAGGTCCTCTTTTTTTTCACTCTCCTTCATATCTTTTAACTGTCTTTGAACTCCTCCCATTTTCTTATCTGTTAGGTCTAATCTAGTGATGATAGCATCCACATGGTTATTGATCCTTTGTTGCTTTTTTTCAAGTCCTGCCAATAGCTTGGTCAGGGTTTCATAGCTCATAGCTTCATTTTGGTGTTCTGATCCTAATGTCTCTTCTATGTTTTGATTAGAGATGTTCATTGTAGGACAGGGTGATCTTACTAGATTTACTTGCCCTTATGTAAAGTAACTACAGGTGATTATTATTTAACAAAGGAGCCAACAATGCACATGGGAGAAATGACAACATGTTCAACAAGAAGTGCTGGACAAATTGAATAACCACATGAGAAAAAACAACTTACATCTACTCATCTCACCATATGCTAAAATAAACTCCAAATGGATTAAACACCCCAATGTAAGACCTGACTTAAAGTACTTTAAGAAAAAAATAGGCTGCACTCTCCAAAATATAGGAAGAAAAAAGTCTCTTTGAACAATACCTCAGTTGCCCAGGAAGTTAAACAATCATTCAACCATATGCTCATGAACCTATAAAGCTTCTACACAGACAAACATACCACAAGGATAGCCAATAGATTACCCACAGAATGTGAGAAAATCTTTGCCAGTAATATATCTGACAGAGGCTTACTATCTAAAATCTGCAAAGAACTCAAAAATCTAAACAATATAACTTTAAACATCCCACTCAAAAAATGGGACAGAAAACTAAATAGGGAGTTCTCAGAAGAAGAAATACAAATAGCTAATATACACTTAAGGAAATGTTCAACATCCCTAATCATCAGGTAAATGCAAATTAAAACAACTATGAGAGTCCTTCTTACTTCAGTAAGAATGGGAATCACTATAAAATCAAACAACAATAAATGTTAGCAAGGATATGGGGAAAGATGAACTGTCTTTCACTATTGGTGATAATGTAAACTTGTACATACACTACAGAAATAAATATGGAGACTCTTGAAAAAGATGAAAATAGAAGTACCACCAGACCCAGTAATTCCCCTATTGGGCATTTACTCTAAAGGCTCCATGCTTAACTGCAGAGATATTTTCTCAACCATGTTTATAGCTGCTCAATTCCTAATAGCTAAGAACTGGAATCATTCCAGGAGCCCATAATTGGATGAATGGATGACAAAACATATGGTACATTTGCACAGTGGAATTCTGCCCAGCTATAAGAAATGATACAATGAAATTTGTAGAAAAAAATGGATGGACTGGGAACAGATCATACTCAGCAAACTCATGTAACTACAAAAAGACAAATGGTGGGTGTTCTCACTTATCTGTGGTTCCTAAAATGGAACAGCTTGAATTGGTGGCATACCTGACAGGCAACTCAAGGACCAGACAACAGGGATACAAGGGTTTGGGGGAAGAAGAAGAGGAAGTTTGGGAAAAAATAAACACAAAACACCCCCAAATGAACTGGTATCATAAAAGAAAAACCCTTTGTCATTGTAAGTAGGCTAAAAATAGTTAATTCTCAACAGGAGTATAGAGGGATCATCTGGAAACAGGAACCCTGGAGAGGGTAGGATCCAGCCTAATCTTAGAATATTCCTCTCTGACCTGTAACTTCCAGTACTAGAAATCAGGTGCTATTCACATTATTCGGTTGATATGAGACCCCCACCTTGTACCCAAACCAGACAGATTTCTTTCAAGACACTTGATCATCCACCTGCTATAAAAGGTAAGACCCTATTGCTTAAGACCCCATATGCTGCTAACTTAGAACACCCAGAGTCCTAGCTGGAATCTGGAAGGGATCCAGTCCCCAAATAGCACAATTATTGCAGGGAAGTGCTACATGAGCTAGTAGGGGAAAGTATCCAATTATGATGTAAGCAAGCAGGGGTAAAAGATACTTAGAAACAATCAGCCTGACAAGATGTACATACCAGTGTATGGTAGGACACAAACTTGGAGGGTAACCAATGGCTTTCTGATTGGTTAAGAGGTACACTCAGTGAAAGGAACACATAGCTGGAACTAGGAATCAGGCCACAATCCTATAGGGCCCAAGATTGTGGTCTCCAACAAGTTTCCACTAGTGTTTGGCCAATAGAAGGGCTAGATCCATCAAAATTCCCCTAAGTTAACAAATGCTTATCCCGTTTAACCTATGCTTACTTTATTCTATGCTTGATAATCTTCCCTCCCTTCCAAAGAAGGTAGCAAGACCAATGGAGATAAAATATCCCTTGCACTTCAGCCAAGGCACAGCAGCAACCACAGAGAAATTCATGAGATAAGCAAGAGTGCTGCTTCCATGGTGAGTGTGAAAATCAGTGCCAGGGTAAAAGGGACAGTGCAAAGGATACTCAACACACACCAAATCAGAGATCCAGAGATCCTGAGATATTTTCACTGAAGTAATCTTAAAATACACTCATGATGGCTTAGGGAATTTTGCACAAGAGGGGGAAGAAAGATTGTAAGAACCACAGTTGGGATGGCATACCCAGAGGCATTGCCCCCTTCCCCAATGATTGACTTCTGCCTTTACAACTCATAGCCCACAACCCCTTGGGGAATACCAGCAATCCTACTAAGGAGATTCCCTCAATAGAATCTGGGAAGGGAAACAGGAAATGATGGTACCAACTCATGATGTGTCCACACAAATATATTCATAATAATAAATCAAGAGGAAAGAAAGAAAGTATCTCTCCTCTATAAAAAATTACATTAAATGTTTAAGTCCTCAGGGAAATTAAGGCCCATGAGCGTCTTTCCCTTCCATGACAGGTAGTTGATGGACTGGTTTAATTATGTTCCATAGGTTTTGTTAATCTGTCTTTATTTTTATTCAATGCTAGGAATTTCTAAATAGCCTTCTTGCTTTATCCAGTGAGTTCCTTCAATAATGTGTTGTTTAATCTCCATGAATGTGTGAATTTTCTGTAGTTTTTCTTGTTGGTGACTTCCTTATAGCTTTATTTACATACAGTCAGATAGAATGTAGAAAGCTATTTTATTTTGTTAAATATTTTATTTATTGATTTGAGAGATAGGGCAAAGAGAGAGAGGGAGAGAGAGAGAGAGAGAGAGAGAGAGAGAGAGAGAGAGAGAGAGAGAGGGAAAGGAATAGAATAGGTGAGCCAGAACCTCCTGCCACTGCAAAAGAATTCTAGATACAGTGTGAATCTGGATTTATGTGTGAGTATGGGGCAATCAAATACTGGCCATTAGGCTTTGTGAGCAAGTGCCTTTAATTCAATAATATTTATTTGGTGTATTTATAGAAACTTTCTTTATGCTATCATATACTATGTGTTTTAGAGGAAGTTCCATAGGCTGTTGAGAAAAAATGTGTATTGTGTGGTATTCAGATACAATTTCCTCTAGAGGTCTTAATTTCATTTGATGTATGATATGATTTAAATCTACTGTTTCTCTCTTTTTTGGTTGTTGAAATTATCTGTCTTTGTAAGAGTATGGTACTTACATAAGTTATTACTTTGTTATGATGAATCTTGGACTCCATGTCTATTACTATTCCTTTTATGAAATTAGGTGCATCTGTGTTCATTGCCTATATGCTTATAATTGTAATGCCCTCTTGATAGATTGTTCATTTAATCAGTATAAAATGACTTTTATCTCTTCTGACTAGTTTTACTTTCTCTTTACATAGACATTAAAACAGTGACTACTGATGGTTTCTTAGTTCTGTTTGCTTAAAATATCTTTTTTCCCATCCTTCCACCCTAACATATTGTCTTTAATGGTAAATTTCTTGTAGATAGTATCTGGCTCCTAATTTTCATTCATGTCTATTAATATTCAGAGTTATTATTTTAAAGTATGTGTTAACTTTTGTAATTTAATTGATTTTGTTGTGCTTGATGTTTTCCTTATCCAATTGATTTTTCTTATATCATCTTTCATTGTATCATACACATCCTTTGATGTGTTATATTTTCATTCTTTTCAAAATAAAGAATTTCTTTCAACATTTATATAGAGCTAGCTTAGTGGTCATAAATCCTGCTGCCTGATTTTATCACAGGATTTTTTTTTTTTCTTTATCTATTGGCTTACTGTTTTTGTCTGAATCTAGGAGTTTGGGTTGGCCATTGTGGCCTCTCAGAACTTTGCATGCCATTCTGACTTTTAAAGTTTTCACTGAGAAATCATCTGTCATTCTGATGGACAGTATTTTTTCTCTTGACGCTCTCTCAATATACTTTATTCTGTATGTTAGGTATTTTAACTATAATAGGAATTTCTTTTTAGGTTTTAGCTATTTGGTGTTCTGTCTTCTACATTGAATGGGCCTCTTTCCCCCCTATATTTGAGAAAATTTCTGCTATGCTTGTTTAAAGATACTTCTTAAGGCATTTATGTGCATTTCTCTCTTCTCTTTTCTTTTTTCTTTACTCATAATTCAGATTTTTGGTGTTTTCATTGTGTTCCAAAGATCCATTTTGATGTCATACACACACACACACACACACACACACACACATATATATATGATTTTTAACATAGATTATAGTCACTTATCCCCTCATCCTGGGTCCCTATTTCCATGAGGATCCTTCTCAGTAGGTTATGGGTGTTCACTGTGTGGTAATTATGGCTCTCTCAGTCTCTGGTAGGGGATCTGTACCTCAGGATATTTCTACCCACTGTGTAGCTCTTACAATCTTCATAACTCCTCTTCTGCAACAGTCCTTGATCTTTAGCAGTTATGTTAGCAGTCTGATTTTAGTATTAAGTTATCTGTAGTCTCTGTACATCTGTCGTGATATGTTGTAGTTTCCTACTGGTTTTATTGATATTTCCCTGGATGAAGTTGTCAGTCTAGCATTGGGGGCATAGTTGTTGCTACTACATCTGCAGATTCTTCTGCACAAAGGTAAATGTGGGAGAGATGACAGACCCTTGGCCAGCAGCTGGCTCTCTTTTCTTGTCTAAATGGTGGATCTTAGTTCTCCTCACTTTTCCTTGCCATCGGTAAAACCAAACAAAGGTGAGAACAGCTTTGATTAAGGGTATTTTATATAGTTTAGAGAGATATTTTGATGAAATTATCCAATCAACTTGTCCGGACAATGGTGGAAGCTTCTCTATGGGGGTTGTGAGTTTCCTGGCTGTGCAGCCATGACTTGGTTCCCAGTACCAGTTATGAGTTCTCTCCCACTGGGTGAGCTGCATGTCTAATTTGAGGGCAGCTGATTCCCCATGAAGGCTGCATGCTACTATTGCACAAGTATGTACTTTTTGTCCTGGTGGTAGATTGCAGAGCCTTCTGCTTATGTGAGCTTTTGGTGACCATTGAAACACAGCTGCTCCCATAGCACTCCCCATCACCATGAGGGTTTTACAGGAGAGGACTGGCTTTCCTCTCAGATTCCACTTTGTCTCTTGGTATCCTGAGATGGCAGCCTGTGGTTTCTTCAGAATAAGGTCCTTCTCTTTTGTCTCTGTTGGGTAACAAAGTTCTTGGCAATGACCCATATTGTTTTGGGGACCTCACAGATCAACTCGGCCAATTGCTCTCTGTGGAGCTTCACCCTCTCATGGTCCTGGGATTCACAAATCAAAGCTAAAGGGTTTAGGATTAAGTTTACCCCACCTTCTATTGGGCATAACAGTCTGTTTTATCCATCTCCCTTAAGTGAGGGTTGTACCTTTAATACTAGTATCTTGGAGAAAGGTTCCTAATGTATTAATTACTATAGTCTTTAGTTTATGTAGTTAGGTAGTTATCCTCCCCTTGCCTCTCCCCCTTCCTTACCTATTCCCTATATTCTTTCCCTTTGCTAGTTTGTCTGGTATACCCTCTTCTCTTCATTTTCTATTTTTTTCTTGTTCTGGTCTCATTAATAGTTATAATGGTTATTGCCTTTTTATCTCTTCAGAATTAATTATTGACCTTGAGGGAATGGACTGATACCTTTACTTTTTGTATAAGTATTGATATTCTGTCCTCTCCGTGATCAGTTACATTAATAAAACTTCTTTTATTTGGCTTAATGAAATTTTCATTTTCAGCATAATTTCAGTTTTGGTTTTATTCATTATTTATGTCTATTGAGTTACATTTTCATATCCTGCATGGATGGACTTCCCTTTTTGCCAAGAGAATTTTGTTGTTTTTAATAATACTCTATGTAAGTTGAAGTTGACCTAGAACATAAATTCAGTAATTATATTTATGAGATCATGTAACAATATAAGTTGTTATTTACATAAAATTTTAGCTCACCATAGGCTTTGTTTAGATTGACTTACTTTATTTTAGTTAGATTTAGACTTTTAAAGACAAAAACCAAAAAATCAAAAAGAACTTGAAATAAATCAGATGCCAACAAAAGCTTTAGGAGAGACCTGTTGGACTATTTGGACTAATAAAGAAACCAAAAGTTGTCTATCAACAATGTTGTATTTATTTAAAGCCCAAACAAAAGAGTAAATATCAGGCATAGTTCAAATTAAAATTATTTACTTATTTTTTTATTTATTTTTGTTTATTTGAGATAGAGAGACAAAGAGAGAAAGAGGCAGATATATAGAGAGAGAATGGGTGTGCCAGGGCCTCCAGCCACTACACACGAACTCCAGATGCATGCATTCCCTTGTGCATCTGGCTAATGTGAATCCTGGGGAATTGAGCCTCGAATTGGGGTCCTTAGGCTTCACAGGCAAGCACTTAACTGCTAAGCCATCTCTCCAGCCTATTTACTTATTTTTATAAAGCAATTTAAAAGTTACATGGTTTGAAATGTGGAGTCAGGCTATAACATTGGAAACTTGACTTGGAGATCCTCCTGTCTCAGTTTCCCAAGTAGCTAGGGTAATAAGCATAACTCATTTTACTGTTCATCTTTTTGCCCTGAAGATCTTTTGGAGCTGAAGAGATTGCTTAGTGGTTAAGGTGCTCGTCTATAAGGCCTAACGACCAAGGTTCAATTCCTCAGTACCCATGTAAACCAGACACACAAGGTGACTTCCTTATGTTGCTAAACTGTTTATTGTTTCTGTCCTGTTTTAATTCATTTAGGTGTTTATTTGTGTTCTCTTTTATTTCTTTGAACATATTTATCATCATTCTATTGAATTCTTGGTTTGGAATTTCATCTAAATCTCTATTATTAGGGGGCATTGCTCTGAAATTGGTATATTTTAGAGACATGTCATCTTCATTTTGCATGTTACTTATGTGTTTTCATTGGGATTTGCACATTAGGAGTTCACCATAGGTTCATTTTTATTAATATAGATCACTTTATTTCTTTCAGTGGGAGTGTATGCAATGTTTAGGAGGGGCCAGCTTGCAGTAGGGTTGAAGTGCATTTTCTCCAGTTATACTGTTGTTCATGGTAATAATCTCTATCTCTAGTTCTCTCTCATGAATAGAATATGGTTTACAACAATTGTTACTATCCTTGGTGATGCCCACTATGAATGTAAAGTAAAAATCAACTATGAAATAATAAGCATGTAAGGGCTATTCATTTATTGAGTCAAGTCATTTATAGTATGATGTGTTCTAATGTATTAGCTTTTGTGGGTATGAGTGGAAAGAGAAAGAAAAAAAGGAAAAGAAAATCACAATAAGACTAGGGATTAGGGGCCTGTCTTCTCTTTGCTGGGTGGTGTGCAGGCAGGCAGGGCAGTGTGAGTAGGCAAGATCCCTCCTTCTCATCTCCTCTCAGTTCGCAGTAACGGACTGGGTGCCGCATGGAGTGAGTAGGCCAGGTCCCTGCTTAGCTGCTCTTCCCAGTTCCCTAGAGAGCTGGTCTCTATGTGGGATATAGGGTCAGTCTTATGCTCTGGTGTCCTGACTACCCGCTGGATACAAACGTCCCTTACCCTTGAATCAGAGGGCAAATGGGCCAAAGGATAAAAACTTCCTTCCTCCTCAATAAAATAAAGAGTCTCCCTAAAATGGATAGACGATGACGACAACAACAATAACAACAACAACAACACACACACACACACACACACACACACACACACACACACACACACACAACATAACAGAAGGCAGAAAACTGAGAGACTTCCACCAAGGGTGCCTCATGCTACAGTGTAAGTCTTTAATGAAATCACCAAGAAATACCAGAAATTCTATCCAAAAATGAAAATGCAGCAACCAATGTGATGCTGATCAAAAGAATCACTGAACTGGAGGCAAACCATCAAAGAACCAACAATCATATCAATGAAATTAAACAGAATGATCTCTTAGATCATTTAACTTTTGAAAGTGGGATTAACTTGATTGAAGAAAACACTAGAACCTTCAAAAGAGTTATGAATGAAATTGAAGGTGAGTCAAGAAATGGAAGATTTCAACAACAGATTAAGATTAATGAAAAGTTGATCAAATGTAAAAATGAATTCTCGAAAGCATCATGAAGGTCAGAATTGTAACTAAAATTATGCTTCAAAAAAAGATGGACACAATGAAAAATAACACAACAGAAGTCAAAAATCAAATAGAACTTACAAAAACCTCTCTAGAAACTCTCACTAAAAGTTACTTATGTGGGAGACACAGCCTCTGCTCTAGAAGAAGTGACAGAAAAGAATGACTTGGAGGCCCAAAACTCTACTAAGTTCAGCAAACCAAGGACATAGAATATGAGGGAACTGTGGGATACCCTAAAACAACTAAATATCTGGATCATGGGTGTGCGAGAAGGAGAGGAAATCCCGATCAGAGGCATAGAGAAGATATTCAACAAAATTATTGAATGAGACTTTCTGAATCTCTCAAAAGAGAGGACCATCCAGATAAAAGAAGCCCACAGAACACTAATTAGAAAGTAACAAAGAAGAAACTCTCCAAGGTACATCATAGTTAAAACTCTAAAAAATGAAATCAAAGCGAGAATGTTAAAAGAAGCAAGAAAGAAACAACTCACAATGTACAAAGGCAGTTCCACAAGAATTATCTCAGATTTCTCAATGGAAACCCTGAAAATCAGAAGGGTCTGGAATAGAACACTCCATAGTCTGAAAAACTATAGTTTCCAACTCAAGCTACACTACCCAGAAAAAGTATCCCTCATAATAGAAGGTTGAAGCAAAACTTTCCATGAAAAATGTCAATTTTATGATTGTATAAACACAAAGCCTAACCTACACAGAATAGAATCTCAAGAGCTATCAAGAAAATCACAATAACCAAAAATAGAACGAGCTTTATGTAGTAGAAACTACAAGAAAGCACCAAAACACATAAACACATCATCATGGCAGGGATTAGTCCAATCCTTACAGAGAGGTATCACATCAAGCTGGAAAATAATATTCCAAGTAAATGAAAATAAAAAAAAAAAACAAGCAGGTACTGCTATACTAATATCTGATAAAGTGGAGTTAGCATCAAAAGTAATCAAAATGGACAAAGAAGACCACTTCTTACTCAAAGGAATGATCCAATAGGAGCACAGCAAATTGCATAAGTATAAGTATATATGCAACCAAAACAGGAGCACCACTGTTTATATAAAAAAAAAATCTACTTGACAACATAGCAGAAATAAACACCAACACCATCATAGTTGGAGACTTAAATATTCTGCTATCATTAATAGAAAGATCATCCAAGCATAAAATCAACAAGGAGATAATAGAGCTCAAGGATATAATAGATCAACTAGACCTAAAGGACATCTACAGAACTTTCCACCCCAACTCTACAAAATACATTCTCATAAGCCCATGCAACCCTCTCAAAAATTGACCAAATATTAGAGCATAAAGCGTGCCTCAGAATAACTTCCTGCATCAGGGCAGATCACAATGCTTTAAAGCTAAAAATTAACAGGAGACACATCAAGAACCCCACCAGCTCCTGGAAACTGAACAAAACACTTTTAAACAATGAATGTACCAATTAATAAATTAAAAGAAAACAAATTGTAATATTCCTAGAATTGAAAGATAATTAAAACAGAAACTACAAAAATTTATAGGACACACTGGAGGCAGCCTTAAGGGGAAAATTCATAGAGACAAATGTCTTCATTACAAAGACAGAGGAATATCATATTAGTAACCTAACTTTTCAAATAGAAGGCACTGGAAAAATAAGAAGAACACAACCCAAAGAGCTACAGACAGAAATAAATACTCAAGATTAGAGCAGAAATTAATGAATTGGAAATTAAGAAAATAATTTTTTAAATTGAAGAAATAGAGGGCTGGTTCTTTAAAATATATATGTATATTGACAAACCACTAGCAAATTTGATGAAGCAAAAGAAAAGAGAATTTTCAAATTAATAAATGATAAATGAAAAAGGAGAGATCAAAATAGACACCAATAAAAATGGAAGAATTATCAGGGCATACTTCCAAAACCTCTACTCGACAAAATTGGAAAAATGTGGAAAAAATAGATAAATTCCTAGACACATAGAACCTAACAAAACTAAACTCAGAGCTGATTAATCTGCTTTATTTTTTAATTTCACAATTTTTATTAACATTTTCCATGATTATAAAAAAAAAAATCTCATGGTAATACCCTCCCCCCACCACACTTTCCCCTTTGAAATTCCATTCTCCATCATATTACTTCCCCAACTCAATCATTGTACTTACAAATATAAAATACCAACCTATTAAGTAACCTCCTCCCTTCCTTTCTCTTACCTTTATATCTCCTTTTTTTTTTTATTTATTTATTTGAGAGCGACAGACACAGAGAGAAAGACACATAGAGGGAGAGAGAGAGAATGGGCGCGCCAGGGCTTCCAGCCACTGCAAACGAACTCCAGACGTGTGCGCCCCCTTGTGCATCTGGCTAACGTGGGACCTGGGGAACCGAGCCTCGAACTGGGGTCCTTAGGCTTCACAGGCAAGCGCTTAACCACTAAGCCATCTCTCCAGCCCTATATCTCCTTTTTAAATTAATGGCCTCTGCTACTAAGTATTTTCCTTCTTACACAGAAGCCCAGTCATCTGTAGCCAGTATCCACATATCAGGGAGAACATGTGGTGCTTGGCTTTCTGGGCCTGGGTTACCTCACTTAGTATAGTCCTTTCCAGATCCATCCATTTTCCTGCAAATTTCATAACTTCATTTTTCTTTACCGCTGAGTAGAACTCCATTGTATAAATGTGCCACATCTTCATTATCCACTCATCAGTTGAGGGACATCTAGGCTGGTTCCATGTCCCAGCTATTGTAAACTGAGCAGCAATAAACATGGTTGAGCATGTGCTTCTAAGGAAATGAGACTAGTCCTTAGGATATATGCCTAGGAGTGCTATAGATGGGTCATATGGTAAATCAATCTTCAGCTGCTTTAGGAACTTCCACATTGATTTCCACAATGGCTGGACAAGATTGCATTCCCACCAGCAGTATAGAAGGTTTTTTTTTTTCCACATTCCTGCCAACATTAATGATCATTTGTTTTCAAGATGGTAGCCAATCTGACAGGAGTGAGATGGAATCTCTATGTAGTTTTAATCTGCATTTCCCTGGTGACTAGTGACATAGGACATTTTTTAGATGCTTATATGCCATTGATATTTCTTCTTTTGAGAATGTTCTATTTAGCTCCATAGCCCATTTTTTGATTGGCTTGATTTATTACTTATTATTTAACATTTAGAGTTTTTTGTATATCCTAGATATTAATCCTCAATCAGATATATAGCTGGCCAAGAGTTTTTCCCATTCTATAGGTTGCCTCTTTGCTTTTTTCATTGTGTCCTTTGTAGTGCAAAATCTTTGTAATTTCATGAGGTCCCAGTGATTAATCTGTGATTTTATTGCCTGAGAAATTGGGATTGTATTCAGAAAGTCTTTGCCAATATGTTGAAGGGTTTCCCCTATTTTTTCTATAACAGTTTCAGAGATTCAGGTCTGATGGTAACATCTTTAATCCATTTGGATTTAATTCTTGCACATGGAAAGAGAGAAGAATCTGTTTTCATCCTTCTACAGATATATATCCAGTTTTCCCAACATCATTTGCTGAAGAGGCTGCCTTTTCTCCAATGAATATGTTTGGCATTTTTATTGAATATCAGGTGGTTATAGCTACCTGGACTTACATCTGGGTCCTCTATTCTGTTCCACTGATCTACATGTCTGTTTTTGTGCCAGTACCATGCTGTTTTTGTTACTATGGGTCTGTAGAATAGGTTAAAATCAGGTATGGTGATACCACCAGCCTTATTTTTGTTGCTCAGTATTGTTTTAGATATTCGAGGTTTTTTGTGGTTCTAAATGAATTTTTGGATGGTTTTTTCTATTTCCATGAAGAATGCCTTAGGAATTTTTAAGGGATTGCATTAAATGTGTAGATTGCTTTTGGTAACATTGCCATTTTCACAATATTGATTCTTCCAATCCAGGAACACTTTCTAGTGTCTCCACTTTCTAGTGTCTTCTGCAATTTCTCACTTGAATGTTTTAAAGTTCTCATTGTAGAGATCCTTTACTTCCTTGGTTAGGTTTATTCCAAGGTACTTTATTTTATTTTATTTTTTTATGCAATTGTGAATGGGAGTGATTCTCTGATTTCATCCTCTGTGTGTTTGTTGTTAGCATATATGATGGCTACTGATTTCTGTGTATTTATTTTGTATCCTGCTACATGGCTGTAGGTTTTTATCAGTTCTGACAGTTTACTAGTAGAGTCTTTAGGGTCCTTTATGTACAGAAGCATGCCATTTGCAAATAATGATAGCTTGATCTCTTCCTTTCCAATTTGCATCCCTTTTATGTGTGTCTCTTGCCTTATTGCTATGACTAAGACTTCCAAAATTATATTAAATGAAAGTGGGGACAGTCAACACCATTGTATTGTTCCTGATTTTAGTGGAAAAGCTTCCAGTTTTTCCTCTTTTAGCAATATGTTGGCTGTAAGATTGTCATAAAAAGCTTTTATTATATTGAGATATGATCCTTCTATTCCCAGTCTCTGTAGGACTTTTATCATGAAGGGATGTTGGGATTTGTGGAATGCTTTCTCTGTGTCTAATGAGATGATCATGTGATTTTTGTCCTTCAACACATTTATATAATGTATTACATTTATAGGTTTGTGTATATTGAACCATCCCTGCATCTCTGGGATAAAGACTACTTGGTCAGGGTGAATGATCTTTTTGATATATTCTTGTATTCTGTTTGATAATATTTGGTTGAAAATTTTTGCATCAATAATCATGAGGGGGATTGGTCTGTAATTTTCTTTTGTTGTTCTATCTTTGCCTGGTTTTGGTATCAGTGTGATGATGGCTTCATAGAAGGAATTTTGTAGAATTCCTTCTTTTTCTATTTTCTGGAAAAGCTTAAGAAGCAATGGTGTTAGCTCTTCCTTGAAGATCTGGAAAAATTCAGCAGTGAATCCATCTGGGCCTGGGCTTTTTTTTAGTTGGGAGATTATTGATAACTGTTTGGAGCTCCATGCTTGTTATAGGTCTATTTAAGTGATTAATCTCTTATAGATTTAATTTAGGTAGGCCATATAAATCAAGGAAAGCATCCATTTCTGTCAGATTTTCATACATTGTGGAGTATATGCTTTTATAGTATGTCCCTAAGATTTTTTGAATTTCTCTGTAACTGTTGTGATGTTACCTTTTTCATCTCTGATTTTATTAATTTGTGTCTCTTCTCCCTTTCTTTTGGTCAGATTTGCTAATGGTTTATCAATATTGTTTATCCTTTCAAAAAGCCCACTCTTTGTTTCATTGATTCTTTGTATTGATTTTTTGTTGTTGTTGTTGTTGTTGTTGCTGTTGCTATTGTTGTTTCTATTTCATTATTTTCTGCCCTAATCTTTATTATTTCTTCCCTTCTACTGATTCTGGTTTGCCTTGCTCTTCTTTTTGCAAGGCTTTAAGGTGAAGCATTATGCCTAATTTCTAATATCTTAGTTAAATTTAAGGCTATAAATTTACCTTTAGAACTGCCTTCTATGTGTCCCAGATATTTTGGGATGTTGTGTTCTCATTATTGTTTGACTCTACAATTTTTTTGATTTCCTTCTTGATTTCTTCATTGACCCATTCATCCTTTAGTAGTGCATTGTTTAGTTTCCCTGATTTTGTATATGCTCTATAGCCTTTCTTGCTACTGATTTGTAGTTTAATTCCATTGTGGTCAGATAGAATGCAAGGAATTATTTCAACTTTCTTGAATTTGTTAAGATTTGCTTTGTGTCCTAATATATGGTCTATTTGAGAGAATGTTCCATGTGCAGCTGAAAAGAATGTATATTATACAACATTTGAATGAAATGTCCAGAATATATCTGTTAGGTCCATTACTTCTATGACCTCATTTAGTCCAGATGCCTCTCTATTTATTTTTTCTTGGGATGACCTGTCATTTTATGAGAGCGGGGTGTTAAAGTCATCCACCACCACTGTGTTTGGTGTTATCTGTGACCTTAATTCTAATAGTGTTTGTTTGATGAATTTTGGAGCCCCCATGTTAGGTGCATATATTTTTATGATTATACTGTCCTCCTGTTGAAGTGTGCCCTTAATCACTATAAAGTGACCTTCCTTATCGTTCTTGACTAATGTTGGACTGAAGTCTACCTGGTCAGATATTAGGATAGCAATCCCTGCTTGTTTTCTTGGCCCATTTGCTTGAAACACTGTTTTCCAACATTTCATGATAAGATAATGTCTATTCTTTGTAGAAAGCTGAGTTTCTTGAAGACAACAAATTGTAGGATCCTGCTTTTTAACCCAGTGTGCAAACCTATGTCTTTTGGTTGGGGCATTGAATCCATTGATATTAAGAGATATTATTGAAAAGTGTGTATTTATGTTTGCCATTTTCGTTTTTGTGGTTCCAGTTCTACTTTTGCTCTCTTATGTTAACTAGTATTTGAGTATTGCTTCTTTTTTCCAGGTTCCTTATATGTGTGCTTTTCCTTTTCTTCAGCATGGAGGATTCTATCATGTATTTTCTGTAGAGCTGTTTTTGTCTTTACATACTCCTTTAACTTCTTTTGTTATGAAATGTCCTTATTTCTTCGTCTATTTGAATGGATAGCTTTGCAGGATAAAGTAACCTTGGTTGACAGCTGTTATCTTTCAGAACATGGAATATATCACTCCAAGCCCTTCTGGCTTTCAAAGTTTGTATTGATTAATCTGTTTTAATCCTGATGATCTTGCCTGTGTATGTAACTTGATTTTTCTCTCTAACTGCTTTCAATATTTTTTTTTTTTTTTTTTTTTTGGTTTGTGTGTTTGGTAGTTTCCTTATAATATGGCAAGGAGAGGTTCTTTCCAGGTTTTGTCTGGCTGGGATTCTAAAGGCTTCCTGTATCTGCATTGGCACCTCTTTCCCAATCTGGGGGAAGTTTTCTTGTATGATTTCATTGAAGACACCTACTATGTCTTTGGAGTGGAATTCTTCTCCTTCTACTATGCCCTGAATTTTTTTATTTGATCTTTTCATAGTGTCTTGAACATCTTGAAATTCCCACTCATACTTTTCTATAAGTTTGCCTTTCTCTTTGTTGGACTGTATTAGATCTGCCATCTGGTCTTCTAGCTTAGATATTCTGTCCTCTCCTTCATCCATTCTACTGGTGAGATTTTCTACAGAGTTTTTTATTTCATTAACTGTGTTCTTTATTGCTAGTAATTCTGACTAGTTTTTCTTTATTATTTCTATTTCCTTGTTTATGTCTTGTATTGCCTTCCTTATTTCATTAAATTGGTGTCTTGCATCTTCTTTGATTTCCTCTTTGATTCCTTTGGTTTCCTCTATGATTTCTTCTTTGATTCCTTTGATTTGTTCTTTGACTTCTTTGAACATATTTACAATCATTCTTTTGAAATCTTTCTCAGGCATTTCTTCTAACTTGTTCTCACTGGAGGTCATTTCTGCTGCATTAATACTTTTTAGGTTGATTTATATTGTCTTGCTTTTTAGTGTTTTTTGTGTTATAATGTATATATTTTTGCATCTTGGATTAAGTTAGTGCTTGTGTTTTCTAGCTAGCTGCGTATTCTTAGCTGTATCAATTGATTTGATGTTATATATCTTCAGGGTAGGGGCTTAAGTTGTTAGTTATGGCTCATAAGATTCTCAGAGTATCTACAAAGGTGTTCCTAGGGGTTTGTTTCCCTACTACGGGAGTATTCAAGTAGGCTGATTAGAACAAAATACAGGTAGATTCTAAAACTTAACTAAACACTGTACATATTCTATCAAAAACAGCACCAAGTACTTATGCAAGAGTAGTTATTAAAACAACCAGATACTGTATCAACAAAGGTTAAGATATCTGGTCTGTTGAGGGATCCAAATCAGCTTGTGACCAAGTGAGACCCTGCCCTGTTGCAATCCCAGTTACCTTGGATGATTTTGGTCTCAGTCAAGTTGCTGGCTGGGTCATTGGGCTGCTGTTCTGATTTCTGGAGCTGGGCACTGGCTTTTCCTGCAGGGCAAACTGAGCCTGGCAACTGTGGCCCTGCAGAATGGCACCCCTGCTGTTGCTCCCGCTACTACTGCTGCTGTAGCTGCCACTGCTGTAGCTGCTGCTGCCACTGAAGCTGCTGCTGCTGGATCTGCTGCTGCTGCCACTACTGGACTTGCCACTACTGGATCCGCAGCTTCTGGTGCCACTGTTGCCAGTGCCAGAGCTGCTGATATTGCTGCTGGACTCTGTTTCTGCCTGGGTCCCACTCTCAGCTCAAGTTGTCGTGGCCGGGTCCTGGGACCACTCCTCTGTTCTCTGAAGCTGGGCACAGGTCGTGGAGCAGGTGAGAGAGCCAATGCTGCTCTAGTTCTCTCCATGTGTTGTTCTATCTTGTGCTCTGCTCCTCCATTTTTCACTGTCACTCTCCCTTCATGTTTCTTGAGTTGCAGAGAGCTCTGGTGTGAGTGGAAGCTCCCCTCACCTGGCTTTTCCTGCGGCTGGAGCCGAGCCTGGCAGCTTTCTGGTGTGCTGCCGCCTTGGTCATTGGACCTGCTGGGGCCGCTTTTGCTGGCCTGTGTGGGCTCTGGAGCTCTGGATCTCTTCTACTTCTCCACTGCCACTTCAATTTCCTATATACCTCACTTTTTAGTAAAAGTGTGTATTTTGCTGAGTGTTTTTGGTCTTTCCCCACCATAGTCTGCTTTGGCATGGTACCTACTCCACCATGTTAACTGGAAAAGAGCTGATTAATCTCTTAAACAAACCTAAATATATCCATGGAGATTGAAAAAAACAAACAAAAATATCCTCAAAAAGAAAAGTGCAGGACTGGATGGCTTCTCAGCCAAATTCTATCAAACCTTCATTGAAAATCTCAAACCAACTTTTCTCAAACTGTTTTGCATAATTACAGAGCAGGGAATCCTACCCTAATACCATAATCACCCTAATACCAAAACCAGACAGAGATGCAATGAGGAAAGAAAACTATAGGCCTATATCCTTGATAAACTTTGATGCAAAGATCCTGAACAAAATCCTTGCAAACCAAATTCAACAGCACATCAGAAACATTATACACTTTGATTAAGTAGGCTTTATTCCAGGGATGGTTGAACATATGGAAATCAGTCAGTGAAATATACCACATAAATAAACTTAACCATGAGAACGACATGATCATCTCAATTTATCGAGAGAAGGCCTTTGACAAAACACAACACCAGTTTATGATGAAAACACTGGATATTTATCTCAACATAACAAACACTATAAATAATGCACCTATAGCCCAAATAATACTTAATAGGAAAAGACTCAAGGAGTTTTTACTGAGATTGGGAACAAGACAGGGATGCCCACTCTCACCACTGCTCTTCAAAATAGTACTAGAATTAGTTGCACAAGCAATAAGACAGGATAAAGAAATAAAGGGGATTCAAATTGGAAAGGAAAAAGTCAAGGTAGCCCTACTTGCAGATTACATGATCCTGTACATAAGTGACCTGGAAATTTCCATCTAAAAACTTCTAAAGGTGATTAATTCAGGTTACAAAATCAATGCACAAAATTAGTAGCTTTTCTATATTCAAAGGGTAAATATACAGAGAAAGAAATCAGTGAGCTTATCCCATTTTCAACAGCAACAATAAAAAATTAAATATCTTTGAATAAAACTAACCAAGGAAGTGAAATATCTATATAACGAAAACACAAAAGAACTCAAGAAAGAAATTGAGGAGGACTTCAGAAGATATAAAGACCTCCCATGCTCCAGTATAGGTAGAATTAATGTTGAGAAAATGGCAATCCCATACAAAAGCCATATATAGAATCAATGCAATATCAATAAAATAGCAGCATCATTCTTCACAGAGATTGGAAAATTGATCTCAAAATTCATATGGAATAACAGCAGGCCTCAAATATCCAAACATATCCTCAGGAAAAATAAAATTCCAGAAGTATAACCATACCCAATCTAAAACTATATTACAAAGCCATTGTAACAAAAACAACATGGTACTGGCATAAACAGAAACATAGACCAATGGAACAGAATTGAAGGATATGTCTATAGGTCAATTAACTATAGCTACTTAATCTTTGACAAAGGTGCCAATAATGTAGACTTGAGAAAAGACAGAATCTTCCACAAAGAGTGTTGGATAAAGTGGATAACCATACATAGAAAAATGAAATTAGACCCACTCATCTTTCCATACACAAAAATCATGTCCAAATGGATTAAAGACCTCAAGATAAAACCTGGAACTCTTCTACTGGAAGAAAATAAGAGGCACTCTTAATGATATAGGAGTGGAGAAAGACTTCTTGAACCGAACCTCACTAGCCCAGGAAATTAAACAACCCTCAATCAATGGGATATCTTGAAGCTAAAAGCTTTTAAACAGACAAATATACCATAAGAAAAACCACTCGATTACCCACTGAATGGGAGGAATTATTCGCTAGCTATACCACTGACAGATGCCTATTATCTAGAATCTACAAAGAACTCCAAAAACTAAACAATAAAAGATCATATGACCCACTCCAAAAATGGGACAGAGAACTGAATAGGGAGTTCTCAGAGGAGATGAAGAAGACACACTTAAGCATGTGTTCAACATCCCTATCCATTAACGCAATGCAAATTAACACAACCTTACCCCAGAAAAGATAACAAACATTAAAAAATCAAAGGAAAATAAATGTTAGAGAGGATGTGGAGAAATAGGAATACTCATTTGCTGTTGGTGGGAATGTGAACTGGTACAACTATTATGGAAAGCAATATGGGGACACCTAAAATGATTGCTATACTGTCACCAACAGACTCCATCTCCTCCTTACTGGACATTTACCCTAAAAGTTCAAATCCTCAGTTCAGAGATATTTGCTCAACCATGTTTATAGCTACTAGTTCATATTTGCTAAGAACTGGAATCATCTCAGATGCCCATCATTGGATAAATGGTTAACCAAGAGGTAGTTTATCTACATAATGGAATTTACTAAGTAGAAAGAAAAAATGACACAGTGAAATTTGTAGAAAAATTTTTGAACTCAGACTAGATTATACTCAGTGAATTCACACAATCACAGAATCATTGTATGATCTTATCTGCAGTTCCTAACCTAGATCATTGTGAGTTGCCTATGTACCTGAATGGCATTTTGAAGCTTGTGGAATATGGAGGGTAGGGCTTGGGACAAGAGGAGGGGTGGAGGGAAACACAAACTGAACACAAATTGAACTGGTACCATTGAAACCCTATATTATGGAAGTTAGATTTAAAGGTTGAGCCCTCAACAGGACCTTAGGGCGAGCACCTGAATCACTGGGTCCTGGAGAGGGTGAAATGAAGCATAACCTTAAATTTCTCCTCTTTGTCTACAAAGAACTCAAAGAAGAGGGAGTGGAAAGATTTTTAAAGCCACAAGTTGGGACATTTTGCACAGAGACATTGCATCTCCCCCATAACTGTCTGTTTCTCCCACAATTCATGACCCACAATCACCATGACCTGCATCCTCCAAAAGGAGGGGCCTCTTTGGAAAAGGGGTAGAGATGAGAGAAAGGATTGTACCAACATGTTTTATTTACATACTATGTCCATATCTAATAATAAATTAATAAAAGACTAGTCATTAGTTTTAGGATAATGTAGAGAAAATAGAGGAGGGTGACAAATAGGAGTTAATATAGAGGATAAAGACTTGAGAAGATGGGGGAATTTGGCTGAAGACAGATGGAAGCAAAGATAAAGATATGCCATCAAGTAGCAGGACTTTTCTCATCTATAAACAGAGACCTTGCAGTGCTAGGCTAGAAGAAATATACACAAGAGAGAGAGAGAGAGCAAGAGAGAGAGAGAGAGAGAAAGAGAGAGAGAGAGAAGCTGAGCTGATTTGTTAAAGTGATATTAGGTGTTACATAGATGAAATAGATATAGAGGAGACATAGCTGATTGTAAATATAGTCTATGGAAACTGACTGACCTGCTTTTACTCTACTTCAGACTGTACCATTCCTTCACTGCCTCCTTGAATTCTCTGTAATAAACCAGCTGTGCTCTTCCCAAGTGGTGCTATTACTGATGCTGTTCCAGTCTGTGGAATTGCCTCTCCTTTGGATTATCAGGTGCACATGGCCACATCTCTGTGAGTTCCTTCAAGGATTATGAATGTTGGCTTTGGCTAATGTAGTTCTTGAGTGGTGCTTGGAGACTTTGTGGAAATTCCTGTGTATGCTTTGGTTCCCACAAGATTTTGAGCTTACTAAATGCTGTGAAGTTCTCCAAAGTTTCTTTTTTATAGTCTGAAGTATTCTAGAGGTCAGATTTCAGTGAATACTTCCATGAGTTTCCCAAGAGTGGATGTCCAAAGCTTTCTGGCTGCACAGCCATCACAGAAGCAGAAGCATTTAAAGAAAACAGTCTCACTACTGCATTGTTGATATCCAGGGTAGAGCACCCTGCATGAAGAGGGAATGGCTTATTCTCGCTTCTCCTTTTGCTATTGCTGCTGCTTCCCTGTGTATACCTATTTTCTAGCTGTTTAGAATGTGTCTTGCTTTTCTGGACTCTGTTTCTTAGATTTTCCTCAGTATTACCAAATGATCCAGTGGTTGACCACACCTGAGTGTCATCAACCACATTGGTTCCAAAAATGCATTGTTTTCTTTATTTTATTGTTTATTTGCAAGCAGAGAGAAATAAAGGGAATAGGGACAGACAGATGGTGAGTATGTCAGGACTTTCAGCAACCACAAACTCCAGATGTGTGCACCACTTTGTGCATCTGGCTTTATGTGGGTACTGGGGAAACAAACTTGGGTTGATAAGCCTTGCAGGCAAGTGCCTTAACTTCTGAGCCACCTCTACATCCTTTCATTAATTTTAGCATTTCATTTATTTTTCCTTATTTTTAAATAGCTTTTATACTAAGTTAATAAGTTATGATGTTAATACTAAGTTAAATATGTATAATCATAAGTTTTGATACTAAGTCTGATTAGGAAAATATCACACCATAACATGAAATATATCATAAACAGAGTTGTAATTGTGAACACAGATTATAAATGTAATTCAATTATTTTCATTTTATTTGACAAGATTTTGACTGTAAATCCTACTTTTTGATAAAATGTTTTTAACTTTTTAAAATTTATTTATTTTTATTTAGTTATTTATTGGACAAAGAGAAAGAGAGAGAGAATGGGCACACCAGGGCCTACAGCCACTACAGTGGCTCTAGACACATGTGCCACCTTGTGCATCTGGCTAACATGGGTCCTGTGGAATCGAACCTGGGTGCTTTGGCTCTGCAGGCAAATGCCTTAACCACTAAGACATCCCTCCAGCCCTGTTTTTAATTTAATTTTTTTTCCACTTTTTATTTTTTATTTTCATTATTATTGTTATTAACAATATATTTAGTATAGTTAGATCATATGTTGGTATACTCTTTTTCCTCATCTTTGTCCCTTTCTGTTGGGGATGCTCCACAGTGGGTATTTCCTATGGGGTTGCAGTTTATTTATTGTGGGAGCAGTAGTCAGTTATTTTTTGGTTGGGAAGGGAATGCCTCTGGACATGATGTTTCAAATATTTCCACCCCCTCTTCTGCAAAATTCACTGAGCTGTGGTGGGTGAATTTTAAATCTTCTTCGGTGATGAGCTCGTAGGAGCCTCTGGATCTCTGTTTTGGTAGGTATCAAGTATCCTTAGGGTCTGTCTCCTACACCCTTGTGCTGATTAACAGGAAGAGCATGGAAACAGAAATCTTGCTCATCTCCCCAATTCTTCTGTGGTTTCAGGTGTGGATTGGCTGAAGTGCAAGGGGTAGTTTATCTCCTCAGGTCTCACTACCTTCTGATAAAGAAGAACAGATTCTCCAATGGGGAGTGAATCCAGCATGTATAAATGGGATAAGTTTTATTAATTTAAGGAAAATTTGATGTATGTAACTCTTCTTTTCGTCAAAGACTAGTGAGAGCTTGATACAGGAGAGCATAATATTTTTTCTCCATTGGATTCTGATCTGGTTCTCTATTCTAGAAATGGGTTACTTTACACTGAGTGGATCTACTAGCCAATCATAAAGCTATTGTTTACCCACTGAGGCTGTGTGCCACTATTGCATTGGTGTGTACAGCATGTCAGGGTGATTGCTTCTGAGTAGCTTAGACCTCTGGTTGCTCAGAGTGTTGTGGGCTACTTCTCCCAATAGTTCAAGTGGTGTTTTCCAGCACTAGACAGTCTAACTGTCTAGGTAATGGCTTTTTTTCTCAATCCCAGATGGTTTCCTCCATGCTCTGCATCAGCAGCATATGGTCTTTTCAGCAACAGGGTCTTAGCTTTTTGCCTCAGGCAGGAAATCAAATGCTTTAACAGAAAAGTATCTTGATTTGGGGATCTCGTAGGTCTCTCTGATAAACAGCTCAATGTGGGTAGCAACCAATCTGTGTACTGGGAATTAGGTCAGAGACAGAAAAAAAAAATTCCTTTAAGCTTAGGTTTCATCCAAATCTCTAACAAAGCCTGACTTTTCAGGTGCTAACCCTGCCTTTTCAGGGTTACACCTTTAGGATATCTCCAAGGATGAAGGTTTCTATGGTAGCAGCTCATTTTGGATTTAGTTTGTGTTTGTTTGCCTCCCTTAACCTACCCTGGACCCTTCAGTACCTATTGTCTGGGCCTTGAGGTGCCTATCAGGTAAGTCAGCAACCAAAGCTGGTGGAAATTATGAGACACAGATGAGTAACACCGTGCAGTGTTTGTCTTTCTGTGATTGTGTTAGTTTGCTGAGTATGATCTGTTCCAAATTGGTCTATTTTTCTACAAATTCCACTATGTGTTTTTTTCCTAGTGCTGAGTAGAATTCCATTGTGTAAATGCACCACAAGTTCTTTATCCATTCATCCAATGGTGGGCATCAGGATTGATTCCTTTTCTTAGCTATAATGCACTGAGGGGCTGTAAACATGGTTAAGGAAAATTTCTGTATTGATGCATGGGGCATTTAGGACAAATGCCCAGTAAAGAGAATAACTGGGGCTGTTGGTAGGTCTATAGTCATCCTTTGCAGGAATCTCCATATTGATTTCCATAGTAGTTGTACAAGTTTACATTCCCACCAACAGTAGATGAGGGTTCCTCTTTCCCCACATCCTCACCAGCATTTCTTATTGTTTAGATATTTAATGATTACCATCCTTACTAAAGTAAGGTGGGATCTCATGGGTGTTTTAATTGGCACTTCCCTAATGTTTAGTGGTGTTGAACTTTTTCTTAAGCGTGTGTTGGACACTTGTAATTCTCCCTCTGAGAACTCCCTATTCAGTTCTCTGTCCCACTTTTGGAGTGGATGGTCTTATCACTTATTGTTCAGCTTTTTGAATTCTTTGTAGCTTTCAGATATTAGGCTTCTGTTAGAGGTATAGCTGCTGAAGATTTCCTCCCATTCAGTGGGTAATCTATTGGTTCTGCTTATGGTGTGTGTGCTCACAAGGTTCTTAGCTTCATGAGATCCAATTGGTTGAGTGATTATTTAATTTCCTGGACTACTGGGGTTTTGTTCAGGAAGTCTTTCCCCACTCCTATATCATGGAGGGTGCCTCCTATTTTTTTCTTCAAGTAGCAGAAGCATTTATGTTTCATATTGTGATCTTTAATCCATTTGGACTTGATTTTTATATATGAAGAGATGAATGGGTCTAGTTTCATTTTTCTACATATGGTTATCCAATTTGTCCTACATCATATTTTGAAGATGATGCCTTTTCTCCAGTACATTACTGGCACATTTATCAAAGAGCAAGTATCTGTAGCTATTTGTCCTGAGGTCCGGGTCTTCAAGTATGTTCCATTGATTTATGTTTCTGTTTTCATGCCAGTAGCATTCTTCTGTTGTTACCATGGCTTGTAATATAACATTAGATCTGATGTGGTGGTATCTCCAGAGTTTTTTTTGCCCTCCCCCACATCTGAGCCCTGCTGTCATTCCATAAGATATTGAGATATTTTTTTCAATCTTTGTGAAGAATGATGCTGGAATTTTTATTGGTATTGCATTGAATCTTTATATTGCTTTGGATATAATTGCCATTTTCATAATATTAATTCTACATATCCAGGACCATGGGAGGTCTTTCCATTTTCTCAAGTCCTCCTCAATTTATTATTTATTTATTTATTTGAGAGAGAAAGAGGGAGGGGGAGAGATAAAGAGTGAGACAGAGAGATAGAGAGAGAGAAAGCATGCTAGGGCATGTAGCCACTGCAAACTAACTCCAGACGCATGTGTCTTCTTGTGCATATGGCTAATGTGTATCCTGGGGAATCGAGCCTGGGTCCTTTGGCTTTGCAGGAAAATGCTGTAACCACTAAGCAATCCCTCTAGCCTGGTTTGTTGAGGTTATTAATGTTGTCATTATATAGCTCTTTCATACCCTTGCTTTGTGTTAATCCAAGCTATATCAATTTTTGTTGCTATTGAAACTGGACAGCCTTGTCGATTTCTTTCTTTGTATAATTGTCTTTTCACATCGAAAGGCTACTGAGTTATTTGCACAGATTTTGTATCCTTCCACTTTACTGAAAGAAGTAATCACCCATAGAAGCCTTAAGATGGAGATTTTTGGGTCACTTATGTATAGGACCATGTCATCTTCCAATAGGGCTAACTTGACTTTTTCCTTTCCTGTATGTATCTGTTTTATTTCTTTATTCTGTCTTATTGCTTGGGCTAGTACTTCTAGTACTATTTTGAAGAGTAGTGGTGAGAGTAGGAACCCCTGTCTTATTCCTGATCACAATGGGAACTCCTTGAGTCTTTTCCCATTAAATATTATTTGGGGTATAGGTGCTTTTTTTATAGCCTTTATTATGTTGAGATATAAACCCTCCATATCTATTGTCTCCAGGATTTTGATCATGAGATGGTGTTGTATTTTTTCAGAGCCCTTCTCTGCATCAATGAGATGATCATGTGGTTCTTATGGTTAAATTTGTTTATGTGGTGTATTACATTGACCAATGAACCATTCCTGCATCCTTGGCATGAAGCCTACTTGATCAAGCTGTATGGTGCTTTTGATGTTATTTAATATGGTTTGTGAGGATTTTGTTCAGAATTTTTATATCTAAACTAATCAGGGATATAGGCCTATAGTTTTCTTATTGTATCTCTGTCCACTTTTGGTATTAGAGTGATGCTAGCTTCATAAAAGGAATTAGGGAGTTTTCCTTGTTCTCTGATTATGCAAAACCATTTGAGAAAAAATGGTTTCAGTCCTTCAATGAAGGTTTAATAGAAATTGGCTGAAAAACCATCCAGATCTCGACTTTTATTTTGGGGAGGTTTATGGTTACTTTTTCAATCTCCATTGATGTGATAGATTTGTTTAGGAGATTGATCTGCTCTGAGTTTAGTTTTGGTAGGCACTATGCAGCTAGAAATTAATACTTTTCTTCAGTTTATCCAATTTTGTGGAGTAGAGGTTTTGGAAGTATGCCCTGATGATTCTTCCAATTTCTTTGATGCCTGTTGTGACCTCTTTTTTTCACTTCTGATTTTGTTAATTTGAGAGTTTTTTATTTTTTTATTTTTTTGGCTTGATCAAATTGATTCTTTTTTTTTTTTTTTTTCTTGTTATGTACATGGTGTAAGCCATCATGTTGGTAGCATCATTAGCGTTTTCTCTGTCCTCCCTCTCTGCAGGGACCCTCCTTGTTGGGGAATATGGGTAGTACATTGTGGGGTTACCCATAAATTATGTGTAGGAGGTAATGTTCCTGTGCAAAATGACCCAATATGTGGCTCTAACATTCTTTTTCCCCCTTCTTCCACAAATTTCCCTGTTCCATGTTGGGTTCATTTTAGGTCTGCTTCCATGATGAGTTCTTGGGAGCCTCTATGTCTTTGGATATCTGGCTTGGTAGGAGTTGAGTGTTCTCTGTGTCTATCTCCTTCACCCTTGTGCTGGCACCAGGTTCACCAAGAAAACAGCATTTTTTCTCATTACCCCAGTTACTCTTAGTTTCATCTGGGGCCATTTTGAGGTGTGATGGGGCTGGTTCTGTCCTTAGGATCTGCATCCATCTGAAAAGGAGAAGCAAATTCGCCAGTGGAGAGTGAAGTTAGTGTCAGATAAATGGGATATCCATTTTTTTTTTTAAGAGAGAGAGAAAATTCAACAAGTGTAGGACCTCTTGTAGCCCATAATTAGTGGGAGCTTGATAATGGCAAATGGGCTCATTTTTGGATATGGATCTGACTTATTTCCCAGCTACAGCTATGGGTTCTGTTCCACTGACCAGATAAGTTAGCCAAATCATGAGCAGCTGGTTTCCCACCATGGCTACATGCTATTATTGCACTTGCTTGAGCATCACAACAGATTGTCTGCTGATGAGTAGCTTAGACCACTTGTTACTTGGACAGATGTTGTTCATTTTCCCACAGTTGCTCATGTGGTACCTTCTGGCACTAGACAAGCTTACTGTCTGAAGAGTGACTCTCTTCCATATTCTAGCCAAGTCATTCCATGTTCCGTACCAACAGCATATAGCATCTTCAATAGTAGGGTCTTACCACTAACCTTTGGTAGGTCATCAAGTACTCTGACAGATATGTTTTCTTTTGGGAAACCTTATAGGTCTCTATGAACAACAGCTCATTGTGGATGTTAGCCACATGGTGGTACTAATAGTTACAGGTCAGTGAATTGGCCCATATTATATCAATGTTATTTATTTTTACAGTGAGTCAGCTCTTTATTTCATCAATATTTAAAATTGTTTTCTTAGCTTCCAATCCATTACTTTCTGCTCTGATATTGACTATTTCTTATTGTCTAGAACCCTTATTGTTGGATTCTTCTTGCTTCTCCAATGCCTTTAGGTAGATATTTAGGTTATTAGTTTTGGATCTTCCTGTGTTTGTTATGAAGGCATTTAGCACTTTGAATTTCCCCCGGAGGACAACCTTTATTGTGTCCCATAAGTTTGATAAGTTATGTTTTCATTATCATTCAATTCTAAGAATTTTACAATTTCCTTTTTTATTTCATCCACAACACATTTATTGTTTATAAGTGTGTTGTTTAGTCTCTAGGAGTTGGCAGAGTTCTTGATGTATCTCTTATTGTTAATCTCTAGCTTTAAAGCATTGTGATCTGATATGATGCAGGAAGTTACTTCAAATTCCGTGAATTTATGGAGGCATTTTTTATGGCCTCATATCAAGTATGTTTTGGAGAAGGTTCTGTGGGCTGCTGAGAAGAATTTGTGTTCTGTAGTGTTGGGGGGAAAAGTTTTGTAGATGTCTGTTAGGTCTAGTTGATCTTTGGTGTTGTTGAATTCTATTATTTCCCTGATGATTTTCTGCTTGTATGATTGTCCATTGATAACAGTGGAGTGTTGAAGTCTCTGACCATGATGGTGTTGCTGTTTATTTCTGTTTTGTTGTCAAGTAGGTTTTGTTTTATAAACTGTGGTGTACCTGTGTTTGGCACATATATATTTATGATTGTGATTATTTTTGGTTTGTAGTCTATGCTTGTTTCTTATCCATTTGTTTGTAACATCATTTTCCACACTTTCATCCTGAGGAGGTGTCTGTCTTTATTGGTGAGGTGGGTTTCATGAAAGTAACAAATAGAAGGGTCCAGTTGTTTTTGATCCACCCTGTTAACTTGTGTCTTTGATGAGTGAGTTAAGACCAATAATATTTAAGTTTATAAGTATGAGGTATGATTTAATTCCTACCATGATGAGGTGCTTTATGGGATTTGGTGCTTTTTTTTTCTGTTTTGTACTTTCTTGAGCCTGATCTAGTTTTGCTTATTGTGATCTTGTTCTTGTAGGCTCTTGAGATTGGTTATTTGACTCTTCTATGTGGAATATTGCCTGAAGCATTCTCTGTAGGTTCAACTTTGTGTTCATATAATCATAAAGTTGACTTTGTCATGCAAAATTTTCCTTTCAACATCTATTATGAGGGATATTTTTGCTGGGTAGAGTATCTTGGGTTGGAAGTCATAGTTTATTTTCACACATTCATGTGTTCCATCCCAGGCCCCTCTGGCTCTCAGGTTTTCCATTGAAAAATCCAATGTAATTCTGATTGCCTTTGTATGCTGTGAGTTTTTTTTTTCTCTCTTTCTGCTTTTAATACTCTCTCTTCGTTTTCATTGTTAAGAGTTTTCCCCTATGATGTGCCTTGGAGAATTTCTTCTTTGTTCCTTTCTGTTTAATGTTTTGTGGGCTTCTTTTATCTTGATGAGCCTCTGTTTTTGGGGATTAGGAAAATTTTCTTCAATTATTTTGTTGAATATGTTCTCTATGCCTGTGGTCTGGATTTCCTCCCCTTCTGGTATACCTATGATATGTATGTTTGATAATTTTATGCTATTTTACAGTTCCTTAATATTCTGTTCACATGATTTTTTTTTTAACTTAGCAAAGGTTTTGGCCTGCCAATCATTTTTTTTTTTTTTTTCTGTCTTGTCTTCCAGGTCAGAGGTTCTATCTTCCACATGAGTAACTCTGTTAATGAGAGGTTCTAGGGAAGTTTTTTTATAAGCTCTTTTTGATTTTTGTTTTCTGTTGTGTTATTTTACATTATGCCCACTTATGTGTTAGCTGTGATTTCAGTTAAAGTTCTGATTTTCTTTATGCTTCCTAGAATTTATTCTTACATTTGATCAAGCATTCCTTAAGCTTAGTTAATTGATTATTGAAATCTTGCATTTATTGACTCACCTTCAATTCATTTATATCTCTTTTGAGGCTTCTAAAGTTTTATTCAATTAAGTTAAGCCCACTGTCAAAAACTGACTGCTCCAAGAGATGATTCTGCTTGATTGTTTGTTTTGTGATCACTTGCTTCCAGCTCAGCAATTCTTTTGGCCAGGGACACAATGGTTGTTGTGTTTCCATTTGGGGATTGGAATTATGTTGATTTCTCTATGATTTTATTGGAGGCTTCCATTGTGGGACTAGGCACCCTTGGTGGAGATCTCTGTTTTCTGATTTTTTTTTTTTTTGGTCTACCCATCTTGGGGAAACAGTTTATTCTATTGAGGTGAGAAGTATTTGTCCTTGTAGGTTTTTCAGATGGTGTGCTCTTTTAAATGTGAATCAGATTTGTGTACGATGGGGGTTTAACCACTGATGCAAAACTTGTGGAGATTTCAGGTACATCAGTTGTACCTGGGGAATTGGAAGGTGAGGAACAGGGTATTCTGGCCTACCCTCTACTCTTGCACATACCTTCAGCTATGGGATGAGGGAGGGGTTGGGGAGCCAGAAGCCTTGAAGTTGGAGAGCCAGGTAGAAGAGGCCATCTCCTACAGTGGCCCCTACACCCTCTACTCAGGGGATAGGAATTTGGGTAGCCATGGGCCATTCAGGAAACCAGAGCAATAGGCCTGCTTTTGCAGCCACACATAAGGGCCAGACCTCCCCAAGGCATTAGTAGGTGCACCAGAACCAGAGAATTGGGAGGTGGGGAACAAACTGGGAGCTCTGGCATACTCACTTCATGAATATTCACCCTCTGGAGTGGGGGACCCAGTAGACGGGGCCCCAGGCATCATTCAATCAGGAAGATGGAAGGAAAAAGGTTCCTGTTTCTGCAGCAAGCTTGAAGAGTCCAGACCACCCAAACCAGCTTCAGGGGAAGCTACCAAGATCAGGGAATTGAGAGAAGAGGGGCAACAGGGAGATCTGACATACTCATTCCACAGCAGGGTATCATTTATAACTTTTTACGTAGGTAATTTAAACTATATAGTTTGTCTTTCAGGCTTTGAAGGTCTTCATTCATTCTTTTTTTTTTTTTTTTAGAAAACTCACTGGATAACTCTTAACTGGTCAATTACAATATCTTTAATTTTTATTAAATTGCTCACCTAAATATAAAACTTCTGAAAGAAAAATCCCTATCCACTTGATATTTCTTCTATAATAAGTTCTTGAAAGCAATAGACATGCTGGTTACAATTTATATGTCTGTGGCTGAAAAACCAGTAAATAAGTTAGTTTTCATTGTCTTCTCCATGAGCTCCTCTTCCTCCAACAACTTGCACCTGTGTTGACAGAGCTGATCACCTTGCCTTTCATAATGACTGGTGCCCACAGGTTAGGAATTACAATTCGATTTCAGTAGTACTTCTGCATACTTCATTATGACATTGCTAAGAATGAAAAAGAAAAGAAATCTTGTTGGTCAGGCTTGGTGCTGCACAGCTTTAATCACAGCACTTTGGAGGCTGAGGTAGGAGGATCACTGTAATTTGAGGCCAGCTTGAGATTACATAGTGAATTTCATGCCAGCCTGGTCTAGAGCAAGTCTTTACCTTGAAAAGCCAAAACAACAATGCAACAAATCTTTCTGGTTCTATAACCAAAAGAACTATCACTTTTATTACTATCTATTTTTTTCAGAAACAAATTAAAAATTGAAAATAAAACTTCTAAGCTGACAAGCAGCTACTTATTAAACTGATAGCTTTTTTCTTTGTTTGTTTTAAATCAAGCTTCCTTATGAAATGCCTTACAAATAATTTCTGAATAGGGTGATTTCAAGTTTACCAGAGATTTTTCAGTTCATCTTTAGGGCAAACTGAAAACACATGAGCAGCCCACAAAGATGCCAATATGACCATGAGCTAGAAGAATCCTATGACATGGAGATCCCAATGCTTCTCATGAGTTAGAAGAATACTGTGAAAGACTCCAATACTTCCTAAGAACTAGAAGTCTCTTGTGACAGGAAGACAATAATGGGCATTTAGCAGTGAAGTCATTATGCAAATCAGGTCCTAAAAGCCAAATTTAAAATGTTTCATTATAAGCCAGTGCAAACAAAATAGCAATTGCCTAATTCTGAAGATCAAGTTTGCTTTATTATTTCCTTATTTTATGCTTTTTAATTCTGCATACATATTACAAAAGACAATTAAAATAAGGAAAATTAAATGTTTATCATTTCTTGATACATTTTTTGGTATGCACATTCTTTTGATAACCTAAAGAAAATAGCTACAAAAGTCTACAAATATTGTCTCTGTAATTTACATGACCATGGTTTGCCTCAGGTACATTTTCTCCTGTGTTGATCTATTCCATCTATTTCCCCTCTTAATAGCTGTTATTTTTGTCTATTGGTCCTTTCCTTTCCCCAGTAAAAGACAAAATTCACTATGTACAAAGTCTGACACTGATGATGATGATTTTACTGTTAACCTCCCTCATGTTAGTGACCACACTATGCCCTTGTCAGTTGTTCTTGGATCATCTGCTTTTCTGAAAACACACAGGTCACCTGAGAGTGTACTTTCAATGTGAGCCTAAAGTGACAGTGAGTATCTCTAGTTTTCAAGTTTATTAATCTTTCCTGAAACATGTGTTCCTTATTTTTGAAAAACATTCTGACAGTCTTCCTGTTAATGAGGTCTTGTTGCTATTGGTAGAAACAATATTTTTTTCAGTTTGTTTGTTTGACTAACTATATAGATATTAGTCAGCCACATTTATAATTCAATGCACTATTCACTCTCTCAGAGACTCTGAGTGTAGCACTACATGGAGGTACTTTTGATTCCTTCTGTAAATTATATCAGTAATTTTCTGGCATATAGCTTACTAAAATTATTTACTATCCCAATGATATATTTTCTTTCAGTAACTATCCCATTAAAAGTATCTTCTTAACTGAAATATGTATAACATTGACAACTTAAGTATTTAACTAAAGATACAACCAGTATAAATAACTTAAAACAACAACTTTTTTTCAGGACCACCATACTACATTTTCATAGCAGTCTTTTTTGTGCCTATAATCTTTGCTGAGCTATTAAACAAAATTTAATAGATATTATAAGGAATGTTAATTAGAAATTGTTAATTTGTTTTCTGAAAACACATTTTTTGAAAAATGTTTCTTTGTAATTTTCTTATTGAAAAACATGTATATGCTTGAAAATGCATATTCTCAATTAGAAGTTAGCACTTTCCTTTTTATTGTTCATTTATTCCTAAGCATGTTCTCACCACAAATAATTAAGTGCAATGATATCCTCTGAAACCATAACATTTACTTTCAAGCAATTCACTCAAAAATGATACTTTAGTTTTCAAATCAATATATGAAGATGAAAATTCAAACTTCCTCATTGCATTGCTGCATGAACTTGAAAAACCAGTAATAATTCTTAGCATATATATTACATCATTGTTGTTATTGCAATTCTAGAAATAGAGGGCTATATAAGATCAATGAAGCTATTCACATACAAAATCATAGTTTAAAATACATATTTTAATGAAATTACTTAAATTAATTATATGAGAATAGGACAGTAGGTCGTTGTCATATCATTCTGAAACCCAGATTGAGACTTGCCAGAGAAATTAGAATCCACCAAATTCTTATAATATAGATTGGAAGGTATTTACAAATGAGAAATAACTTTTGTGGCAGACAAAGATAATTTCTAGATTTTTGTTCCTGAGCTGGTTTGTGGAAAGTTTTACTAGTTTTTATAGAATTGTGAGGCTTTACATTTGCTCTTTGCAATGGGTAGTGTGGGTTTCAGCAGAGGAAGCAAGTCAAAGATAGTGTCCCTTAAACATAAGCCCTGCTGTCTCAAAAACCCAGTAACCTCTCCCAGCCTCTACCTCCTTGCTACATCCAACACTTTGGAGGTGATCACATCAATGGATGATTTTAGGGGAATGCAAATATTCTCAGCACAACAGTTTCCCTCTTCCAAACAAAATAATTTCCAATAGACTGAAGATGATTAAATAAAAGTGTCTCACAAAACTAAATATGATATCCTAATGTATTCTTGTATTACTTAATAATTATTACAAATATATTTCATTATATTTTAACTTATGCTTGGCAAAATTTTTGTCATTTCACAGGTTTATGAGTAATCATCTTTTGTTAGGGTACTATTCATAGCTCTTAAAAGGACCAATGATTAAATAACAATGCTGTGTGTCTGCAGTGAGATAAGTTTAGAAAGTGAAAATGAGCTGTAAAAAATTACATGAAATTTGAGAGTACCTTGAAGTAAAAATTTTGATCTTTTATTTTACCTTTTCCTAGTTATTAACTTCTGTTTTTATATATATTTACCGCTGAGAGCTTAAATCACTATATTAAACTTACTTATAAAAAACTCTATTTTATACTACATAAATATATTCCTTTCCAAGTTACTATTTATATATTATATTTATATTATTTAAAGCAATGAACTAAAATCGTGGCTGAAAATCTGATTTGGATTCATGTTGAGAAAAAGCATGATGGGTATCTATAGTAGTCAGGGTCACTATATACCACATGGGTAGTCACTCTGGATGTCAGATCACAGAGAGTCTAATTAAAGATTACAGAGTCCACTGCTACTAAAAATTCCATGATTGTGTATTAAATTTTCTTTATGTATTCTAAATATGTATAGATTCCATTTTGAATTTAAAATGGAAAATAATACTCTTTGAAAAGACAATTATCCTGATCATCTTGATGAGGTCTGGGTTTAGAAGTCTTAGTAGGGTTTGGAAGTCACCCCATTGCTCTAAGTAGAATGAAGTCTCTGTATCTTTATGGAAGTCCTTCAGGTTTATACAGGGTAGGATTTGCTTTTGGATCACAGCTTCAGGGTAAAAATTAACTAATACTCTTTTATCTGAAGTTTGTAATTAGGCATTAGTGTGCCTGTGAATTTTAAGAAGGCATATAAAAGAACCCCTAAACTTTTGTCCAAAAATCTCTTAAAGATTAGAAAGCTATGTTAAGTACTGGAGAACTGCAAGGAGATACCCTTTTCTGACCTAGTGACATAGAAGATACACTGGAAATTCTCTGGCAATGTCTGAATTCTGCAGATAATTAGAAAACCCAAGAATAAAATTAACCCAAGATGCAAAAATCTCTACATTATAATACAAGAAACATACACAAATTTTAGACAATATCATTCTACCCAAAGCTATAAATCCACAGAAGTAATCTCCAGGGAGAGTGATTTAGATGAAATACCTGACAAAAATTTCAAAAGAATGTTTATAATTATGTTCAAAGAAATGAAAGAAGAAATTAAAGGAATTTTAAAAATGCCTGAAGGAGAACACAGGATACCAATTTAATGAAATATGGAGATCAATATAAGGCATGAGTAAGAAAATAGAAATACTAAAGAAAACTCAATCAGAAATACTAGCAGTGATAAACAGAGTTAGCCAAATAAAAATTCTATAGAAAGTCATACCAATAGAATGGATCAAGGAGTTAACAGAATAACTAAACTTGAAGACTAGATGGCAGATTCAATTCAGTCCAACAAAGGGAAAAGCAAATTAATTGGAAGGCATGAATGGGAATTTCAAGACATTTGGAACACTAAAGGTATCAAGCATAAGAATCCATGGTATAGTAGAAGGGAAAAAAAAATTACTCCAAAGAAAGTGTGAGTATTTTCAACAAAATCATAGAATAAATTTTCTCACAAATAGGGAAAGAGATGCCAATAGAGATACAGGAAACCTTTAGAATACCAAACAGACAAAACCAGTAGAGAACTTATCCCTTTCATATTACAATTAAACTGGTAAACACAGAAACCAAAGAAAATATATTGAAAGTAGTTAGAGACAAATATCAAGTCATTTGTAATGGCAAACATGTGTCTACTGTACTCATGATTATTTAATACACTATTATAAGTTTTAGCTACAGCAATAAAGCAAGAGATACACACAAAATGTACACAAATTGGAAAGGCAGAGATCAAATTATCATTATTTGCAAAAGATATGATTCTATACATGAATGACCCTAAAGACTCTATCAGCAAACTGATAGAGCAGATAAACACTTTTAGCAATGTAGTAGGATAAAAAATAAACACACAGAATGTAGTAGTCTTCCTACATGCTAACAACAAACATGCTGAGGATGAAATTATGGAACTACTCCAATTCACAGTTACCACAAAAAAAAAGTAACTTGGAATAAACCTAATCAAGAAAGTGAAGGATCTCTACAATGAAAACTTTAGAACACTCAAGAGAGAAATCTTGGGAGACCGTAGGAAATAGAAAGATATCCCATGTTTCTGGAATTGAAGAATCAATCTTGTGCAAATGTCAATATTACCAAAATTAATCTACACATTTATTGCAATCACCATCAATGATATTGTTCATGGAAATTGTTAAAACAACCCTAAAATTCATTTGGAAGTACAGAAAAACTGGAATATCCAAAATAATTTTGAGCAACAAAAATAAGGCTAGCAGTATCACCATACCTAATTTTAACATGTATTACAGAGCCATGGCAATAAAAGCATCATGGTACTGGCACAAACACAGATATATAGATCAATGGAACAGAGCAGAGAGCCCAGTTGTAAATCCACATAGCTACAAGCCATGTGATTTTCAACAAACTTGCCAAAAATATTCATTGGAGAAAAAACAGCCTCTTTAATAAATGATGCTGGGAAAATGCATGAAAAGAGATCATTATCTCACTCCATAGAAAAGAATCAAGTCCAAATGCATTAAAGATCTTAATATCAGAGCTGAAACTCTGAAACTAGAGGAAAGAAAAGGAGAATCCTTTTTACATATTGGCATAGGCAATGACTTTCTGCAAATAACCCCAGTTAATCAGGAAATAAAACAAATAATCAACCATTCAAACCTCATGAAAATAAAAAGGTGGTGTACATAGAAGGACATGGTGCATAGAGCAAAGAGACAACCTGCAGAATGGGAGAAAATCTTTTCCAGCTACATGCTGACAGAGGATTAATATATAGTCTATACAAAGAACTCAAAAATCTGAATAATAAGACATCAAATAACCCAAATAAAATGGGCTATGGAATTAGAGTTCTCCAATGAAGAAATACAGATGTCATGTAAACATGTAAAAAAAAATGTTCTATATAATTAGTCATCAGTTTAAAACTACTTTAAAATTCCATCCCATTCCTGCCAGAATTGCTATCATGAAGAAAATAAATGACAATAAGTGCTGGAAAGGATGTGGAAAGAAAGGAACCTTTCTACACTTCTAGTACAGCCATTGTGGAAATCAGTGTGGAGGTTCCTGAAATAGCTAAAAATATATTTACATATCACCCAGCTATACAACTGTTAGTCATCTATCCTAAGGACTCTTCTCACTACCTTTGAGGTACTTGCTGAACCATTTTTACTGACATTCTATTCACTGTAGCTAGGAAATGATGTCCCTCACAAATGAATTGATAATGAAGATAAGTGGATAATGAAGACATTTATATAATGGAGTTCTATTCAGCTGTGAAGAAAAATGAAATTATAAAATTTTCAGGGAAATGAATGGATCTGGAAAGGATTATACTAAACGAGGTAACCCAGGCCCAGAAAGCCAAATGCTGCAGGTTACCTCTCATGTATGGATCCTAGCTACAAAGGTTTAGACTTGTGTGTGAATTGTAGTATTAATAAGTAGCAGAGTACAGTAATCTAAAAAAGGGCTATAAGAGAGGAGGCAGAGGAGAGGACTTAAGGAAATTGTATTGTATATATGTAAGCAGGTAAACAGATTACTGGGGTGGAATTGTTTAAGTGAAGCCAGGGGAAGAGATTAAATAAAGGAAGGATGGGGGAGGATTAATCAAAATTTAAGATGTTAAGAATAAGCCATATAGGAAAACTATCTTTTGGATAATTGTACATCCAAAGTCATACATTGTTACTAGAAATTTCAGTGAGTTGTTGACCAGGGAAATCTCTGATACCCCCAAAACATTATAGGCCATTGCCAAGCCTCTGGTTTCCCACCAGAAATAAATGATGAAACTGTAGTGTTGAAGACTCCACATACTGCAAGGTCACTGACAAATCAAGCTAAAGCTGAGCTGAAAACCTCCTTCCCATAGACCACCTGACAGAAAGCTGGAAAAATCTGTGCTGCATGAAGTCCTATGGGAGAGAGAAATCATCAGTGGCAGTAAAAAAAAAAAAAAAAAAGACACTTCAAACCTTAACTTTGCTCAGAACCAATGTGCAATAGTACCATGTCTGTAATGGGGGAAACCAACCACTCTCTAATTGTACTCAAGGCCCACTCCATAAGAGGGAATACATGTCTGGTACTGAAAACCTAGTCAGAAACCTATGTCAGGGGAGGTCATGAACTCCAAGGGTGTAATGCTTCCTGTTGTCTAGCTAAATGCATAATCAAGCAGCCCTGTAAGCACTTTTCTTAACATTCATACCCATGTATTAATTCCACTCTTGCTTTCACTTAGCAAAGGTCCTCTTTTCATATGGTGGTAGATGACCCCTGAGATGACTCAAAAGCCACCCTAGTGCTGAAAAGTGAGAGAGGAGGGTTCAGCATTGAAACATTTCTATTGTACCCTATAAGGCTCAGCATCTATTGCAGAAGAGGTGGAAGAAAGAATGTAAGAGCCAAAGGAAGGTTAGGACTGCTTACACAGAAATCTTCCAGTAATAATTTGGCCTTTATATCCATAACCTCACAGTGTGTAGTACTACCTACAGAAGACACTCATAATAGGAGAAAAAGATGTTATCAAAATAAATGAGAGACTAATGGAGAGGGGAGGAAATATGATGAAGAGTGAATTTGTGAAGAGAAGGTTGGGGAGGGAACTAGCATTGTTTATTGTCTGTAATTTTGGAAGTTGTCAATAAAAATATATTTTTTTAAATGAGAAAGACTTTCCCTGTTGGAGAAAAAAGGCTGTGAGTGCCAAGGTCTCCTCTGTGAGAAAGGAGATCCTCATCTTTACCTCAGTCATTTACACTCAAGTTTGCATTATGGTTAGTAGTACTAAGCCCTCACTTCATTTGAGTAACAGAATAGAAATGATAACTGTCTTGGTCAGAGTGCCTAGTTTAGATGTTTTCATTAGAACTTAATGTGTGGCAAAGGCTGATAATAATCAATGGCATGCATTAAAAGGTATATTTTATCATTGATGTACTTTTTCTCTGGCTGATATGTTCTTGAGTTGCTTGATTTTGATGATATATTTCCTCATGACTCCATATGACCCTTAGAAATATGAGATAAGATTCACAGATACAAAAAATTAATTTCTTGACTTCTGGCCAAGATGGTGATGCCTAGCTGTGCTGCTAATCTCAGGAAAAGAAAGCCAAGACACTAAGGGTTTTCTGGGACTTCTTATCAGTGGGAGGACACAGGCAGGGAGGCGGGGAGGCAGGGAATTGTGGATACCCCCGCGGGTGGGAAGATCACCCCAACACCAAATAGCCGTCATTCCCCGCCGCCTTGGCCCTGTACCCCGCTGCAGCCATGCCTGCCTCTGCGCTCAGATCTCTCACCGATGGCTCCCTGTGTGAGGAAACTTAAACTTCACTGCACACTATCCCACATTACTCTTCAGCGAGCCTTGTCCCATAGCAACTGCCACACAAGCCCACACTGTGTCTCTTGCTTGCGCTGCTCAGGTGCCCTCCCCTACCTATCTGCCAACTCTGCCATCCTACATTCTTCTGTGGCAGGAGAGCGCAGACTTTTTCTGGGTCCCAGTGTTCTCAGCCAGAGTTTGGGCTGCTTCAGGGCTTTGTACCTCAATCCTCCTCCAAGCTCAAATGCAGGCAGCTTTGGCGCATTACCGGTTGGGAATTCAGGCAAATTTGGCGCCCCTGTCAGGCAGTAGATAGGTGGCTTTGGCAACTGGGAGCCAAAGCCCAGGCTTCTGGGCAACTGCCCCAGGCTGCCTCAGATTCCCACTGCTCTAAAGCCCAGGCTGATCCACCCACCTATGTGCCCATACACTGTCATGGGCAGACCACAGTGCAAAAGAAATAACATGAAAAATCAAATGCAAGAAAACCCAGTTAGATCACCGAGTCCTACAATGAATGCAGCTAATCAAAACATAGAAGAGTTATTAGGATCAGAATATCAAATTGAAGATATGAGCAATGCAACCCTGACCAACGTACTGGTAGAACTTGCAGGAAAGCAACAAAGGACCAATAATCATGTGGATGCTACCATCACTAAGCTAGAATAATTTGATAAGATATTGGAAGGAGTTCAAAGAGAGTTAATAGTTATGAGGGAGAGTGAAAAAAAAGAGGACCTTAAACATCATCTGGCCATACTAAATGAACACATAAAGAAATGCTAGGATGAATTCCAAGAATCATCAAGAAAATGTGAAAATCATGTGAAAAGGGAGCTTGACAGAGTGATAGAAATAATACATAGAAAAGTAGTAGAAAATGCAACCTTAATTGAACAACTCCCAAACTCTCTAGAGGCTCTCAAGAATAGAGTCAATGAAGTGGAGGATAGAAACTCTAATATGGAAGACAAGATGGAAGAAACAGTTCAAGAATTCAAAAACTTCAGTAAGTTCAAAATTTCCTGCAAAGAGAACATGAGGGAAGTGTGGGATACACTTAAACGTCCTAATATCAGAATCATTGGCATACCAGAAGGAAAAGAAGTTCAGACCAAAGGCATGGAGAACTTATTTAACACAATAATTGAAGAAAACTTCCTCAGGCTCTTAAAAGAAAGGTCCATCAAGATACAAGATGCCAACAGAACTGCAAACACACTGGAACAAAGGAGAAACCCCCCAAGACATATTATCATTTAGACTCTAAACATTGACACCAAAGAGAAAATCCTAACAGCAGCTAGGGAAAAACAGTGCAACATTTTCAAAGGTAACCCCATTAGAATTACCTCAGACTTCTCAATGGAAACCCTGAAAGCTAGAACGGCCTGGAATGAAACTCTCCAAGGTCTAAAAACCTAAGGATTCCAACCCACACTACTCTATCCAGCAAAAGTATCCTTCATAATAGATGGTGAAAGAAAAACATTTCCATGACAAAACTCAGCTTTACAATTATATGAATACAAAACCAAACCTACAGAGAGAATTTCAGAAAATTCTCCACAAAGAAGAAACAAATAACCAAACTCAAATGCCTACAAGAAACAGATCACAACAACCAAACCCAGAGTAGGCACAAAAAACCTTCAAAGCCCATGAAAACACCAACACACATCTACTACCACAATATGGTAGGGATCAAATCAAATCTCACAGTCATTACCCTAAATATTAAAGGGCTTAATTCACCCATCAAGAGACATAAGCTAAGAGGATGGATCAAAAAATTAGACCCCTCAATATGTTGCTTCAAGAAACCTACCTCACCACTAAAGACAGACACCTCCTCAGGGTAAAGGGGTGGAAGAAAATATTCCAAGCAAATAGGAATAAGAAACAAGCATGTGTATCTATATTAATATCAGAAAAAATAGACTTCAAACCAAAAATAATCAAAAAAGACAAAGAAAGCTACTTCCTACTCATCAAGGGAATGATCTATCAAGAGTATATTGCAATCATAATTTGTATGCACCAAACACAGGGGCACCACAGTTCAAGGTTAAACATAAAAACCACATGATCATTTCGATAGATGCAGAAAAGGTCTTTGACAAGATACAACATCACTTCATTATCAAAACATTGGGTAGAATTGGCATGGTTGATTCAAATCTTAACGTAATAAAGGCAATATACATAGCTCTGAAGGCCCACATGATAATTAAAGTAGAGGGGCTGGAGAAATTCCCATTAAGATCAGGAAGAAGACAGGGTTGTCCTCTCTCACCTCTGCTTTTCAATATAGTACTAGAAGTCCTAGCTCAAGCAATAAGACAGTAGAAGGAAATAAAATGGATACAATTTGGAAAGGAAGAAGTTAAGTTACATCTATTCACTGATCACATGATTGATATGTAAGAGACCCAAGAGACTCCATCCCAAAACTCCTGAAGGTGATTAACTCCTATAGCAAAGTAGCAGGACACAAAGTCAATGCACAAAAATCAGTAGCATTTCTATATGCAAATGACAAAGATTCAGAGAAAGAAATAAGGGACATAGTCCAATTTTCAATAACAACAAAAAAATAAAATACCATAGAATAACATTAAACAAGGAAGTGAAAGATCTATACAACAAAAACATAAAAACATTCAAAAAAGAAATTGACGAGGACTTGAGAAAATGGAAAGACCTCCCATGCTCCTGCATAGGCAGAATTAACATGGTGAAGATGACAATCCTACCAAAGGCAATATATAGATTTAATGCAATTCCAACTAAAATCCCTAAGTGTTCTTCACAGAGATAGAAAAAATGATCTCAAATTTCATATGGAAAGATAGAAGCCCTCGCATATCCAAACATATCCTCAGCAAAAGAAATACCTCTGGTGGCATAACCATACCTGATCTAAAGCTATATTACAAAGCCATAGTAATGAAAACCACATGGTACTGGCATAAAAACAGGAGTATAAACCAATGGATTAGACTTGAGGCCCCAGATTTGGTTCAAGGAACTATAGCTACTTGCTATTCTACAAAGGCCCGAACAATATAGGCTGGAAGAAAGATAGCATCTTCAACAAATGGTGCTGGACAGACTGAATAACCACAAGCAGGAAACTGAAACTTGATCCACACATTTCACCATACACTACACTCAAATCCAAATGGATCAAAGACCTCAATACAAGAACAAACACTCGAATACTACTGTAAGAAATTTTATGAAGTACTTTCTATGATACAGGATTGGAAAAAGACTTCCTGAACAAAACCCCAATAGCTCAGGATCTTAAACAGTCACTCATCCAATGGGATCATATGAAGCTGAAAAGTTTCTTTACAGACAAGCCTACAAAAGCAAAGCCAACAGATTACCCACAGAATGAGAGAAAATATTTGCAGGTTATTCAACTGATAGAGTCCTTATCTGTAGAATCTACAAAGAACTCAAAAATCTAAACAGTAAGAAATCAAACACCCCACTCACAAAATGAGGCAAAGAGCTGAACAGGCAGATCACAGAGAAAGAAACACAAATGGCAAACACACACTTAAGAAAATGTCCATCATCCCTAATCATCAGAGAAATGCAAATTAAAACAACTATGTGATTCTACCTTACCCCAATACGGATAGCAAACATGAAAAAATCAAACGAAAATAAATGTTGGCGAGGATGGGGAGAGGCAGGAACACTCATCCACTGTTGGTGGGAATGTAGGATGGTACAACCACTTTGGAAAGCAATATGGAAACTCCTAAAATAGGTGACTATAGAGATACCAACAGATTCAGTTATTCCCTTACTGGTCATCTACCCTAAAACCTTCAAATCACAGGCCAGAGAGATTTGCTCAACCATGTTTGTAGCAGCTCAATTCATAATAGCTAAGAGTTGCAATCAATCCAGATGCCCATCACTAGAAGAATGTATAACTAAGATGTGCTATATCTACACAATGGAATTCTACACAGCAGTAAGAAAAAATGACACAAAGAAATTTGAGGCAAATTTCGTGAACCTAGAACAAATCATTCTCAGTGAACTTACCCAATCACAGAAAGATAATCTCCTCATAGTCTCACTCGTCTACAGCACCTAACCTGAAATTACCCAAGGTAACTTACACACCCAGCAAGTATCTCAGGGACTAGGCACTAGGATGGATGGGGAGGGAGGGGAGGGCATCGAAGGGGTGGGAAACAGTAATCTAGACCCAAACGGTAATGGTACCATAAAATTCTACTTCCTAAAAGGCTGACCAAATGGTTGAACCTTCACCTGGCCCTTACAGGAAACACCTGAACCACAAGACACTGGAGAGGGTAGGGTCAATTACTACCTAAATCTGCCCTCCCTCCCTCCCTCTCCCTCCTTCTTTCTTTCTCTCTCTCCTCTCTAACTCTTGTATATTAGTTATATTTTTCCTCATTTTCTTAGTGGGCACTGACCTGTAACTCCCAGTATAAGAATGGTGCTATCATTCACAATGAGCTTTTGATCAGAGAAATCTACAAGTTTTAATAAAGGAATGACAGGTTTCTGTCAGAGTACTTGATGACCCACCAAAGGTTAGTGGTAAGACCCTATTGCTGAAGACACCATATGCAGCTGACAAGTAAAATGGAATGGCATGGATGGAAGCCAGGAGTGAATCAGTCCCCAGACAGTCAGAGTATCTAGTGCCAGAAGGTGCTACATGGGTGACTGGGGGAAATGACCAGTATCTGTCCAAGTACTCATGGTCCAACCTACTTAGCAACAAATAACCAGTTGTGATGCCCACACAAGTACAATAGTGGCACAAAGCCATGGTGGGGAACCAACTGCTCTTGACTTGGCTAACTGATACCCTCATTGTACGGGACCCATAGTTGGAGCTGGGAAACAAGTCAGAACCATATCCAAACATAAGCCCTCTCTCCTATATCAAGCTACCATCAATCTTGGGCTACAAGAGGGCCTACACCTATTAAATTCTCTATAAAAAAGTAAGGGTTATCTCATTTGCCCTGGTGCTAACTTGCTTTCCGTTGGAGAATCTGCTTTTCTTTTTCAGATAGATGTAGATCCTAAGGAGAGAGTCACCCCATCATATCTCAAAAGGACCTCGGCTGAAACTAAGAAAAATTGGTGAAACAAGCAAGGGTGCTGTTTGCCTGGTGAACCAGATACCAGCACAAGGGGGAAGGAGATTAACATAGAGAAAAATCAACTCCTACCAAATCAGAGAGCCAGTACCTCAGAGGCCCCCAACACCTCAACTCTGAAGCAGACCAAAAAAGAACCCATCATGGCTCAGGGAAATTTTGTGGAAGAGGGGGCAGAAAGAATGTCAGATCCACATGTTGGGTCAGGATATACAAAGACATTTATTGTACCAATAACTGTGGGAGAACTCCACAATGCATGACCCATATTCCTCAACAAGACGGGGCCAATGGGGAGGGGTAGGTCACAGAGTAGCCTAATAATGTTACCAAACTGCCTGTATTTGCTGAATAGAAAAGTAATAAAAAAAAAGAAAAAAAATAATTTCTTACAAGTGCCTTTTCAAGATCTATGACTCATTGCTTTCAATCATTCTGTGGAAGATGGGAAAATTGAGTAACTATTTTGCATTCTGAGCTGTACTTTGTAGGTTTCCAGAAAAATTACTGTCACTTCTTCTCACTCTTGCTTCAAAATCATGTTATTTTCTACTCTTTTTCATATATGTTATCTTGATTGACTTCCCCTTTCGGGGACAAAACACCTAGCTAGAAGCAATTTAAGAAAGAAATGGCTTATTTTCAACTTACAGTTTCAAGAGGGAATCCTTCATGGTGTATGAGACTCAGGAAAAAGCTACCTCCTTTTAGGCAGTTTCATTTAGGGACAGAAGTCCAAAAAGGGAACCAGTGCCACCCTACCTTGGTGAAAATGGAGCTCCTGACTGATCAAGGCTTATCTATAAGAGCAGCAGTGACCCTTGCTGCCCATAGTCTAGCATACTACCTAGGTAGGCAGCCTTCACTCCCCAGGTTGGCTAGCTCTGGGTCCTGTTCTTTGACTCTGCAATCCAACTGGATCTTCGCTTTATGTACCTAAATCCAATGAAAAAAATACATTTTCAATCAATTATAAAGGCTTATCCTTCCTCTTTTTTCCTCTCTCTCTCTGGCTCTCTGGTCACAGGCATACATGCAAGTCTGATTCCCCCCTCCCACCCACCAATGCTGCTGTTCAGGGGAAGAGCAGAGTCCTGTTTCTTGGCCTGGGTAATTTTTGCTTCTTCTACTTTATACTTTGGGGTAATTTCTCACTTTAGCTACATGTGTGATTTTCCTCTGGTTGCTGAATCTACCACATACATAATTCCTTTACACTCTAGGTCTAGATAAAGAACCTCTAAACTTTGGGCCTGCTACCTTGTAATTTTTCTAAACTCAGAGTATCCATGGGTATAAGTCTCTTTATTACTCATTTCTCATCTGGATTTCCTGGTTTCCACTTTGATATTTTCTCTCTGCTATTCTTTATTAAGTAAACCATTATTTGCCCTCTTAACTTTTTTCCATGGAGAAACTCAGGGTGGGTGCATTTTGTGTCTCTTCTAAATCTCCCTACATAAGCATCTAGTTCCTATCTTCCACGTGTTTATGGCTCTGGCCAGCCATTTCTCTTATATGAATCTCACAAACTATGTTGCATTTCCCACATGAGTGCATGTTTTCAACTTTCCACGTGCTTATGATTCTGCTCTACACTTCTTCTTACATCCCAATTTCCTTTAAATAACCCAAAACTTGTGATTGCTCCCTAAAAAAGTCAATAATTTATAATTTATCTTTTTTGAGTTCATTTTTATCAATTATTTATTAAAAAGAGGATAGGACCCAAAATTTGGGTTCATAAACTTCAGGACTCCTCTTGAATCCCCAAATCATACATCAATGGTGGGAAAATCATGGATGTATCGAGATGGCAAGGTCACACTGTTATATCAACATGGAGGTAATAGATATAAGGAAAGAACAACAAACAACCATCCAAGCTGGACAATAAAATCTTTAGGCCTACTGAACACTTCCTCCAGCAAGGCTCTGCTTCTAAAGATTTTATAACCTTCCAGAACAGTACTGCAATCTGGGATTAAGTATTCAAGTACATGTGTCTATTGGGACTATTTCATATTCACATCAAAACACCCACAAAACAAAATTTTAAGCAGCTACCATGGGTTCTGCCCTCAACTTTAGATAATAAAACATCCTCTAGATATATATTCAAAGAATTATCTTATGGTTCTGGATATTTATAAGAATGCATGTATGTAAAAAGTCATATTTTTTTCCATCTTCTTATTTTACTTTAGAAAGTCTACAATGACCTAAGGGAATATGGTGAATTTTTGTTCTATTTCAACATGATGCTTTCCTCCTTTTTCTTATGCAGACTTCTGTCTTATTTAAAGTTTAGTATAGAGAAGAGAAGAATAATAAAAACCAAAATGGCCTCATAGGTGGCCTTTGCTCTCCTATATGAGTGTTTTTGCCTGCCAGATGTTTAATGATGACTCATATGACATAATTAGATTTCTTAGATACTTCCACAGGTAATATTACAAAGTGACACATGTCATATGATGTAGGCTGCTAATGACTCCAAGTTTTAATTTCTGAGCATAACAACTTCCTAAGATCTAAAATTACAACTTTCTTTTGGAATTTTTTTTTATTATTACATATGAACATGTTGTGTATGTAAGCATCAAGTGTTGGTACCATCCCTTCCATCTGCCCTGCCCCTTTTTTGAAGATGCTTTCCTCACTGGGGATGCAGGTCAACTCCATGGGGATAGTGGATCATGCATTGTGGGGACAGCAGTCAGTTATGGGGGAGAGGCAATGTCTCTGTGCAAAATGTCTCAACTTGTGGCTCTAACAATATTTACTCTCCATCTTCTGCAAAATTCCCTGAGCCATCCTGGGAGCATTTTAAGTCTACTTCAGTGATAAGCATTTAGGAACATCTATATGTCTGGTTTGGTAGGTGTTGATTGTCCTCAGTGTCTTTCTGTATCACCCTTGTGCTGATATCAGCTTAACTGAGAGTGCAGCATTCTTGCTTATTTCCCAATTCCTCTGTAGTTTTAGATGGGGCTGGGGTGGAGTATGCTGGGTCATTATCTCCTCAAGTCTAGTTCCCATCTGAAAAAGAGAAGCAGATTCTCCAACGGTGCCAGCTAAATGGGATAACCATTAAATTAGAGAGAATTATAAGGGTCTAACACTTTTGGAGTGTAATGTTAATGGTATCTTGACAATGGAAAGAGGAATCATTATCTATATATTCTTCTGACTTGTTTCCTAGTTCCAGATATGGTTTCCTTTCCACTGAGCAGATCTGTTAGCCTATCCAATAGCAGTTGGTTACTGTGTGCCATTATTGCACTTGTGTGGGTATCACGTTAGGTTGTTTGATTCTGATATGCTTAGACATTGAATTGCTTGGACAGATGCTGGCCACTTTCCCCTGGTAGCTCATGTAGCACCTTCCAGCACTAGATGGGTTAATTATCTGAGGACTAGTTCTTCTCTGGATTCTAATCATGTCTCTCTATGGTCCATGCCAATAGTGACAGATGTCTTCAGCAGTAGGGTCTTACCATTAACCTCTGGTGGGTAATCAAGTTCTCAGAGAGAAATTGGTCTTATTTGTTTTGGGACATCTAGTAGGTCTCTTTGATCAACAGCTCATTGTGAATATAGACCACAGGCCAGTGCCAAGGAAGAAGAAAAAAGAAAAATCTAGAGAAGAAAGAGAAGCAGGAGAAAGTTGAGGTTAGGTTTGTCTCACTCTTTCCAGGTCCCATTGATTCAGGTGCTCCCTCTAAGGTTTGCTTGAAGGATCCACTTTTTATTTTATTTTATTTGTTTATTTTTATTTATTTGAGAGTGAAATACACAGAGAGAAACAGGCAGATAGATAGAGAATGGGGCCTCCAGGGCCTCCAGCCACTGCAGATGAATTCCAGATGCATGTGCCGCCTTGTGCATCTTACTTGGGTCCTGGGAAATAGATCCTTAATTCAGGGTCCTTAGGCTTCACAGGCAAGTGGCTGCTAAGCCATCTCTCCAGCCCAATTCCAAATTTTAGTCTGATTTCCAGGATATAGGATTCTATGATACCAGTTCAATTTGGGTTCAGATTTTGTGTTCCGCCTCCCCCCCCCCCGCATCCTTTCCCTTCCCCCAACCTTACACTGCCTATTGTCCAAGCCTCAAGAAGCTATTCAGTTATGTCAGCAACTTGGGCCAATCCAGGTTAGGAACTGCAGATGAGTGAGATCAGGTGATGATTGTGTTTCTGTAATTGTATTAGTTCATTTTACATGATCTGTCCTAAGTTCAACCATTTTTCCACAAATTTCAATGTGTCATTTTTTACTCATTGCTGAGTAGAATTTCATCATGTAGATATACCACATTTTGATTATACATTCTTACAATGATGTGCATCTGGGTTGATTCCAGTTTTTAGCCATTATGAATTGAGCAGCTATAAACATGGTTGAGCAAATATATCTGAACTGAGATGTGTAGCTTTTAGGGAAAATACCCAGTAAGGGAACAGCAGGTTCTGCTTGTAACTCTATATTCCCCCCTGCCCTCTCTCTCCCTCTCTCTCTCTCTGTTATTCTCAAATAAATAATTAAATAAAAATAAAAAGGTCCCTCTTTCTTCACAAACTTTAAAACTTTGAAAATCTGATATTTAAGATTGTCTCTTAACTGTGAGTCCTGCAAAATCAGAGAAGTTGCAGACTTTCAACATACAATGGCACGCTTTAGCCATTTCCATTGCTTGACAAGGCATGACAAGGAGAGACTAGTCCAATGTAAAATTAATAACCATCAAATAACTTCAAATATCTGTAGTTCAATTCCCATACACAGTGATGACAGTCTTTGGATTTTCCAATTATACCCCTCCAGGTGGGCAAAGTATCTGGGACAAACTTCCATCTTGAGCCAACCATGCTCTATTTCCACACATTTTTCATGCTTCCAAAATCAATGTCAGGTGTTCAAGACACAGACATATTTTTAATCCAGAGACAAAATAAATCATGTGATCCTGAAGAGCAGGTCCCTTCCTTTCAGTCATCAACTTTCAAAAGAGTTTGCAATACCATTCAGTCTTTCTGGACAGAACCACTTCCCTGTTTCAAGGTAAAGGAACTGGGACATCTTTTTTTAGATTGCTAATGTGTTTAACAATAGCAGCTTCAGTCACATAAAACCAGTCTCTGTGCCTGTAATTTTAAATTTGTTTGAATTTCTCCACTTTTAAATCTTATAACTCTCAGTTCCATATCTTCCAGAAATCATATCAAATTACTCAAATCCAACCTTGATTAAACTCTCTGTGTTGGAGCAGCAGAACATAGCCTGCTTTTATACCAACAGCCTAGTTTCGGCAAAGTTCTCTGCTGTCTTTCCTTCCCCTTTTAAATGTTTCTAAGCCAACACAATCTCTGCACTTAGCATTTTCAAACTTTCACCAGAATAGCCCATAAAACTTGGCCTACTGCTCTGGAAAGAGTCTTAAGTTGCAAGTATCAACCTCTGTCCCATTCCTCCAGCAAAAACGTTCCAAAAGAATAAAACCCACATGATCAGATCCATCTCAGCAATACTATCCCACTTCTCAGTACTAATTTTTGTTGCAGTCAGCTCCAAGTTGCTAGATGAACTTCCAAAGCAGATGTAGTTTTTAGGAGGAAGGGTTTATTTCAACTTACAAATCCAAAGGAAGTTCCATAATGGTGGAAAAGGCTGGACCTCTTTCAAAGATCCAAGCAGAAAGAAACTGCCAACAGCTAGCACATACCCAAAACAACAAATAGCAAGTACCCAGGTAGAGTTCAGAGTTCTCTGCTTATCTTTGGGCTAGAAATACAATCCACCCCCAGTGACACCTTAGGGCTGGACTCCATGATCTGTGCCCAGAGATACCTCCTCCAGCCAGGCAACTGGAGACAATAAAACAATTGAGCCAATTAGGGAATATCCGTTTAAACTACCACATCAAGTAAATACAGAAACTTATATTCCACTAATTATAAATACTTTTGACATGTCAGAGTGAGTGGGAATCTGTCTCAAGGATTACTCAAGTCATAGTTAAAGCAATACAATGATTCCATTAGGCAAGCCTTGCATAACTTTGACACTATGATACTTATAGGGTAACACAAGCATTGCACAAAAGGGGAAATTATTGATGAAATCTTAGTTAAAAATGCAGTTAAAGTAACATTCAAATGATTTTTTAAAATTGTGTAATTATGCAAGTAATCTGCCAAGTATTGAAAGAGTATATTTTAGGAAATGTAATTATTAGAAATGTACTACAGAAAATATCTTAGGGGAAGAAAAAGTATAAAAACAGTCTTAATAAATTCTGGACACTATCAAAAACTACCATAAACCAGATGGTCTTTAAATAACAAATTTATTTCCAATAGTTTGGGAGGCTAGAGGCTTCAGAGATGGATGACAGCACATCTAAGTTCTAGTGGCCCACTTTCCATTGAAGAATCCCATCTTGTTGCCTCCTTAGATTGAAGAAAGTGAGTAATAGAGTTCTTTGGGACCCTTTGACAAGGGTACTAATTCATTAATGACTTTAATATTATATCTTAATTTCCGAAGAGCTCTACCTCCTAATATTATCACATAGAGTTTTATTATTTGAACGCATAGATTTTAGAGGTTGTAAGCATTTGTTTTATTACAGTTGGCAGTTAGTTTCTTGTTTCTGTGACTAAATATCTAACAGAATTAATTTAAGGAAGCATAGATATAATTCACTTTATAGTTCCAGGGAGAAGCATTTCATGGTGATGAGGAAGATATGTGGCAGGAATATAAAGCCAGGTGGTCACAGTCCAGTCAGATAAAAGAGAGCAGAGTGGAAACAAAAAGTAGGGCTGGGGCTGGAGAGATGGCTTAGTGGTTAAGCGCTTGCCTGTGAAGCCTAAGGACCCCAGTTCGAGGCTCGGTTCCCCAGGTCCCACGTTAGCCAGATGCACAAGGGGGCGCACATGTCTGGAGTTCGTTTGCAGAGGCTGGAAGCCCTGGCGCGCCTATTCTCTCTCTCTCCCTCTATCTGTCTTTCTCTCTGTGTCTGTCGCTCTCAAAAAAAAAATTAAAAATTAAAAAAAAAAAGTAGGGCTGTACTATCAATCCTCATGTCCCATCTCTAATGACTCACTTCCTCCAGCAAATCCCCACCTCAAAGGTATTCAAAACATTCCCAAACAGAGCCACCAGCTGGGGACTAAGTGTTCAAATATATGAGTCTATGGGAAGAATTTTGTATTCAAACCACAGTACCATTCTTGTTATCCTTATTTTTTATAATACTGAGGAAAATAGAGGCTGCCAAGTTTTAAACATAGTAAGAATTCTGAGAAATCCAAAATGAGAGTTGCAAATATAAGAATCACAAACACCAATCATGGTAAGTGGTATGGTGAGAAACCAATGCAGGCACCCAAGAAAGGTCCAGCTAGTTCAAAATAAGGTCACTACTTTTAGAAATAGGAAGTACTGGAGGCAATTTGTATGTACATTTAATCAGGCCATTTACCAGTAGCATATACAATATTATCAGAGACACGATAAGGAATGATTATTCAGTTTTCCTTCCTACATTCATAAATGGCTGACATCCAATCCTTTTGCTGTGATTTTGTGGAAAGAGGTGACTAATGACATTATTTAGGAATTGTGATGCATCACTTTCATTTTAAAATAATATTTTATAAAAATGAACAGATTTATGACTAATCATCAATAGTTCAAAGCTCAAAGAATTTACTCTGGTGAAAGAATGAATTGAAAAAAAGTCAGATGCAACTAGGAAGAACTTTAATATGACTCTATATTTATAAAAAGAAAAGCAAGAACAAAACTGCATGTAAAAAAGATCATTACATTGTATAAGAATTTCGTTAGTCTTGACTTAAGGATTACAAGGAGAATGGCTTGTATATTACAAGATTTAAAAATGAAAGCAAGTCGCATACATATTCTTTTATCATTTAAAATACATTTTATATAACGCTAAATACATGAATTTAAGCATATTTATCTATTTTATTTAATAAAATAAGCTACAAATATACTTATTCAATTAAAAAATGAGTTATGAGGCTAATAAATACAAATTGTTGTTTATAATAAATAAGTATACTTAATACAGTTCTTAAAATAACATTCAGAATTTTACAAAGATTAGAGTATATAAATCACTCACATATTTAAATGAAACTCTAGAAAGAAAAATGTAATTACCATTATGGATTGAAAAGATTATCAGACTGGTTAAGGTGCTGGTTCTGCAATATTCATTTAACCAATATATGTTCATATATCTTTTATCACAGAGAAGCTATCTAACTTCCTGCAGAGGATGTTATAGAGATTAATTACTTCATAATTTAAGAGTTCATAAAGTTTCATATTAAAGAAAAGACACATGAAAGATGAAAGAACTATTAAGCATCATCACAAACCTTTCTATTATTATTACATATAGGGATAAAGGTCAGTATTTCACATACAACATCTATTAATACAGTCAGAAAACATGAGAGCTTTATTAAAACATTATGAATTTACTATGTACATTCTATGTGTAAAATTTTTATGTAAGTATTAAGGTACACTTGACATGTCCTACTTTGTCTAGTGCTTACCATCCTTCCTGATGGCAGTGCATTCTGTATCTTTCTACAGAATTCTGTTCCCTTCCATTTATCTTTAAGCATCTCCTTAAAAGAAAGAGTTTCCCAGTGTTCTCACATTTTTAAATTCTCTTACACTATTTGTGCCTCAATAATATAGTAAATCATCCAGTTTTTAAGTATAAGTGCTTTTTGTTTATTTGTTTGTTTCTTTTGCTGCCAGGCCAAGAGTTGTCCCTGGGTAAATTGCTTTGAACAGGGATGATAGAATTCGTGCTCACATGGGTATCAGCAAACAAGAGGGAATCAGGCATTGAACACATGCACACAAATATCTACATAGTTATATTTTGACAAATGATATAGGGCAATACAGTATGTTTTGAAAGTTCATGACAAGATGCTTTGATATCTAATGGGACATAGTATTTACAGTGAGGAATATCATGGAGGAATTGATATTTAGACTAAGGCCTGAAACATTAGTAGGAATTATAGATATGAAATAGTGATATGTTTGCTGCAGGAAAATCAGCATATTAATGAACCCTTTGGAGTGCCTCATAAAATAAAGTAGCTATAGAATTAAGAATAGCTCTCTTCTTATTTATTATTTTAACATCCAAATTATGATCAATTACCTACCACATATGGAACTAGTAAAACAAATAAATAGCATCCCAGTAAATAAGAATCCTGGAATTTGTTTACAATGTCATACGGCTTACTAAAATTCTAACAAGCTTATCAAAGTAGTTGGTGTCTGATAGAATATTCCCCATAATTTTTTTCACTATAATGTAATATTTAGCTTATGAAATAATTTGAATTACTGAGAATGGCTTAACTGTCAATTTTGGCAATGACTACCCCTATAAAATATTCTGGACTAAGAAACAACCTCTTAGATTTACTCATAAAAACTTTCATATCCCCATAGGAGCAATGAAAATGTGCACTTGCAGATTTCAACCAGTTTGAGATGCCTCTGGGCTTAATACATCTCAAAATGCAACTCAGTAAAGCAGAGCTACATATTGTGGAGGGAGACACTGCAAAAACTTATGAAGAAAGGACTCCCAAGTTAAACGTTTCTGGTGAAAAATCACGTGGTTTCTATGTGTCTGGAAGAGTCATGATGCCACAGTGGGCATCTTGTCCTTTACTCCTCCCCTGAAGTCAGAACTGGTAGTTATTGGTAGTTTCTGTGAGTGATACTTCCATGTGCTTTGGCAAATTAGTTGCTATGGTTTTTCTAACCCATTTTCCTAAGATTTTGATGTGTTTTAAGGTCTGAAGCAATAAAGAGAACCTTACTCTGACTGAGCTTTACATTTTGTTACTTACTTTATGTCTTCATAGCCTGGAAATATTCTCAGTGTCATTGCCAGTGTAAATAAGAAAGTACAATCTAGGATATCTGACAGATGCTGACATTTTTCATTTTGCATCTACATTTTTTTTCACATCTAACACAAAACCATGATCATCAACACTCTGGGCAAAAGGCAAAAATAGGCAACCCATTTACCTGCAGCCTTTTCTTTCATTTTGGAATGCATTTTCTTACAGTATCCTCCAAAGACCTTGTGATACTTTATCAAAGCTGCCCAAAATTCACTTCCTAAAATGGAAGAATTAAGAGCGCTTAGATATATTGAATTTAAGAGCCCAGTACCGAATCCCCGCTGCATGGCATGGCGTGGGAAATGTGGCATACTGAAGGCCCTCTCCCCAGGGCCACTCGTGGGGGGCCCAAGTCCTTCAGATCAGGCCCAGCCCGTGGACCGTGTGAGGCTGGTAGCGGCCCCCAGCGCACCAGGTCTGTGCCTTCACAGAGTCGGGTTGCTTGGGAATGCAGCCCAAAGTGGGTGGTAAACTCCATCTAAGGTTAAATTAAAATAAATAAATAAATAAATAAAAATTAAAAATGATATATTGAATTTATATTTTATTTCCCAATGTACAGCATGACTAAGTAAGTGAAAGAATAAAATTATTTAGTATCTGTATATCATTAATTAAAATAAAAATGACTAATAAGTACTATAATTTCATATGCTTATTATGGAAATAAAAAGATAAATATGCCATCATTTATTTAAAGAAAGTTATAGAAGAGAACCAGGACCTGTGTCTCGGAAACAAACAAAAGAGGGGAAACATTGTGGCTTTTGAACCAGAAAATAAAATCAGAAGCGTGTATCATTTTTTCTGTCCATTGAAGCAATCCTAGTTTAAGTTACTTGAGCATTTTAGGTTAGTTGTTTTTTTTTTCCCCCTGCACATTGTGGAATCATGACATCTCACATATCTGTTTATCATCTCTTTGCATGTAGTTAAGGTGTGTGTGGGGAGGTGTATAGAATAATGCATTTATTATGATTTTATAGGCTAACAAATCTTAAAAATTCATTCCAAGAATATATTCCAGGGAATATATTCTGGCCAAAAATCTACTAATGTCCAGTTCTGATTATAAAATAGAAGCTCTATTTTTCCTATCTTTATGGCCTGTTACACAGATCACACTGACTTTTTGTATGTAGGTAGTCTCTTCTCCATTTGTGTTTCTTTCAACTACAGCCACAAATTTTATGTTATAAATATTATTAATACCTTTATTTTTAGAACATTTGTTTATTTATTTATTTGAGAGAGAGAAGGAGTCGCAGATAGAGATAATAGGCTTAAGTGGAAAGTGGTGAATCAAACCTGGATCCTTAGGGTTCACAAGCAAGCTCTTCAACCACTAAGCCATCTCTCCGGCCCCAATAGCTTTACTTTTATCACTTCCTTATTTAACACATTTTATCCCCCAAACTATATTAAGCTTAAAAAATTTAGTTAACTTGCTGAAGTCATTCAGAAGATATTCTACAGAGCTGGGACTTGAACCTTGAGTTTGCCATATCAGGAAAACAAGACCCTAGAATTTATTGGGCACACCAAATTGAACAATGGGTTTCACTTCTTCACTTGGACACCATACAGAAGGGGACACCTAACACTGGGATGGCAGTGCCCCTGACTTAACCATCATGGGACCAGCTAGTGTGTTCTTCAGAGCATTCAGCTCAACTCCATCCCCCCCTGTGGATACTGCCTAATCTATTAGCATCTTTCTATGTGCCTGTTAGCACATCCAGATCTGCCACCTTGCTCTTTGGCAGTACATTTGCTCATCTGGACTCAGTTCTGCCCTTCATTTCACCTCACTCCTGTAGTTCAGCTTTTACCTTGAGAACTCCACTGCCGAAGTCCTGCCATAGATCATCTGATCAATGCAGAGACAGTTGCATTTATATCAGTTTCTCAGCTCTGGATTCTCAGGCCTCTGAAATTCTTGGACTTTTGAATCCCTTTGTATTATTCTGTACTCCCCCCTCCAAAACACACAGAGAAACATGCATCACATGTGTGCCTCAGCATTTTGTGATTTGAGAGTTAACAATAGTAATTAATATTGGAATAAGAGAACCTGTGTTTACCTCTGCCAGGACTATGAAGGAAAGTGGTAGAATCTAGAAATCTGCTGTTATTAAAACATCTATACTTATGGACTTGAAGATATTCAGCACATTCTGGTATGATCACCAAAGCTTCTCGCATACAAAGTTCATTACACCATCATATTCTCAGTGAGATATCTTCTTAGCTTTGGTCAGGGCTGCTTCTTACACTGCATGGCCACAACTCACTTACTTGCACTTCCAAAAGAGAGATTAGAATTGGATTTAATCCCTTCTCCCAGCATTCTTTTGCACACTCATTTTATGCTTGCACAGCAAGAACTCTTACATGTCAACCTGACATATTTCTCAGATCCCACTTCTTAATGAAACAAAATTTGGTAATCAATGGGTTAAATGAGCAATATACAAACTTGTCTTATCTAATCATTTTAAGATAACTATAACATGCCAACTATGCATTTAAATATGAACATACATTTTGATACACTAAACTAGCTAAACTAGGAATATTCTCATCTACATAGCAGAAACTTTATACATTTGGCCAATTAAAATGTACAAATCACAATATTCAAACATGTAATTAAGGACAAATCAGAGATTACCAAACAGTATCCAGATAAAAAGCCTTTATTAAATGGAAGTTTTTGACTTCTATTTGGATAAATGAACTATGAATTGTGAATCATAAATGGGGATCAGAATCGAAGTGATATAATGATATATAGATAACTGATAGAAGAGATATAATATGAAGACTTTTGAGTTTTTCTAGCTGAAGGACAAAATTTAAAGTTAATTTTACATGAATTTGGTACTAATGTAAAACCATAGATGTGGAATAACATTCAGACTTTTTCTCTTTGTACTCATCTGAAAAGTTGAAGAGTAAAAGACCAAAATGTCAAAATATGGAAAATAAGGATTGAAAATAATAATAAACAATAAAATAATTAATTATAAAACAATAAACACAATTTAAGTTGGAAAATGAAGAGAGTCAATTTCATGTAGCTGAAGGCACATTTTCCTGCATGGGTTGATGGGTGGCTTAGAATGTTGGGATATTAAATGGTGCTTAAATAATTGTAGCTGAAGGAAGAATTCCATCCAGATCTTACTCTCTTTGACAAGTTGACAGGTCCAGCTATCTGTAAGTAGTAAGAGTTTAAAAAGCGAACTTGCCCAAGAGGATGTGGATGTCAAACAGTAGACTGGCTGTGGCTTCAGGCACTTAGGAAGCTAGGCTAAGAGCATGAGATGAATTTGGGACCCAGCCAACAACAAGCAGCAGGGCTCTTATGTCTTCCTTGCTGTGTGCAACACAGGGGCTCACATCCTGACAAATCTGTGCTGGGCTTGGCAGCTGGGACAGAACCAAATAAAAGATCGTGTCATTTAAGTTTAGCGTGCTTGCTGGTATGCATGCCAAAGCACAGTGTGTATACCAGGTCTGAGCCAGTTACAGGCAATGTGGTCAAAGAGAAATCCTTGAGAAACAGCATGGGCAATGAGCAATAGATTATCATGACCCTAGAAAATAGAAATTTTGTGTTGTGTTCTACATGTCTTATTTGTAGACCTAGATGACCAAGTAAGTGTGTTTCCATGTGACCTGCTGAGTTTACAGAGTAAAATTGGTAAAAATCGGTGATAATGTACATTTTCATAAAGATATATTCAAACTCATCTTATGTGCTGCTATATATGAGCCTGAAATTTTTCAGATAAATTTGTAAGATGTGAGCAGAATACTCTGGAAATATGTCACTCTCACTTTACATATGAAGGCCATTGAGTTCATTGACATGCTAAAAAAAGATTATCTCTAAGTTTTTAGAACATTTTCTGGTTTAGCATAACATAAAATGAAACTTGAAATTTACAAATTTTCATTTTTCCCTAATCTTTGCTTTAAAGATTCTAACAAAAATTCAAGTGAGTTGTCTATTTATTTGGTATCCTATTGTTATAGCTTTATTCAAGTTGCATATAGAAGTTGTTAAGTTTTTAACATTCTGACAGAGAAAATCTTCTAACAACAGTGTCTCTTTTTTACTGGACAATATATTTTTAAACACAAGAAAAGGAATTTTTTCCTTGTTGCTATAATCTATTCTTTATATTCATTTCCGTTACATTCTACAGCACTCTGCTTGTCTCTACAGTATCACCTTAACTAGAGAACAAACTGCAGGGGAGGGAAGGCATTAAACATATCCACACATCTGCCTCTCAGCTCTCCATTATTACTAGGAAAGTTCTAAATCACCTTGTGTCTGATGACATTAAATCAAGGAGAATGAGTAAAGGAGGCCTTGTCAGCACACTGAAAACTCATCCACTGTACTGTCTACTCAGTTTATTCACTGTCACTTCCCATTGAAAGGGCACTAAATAGAGCAATTTTGACCTAGGACAAGTTTGTGAAAGTAATTCCATTTCTTGTTGTCTTGTCTGCAATGGCAATTAGTTTATAATAATAACTGCAAATATCAAAATTGTCTGACATTTTTGTTGAATTTATTTCTTTGTGTTTGCTCCTTTCTCATTTCATTTTGAATCTTTCAAAAATGCAACATAAAATTGTGATTAAAATATCTCCCAGCTGAGTCTTAAAAAAGTTATAGCCCAGTATGGTTTGAAAAAATATTGCTCATGTTTTATTTTATGAACTTTTTAAATCTGAATAATCCCTTCTATAATTTATTGAACAATTTGTAAATCCTTTTTTATCAAAATAATTTTAACAGATATGTAAAAAGAAAAAAATGTATAATAATTTTACACCATGTAATTTTTCAATACATGTGCACAATGTATAAAGTTTAAACCAAGTAAATCAGATAGCTTGGTGTGGTGGCACACACCTTTAATCCCAGCACTCGAGAGGCAGAGGTAGGAGGATCACCATGAGTTCAAGGCCATCCTGAGATGACATAGTGAATTCCAGGTCAGCCTGAGCTAGAGTGAGAACCTACCCCCCCAAAAAAAAAAAAAGTTATATTTTTCATTTCTAATTTATAGTGAAAAGTTTCAACATCCTTTTTTGTAGGTTTTGGAAATTCAGAGCACATTACTGTTACCCGTAGTCATCTCCCTGCTCAGTAGCACACCTGAAGCTCTTCCCCTGCATAACTAAAACATCTATTGATCAGTCTCTCTACATTCTCCTCTCCCCAGGCTCCTTAGCCTCTAGTAAGAACAATTCTCTTCTCAGATTCTGGGAGATGATTTTTTTTTTTTTTTTTATATCTCACATACAGTGAGATAATACACATACTTCTCTTTCAATACCTGGCTTATTTCATTTACATAAGTACTTTCACTTCCACGTATGTTACTACTGAAGACAGGATTCCATTCTTATTTTTTTTTCTTTTCTTTTTTTTTTTTAATTTATTTATTTGAGAGCGACAGACACAGAGAGAAAGACAGATAGAGGGAGAGAGAGAGAATGGGCGCGCCAGGGCTTCCAGCCTCTGCAAACGAACTCCAGACGCGTGCGCCCCCTTGTGTATCTGGCTAACATGGGACCTGGGGAACCGAACCTCGAAACAGGGTCCTTAGGCTTCACAGGCAAGCGCTTAACTGCTAAGCCATCTCTCCAGCCCCCATTCTTATTTTTGACTGACTGATAGAGAATGTACACAATAAATAAGATATATAGAAGTCAATGAAGAACATCTAGATATGAGCATTCAGAAACATTCACTGTTCACTACTTCAAACAGATCTTTCCAGTCCTGTGTGGTTTGTTTGAAGACATTTGTCAGGAGAGAGAAATCACAGAGTAGCTATAATAGAATAACTTCTGTGAAGACTGATAAACTATAAGAGATGTACTGCTAAGAGGGACTGTGATGCAGATATCGACATGATACTAGGCCTGAGAAAGAAATGGACATGACCTTCTGAACACCACCCCTTCCTACAGTGGAATGCTGGTGCCACTGGTCCCATTTTACTTGTTGGTGGCCAATCTTGCTGTCTTAACCTGTGGATGGCTCCTAGCTGGTGGACAAGGATGCATGGTTTGCATTTACTAGAAGATAAGCACCACTGTACATTTTATAAAATGCTGGCTATATGTTTTAGCATGGCTTATTTCTTTTAACATTATGTAATTTAGGTCCTTATGTTGCCAATAATAGGATTTTCTTCATTTTTATGACACTGAAGGAAATAACTCCCTCTTCCTCAGCAACCATCAGTTGCCAATAACTCTTCAGGGTGAAGGGGCCACATGTGTCCTTCCCATAACATACATGACACAATGTTAACAGGAAGTTCTTATGCAGGTAACCACAGCTGCCTTGAGTTCATGGTTGCATTGGCCATGTTTCATCTTCAAGACAGTATTCTATAACACACCCCTCCTTCCTATGGCTCTTATATTCTTTTTAAAAATTAATTTAATTTAATTTATTTATTTGATAGGGAGAGATAGAGTGGGAGAGAGGATGGGTACACCAGGGCCCCTAGCCACTGCAAACTCCAGACGCATGTGCCACCATGTACATCTGGCTTAAGTGGGTCCTATGGAATTGAACCTGAATCCTGTGGCTTTTCAGGTAAGTGCCTTAACTACTAAGCCATCTCTCCAGCCCTCTTATGTTCTTTCCATCCTTTTATATGTGTTGTTGAATGAGCATTGAAGGGGAGAAAAAATTTTGCATTTAAGGCTGGGGCCTCAATAGTCATTTATTCTCAGTGCTTTGCCCACTTACGAGTCTTTGCATTAACTGATGCCAGGTACAATAAAGAACCTTCTATAACCAAGGCTGAGAGCAGCTCTCACTTAGGGGAAAAAATCAATATTTAGGAGGTAGTATGACAACATGCCCATTTAACAAAACACCAGTAGTAGATTCCTTCCAAGGGCCCATTGACATCTCCAGAAATGGGATTTTGACCAAATTTACAGTACCAGGTATGAATTCCATGCTGTTCTCTTGATTCACCTAGTTAACTGGTTCCCTGAGGAGTTCAGAGAGCTAAAATGGATTCCATTAACTACCTTATGTGTTAACCAGCATTCTGTGCTGTGACAAATGCCTGAGAGGACAATGTCAAGTGCACTACTGGACACTCATTTAATGAGAGGACCAAAGGAGAGAGATCAGCTACTAGTGTGTAAAACCATTAAAGTTGTTAGGATTATGACAGAGTAAGGACAGTGAGCAAAGGAAACACACAGCCTAAGCTACAGGAAATTACAAAATCAAGTAAGGAATAGGAAGAGGATGATGGAGAGAATGAGTTGGAGTGACAGTTGAGTGAAGATTGAAGAAAGGCAATCTTCAATTTGAGAAGTGAGTATGGGAGATGGAAACCAACCAAAATATTGGGAGAATCAAGAGATCAATAGTATCAAATAAGGGGAAAATGTAATGACAACTACGTTTAAGACTGAAGTGAAATTTAAAATGATACTAAAGATCATTGATGACATCAACAACTCCTCTAAGTAAACAATATGCTTGTACAAATGAGTTAGTTTAAAGGAAGAGATATAACTGAGAAGGGTAATTTATTGCAAAGGGGGAAAAAAGATCATAAAGTCATGGTGTTTGGTGAGAAATAAGGTCAAAAGTTTTGTTTAAATAAATAATGAAATGATTAATAGCAATAATTTGGTAGAAAAGTAAGTTAATATAGAGCAAAGATAATAATTGCTGATGTCGGGCTGGAGAGATGGCTTAACGGTTAAGCGCTTGTCTGTGAAGCCTATGGACCCCGGTTCAAGGCTCAATTCCCCAGGACGCACGTTAGCTGGATGCACAAGGGGCACATGCATCTGGAGTTCGTTTGCAGTGGCTGGAGTCCCTGGTGCGCCCATTCTCTGTCTCTATCTGCCTCGTTCTCTCTCTGTCTGTTGCTCTCAAATAAACAAATAAAAATAAAAAAAAAATTTAAAAAAATAATTGCTGATGTATTTTCACTGAACAGTAAGACGCTAGGTATAGCCAGTGAGCAAGTGGAAAATGTGCTTGTTATATTCCCTAGAGCAGATGATCTGTGGATGATAGATAGTTAGGTAATGATCGATGTTGAGAATCAAAGTTCTCTCTTGATTCTTTCTTTCTTTTTAACCATGATGTAGAAATGAAGGTTATCATTTGGGAATGAAGATCAAAGAGATGGTGTTGAATATTGGAGGAGAGATTAGAAATTATGAAACTGTACCTTTGCTGATAGGAGAATAAATGCTACTGTGATGGGATTTCCAAAAAGCATTTTAAGCACTGTACGACCTAAATGAATATGAATGCAAATTTATAGCAGAGTTCTCAAGTAGTTGGAAATTTTTTATTCTTTCAAGTTTTACTTCAAGTCCAGATGTAGATAATGCATAAATTTGCATTAAACAGGTTTCAAATTTTCCAGATAAGTATAGGAACGCTAGTTACAGCCCAGGGACGATAAAATTGAGTAGGACTTTAACGGTTAACCACAGTGTTTAAACTGATTTAGGAGCAGGACAAAGGAATCAAAAATCAGGACAACAGGGACAAACTTTGGAAAAGCATAACACAGAAGATAAGTTTGAAGTAGAACAATAATGGTCAAGAGGGTGAAATGTATGGAATGAAATTATTGTGGGTCATAATTATTGATAATATTGAGTCCTAGGGGAAGACATGTGAATAAGCATCTATAGGGGAGTGTAGTAGGGCAAGATATTTAGAAGGTAAACTAAGGAAGCAAACACCAGGATGCTTAAGCAATCATGTTCATTGAAATTCCTGATGTGAAGGTTGTTGTTAGTATGATAAGAGGTAGAGTGAACCAAGAAAACCAAATTTTAAAATATACATGATTATATATCTGGGATCTAAGGAAGTAGGTAACATAGTCAATGAACATGAGATTCCAAATGAGGTATTTTAATGATAAAGTATGTAGAATTTTATAAAAATTTCAGAATAACTAATCTTTAGCAGAACATCTTCCAAAACATAATCACATAAAATGCCTTCTTCCACTCAAGACCTGTGGGAAGAGTGTGTCCTCAGTAAGAAACCAGGTCTTGTATGTGTTGTTGTTGTATTTTGTACATACAGCTAGTAGAAGTTTTGGAATTGAGGAAAGTTGAGAGAAAAGTGTATTCTGAGATTTTTGCAGATGGATTTGTATAGTAGCATATGTTTGGGGGCTCTATGGGTCGATAGTAAATAATAAAGACCAAAATGAAATGTTTTTCTTTGAACCCTGATGACTTAGAACGATACTCAGATTCACCACTGGTAGGTAGGGAGTATAGTTGTATAAACTCATTTTTGTTCCTATTAGTGTAAATAAGTTTGTCTGATAAAAACTATACAAGGCAACCATGTTTGACCTCAAGTGGGTCAGGTAAAGGACTTAAAGGGAAATCAACATGGTCTGAATCCTAGATTCAGTTAGGTCTGACCCAAAGCCTAGTTCTGAATCCATTCTCAGAAGAGAAGACACTCATTTTGTGAAATTTGTAAAGTTGAATTAGAAGGTTACATTTCCTTAATCTCTCCCTTGTGTTTCACAAATGTTTATTAAACTATAAGATTGTAATTCTATTTCAATATTGAAGAAACACTTCAAATTTCATTGTACAAAAGAGGACATTGGTTGTTAATCTCATCAAGCATTTGTCTTCTGCCTCCTGCCTTCACTACTGAGCCCCAGGGCTGGACAAGCCACTAAGACCTATTTGTTGCTCAATGTATATCATGGAGTGAAAGACTCTGGAATGAATGAATGATGCATGACTGAGGAATGAATTAAGTATTCTGTCAAACCTTATGTCTCAACCCTCCCCCAGCTCTAGCTATTAGTACATTTACTGTGTAAAGCACCTCTCTGCTTGAATATGTTATGCTTAAGGTGCTCTCTGTTCATGTGACATACGTTGCCAGTGTTTCTTTCCCACCTAATTACCTGTGTGATGCTTCAACTTCCAGATGAAATACCTATTCCTTTGTGGAATCTTTTCTGAATTCCATGAGAAGAGAAATTTTGTTATAAAGTTTAATAACATCATATTCCACTATGCTGATAGACTTATGAGAGCTGTAATTTTTTTCAAACTTATTATTCTCATGTTTCTCCTAAGGAAAACTACAAATTCCACCAAGTCAGAACCACATTTGCTTTTACACTCAATTGTCTCCTTGTTATAAGTTCAAAATTATTCCTAGTTTGATCACTCTAGCTCATTGAATCATGTAAGGAAAAAAATAAATAAATAAAATAAACTCCAACAAAGACAATTAGCAAGTCTCACATACAGCCCTCCTACCTCCCTTCCCAGCTTATACCAAAATCGACATCTGAGAATTTTCAGCTCTAGTGGACCATGAACAGCAACTGCTTCATCTTGCCAACAGGCTTCCAAAAACAAAAGTGGAGGGCAAAAGTAATTAAAGGGCAAGGTGGAACCAGTACTCCTGCAGTCCTTCTGTTCACCTGGGTGCCCCAAAATATATCTGAAAGGAAGAACCTTGAGTTAGTAATGCTACACTTCCTGGAATGCTGGAAGAGTCAGGTTCAATCTAGTGGCAGGTAGAACATAGCTGGACCTTTCTTCATACAATGTTTATCTGTGTGTGTGTGTGTGTGTGTGTGTGTGTGTGTGTGTGTTCATATATATATACACTCACACACATACATATACATTTCTCTTATGTTATTCTTTGTTTCTTGCTCAAGTTGTACTTTATTGTGTATTTTAAAGATCAGACTGGATATCAAAGCTGTATTTTCCATAACATGCTGTCTAATGACTTCTGGTTCTATTCTACTTTGTTGAATTGGGTTATTTTTAATGAAACATGGTAACCAATAACTAAAGAGCTTTGCAAGTGCCAATAGACTAAATGAGGACTACCATTTTATTATTATTATTTTTTTTTACTTACATTGATTTACTTTAACTTGTTGTATGGCAAGAAAAAATAGCGAAAAAGAATAGAGGTATCATTTGTATGTTTTGGAGAGGCAAGAGATCTATTGGAAATCCAGAATTTCTTGACTTCTATTTGACCACTGTAAAGTTTTTGGAATTTTCTGTACCTCAGAACAAATTAATATGTAGGAAGTAAGAACTCTACCATATGTCAACATTTTGGTGTACCCAGAACATGATAGCAACCATTTATGCATTTTCCATCTATAAGTTTACACCAGTGTTATTGCAAATTTATATGTGTGTACTTTTCTCCTAAGAAATTAGATGCTTAGAGAAATTAAATATCTTGTCGAAATAAGTTTTAATAATGAAATTTGACCATAAGTGTTAACTTTTCCAGAATATGTATGTTTATGTTTGTATGTGTGTGGGTCCACATGTGTGTGTTAGGGGCTAGGGGATGCATGTTTACACTTGTGTATGGAAGCCATGCCAGGGTGTCTCATTTGTCTAGAGCTCACAATTTAGTCTAGATGCTCCTGGGACCTGTATGCCTGCATTTCACCAGCATTGGAAATACAAATGTGCCCACTGCCCCATATTTTTATGAAGGTACTGGAGACTGACCGGGGTCTTTATGCTCTTGTGGTATTTTACCTCTTGTGCTGTCGCCCCAGGTCCTCTACATTAACGTTTAGTGAAGGAACAGAATGCCAAAACAAAAACAGTTTAAAAAATAGATTAAACAATAACCTTTGCTAATGTAATTAGCATCTGTCAAAAGAGAAAAAAACCACCTTGATACACAAATGAGAGTGGATTAAGATATTTACTGCTGACACAGTTAGTGAAGCTGATAAGAATATTCTCGAACAGCAGTGACAATTACCAGAGAAAAGTTACTGTTTACTTTATACTTAAAGAACACTCAGGAAAACATTCAGATGATTTGTGAACTTACATAGTTGAGAATACAAATTGTTACAAATTCTTTCACATGTGTGGCAGTGATAGGACCTAAGACTATGTAACAATGGTATAATTTTTTTTCTAATTTTTATTTATTTATTTTATAGAGAAAAGCAGGGAGAGAGAAAGAGAGAGAATGGGCATACATCTGGCTTACATGGGTTCTGGGGAACTGAAAATGGGTCCTTAGTCTTTTGCAGTTAAGTGCCTTAACTACTAAGCTACCTCTCCAATCCACATCTGACTATAATTCTTGCCAAGGCCTGCCTCATGGTGAGTACACAGTTATAATTGAGATTAGTGTTTCACATTTATTTTATTTAATGTCTAGCATACTTCAGATAAAATCAAGAGAATGCTTCTTGACTCTGTGTCATAGTTTCATCATATTTTCCTTGCTTTACTTCCAAGATGTGATATTGATACTGAATGGACTCAGGGAACAACAACAATGATGTTAGGGACATTTACTTTATAAATCATTTTTACAACTCAATATTTGATATAGTTCAGTGAACTCAGCAAATTGAGTTGTATTTGAGTTCTATAAGCTACAAAACCACCACTGGCTTTGCAGGAATAGCTGAACCTTAAGGGAAGCCTGAGAATTCAAGCTTTAATGGGCATATGGTCCACCTTCAGGAACTTTTAGGACTAGGGTATGATTTTGTTTATGGCTTGTAGTTACTGTTGCTTCATCTTTGAACAAAGGATTTTTCAACCCAAACATTAAAGTACAGTGAACATGTTTAAGGTATTTAATATGTACAGAAATTGCCAAAAGACAGTTGAAATAAATCAGGAAGGAAGAAGCAGAGGATAAAGAAATAAGAATGTTATATACAATAAAGATTATTTTTATATAAATAACTCTTGTAAATCAATGAGAAAATTAGAAACACTTATGTGGAACAATAAATTTATAAATGACTAACCATAAGTAAAATAATGACCATAAAAACATAAAAAACAACCCACCTAACAGTACTGTACCTCCCCAGGAAGGAAAGGAAAGGCATTAAGGGTTCACTGGGTCTTTTAGGGGAGAGTAACCTCTAATAGATCACCAGTATCAGGGTGCGGAGGGGAAAAAAGAGAATTTGACAGAAGGGTGAAACCTATACATAGAAAAGTAGTAGAAAATGCAAACCTAATTGAACAATCCCAAAACTCTTTAGAAACTCTCAAGAATAGAAACAGCCATGTGGAGGATAGAAACTCAGATCTGGAAGACAACACAGAAGAAACTGTTCGAGAGTTCAAAAGTTTCAATAAGTTCAAAATTTGTGTGAACAGAACATGAGGGAATTTGGGATAGCCTTAAATGTCCTAACATCCAGATCATGGGAATACCAGAAGTGGAAGAAATTCAGACCAAAGGAATGCAGAGTTTATTTAACAAAATAATTGAAGAAAACTTTCCCACTCTCTCAAAACAAAGGCTTATCAAGATACATGAAGGTAACAGAACTCCAAATACATTGGACCAAAGGAGAAACTCTCCAAGACACATTGTCATTAAGACTCTAAACATTGACACCAAAGAGAAAAATCCTAAAAGCAGCTAGGGAAAAGCAGCACATCACTTTTAAAGGTAACCCCATCAGAATTACTCCAGACTTCTCAATGGAAACCATGAAAGCCAGAAGGGCCTGGAATAAAGCACTGCCAAGTCTAAGAACCTATGACTTCCAACCCAAACTACTTTACCCAGCAAATAATAATCATAATAGATGGTGAAAGAAAAACTTTGCATGCCAAAACTCAGCTTTACAATTATATAAACATAAAACCAAACCTTCAGAGAATATTTCAGGAAATTCTCCACACAGAAGAATCAAACAATCAACCTCAAATGTCCACAAGAAGCATATCACAATAACTAAACTCAGAGAAGGCACAAAAAACTTCAAAGTCCATAAAAACACCAAACGACATATAACAAAACAATATGGTAGGGATCAAAGCAAACCTCACAGTCATTACCCTAAATATTAATGGCCTTCATTCGCCCATCAAGAGACAAAACATAACAGGGTGGTCAGAAAATTAGACCCCTCAATCTGTGGTCTTCAAGAAAGGCACCTCACCACTAATTAACAGACACCTCCTCAGAGTGTAAGGGTGGAAAACAATATTCCAAGCAAATGGTAATAAGAAACAAGCAATCATAGCTATACTAATATTGGCTAAAATAGACTTCAAATAAAAAAAGACAAAGACAAGCATTTCCTACTTATCAAGGGAATGATCCATCAAGAGGATGTAACAATCATGACACTTTATGCACCAAACCCAGAGGCACCACAGTTCATAAAACAAAGCCTACTTGACAATAAACATAAATAACCACCAACATCACCATAGTTGAGGACTTCAATACACTATGATCAGTAATAGATCATCCAAACAGAAACTCAATAGGGAAGAAAGAAAGCTCAACAAAACCATAGACCACTTAGACCTAACAGACATCTACAGAACATTCCATCCCCAATTCCCAGACTACACATTTTTCTCAGCAACCCATGGAACAGTCTCTAAAATAGATCATATAGTGGTCATAAAGCCTGCCTCCATATGTTTAGGAAGATTGACATGATTCCTTGCATGATATCAGATCACAATGCTATATTGCTAGAAATTAAAAATAAAATGCCCACCAAGAATCCCATTGGCTCCTGAATCTGAACATCACACTTTTAAATATTATATGGGTAGTGGACAAAATAAAAAAATGAAATTGTGAAATTTCTAGAAGTGAATACTTATGAGAACACATTGTACCAAAACTTATGGGACACAATAAAGGCGGTCCTCAGGGGAAAATTCATAGCACTAAATGCCTTCATAATAAAAACAAAGAGTTCCCAAATCAATAACCTAACCATCAACCTGAAGGCACTGGAAAAACAAGAAGAATCCAGCTCAAGAAACTCCAGAGAGAAATAAATAATTAAGATCAGAGCACAAATTAATGAATTGGAAACTAAGAAAACAATTAAGAAAATTGATGAAACAATGAGCTGGTTCTTTGAAAAAATAAATATTGTGAGAACCCCTGGCCAATTTGATCACACAAAAATAAAATAAAAAGTGAAAATATGGAGAATCATCAGGACTTATTTCAAAAACCTCTCCTCCATAAAACTGGATAATATGGAGGAAATAGATGAATTTCGGGACATACACCATCTACCAAAGCTAAACTCAGAGCAGATTAGTCTACACAAACCTGTCACACCCATTGAGATTGAAAAAGTAATAAAAAAAAAAATGCTCCAAAGAGAAGAGTCCAGGACCAGAAGGCTTCTCAGCTAAATTCTATCAAACCTTCATGGAAAAACTCAAACCAATCTTTCTCAACCTGTGCCACACAATTGGAGAACAGGGGAAGCTCCCCGACTGCATCTATGAAGCTAGTATCATGCTAATTCCAAAACCAAGCAGAGATGCCACAAGTAAAGAAAACTAGTGGCCTATTTCCCTGATGAACTTAGACTCAAAGATCCTGATCAAAATCCTCACAAACTGAATCCAACAACACATCAAAAGCATTATCCACCTTAATCAAGTGGGATTCATTCCAGGAACACAGGGGTGATTCAACATACAGAAATCTGTCAATGTAATATACCATATAAACAAGGTTTAACACAAAAACCATATGATCATTTAGATAGAAGCAGAGAAAACCTTTGACAAAATAAAACATTACTTCATGATCAAACATTGCAGAGAAGTGGCATGGTCATTTCATATCTAAACATAATAAAGGCTATATATAAAGTTTATATATACTTAATGGAGAAAAACTTCAGGAATTCCCATTGAGATCAGGAACAAGACAGGGGTGTCTACACTCATCTCTGCTCTTCAATAAGTACTGGAAGTCCTAGATCAAGCAGTAAGATGGCAAAAAGAAATAAAATCAATACAAGTTGGAAAGAAAGAAGTTAAGTTTGCTCTATTCATAGATGAAAAGATCCTATATGTAAGAGACCCAAGAGACTCCATTCCAAAAGTCTTTAAGGTGATTAACTCCTATAGCAAAGTGGCAGGAAACAAAATCCATGCACAAAAACCAGTAGCCTTTTTATATACAAATGACAAAGATACAGAGAAAGAAATAAGGGACATTGTCCTATTTTCAATAGCAACAAAAATAAATAAATAAATAAAATACCTTGGAATAATGTTAACCAAGGAAGTGAAAGATCTATACAATGAAAACAGAAAAACATTCAAAAAAAATCCATTGAGTAGTACTTAGTAAAATGGAAAGACCTCCCATGCTCCTGGATAGGCAGAACTAACACTGTGAAAATGACAATCTAACCAAAGGCAATATACAGACTTAATGCAATTCCAATTAAAATCTCAAAATTGTTCTTCACATAGATAGAAAAAAATGATCTCAAAATCCATATGGAAAGGCAGAAAGCCTCAGATATCCTCAGCAAAAGAAATATCTCTGGAGGTATCGGAGGTATCACTACACTTGATCTAAAGCTATACTAGACAGCCATAGTAATAAAAACAGCATGGTACTGGCATAAAAACAAGAGGATAGACCAATGGAATAGAATTGAGAACCTGGACTTTGAGTCAAGAAACTACAGATACTTTATATTTGACAAAGGCCCTAACAATATAGGCTGGCAAAAATACAACATCGTCAGCAAATGGTGCTGGACAAAATGGATAACCATATGCAGGAAATGGAAACTTGATCTACACATCTCACCATGCACAACACTCAAGTTCAAATGGATCAAAGACCTCAATATAAAAGCAGAAACTTGGCTACAACTGGAAGAAAATATAGGAGTAACTTTTCATTATATAGGAATGGAAAAGTACTTCCTGAACAAAACCCCAGTAGCACAGGATCTTAACAATCACTCAGTCAATGGGTTCACATGAAGCTCAAGAGTTTCTTTACAGACAACCATACAGTAAGCAAACTAATAGATTACCCACAGAATGGGAAAAATATATTTGCTGAATATCCAACTGACAGAGGCCTAATGTCTAGAATCTACAAAGAACTCAAAAACCTAAACAATAAAGTCAAACAACCCACTCACAATATGGGGCAAAGAGCTGGACAGGCAGTTCACAGAGGAAGAAATACAAATGGAAAACACACACTTAAGAAAATGTTCACTATCCCTAATCATCAGGGAAATGGAAATTAAAACAACCAAAAAATTCCACCTTACCCCAGTAAGGATAGCAAACATTAAAAAAATCAAATGAAAATAAATGCTGGCAAAGATGTGGAGAAATAGAAACCCTCAACTCTGTTGGTGGAAATGTAAGATGGTACAACCACTTTGGAAAGAAATGTGGAGACTCCTAAAAAATCTGACTATAGAGTTACCAACAGACTCAGTTATTCCCTTACTGTGCATGTATCTTAAAACCTTCAAGCCTCAGTCCAGAGAGATTTGCTCAGCCATGCTTATAACTTCTCAATTCATAATAGCTAAGAGCTGGAATCAACCCAGATGTCCATCCCTAGATGAAAGGATAACTAAGATATGGTATATGTACACAATGAAATTCTACACAGCAGTAAGAGAAAAATGACACAATGAAATGTGAAGAAAAATGGTCAAACACAGAATAGATCATTCTCAGTGAACTCACCCAATCACAAAAGGATAATTGCTGCATAGTCTTACTCATCTACAGCACTTAACCTGAATCTACCCAAGATGCAGGCATACTCATCAAGCATCTGGAGGAAAGGACAATAGTGTGGGTGGGAAGGGAGAGGAGTGCAAAGGATTGGGTTGGGGACACAAATCTGGAGCCAAACAGCAATGATACCTTAAAATACTACATACTAAAAGACAGACCAAATGGTTGGACCTTCACTAGGCCCGTAAAAGGACCACTAGATCACATGGCCCTGAAGAGAATCCAATGAGACTGACCTTAATCTTCTACTACTTCTCTTTGTCTCTCTACCTTTTCTCTCTAACTCTTCTATCTTAGTTATCTTTTTTTTTTTTCTTCTTTTTCTTCATGGGCACTGACCTGTAACTCCCAGTACCAGCAGGTGGGTATCATCCACAATAAGCTTTTGATCAGAAAGACCTACAAGATTTCTTGAAAAAAATGACAGATTAGTTTCATACTACTTCATGAACCACCAAAAGTTAGTGGTAAGACCCAACTACTAAAGACACCATATGTGATTGACATGTAATATGGAGTTACATGGCTGAGAGCTAGAAGAGAGTCAGTCCCCAGACAGTTAGTGTACCTAGTGCCAGATTGTGCTAAACGGGAAACTGGGGGGAAATGAACAATATATGTCCAAGCAACTCATGACAAGTGCAGTAGTGGCACACAGCCATGGTGGGAAACCAACTGCTCTTGATTGGGCTAACTGATCCACCCAGTGGAACAGTACCCATAGCTGGAGCTTGGAAGCACGTCAGAACCAGATCCAAAAACGAGCCTGCTTTCCATTATCAAGCTGCTACTAATCGTGGGCTACAAGGGGGCCTACACTTATTAAATTCTCTCTAAAAGAATAATGGTCATCCCATTTATCTGGTGCTAACTTTACTCTCCATCAGAGAATCTGCTTCTCTTTTTCTGATAGACGCAGATCCTAAGGAGAGAACCACCCCATCATGACTCAATAGGGCTCCTTCTGAAACCAAGAATAATTGGCATAACAAGCAAGTGTGTGGTTTTCTTGGTGAACCTGGTACCAGCACAAGGATGAAAAAGATAGACACAGAGAACAGTCAAGTCCTACCAAAGCAAATATCCAAAGACATAGATGCTCCCAAGACCTCATCACTGAAGCAGACCTAAAATGAGCCCAGCATGGCTCAGGGGAAATTTGTAGAAGAGGGGACAGAAAGAAGGTCAGATCCATATATTGGGTCATGATACATAGAGACATTTCCTCCTACCCATAACTGATGGCTAACCACACAATGCATCATGCATATATCTCAACAAGGAGGGTCAGGGGGAGGGGGTAGGACATGAAGGAGGCTAACAATGGAACCCACTTGACTGTATTCACTGAGTACAAAACTAACTAAAAAAATAACAATGATAAATAAGAAGGCAAAAAATAAAAAGAATGTACATGGTGTTATAGTGTCCCTGGAGATAAATCCCAGGCACTCCCAATCCCTCTATGGCCCACTCAGGTCTTCATGTTAGTGTCCACGTGCTCTTCTGGCTGGGCCATCTTCTTTATGTTGTGATATGATACATTTTCAGCTATTTCAACATGCAGAAAGAGATGTAAAAAAAAATATGCACACAGTGCTAAATATCTGTGTCAGGAAGTTATATTTTAACATGAATTCATTATTTACAATATCCTAGAGTCAAGGGTGTATTGAAAGTCATAAGGTTAATGACCAGAGTTAAGCTTAGTAGCTATTAGCAAAAGGTACCTACACTTGGGGTGAATCTATTGAACTTTCAATAGAAACAATTCTCTAGTTAGTCCATTAATTGCATTAAGAAATTTTTTTTGCGGGCTGGAGAGATGGCTTAGTGGTTAAGCGCTTGCCTGTGAAGCCTAAGGACCCCAGTTCGAGGCTCGGTTCCCCAGGTCCCACATTAGCCAGATGCACAAGGGGGAGCATGCGTCTGGAGTTCGTTTGCAGAGGCTGGAAGCCCTGGCGTGCCCATTCTCTCTCTCTCCCTCTATCTGTCTTTCTCTTGCTCTCAAATAAACAAATAATTAATTTTTAAAAAAAGAAATTATTTTTGCAATCACAACACATAAAATATTATATGTTTATTCTTTTCACATTGGCAAATATTAGAAGGGGGTGTCAGTCTTAGTGATCCATGATATATATGAATGTATATATGTACATATATATATATGGAGAGAGAGAGATAAATATGTAAATATCAACTTTTGTGTGATATAGTTAGTATAAAATTCTAAGATGAAATCTCTTAGCTAGAAAGAGAATACCAGTTTCCAGAAAAGATTATATGAAAATTATCTGGCTTACATGTGTATTTCCTTCACTATAAGTTCTTTATGCCACAAACATATGCTATTCTTTTATTATGAAATAAAATATTACTGGAACAAATTATAGTGGTGAATAAAGGAGTTGATATTGACCATCATATATAATTATGTTGGGAGTATATGACATTAAACAGGAAAATCAGTAAATAAGCACTTGATGTAGTAATTGATATTCAAGACCCCAGGATACCCTTGTTATGGTAGTCAAGGAAGAATCCTATAAGAAGGAAAATTTTAAATTGTAAATTAGTATTCATAAAAACACAACTTCTGGGAGACAGAATGGAAAGAACAAAGCCCTGCGGTGGCAGTGAAATAGTGCATCCAGAGCCAACAGTGCAGCGAAGAACAGAAGGAACTGGGGAGATGTATGAGATGGAACCGAAGATGTGGTTGAATCATGTGGAATTTAATTTTTTGTTGTAAGACTTACAACTTAAATAAATACATCCAATTTCTCAATTAGAACATTCCTATCCAGGTACAAGAACAAAACACACCAAATAGAAATGATCAGAAAAGAAACTCCCCTTTTCCTATTACAGTGAAAACATTGAATATGGGCTGAGGAGATGTCTTAGCTGGGGAGATGGATGAGAAGAGGAAGTGGCATGCGTTTAAGTAACCAAAACATAAGAGATACAAAAAAATTCATAAGGAAATCTAATATTTTGGTTACAAAATATGCAGAATTAGAAAAAAAAATTATAATGAATAGAGGTGCCCTACACAGAAGGATAATTCATCTCCCAGTAGCCACAGCTATCAAAAAAGTATTAGCGCCAGGTATGAAACACTTCCCAGTGAGTTGTTCTCACAGAAGCTTGCCCACCAGAAGCTAAATGTAAGACCATATTGCTGAAAACACCCACATGTGATGAGTTTATAATATAAAGAAATCAAAATGAACTGAATAAGAAAATTTCTTCCTACTGGTCAGTTTTCACATTACCAGAAGGTCCTGTGCAGGCTGCTGGCATAGGGAACTTACTACATTAGCACTCAATAATGAATCCTTCATTCTACAATATTGGGTCTGCATGCAATATATACCTCTAATAAAATATTGAATGAATGTTACAGAAGTACCCAACAGGTAAATAATTTGATTTTGGCTGGTCCACGGGACAAAATAAATGCCTGATACTGAAAACTAGGCAGAAATATATGATAACAACTGGGTGAGGATATGCCAATATGCACTCTGCACATACAGTAAAATTCATAATAATTTTTTTTTAATCTCATGGCTTGGGATTGGTAGGTATTGCTGTATTGCTAAATGCCTGTGTTATTTTTGTCAAGTTATCTCCCAAATATTTTAATCACAGCTCTGATAAGACAAGCTCTTTTTCATTTTAATTTTTTTCTCCAATACTGGAAGGCAGTGAACACAGAGGATCATAACTGTGCAAGTGTAAATAAGTGAGCCACGAGTCTCTGAACAAGACATAGGCATCATGGCCTCTATGGCTCAGAACAGGAAAGAATATAAGAGATGGAGTATGGAGATCAGCACTGTGGACTCTGGCATCAGTGCTTGACAAAGACACTGCTCTCAAGGTCTCACACATAATGTGGTTACTTGCACTAAACTAACACATGAAGAAGCCAGCCATCATTCTGTCACAGATAGGGGAGGGTCTTGACATGCCACTTCTCTCCTAATGAACTCATATCAGTTAAACATTGCCATGGAAGGGCAATATTTTCTTCTGCCACTTAGCTACTAGTAAGAGACAAGAAGAAGTACTGTAAGGCTGAGGGAAATAAGAGAGGTTATTATAGGCTAAATATGATCAAAATATAATATTTAAATTTGAAAATTAAAAAAAACCATCATTTATGCATATATTCATATTTTAAAGATATAAAAGTTGACTGGGAAGTAGAAAGGCTTCAGCCTGAGTGAAAGGGAACAAGAGAAAATAAGGAGTATGATCAAAATACAATATATGCATTTATGAAATTTAAAAACTACAAATCTCAATTTACACATAGAGAAACAGGTGACATAAATAGTCCTAAATCTGTTAAAGAGATTTATAAATCAGAAACCAGTAGACTTAGATATTTTCATTTTGAACTCTATTAAATAGTTAACAATATATTTATGTGTATATAATCAGGCATATATAGACATAGTATCAATTTCCTGTGTTCTCTCGTAGAAGATAGAAGTAGAGGCTTTCATGGACCTAAAGACCATAATCAAAGATTATGTATGAGAGAAAAATACCCTAAATATATATGTTACAAAAAGCAGACTAACTTTTAAAAATACAGATATTTGGTGGGTTTCATTTGAGGTATGCAAGACAGAACATATATTTGAAAATAATGAATCTTATCTACAGGTTAGAAAAGGATGACATGAGCCTATCAGTAGATTAGGGTGAAACTACAATAATTAAGCACTGCCTGAGCTTTCCAACTTAGCTTAAACAAGACAAATATGTCCTCTTCTAGTACTACTTTTAGTATTGCACTGGAAGTATAAGGTATTGGAATATGACAAAAAACAAATTAAAATTAGGTAGATTTTGAAGAAAGAAAACTGTGTTTGCTTTCAGATGGCATATTTATCCATGTGGAAAATTCAAAATAAGCAACATAAAAGCCCCTTGACTAACACAATTGTAGCAGGGTTACAGAATACATGGTCAATATATAAAAGTAAAGTGTATTTTTTCACTTCAGTAGTGAACCAGTAAAATTTGAAAATAAAACACCACTAGTACATCCCCACTTTTCATATTTAAATATTACTCTAATAAAAATATAGAATACTATATAAGGAAAAGTACACCTCTGATTAATGAAATGATAATTAATTAAGTGTAGAGATAGCTTAAATTGATAGATAAAAGGCTTGATATTGTCAACATGTCACTTATTCCCAACATAATTGAAAGACTTAATACAATCCCAAACAAAATCTCAGCAAGTTCTGATGGACATATACATATAGATGATAGAAAATTAGAAAACATAGATTATAGGTACATAGGTGGTAGATAGATAGGTAGATATATAGATAGATAGATGATAGAGACAGAAAGACATAACAGCCCACACAATATTAAAGAATAAAGTTGGAGGACTCAAAACAGATTATACACATACAGAAATTGAAAAATTGGTAAAATAAAGTGGCCAGGAATACTCCCATGGAATAAAATATAATCCAGAAGTAATCCACATAGAACACTTAGCTTTATGAATCAGAAGCTATAAAAGACAAATGATAGCATTTTCTTCAAATGGTGCTAAATCTAAACAGATCTTTCTCTCTTTACAGACTCTAATTAAAGTGAGGATGACCAAAATGTAAAATGAATGCAAGGTACACTTGCCAGAGATAACCTGTGTGAAAATCTAGGCACACTTGAAGGGTGGCAGTGTCATTAAGAGGCAAGACTTTCAAGTGATACACAAAAGGCATATTTTTAAAATATTTTATTTTTATTTATTTATTTGATAGAGAGGGAATGAGACAAAGAGGAAAAGAGAAAGCAAGAGAGAGAATGGGGTGCACCAGGGGCTCTAGCCATTCCAAACGAACTCCAGAGCATGCCACATTTTGTGCATCTGGCTTATGTAAGTACTAGGGAATCAAACCTGGGTCCTTACCCTTTGCAGGCAAGTGAAAAGGCATATTTTTTGAAAGAAGTAATGGTTAGGCCAAATTTCCTATTTGGAAGCATAGAAATAGGAACAAAGCCATGTCCATTGTGAGCACAAAAGACAAAGTTGGAAGTAACACATACCTGCTATAAAATGATATGAGGCATGATGACAGAAATACATGGTCCTGGTAGAACTACAGGCAACAGGATAATGGATTATAATAGAATCAAAAATAAACCCACAGATCTATAGCTTTCTGATTTTTCCATAGTGCCAAACACATATGTTGGAAAAAAGACAGTTTTCTCAACAAATGGTGTTGGGAAAACTGAATATTCACACATAGAAGACTGAAAGTACATCAATATCCTTCACACTGTACAAAAGTCAATGCAAAATGCTTCAAAGACCTTGCTACAAGATTGTTAATTTTAAACAAGTAAAAGAGTACACAGGTGGAAATTTTTCCAGATATATGCATAGCTACTCCAATAGCTCTGACAGTAATAATTGACAAAAGAAGTAGCAATGAATTCTGAATCTTCTGCACAGCAGAAAAAAGCATCCCAAATGGGAAATCTACATACTTGGGGAAGATCTTTATCAGCTATTTCTCTAACAAGGGATTAATAAGCAGTAGGCAAAGAAATAAAAAAATAGGAAATAATACAATCAATAAGTGATCAAATGAACTGAACATCTTAAAAATCAATGCAAATGACTATATTTATATATATATATATATATATATATATATATATATATATATATATATATATATATGCTCTTCAACATCTTCAATCATTGGAGAAACACAAAACTTAAAGCACATTAACTAAGTGATGGTGTTGCTCACTGGTAGTTGTGCATGAGCTACTGGAAGAGAGATAAAGAAAGGGAAAGAACTAAAGAGGACAGGGGAAGAAGGAGGGAAAAACACATGAACATACAGAGAGAGCAGGGAGAAAGAAAAGGGGCTAAAATTCTATTTCATCTCTCTCAAAATGGCTAACACTAAAATAAATAAATAAATAAAGGTGTTGGGTGAATAGATCTTTCAGTGGTTAAAGGTTTTGCTTTCAAAGTCTAACAAGCCTGTGTTTGATGCCTACATAAGGCCAGATGCACAAAGTGGCACATGTATCTGGAGTTCTTTGGTAGTGACAGGAAACTCTAGAGTGACCACACTCACCCCCACCTCCACCACACTCACTCTCTGTCTCTCTCTCTCAAATAACAAATATATATATATTTTTTTTCTTTAAACAAATAAATTCAAACAGGGCTGGAGAGTTGTCTTAGTAGTTAAGGCACTTGCCTGCAAAGCCAAATGACCCAGGTTTGATTCCCCTGGACCCACTTAAAGCCAGATAGATGTACAAGGTGGCTCATGTGTCTGGAGTTTGCTCATAGTGGCTAGAGGCCCTGGCACACCGATTCTCTCCTCTCTCTCTCTCTCTCTTTCTCTCTCTCTCTCTCTCTCTCTCTCTCTCTCTCTCTCTCTCTCTCTCTCTCTCATCCCCCTCTCTGCCATTCTCTCTCAAATAAATAAATAAAATAAAATGTAAAATAAAGCAAATGATGGCAAGGACTTAGTGAATATTGAACCCTTATTCATTAAAGGTGGGAATATCTTACAGTACTATAGAAATAAGCATGAAGATGTTAAATGAGTAAAAGCTGAAGTACTATAACATTTAGATATTCCATTCTGGATAGCAGCATTTTGTGTCACTCGTTCCCACCCTCTGGTCCTTATATTCTCTCTAATCTCTCTTCTACATTGTTTCCAGAACGCATTATGGAAAATGGCCAGTGATGAACCAGCATTCTTCAGAAACTGCTAAGCCCAAACCTTTAATATTTAATTTAAATTTAAGTGAAATATATCATTCTACCATTTTTTGAAGTATGAGTTTTCATTTTATGTCTAAATGACAACATATAGAGGATTCAAGGGGTTCTTTGATGTTATTTAGCCCACTGTCATTTTTTTTTTTTTTTTTACTTCTAAGAAATTCAGAGATAACATACTCAGTACATGCTCACAAATTTGGCTAGAAATGTCTGTTTAAATTTTGTACCATCTTTAATGGGATGGATTTTATGTTGTTGTTATTGAACTGTAGGAATTGTAATGTATTCCTGATATGGATCCATAATTATATGTACAATTCACGTTGTCTTCTTTTATTTTATCACAGGTTGACATTTTACTCTATTGGTAGAACACTTTTATACATAAAATTTAAATTTCAATATAGCCCAATATATCTAATTCTGTTGTTTTTTATTATATTTTCAATGTCAGTTCCAGGAAGTCATTAAAAATTCAAATACTGTGCATTCACCCCCTTTTTTTCTAACAGCTTCATAATTTGGGTTCTGATGTTTGAGAATTTCATCTGTTTGGCTTTTATACAAGTTTCCAATTAAATTCTAACTACAGATAAAGTCTAACTTCAGTTTTCCCAATTGTCTTACTTCCAGAAAATCATACAGCCAATTGTGTAAGAGACAGCTCAATGCTGAATTCTCTCTTCTTTCCTACCTGTCTCTTGGCCTTTATAACTGGTAGCACATTTTGATTACCCTAGGTTTATACTAATTTTGAGACCATGAATAAAATCACATGATTTTGGGTCCATTGAAATTTAGAATATATATTATCACTGAAGACACAAGGATGTGTGATAGACATATTTGTTAATGCTCTACATCCCTTTGAGTAATGTTGAGAGCACAGCAATATTATATTCAAACCTACAAACATATCACATATTTTATTTATCATTTTAATCCTTTATAAAATTTTATAATTTTAATGTGTGTCTAGCTTCTCCTTAGTGAAATATATCCCTGATTACTTTGTTCTCTCTCATTTCTTAGAATATAGAAACATAGCTGATTTTGTTTGCTGACAAATTTATTAGTTCTCACAAATTTTTAAATTTATTTATTTGGAGAGAGAAAGATGGAGAGAGAGAGAGAGAGAGAGAGAGAGAGAGAGAGAGAGAGAGAGAGAGAGAGAGAGAGAATGGTCATGGCCTTCAGCCACTGCAAACGAACTCTAGACACATGCACAACCTTGTGCATCTGGCTAACATGGGTCCAAGGAAATGGAATCTGGGTACTTCGGCTTTGCAAACAAATGCCTTAACTGGTAAGCCATCCCTCCAGACCAGTTCTAGCAATTTTTGTTCATGGAAACTAAATTTAATATTAAAACATTTATATCCTCTATTCTGAATTTACTTGCCTATCCCCTTCTTCTTAAGATGATGTTTCATTTTGCATATTTTTATATGTACTGTTTGAAGAGGAAAATTAAATTTTGGCTTATGTTGTTCTAGAAAGCAGATATCCACAGGAGTTCTACCAGAATTTTTCCAGTTAAAAGTTGAAAAAAAATGTTCATTTGTCTATTTCCTCTGTATGTTGGTTATGTGAGTATGTTTGGCAACAAATGTTGGTGAGGTTCTAGGGAAAGAGGAACCCTCATCCACTGTTAGTGGGAGTACAATCTTGTGCAGCTACTTTTGACATCAGGATAGAGGTTACACAAAACTTGAAAATATATCTATTATTTGATCCAAATGTACCACTCCTGTGCATATAGCCTAAAGACTCTACTCTTTACTATAGAGGTACTTTCTCAGCGATAGTTATTGCTGCTCTATTCATAATAGCTAGGAACTAGAATCAATTCAGATGCCCATCAAACTGACAAATGGATAATGACAATGTGGTACATATAAGCAATGGAAATCTACTCAAAGGAAAAATTAAATTTTGAAATTTGCATGAAAATAGATGGAATTAGAAAAGTCATACTATACAAAATTACACATGTTCAGAAATCAAACTTCACATGTTCTCTCTCTCTTAACATACAGAGATCTTAACATTGAATAGTTTGAGTTGTTTATAAGTTGTAGCAAGCAGCCCTAGTATTGGTAAAGAATCTAGAATGATTTTCTCTTCTGTGGTTTTAGGTAAGACAATAGATTGTACCTCTCTTTTCTTGAGGAATAATAAACATCCTTAAGCTCATTATAGTCCCTCCATATAAGTCATTTCTGTTTATGAAGTATCAAATATTAGATCTTTCTTGCTTCTCTACTTAAACACCATTTATATAAGATGAGGAAAAAACATCTAACTATGCCTGAAAAATCCAGAATAGTAAAAGAGTAGAATAAAGACAGAATAACTTGGGAAATAACGACACCTTCAAAAATATCTTTTACACTCATGCCATATATGTTCAGATATTAAAAAAATAGCCTACACATTGAAGTGAGTTGGACAGATATGTTCATGCAAATTAAACCTCTTTGTTTTGTCATCCATCCCCACGAAAATGCCAAAGGTATTTGATAGAAGACTTGTGGCAGGGGAACATATTTAGATGGCAGATTGGATTTTATTCTGTCAAATCTTGTGCTTAGAAAAATCAGAAACCTTAATCATAATTAATCTTTACTAGAACTGATTAAAAGAAAAAAAAGATTGGTTACATTATTTAATGAGTTCTTTAGTGACTGTATCGAAATATGCAAACATAATAAAAGAGTAAACATTATTTAAATATTTTATTTACTTTTATTTATTCATTCACTTATGTTTTTATTTGAGAAGAAGAAAGAGGTAGAGAGGGACAGACAGATAGAGAGGGAACCGGCATTCCAGGGCCTTCAGCCACTGCAAAAAGTAAATAAATAAATAAAAAACTTCAGATGCGTGTGTCACCTTGTGCATCTGACTTATGTGGGTTTTAGGGAACTAAAGCTGGGTTCTTTGGCTTTGCAGGCAAGTGCCTTAACCACTAAAATATCTCTCCAGCCCAGGTAAAATATTTTCATGCAATGTTTTCCTATGGTCTGCATACACAAATATCTTCCAAAATAAATTTACACTTGCCTCTTCACTCAGTTTTACTTTTGGTTGTCCTGTGTGGAATTCCAGTTGCATCCTTCAATTCAATCTTACCACAATTATACCCCTTTGTAAATTTACTCTTGCCTGTTAATAAACAAATCAGAATGAAACTATTTAGTTCTCTTCTGCTTAAATTTTACCCTCTGCAAAATTTTTCTAAAGCTATAGTCTTTCCTAACTGTACTTGCTAAACATGCTCATCTGTATATCTCAGTGTGTCTCAGTCGTTTCACTGTGTTTCAGTAGGTCTCAATATGTCTTAGTGTATCTCAGTGTGTCTCAGTATAACTCAAGATATCTCAGTCTATCTAGGTATGTCTCAATGTTTCTCCGTATGTCTCTGTGTATCTCATTGTAACTCAGCATGTGTCAATATGTCTCACTGCCTCAATTTGTCTGTCTGTTTGTGTAATCCTTGCCCATCTGTTGATCAATTTATTTCTAAGTAAGCTTTAGCTGAGGAATCATGTGAAATGTCTTATAAATATAAACTCTTTTTTAAAATTTTGATTCAGTGGTATTTATGTTCTTATCTTCAATGGTGTAGCCATTAGTATGTGCTCCAATAAGAAACAAACTCATCCAGGCATGCTCTTTCAAACAACACTGAGCAAACAAACTCAGTCTCACACACACACACACACACACACACACACACACAGGGAGAGAGAGAGAGAGAGGGAGGGAGTGAGATCAAAGTAGAAGAGAGAGAGATAGAGAGAGAGAGAGGGAGTGAGAGAGAGAGGGAGGGAGTGAGATCAAAGTAGAAGAGAGAGAGAGAGAGAGAGAGAGAGAGATCAAAGTAGAAGAGAGAGAGAGAGAGAGAGAGAGAGAGAGAGAGAGAGAGATCAAAGTAGAAGAGAGAGAGGGAGATAAAAGTAGAAGACAGAAATGCTGGGAAAATGAAGGTATACAGTGGGAAAGACTGAGGAGAGGGCATAGAGGAGATAATAAGAAGGGATTTTGATCAAAATATATTTTATACATTATAAAATTATTAATAAAATAATGCATCTATTCTACACAGTTTATATATTTTAAAAACAGTGACCAAGTGAAACCAATGCACATTCACTATCTGTCCAATGCGTCTAAAAACTGTTGTTCAGAATGTTTCTTTTGCTTCAGTTTCTCACACCATGTAGCTGTTGATCTCTAGCTGTACTTTCACTGCCAGCATACCTACATAGCTCTTGCAAACTTCAGGTATGTTACCTACCTTCAGCCCTTTGGTCTCAAAAATGTTCTCTTTTTAAAACTAGAAGTTAAAGTGTAAAAGGGGTTCATCTTAGGTTATGTACAGTTACTAGTAATTCAGATAACAGCCTACTTTTTTATTAAACAGTGTCAGTGGCAGTAAATACTAAAATATGTATTTTTCTTGAATAAAAATATTAATAAATTTGTGTTGCCATGTACTTGGCATAACTTAATTTTCATAATATTATAATAACATTTATTTCTACTTGGTACCAGCTTAGAGATATATAAGCATATTTGGGTTGGTTTGAATGAACAAGAACAAAAATAACATTCTGATTTGTGTGTTCTTATAGTGCAAAGGAAAGAATGCTTGACATTTGAAATCAATCTAATTTTGCAATCAAAGCATTGGATATATGCCACAATTGTAAAATAAATCTTTAGGACATTTATCCATTATCATAATATAACTCAAGCTGTGTGCCTGGAGAACATCTTTCATAATTCATTTATAATTAATGCCTTTAAACATTTCTCATATAATGATTTAACTTTCCAAGATATTGAAACCAGTCAATATAATTTACCTCATAATACACAACTAGTTCTATGAAAATGCAAATTAAAGAGCAGGGTATTAGACAAATTGAATTTGCATTCATATGGTGCATATACATAAAATGATTCAGAATATTGGATATCATTACCTAATCATTACACTCGTAGACCATAATAAGAAACAAGAGGAATTTACCACATAAAAGACATTAACAAAATGGAAATTTTTACAGGCATACAATTTATATCCTAAGCTCTAACAAGACCTGAATGCCAAAATCAATATAGCTAAGAAAATAAAGGTAAAAGCAGCTTTTCTTTCAGTAGCTGAAGAATATCTCCATAGGGAATAAACTTAATGAGGTCAGATATCATCTAGATCTTTTCAAAAGGACTTAAAAAATACACTACTGCTTTTTCTCCTTAAACACTGGAATAACTCACTGAAGTGAGCTTGTAAATTAGGGATTCACAGGCTACAATACATTTTTCAAGGTAAAAAGCTGGCATTTGAGTTGGGAACTTATTACTTACTAATTACATCCTCTCTCATGCATTCCTCAAGTTTGGCTTTACTTTTCTCCTGCAGAGAATATAAATCACCTATCTCTGAAAGCTTTTTTTAAAAAGTAAATATAACAATTTTGAAGCTATTAATTCAGTGTCTATATATAGCTTATTGGAATGAGTGGAAACACACTCTTCTGTCTCCTTGCCAATGCTTTCCAAACAAATGACTGCTATATAATTTACTATGTTTTTTTTTTTATGTGATGTTCTGTAAAGTTCTTGCAATTAGACATAAGCATAGTTTTCTGCCTCTATAATCTTTCAGTTTAATATATATTTATGAATGTAAATGTGGTTTAAGTTCATATGTGGCTTTGGAAACTGTAGTGTGTTTGTGGGACCAGAAGCTGAGATAAGACACAGAAATAGTATCACCAAGAAGCACAGTTTATTAGATGAGGATATGAAAATTATTTTATTAAATTTTGAGGTGGCTGGAAAATTTTTATCACAGAATAAGCAACTAAAATGCCTACATTTGTGCAAAGCTGTGCTAGATATAGTCTTATTAAAACTAGGGAGTTGTGTTAATACCATGCCATTCAGTGAAAAAAAGCACTTATTTTAAGCTTTTTTTAAAAAAAAATTTTAATTTATTTATTTGAGAGCGACAGACACAGAGAGAAAGACAGATAGAGGGAGAGAGAGAGAATGGGCGCGCCAGGGCTTCCAGCCTCTGCAAACGAACGCCAGACGCGTGCGCCCCCTTGTGCATCTGGCTAACGTGGGACCTGGGGAACCGAGCCTCGAACCAGGGTCCTTAGGCTTCACAGGCAAGCGCTTAACCGCTAAGCCATCTCTCCAGCCCTTATTTTAAGCTTTTAAGGTCTCCACTTACTCCACTGCAGGCTATTTAAATGGAAGCAAAGTATTATAGTAAAATAATTCTGATAAAGCTAAACATACTTTGACCCTTGGTAATGTTATTAACATAAGATTTCATAAATTGAGTTTGTATATTTTTGTTTGTTTTTTCTCTTACATACTCATCCATATTGTTACATTTTTACCAATGTTGGACATGAGGCAAATATTTATTGACTATGTCCTAGGTACTACCCTATTTGTATGTAGTAAACTTAGAATTAATTAAGAAAATTTCTGCATTTCTATAGTTTGCCATCTAAAAAGTGCAAGTGCCACTGAATACAAAAAGAATTGAGCATTGGGCTGGAGAGAATGACTTAACAGTTAAGCACTTGCCTTTGAAGCCTGAGGACCCCAGTTCGAGGCTTGACTCCCCAGGTCCCAAGTTAGCCAGATGAACAAGGGGGCGCAAGCGTCTGGAGTTCGTTTGCAGAGGCTGGAGGCCCTGGTGCCCATTCTCTCTCTCTGTCTCCCTCTTTCTCTCTCTGTCTGTTGCTCTCAAATAAATAAATAAAAATAATTGAAAAAAAAAAAAGAATTGTGTATTACATTAAGTTAGAAGGTGACTAATGTTAATAATAATTAATAATAACAATAATAAAGAAACACAAAGCACAAAACAAAAGAACAGGGCAGGGGGCAGGCAAGGAGTGGTGCACTATTAGAACATGGCCCCAAAGAACAGGTATCAGAAAACAAGGACTTAGTAAGTGAAGACATCCAAATCTCTCCAGGAAGATGTTTCTTTTGTTTCTAATTTTTTTTTTATTTTCTTTTTATTTATTTGAGAGAGTAAGGGAGAATGAAGCAGAGAGAGAGAAGAAGAGAGAGAGAGAGGAAGAGAATGGGTGTGCCAGGGCTTCCAACCACTGTAAACAAATTTCAGAGGCATGTGCCATCTTGTGCTTTTGTGGATCTTGGAGAACTGAACTGAGGTCTTTGGCTTTTCAGGAAAATGCCTTACCACTAAGCCATCTCTCCAGCCCCCAGAAAGGTCTTTCTAAGGATTTCAAGCAGCCAATGAAGAGTACCTGACACTATGCCAGGATCATATGTTGAAGGAAGCAGGAAGGATTGAAGGAGCAAGTTTTCTGAGATGAAGTTAATAACGAAATGAAGCACTGTTAATGGCTACTCTTGCAGGAATTATTTTTGGAGAAATTGGAGGCATATTTTTTTGTATAAAAGTAAACTTTTATGGACATTTTTAAATGATCATGTTGTTACATTGGTAAGCACAGGTTACGAAACTCAATGTGGAAGCAAGAAGATTAATGACCAAATATTCTGCAATAAAACAAGGATGGTATGTTGGGTTGTAGCACAACTTTACCAAGTAGTTCAGATGAAATAACTGGATTCTGCCCATATTGTGAGGATAGAATCATAACTTTTAAATGTTTGATATAAGGAAGAAGGGGAAAAATTGAAGAAACCAGGATTCACAAATATCCAGTTAAAGTATCCAGCCAAACAGAATTTTCATAATTGTATTTTTTCTCAATTTTATAAAACATTTTCCATGATTATAAAAAATATCCCATGGTAATATCCACCCTCCCCCACCTTTTCCCCTTTGAAATTACATTCTCCATCATATCCCCTACCCATCTCAACAAGTCTCTCTTTTATTTTGATGTCATGATCTTTTGTTCCTCTTATGCTGGTCTTGTGTAGGTAGTGTCAGGCACTGTGATGTCATGGATATCCAGGCCAATTTATGTCTGGAGGGAGCACGTTGTAAGGAGTCCAACCCTTCCTTTGGCTCTTACATTCTTTCCTCCACCTACTCCTCATTAGACCCTGAGCCTTGGAAGTGTGATCAAGACATTACTCAGTACACTAGTCACTTCTTTCCAGAACCATGATACCTTCTGAATCGTCCCAAGGTAACTGCCATCTGAAAAGAGAAGATTCTCTACCCAAAGTGAGAGTAGCATTAATATGAGGGTATGGATATTAAGAGAAGTACTTACCAGACAGTTTGATAAGCATGGTATATACACTTATCCAGACATCAGCAGATATTATAACTCTAGGGCTCATGACTACCCCTATATTAAGTTTTCAGTATCAGGGACGTATTCCCTCCCTTGGCGCATGGCTCCAGTCCAATTGGAGGGCAGTTGTTTTCCACCATGACAGATGTGCCAAAATTGCACCCATTGGCTCATTTGGCCTGGCTGGCCAATTATGAGGCTTGCAGTGTCCACTGTTTAGTATCTTTAATAGTGGTATCTCTTTCTCCCATTGAAATGCATGATTCTACATGGCTTCTTCCCTCTTTCTGACAGTTGGTCTACATGGAGGAGGTTATCAGCTCAGTTCCAGGAGGATTTCTCAGTGGCCTTGCAGCCCAGGTATGTGGAGTCTTCAGCAATAGGGTCTTACCATTGATTCCTGGTGGGAAACCAAGGGCCTCGGCAATGGCCTATAATGTTTTGGGGGCATCAGGGACCTCCCTGGCCAACAGCTCACTGGAAGGTATCCCATCCCTGGCACTGAAAATTTTCTGGCAATGATCTGTAGATCATGAGTGATCCATTGTCCAAAATTGGAGGATTCCATATGATTTACTTATATTCCCTTAAATTTTGATTAGCCTTCCCTTTCCTTACTCAGTCTCGTCTCCTGACCTCACTTTGGGCCTTTTCATCCCCGTTAGTGTATTTCTCTACTTACATATATACAATACCAACCTATTAAGTAACCCTCCTCCCTTCCTTTCTCTTACTTTGTATCTCATTTTTAGCTTAATGACCTCTACTACTGAATTTCTTCCTTCTCACACAGAAGCCCAAACATCTGTAGCTAGGATCCACATAGGACATGTGATGCTTGGCTTTCTGGGCCTAGGTTACCTCGTTTAGTATAATCCTTTCCACATCCATATATTTTTCTGAAAATTTCATAACTTCATTTTTCTTTACCACTGAGTAGAACTCCATTATATAAATGTGCCATATCTTCATTATCTACTCATCAGTTGAGGGACATCTAGGCTGGTTCCATTTCCCAGCTATTATAAATTGAGCAGCAATATACATGGTTGAGCAGGCACTTCTAAGGTGGTGAGATGAGTCCTTAGGATATATGCCTAGGAGTGCTATAGTTGGATCATATGCTAGATCAATCTTTAGCTGTTTTAGGAACCTCAACACTGAAATCCACAATGGCTGGACCAGATTGCATTCCCACCAGAAGTGTGGAAGGGTTCCTCTTTTCCACATCCCCGCCAACATTTATGATCATTTGTTTTCATGATGGTGGCCAATCTGACAGGAGTGAGATGAAATCTCAATGTAGTTTAGTCTGCATTTCCCTGATGACTAAGGACATAGAACATTTTTTTTAGATGTTTATATGCCATCCATATTTCCTCCTTTGAAAACTCTCTATTTAGCTCCATAGCCCATTTGTTTAACTGGCTTATTTGATTTCTTATTATTTAACTTTTTGAGTTCTTTGCATATCCTAGAAATTAATCTGTATCAGATATATAACTGTCAAAGATTTTTTTCTCATTTTGTAGGTTGCCACTTTGCTTTATTCACAGTGTCCTTTGCAGTTCAAAATCTTTGTAATTTCATGAGGTCCCAGTGATTAGTCTGTGGTTTTATTGCCTAAGTAGTTGGGGTTGTCTTCAGAAAGTTTTTGCCAAGACCAATATGTTGAAGGGTTTCCCATACTTTTTCATCTAGGTGTTAAGGTCTTTAATCCATTTGGACTTAATTCTTGTGTATGGGGAGAGAGAAGGATATATTTTTATAAATATAATATAACAAATATAATATAATATAAATATCAAGTTTTCCCAACACCATTTGCTGAAGAGGCTGTCGTTTCTCCAATGAGTATTTTTGTCATTTTTATCGAATATCAGGTGGCTATAGCTACCTGGACTTACATCTGGGTCCTCCATTCTGTTCAATTGATCTACATGTCTGCTTTTGTGCCAGCAACATGCTGTTTTGTTCCTGTGGCTCTGTAGTATAGGTTAAAATCATATATGGTGATACCACCAGCCTTATTTTTGTTGCTCAGTATTATTTTAGATATTTGAGGATTTTTGTGATTCCAAATGAAGTTTTGGATTGTTTTTTTCTATTTACATGAAGAATGCCTTTAGAATTCTTGGGTCATGATTTGCAGAGACATTTATCATACCAATAACTGGTGGCTAACTCCACAATGCATGACCCATTTTCATCAACAAGGAGGGTCCAATGGGAGGGGGTAGATCACAGATGAGCCTAAACAATGGTACCAAACTGCCTGTATTTACTGAAAAGAAAACTAATAAATTAAATTTTTAAAAAAAGTGTTTTAAAGTTTTCATTTTAGAGATTCTTTACTGCCTTGGTTAGGTTTATTTCAAGGTACATTTTCTTTGATGTAATTGTGAATGGGAGTGATTCTCTGGTTTCATCCTGTGTGTTTGTTGTTAGCATATATGAAGGCTACTGATTTCCAAGTATTTATTTTGCATCCTGCCACATGGTTATAGGATTTTATCAGCTCTAACAGTTTGATGGTAGAGTCTTTAGGGTCCTTTATATATAGAATCATGTCATCTGCAAATAATAATAACTTGTACTCTTCCATTCCAATTTGTATCCATTTTATGTGTGTCTCTTGCCTTATTGCTATGGCTAAGGTGTCCAGTAATATATTAAATGAAAGTGGGGACAGTGGACAACCATGTCTTCTTCCTGATTTTAGTGGGAAAGCTTCCAGTTTTTCCCCGCTTAGTAATATGTTGGCTATAGGCTTGTCATAAATAGCCTTTATCATATTGAGATATGTTCCTTCTATTCCCAGTCACTGTAGGACTTTATCATGAAGGGATGTTGGATTTTGTCAAATACTTCTTCTGCATCTAATGAGATTATCATGTGATTTTTGTCCTTCAATATATTTATAGGATGTATTACCTTTATAGATTTGCATATATTAAACCATCCCTGCATCTCTGGGATAAAGCCTACTTGGTCAGGGTGAATGATCTTTCTGATATATTCTTGTATTCTGTTTGCCAATATTTTGTTGAGAATTTTTGCATGTATGTTCATGAGAGAAATTGGTCTGTAATTTTCTTTCTGTGTTCTATCTTTGTCTGGTTTTGATATCAGGGTGATGCTGGCTTCATAGAATGAGTTTGGTAGAATTCCTTCTTTTACTCTTTATTGAAAAGCTGAAGAAACAATGTTGTTAGCTCTTCCTTGAAGGTCTGGTAAAACTCAGCAGTGAATCCAGCTGTGTCTGAGCTTTTTTTAGTTGGGAGACTTTTAATAACTGCTCAGATCTCCATGCTTGTTATAGGTGTATTTAAGTGATTAATCTCATCTTGATTTACTTTAGGTAGGTCTTATAAATCCAGGAACTCATCCATTTCTTTATAAGATTTTCATGCTTTGTAGAGTATATGTTTTTATAGTATGTCCCTATGATTTTTTTAAATTTCTCTGGCATCTGTTGTGATGTTACCTTTTTCATCTCTAATTTTATTAATTTATGTCTCTTCTCTCTTTCTTTTAATCAGATTTGCTAAGGCTTTATTAATTTTGTTTATCCTTTCAAAGAACCAACTCTTTATTTCATTGATTCTTTGGATTGTTTTCTTAGTTTCTATTTCACTAATTTCTGCCTAATTTTTATTATTTCTTCAAATCTACTGATTTTTGATTTGCCTTGTTCTTCTTTCTCCTAGGCTTTAATGTGATGCATTATGTCCTTTACATGCGACCTTCTAATTTCTTAATATAGGCATTTACAGCTATAAATTTACCTCTTAGAACTGCCTTCATTGTGTCCCAGAGATTTTAGTATGCTGTGTTCTCATTATCATTTCACTATATTTTTTTTTTAATTTCCTTCTTGTTTTCTTCATTGGCCCATTCATCATTAAGTAGTGTATTATTTAGTTTCCATGGTTTTGTGTATGCTCTATAGCCTTTCTTGCTATTGATTTGCAGTTTGATTCCATTGTGGTCAGATAGAATGCAGGGAATTATTTCAATTTTCCTATATTTGTTAAGATTTGCTTTGTGTCCTAATATATGGTATATTTTAGAGAATGTTCCATGTGCTGCTGAAAATAATGTGTATTCTGCAGCATTTGTATGAAAAGTCCTGTAGATATCTGTTAGGTCCATTCCTTCTATGACCTCATTTAGTCCAGATGCCTCTCTATTCATTTTTTCCTGGGATGACCTGTCAATTGATGGGAGTGGGATGTTGAAGTTACCCACTACCACTGTGTTTGGTGTTATCTGTGACCTTAGCTCTAATAGTGTTTATTTGATGAATCTGAGTGCCCCCATGTTAGGTGCATATATGTTTAGGATTGTAATGTCCTCCTGTTGGAGTGTGCCCTTAATCAATATAAAGTAACCTTCTTTATCATTCTTGACTAAAGTTGGGCTGAAGTCTACCTTGTCAGATATTAGGATAGCAACCCTTGCTTGTTTTCTAGGCCCATTTGCTTGAAACACCTTTTTCAAACCTTTCACCCTAAGATATTGTCCAAGAAAGGTGAGTTTCTTGGAGACAACAAATTGTAGGATTCTGCATTTTAACCCAGTCTGCAAACCTATGTCTTTTGGATGGAGCATTGTGGTCATTGATATTAAGTTATATTATTGAAAGGTGTGTATTTGTGTTTGCCATTTTTTTTTTTTTTTTGTGGTTCCAGTTCTACCTTCGCTCTCTTGTGTAAATTAGTATTTGAGTATTGCTTGTTTTTTCCAGGTTCCTTATATGTGTGCTTTTCCTTCTCTTTGGCATGGAGGATTCTTTCAATTATTTTCTGTAGAGCTGGTTTTGTTTTCAAATTCTCCTTTAGCCTGCTTTTGTCATGGAATGTCCTTATTTCTCCATCTATTTGAATGGATAGCTTTGCAGTATAAAGTAACCTTGGTTGATAGTTGTTATCTTTCAGAATTTGGAATACATCACTCCATGCCCTTCTGGCTTTGGATGTTTGTGTTGAGTAATCTGCTGTAATCCTGATGGGTTTGCCTTTGTAAGTAACTTGATTTTTCTCTCTGACTGCTTTTAATACTTTTTCTTTCGATTGTGTTTGGTAGTTTGATTATAATATGGCGATGAAAGGTTCTTTCCATGTTTTGTCTGGCTGGGGTTCTAAATGCTTCCTGTATCTGCATTGGCACCTCTTTCCCAATTTGGGGGACATTTTCTTCTATGATTTTGTTGAACATGCCTACTATGCCTTTGGAGTGAAATTCTTCTCTTCCTACTATGCCATGAATTCTTATATTTGATCTTTTCATAGTGCCTTGAATATCTTGAAATTCCCACTCATACTTTTCTGTAAGTTTGTCTTTCTCTTTTTTGGACTATATTAGATCTGCCACCTGGTCTTCCAGCTTAGATATTGTGTCCTCTCCTTCATCCATTCTATTGGTGAGATTTTCTATAGAGTTTTTTATTTCATTAACTGTGTTCTTCATTGCTAGTATTTCTGACTGATTTTACTTTATTATTTCTATTTCCTTATTTATGTCTTGTATTGCCTTCTTTATTTCATTAAATTGGTGTCCTGCATCTTTTTTGATTCCTTTGATTTCCTCTTTGATTCCTCTGATTTGTTCTTTGACTTCTTTGAACACATTTACAATCATTCTTTTGAAACCTTTCTGAGGCATTACCTCCAACTCGTTTTCACTGGAGGTCATTTCTGATGCATTAATACTTTTTGGTTGATCTATATTGTCTTGATATTTGGTGTTTCTTTTGTTACAATGTATATATTTTTGCATCTTGGATTAAGTTAATGCTTGGATTTTCTAGTTTCCTGGGTATTCTTAGCTGTTTCAATTGATCTGATGTTATATATCTTCAGTGTAGGAGATTAAGATGGTAGTTGTGGTTTTTAACACTCTCAGACTATCTAGAAAAGTGTCCCTAGGGGTTGAGTTTGCCTGCTATGGGAATATTCAAGTAGGCTAGTGGAACAAAATACAGGAAGATTCTAAAATTTAACTAAACACTGTACACATTCAATCAATAACAGCACTGAGTATTTCTGCATGAGTAGGTGTTATAGCAACCAGATCCTCTATCAACAATGAGGTTAAATTTTCTGGTCTGTTGAGGATTCCAAGTCAGCTTGTGACCAAGTGAGATCCTTCCTCGGTGCAATCCCAGTTACCTTTTTGGATGATTTTGGTCTCAGTAAAGTAGGCTGGCTGGGTTGTTGTGCCACTGTTCTGTTTCCTGGAGCTGGGCACTGGCTTTTCCTGAATAGCAAACCGAGCCTGGCAACTATGGCACTGCAGATGGGCACCCCTGCTGCTGGAACTGTTGCTGCTGCTGCTGAAGCTGCCGCTGCTGGATCTGCCACTGCTGCTCCTGGGCTCGCTGCTGGCACTGGAGGAGCCACTGTTGCCAGTGCCAGAGCTGCTGCTGTTCTGCTGCTGTTGCTGCTGGAGCTGGGGCACCGCTGCCAGAGCTGCTTCTGCCTGCCTGTGTGGGCGCTGGATGCGCTGGGACTCTCATTCTTCTCTGCTGCCATTTTAATTTCTCATACACCTGACTTTTTAGTAAAAGTGTGTATTTTGCTGGGTTTTCTTTGGCTTTTTCTCCCCTAGGCTGCTTTGGCGTGGTTCCTATGCCACCACCTTAACCATACATCTCTTCCTTATGTTTCTTAACTAATGTTGGACTGAAGTCTACCTTGTTAGATATTAAGTTAGCAACCCCTGCTTGTTTACTAGGTCAATTTGCTTGAAACACTGTTTTTAAAACTTTCACCCTAAGATAGTGTCCATGCTTTGTAGAAAGGTGGGTTTCTTGGAGGCAACAAATTGAATGATCCTGCTTTTTAACCCAGTTTGTGAACCTATGCCTTTTGGTTGGGGCATTGAGGACATTAATATTAAGAGATAATATTGAAAGGTGTTTATTCATTTTTGCCATTTTTGTAGTTCTTCTGGTTTTACCTTTGCTCCCTTGTGTTAACTAGTATTTGAGTATTGTTTGTTTTTTCCCAGTTCCTTATATGTGTGCTTTTCTTTTTCTTCAGCATGGAGGATTCTTTCAATTATTTTCTGTAGAGCTGGTTTTGTCTTCAAATTCTCCTTTAGCTTGCTTTTGTCATGGAATGTCCTTATTTCTCCTTCTATTTGAATGGATAATTTTCTGCAGGGCTCCTTCCCTGTCAGGGTCAGAAGTGCCAAGGGAAGGACCAGGCCTCCTGGCTCCTCCCTAGGGGTTGAGGTGTGATGAATGTCAGATGACTCATAAACCTTTTCTGGCCACCAGAGAAAAACCACACTGAGTCAGGAGTCTTTTTAATGCAGGAACTTGCAGAAACAACTCACTTTATTACTCTGAGCAGTTGCCTATGTCATGTTGGGGACAAGGCAGGGTTTTTAGGATGGGGGAAGAGGTAATGGCCAATAGTAAAATGTAACTATTGAAATGGTAATTACAGTTGTCTTGTAGAGGTAGCAGGCCAGAAGCCATTAGGCGTGTTGCTGAGTCCTAGCAGGCCAGAGACAGGTTGCCAAACTTTAGCTAGGCTCAGGAAGTTCCACTAGGCCTCATGCCTGGGCCTTTTAGGGCCCAACAATTTTGCAGGGTAAAGTAACCTTGGTTGACAGTTGTTATCTTTCAGGACTTGGAATACATCACTCCATGCCCTTCTGGCTTTTAAAGTTTGTGTTGAGTAATCTGCTGCAATCTTGATAGGCTTGCCTTTGTAGGTAACTTTCTGCTTTCAATATTTTTTCTTTGGTTTGTATGTTTGGTAGTTTAATTATAATATGGCGTGGAGAGGTTCTTTCCAGGTTTTGTCTGGCTGGGGTTCTAAAGGCTTCCTGTATCTTCACTGGCACCTCTTTCCCAAGTTGGGGGAAGTTGTTGTTTTTTTTTTTTTTTCTTTTTCCATCCTAGGCTGCTTTGTCGTGCTACCTTCCCCGCCATCTTAACCAGAAGTGATAATAATATAATTCTTCATACTAATTCTTTAAAGAAAATTTTGTTGAATAATAGAAATCTTGATTAGATTGGTAGATCAATGTTCAAAGCAAACTTTTAATTAAAAAAAAATCAAATAAATTTAAGTTTACTCTCTTAACACATAATGAACTAGGGATTGTGGCTTATGCTGGTAATTCCAGCACTTTAGTTACTCCTCTTCTTGTGAATCTTTTTCATAATCTTATCATGTTTCCCTGTCTCACCTTGAGGCAGGGCACCTAGTAAAGCACAACTATTTACCAGCTAATCATATTTCATGGAATTGGAGAATGGAGAAATTTAGTATATTGGAAACATTTTTTTTTTAATTTGTTCAGAAATACTTGTAAGCATATAGTAGCCTTCAGAAGAAGAAGCTTAAAAGATTAAAATTAAATCTACTTGTCTGCTATACTATTAAAATGCCCAGATTCCTGTAGGGCTACAATACACAGCTTGCTTTACTGAGCTTCATTTAAGGAAAAAAGGTTGATTCTGGACATGGAGCTCTACAGAGATATTTACTTAGAATTTTATTATTAGAGAAAACTGAATTATTAATAAGTTTAGTTTAAAATCATATCAAACATACTTTCATATATATATATTTATATTTCATATAGATTATTTTGTATAAGATCTGACTCATGTGTACTCTGACCTATAATATTTAAAATTATTTCCTTCTCCTCTTGAATGTGTTTAACACAAGTCCTGGTATGTGCACATAATACATTTCCAAAATACAGTATCAATGCTATGGAAAACCAAGAAGTAGATGGGATAAGTATGGAGCTAAGGGGCAAATTCAAATTTTATAGAGTAGCCAAATTACTTAATAGTATTTGGAAGATATATTTTACAATATAAAATTCTTATAGAGCCTTAGGAATAAAAAAGAAGGAAAATAAATCTATGTGGATAATATATACACAAAAAGAAATGTGTTCTCATCATTTTTCTTTCTTTTTTGTTTTACATTAAAGGACAGTGTATACAATCTAATTTTACAAACTCTTGGCAACTATATCTTGTTAACTAAATCTTATGGAACTTACAACACACAAATTTGTTTCCCTTTTCTTTTAAGACAACTAAAACCTGAAATAAAACTAGTTATAGTAATGAATTAATCATATTTCCATTAAATATCTGCATTCTCATTTCTGTAAGGATTAATGCATTTTGGTATTAATTCTGGTTGGTGAGAAAATGTAAGCTATGGAATTGTTGAAATGTTTTGAAGTTACTCCAACTTATTCAGTAAAATAATATATGTCTTAATCTCAGAGTGAGAATATGTAAGTGTTGGAACTTTCAAATAAGGAGAGAATATATGAAATGGTTTCATAAGAAAGTTGAAAATTGCTTGGGATAACCATACAAGTACCTCATAATTAAGGACCCACTTGACACCTGTGGGTGCGTTTCTAAAGCAGGATCAGTCTGTGTGCTTTTGCATGATTCATTTTTCTTTGCAACATATCTACTGTGTTGTGTGTGTAGAACAGACAGACATCAGATATACCAGAGTTACAGTTTTTCAAAACAAATATGAAATGTGGGGAACAAATATAAGATGTGAGAGAAATGTGTGTGTGTCAACAAATGTAATTTTCATGAGGTTATATGCTAGGACTATCATAACAAAGCAGCAGAGCTTGAGTGTCTTGGATGCCTGCAATATATCTCATGTCATTCTACAGGATATAGAGCTAAGACATGAACCTTATCAGGTTTGGTTTCCCTGGATCTCTCATCTTGGTGGGGAGATGCCCACCTTCTTGCTCCAGCCTCACATAATCAGTCATTCCTCTGAATGCATGCATCGCCTGGCCTCTCTGATGCTTCAGATTTGCTTGTATAATGACATAGGGTTAAGTTAATCTAACTCCTTTAAAATTTCTATCTTGAAAAATAGTTACATTCTGAAGTACAGATTAACTTAGGATATCATGATAATAGTTTCAGAAGATGAATAATTAATTCAGCTCATAACATTTGACCTCATTTCAAAACTAATGCTTCCCTTACCTACTAGTTACAGCCATCCTCTGTAACAACCCACAGATTTAAATAATAACAGCATCTATTCTAAAACTGTACTATCATCTGAATCAAGTGTGGATAACATTGAATATATGATTTGCCTTGAGGAAACATTCTCTCTTAGGGATGGAAGTGTAGAGCCAGGACCATTGCCAGCTCCCAAAATATAAGGGTGAAAAACATGTTAGGCCTTCACATTTCAAAGACAGAATTCAGAAGGACTCATGCATCCCAACAGAGTCCAAAACCTACAAAAGGGGAAAAAAAATAATTCAATCTTAAAAATAGAAGAATTCTCCTTGGCTAATGATCCGTGCCACAGCTCCGCAAGGGTGTGAGTTTCACCCCTGTTGCCCAGGGTGGGGACTGAGAAAGAGACAAATTCCCCACCATGAACAGTATGTACCTTTTCAAGGCCCAGAATAGTATTCATCCTGCTGACACCCTTTTCTTGAAATAGAATGTGTATCCACAGTCAAATATCTCTGTTTTCTGGCATACAGAATCCCAGAGGTCTGGTCATGCTTCCTTCTGTCCCATTTCTGTACCCGTTCATCCAAGCCGACACTGGATCTGCTGGTATAACTCCATCACTTTCCCTCATTTTGCTGAAACAGCTGATCAAGTCCAGGAACTACACTCATTCGTCATCTCTGGAGTGGTTTTCTCTCCAGAACTCTTTCATTTTCAATATGGACTCACTGAGACCTTCACACAACTTTTTTTTTTTTTTATTGCTTTTACTTTAATTTCTTCTCATTTTATCTGTTTCCTTTTACATTGTACTATCAGCACCAAGAGAAACCAGGCCTAAGATGCTTAAGTTAAAAATTTCCTTAGGTCCATATCCAAATTTATCATTGAAGTATGCTCCTTCCACATAACCTAAGAGCACCATTGGGTGACGTTCCTTGCAACTGTATAAAGGGCAGGTCTTCTTTCCCAAAACGCAGTCTTACTTCTGTCTGAAGCTACAGCAGAATCAATTTCCACGTTCAGCCTGTGTGGGCACTGACTACAGGCAAATCTAGGCACTTTATTGCTTCCATCTCCAAACTTTTCCATCCTTTAGGTCTTACCCATTTTCAAGGCCCCTGCCAAATTTCTAGGAATTTGCTCATCCAGCACCTCATTTTTTTTGTGGCAATGTCTGCATTAATGTGATAGTACTGTGGTAAGAAAATGTCATAAATGTAGTCACATAAAGAAGGTGATTTCTTTTTGTCACCTGTCTAGATGCTATGCATCTTAGATCCAGGATTGATCAAGTTCCATGGCCTTCTCCGTGATTGTCATGTGGCCCCTTCTTGCTGGGCCTGACATGGCCTTTCTTCTATATGTATACAGCTCTGGTATTTCTTCCTGTGTCCAAATTTCTTCTTCTTTTGTCACTACAACAGTCACTTTGGGCTTGGAACCAATTATGTGAGATTATTTAATTTTAATTTCTTCTTTGGTGGTCATAAGAAATAAGATATAAATCCGAGGCTCTTTCAGGACATATTGAAAGGTCTTGAAGAGTACATCTCTGATACTTTAAATGACATGATGTAAGTTGTGGAAGACATGCTGGTGTATTTGATATTGTCTAACTCTCAGATGCATTTTATAAGAATTTATTTCCTGGATTTTTGAATAATATGTTATGGTATATTTCTTTTTAATGAGTTACCTAAAATTTTGCATGACCCCTAATTCAGTTTTTGGTTAAAAATATACAGTTTTATCTGGGCATGGTGGCACAATCCTTTAAGCCCAGCACTTGGGAGGCAGAGGTAGGAGGATTGCTGTGAGTTCAAGGCCACCCTGAGACTACGTAGTAAATTCCAGGTCAGCCTGAGCTGGAGTGAGACCCTACATACCTTTTAACCCTTTAACCAATTATAGCAATTTTTTGAGGTTTCACATTTCAGGTCCGGTTGGTTTTTATGGATCTTGTGATAAAAATGATGACAGAAACACAGGAAGAACAAAAAGTTTGTCACATGAAGTTTCCTTTTTTTGTTAAACATTTTCTGTTTCAGAAGCAAGTTTTAGTTTGGTTCAAGTTGAATCATGAAACATCAAATAATCATGCAATCTGAGTGAGAATTATATAATTCACTGGGATTTACTTATCATTTACTCATTAAAAATGTCACATATTCAACTGAAAGTTACATCAAACCAATGTTCTATGTTTAAACAACTTGTATTCTTAAAAAATAATACACTTGAGGACTTCCGGCCAAGATGGCGACCGCCTAGCTGCGTTGCAGATGCCGAGGAAAGAAAAGCAAGAATTTAGGGTTATCAGGGTCTTCTTGCCAGTGGGAGGGCACAGAGTGGGGAAAAACAAGGAAGTATGGCTGTGCTCCCATCAGGCGCCCGCCAGCCCGCAGCGCTGACACGGGGACCTCCGCCATTGGGCTCTGATTGAGCGCATTGGCCCGCCACACTGTGCTCGGTTCACATGCCTGCAGGGGCCACCTCTGCCATGATTAGGTGGCTGCTAGATGCCCCCGCTGCTGTGCTCCGATCACTTACCTGCCGGCAGGCCTCTGCTGTGTCCTGATCCTGTGCCCCAACCAGTTGCCTTTGCATGTGCAGTGGGCCGAGTCCCACAGCAAGGGCCACACAAGTCCACACTGAGTCACTAGCACCAGCTCAGGTGCCATCCCCTACCTGCCCATCGCCACCCTTCCCCCACTGCCCTGAGGCAGGAGAGTGCAGACTGTTTGCAGGTCCCAGTGTTCCCAGCCAGAGTTTGGGCAGCTTCAGGGCTTGCTACCTCAGTCCCCTTTCAAACTTGAAGGCAGGCAGCTTTGGTACATTACTGGGTAAGAATTCAGGCAACTTTGACGCCCCTGTCAGGCAATAGATAGGCGGCTTTGGCAAGAGAAAGCAAAAACCCAGGCTGCTTGCAACTGCCCCAGGCTGCCTTGGATTCTCATTGAGCTAGATCCCAGGCTACTCCACCCACCTACCTGCCCATGCACTGACATGGGTAGACCACAGTGCAAAAGAAATAACATGAAAAATAAAATGCAAGAAAATCCAGACAGATCACCCAGTCCAACAAGGATTACATCTAATCAAAACATAGAAGAGTGTTTAGGATCAGAACATCAAGTGGAAGCTATGAGCAATGCAACCCTGACCAACCTACTGCTAGAATTTGCAGGAAAGCTACAAAGGACAGATAATCGTGTGGCTGCTACCATCACTAAGCTAGAGCAATATGATAAAACACTGGAAGGAATTCAAAGAGAGATAAGAGAGTTGAGGGAGAGTGAATAAAAAAGAGGACCTTAAAAATCACCTGGCCACACTAAATGAAAACATAAAGAAATGCAAGGATGGTTTCCAAGAATCATCAAGAAAATGAGGTGAAAAGGGAGCTGGACAGAGTGATGGAAATGATACATAGGAAAGTAGTAGAAAATGCAAACTTAATTGAACAAGTCCAAAACTCGCTAGAGGCTCTCAAGAATAGAGTCAGCAAAGTGGAAGATAGAAACTCTGATCTGGAAGACAGGATGGAAGAAACAGTTCCAGAGTCCAAAAATTTCAGTAAGTTCAAAAGTTCCTATGAACAGAACATGAGGGAATTATGGTATACACTTAAACATCCTAATATCAGAATCATCAGAATACGAAAAGGAGAAGAATTTCAGAACAAAGGCATGGAGAACTTATTTAACACAATAATTGAAGAAAACTTCCCCATCATTAAAAGAAAGGCCCATGAAGATACAAGGGGCCAACAGAACTCCTAACCAACTAGACCAAAGGAGAAACTCCCCAAGACATATTATTATTAAGACTCTAAACATTGACACCAAAGAGAAAATCCTAAAAGCAGCTAGGGAAAAACAGCACATCACTTTCAAAGGAAACCCATCAGAATTACTTCAGACTTCTCAATGAAAACACTGAAAGCTAGAAGGGCCTGGAATGAAACTCTCCAAACTCTAAGAAACTATGGCTTGCAACCCAAACTACTCTACCCGGCAAAAGTCTCCCTTATAAGAGGTGGTGAAAGGAAAACTTCCCATGACAAAACTCAGTTTTATAATTACATGAACACAAAACTGAACCTACAGAAAGTATTCCAGGAAATTCTCCAAAGAGAAGAAACAACCAAACACAAATGCCTACAAGAAGCAGATCATAACAACCAAACCCAGAGTAGACATAAAAATTTCAAATTCCATGGAAACACCAACACATCTACCACCACAACATGGCAGGGATCAAATCAAATCTCACAGTCATCACCCTAAATGTTAATGGTCTTAATTCACCCATCAAGAGACAAAAGCTAAGAGGGTGGATCAAAAAATTAGACCCCTCAATCTGCTGCCTTCAAGAAACCCACCTTACCACTAAAGACAGAAACCTCCTCAGGGTGAAAGGGTGGAAAACAATATTCCAAGCAAATGGGAATAAGAAACAGGCAGGTGTAGCTATATTAATATAGATAAAATTGACTTCAAACCAAAAACAATCAAAAAAGACAAAGAAGGCTACTTCCTACTTCTAAAGGGAACAATCTATCAAGAGGATATTACAATCATACATCTGTATGTACCAAACACAGGGGCACCACAGTTCATAAAACAAAACCTACTTGACAATAAAACAGAAATAACCACCAACACCACCATAGCTGGGGACTTTAACACACCATTATAAGTAATAGACAGATCATCCAAACAGAAGCTAAACATGGAAGTAAGAGAGCTCAACAAAACCATAGAGCACTTAGACCTAACAGACATCTACAGAACGTTCCATCCCAAATCCACAGACTACACATTCTTCTCAGCAGCCCATGGAACATTCTCTAAAATAGACCATATACTGGGTCACAAAGACTGCCTCCACATATTTAGGAAAATTGACATAATTCCTTGCATGATATCAGATCATACTGCTATATTCCTAGAAATCAACAACAAAAAAACCAACAAGAACCCCAACAGCAACTGGAAACTGAATAACACACTCTTAAACAATAAATGGATAGTGGATGAAATAAAAAAATGAAATTGAAAAATTCCTAGAATTGAATGACAATGAGAACACATCATACCAACACTTATGGGACACAATGAAGGCCGTCCTCAGGGGAAAATTCATAGCACTCAATGCCTTCATAAAAAAGACAGAAAGATCCCAAATCAATAGACTAACCATCCACCTAAAGCCATTGGAAAAACAAGAAAAATCCAGCGCAAAGAGCTCCAGAAGGAAAGAAATAATTAAAATTGGAGAAGAAATTAATGAATTGGAAACCAAGGAAACAATTAAGCAATTGACAAAACAAAGAGCTGGTTCTTTGAAAAAATAAACAAGATTGACAAACCTCTGGCCAATTTGATCAAGCAAACAAAGGAGAGACTCCAAATTAACAAAATTCAAATTGCAAATGGAGAGAACACAACAGACATAATTGAAATCAGCAGAATCATCAGGACTTATTTCAAAAACCTCTACTCCACAAAACTGGAAAATGTGGAGGAGATGGATAAATTCCTGGACACAAAGCATCTACCAAAGCTAAACTCAGAGCAGATTAATCACCTCAATGAACCCATCACACTCATGGAGATTAAAAATGTAATAAAAAACCTCCCAAAAAAGAAGAGTCCAGGACCAGATGGATTCACAGCCAAATTTTATCAAACCTTCATGGAAGAACTCCAACCAATCTTTCTAATACTGTGCCACACAATTGAAGAACAGGGAAAGCTACCCTACTCCTTCTATGAAGCTAGTATCACCCTAATCCCAAAACCAGGTAGACATGCCACAAGAAAAGAAAACTACCGGCCTATTTCCCTAATGAACATACATGCAAAGATCCTGAACAAAATACTTGCAAACTGAATCCAACAACACATCAAAAGCATTATCCACCTTGACCAAGTGGGATTTATCCCAGGAACACAAGGGTGGGTCAACATATGAAAATCTGTCAATGTCATACACCACATAAATAAGATTAAACATAAAAACCACATGATAATTTCGATAGATGCAGAAAAAGCCTTTGACAAGATACAACATCACTTCATGATCAAAACATTGGAGAGAATCCGCATGCGTGGTTCACATCTTAACATAATAAAGGCAATATACAAAGCTCCAAAGGCCCAAATAATACTTATTGGAGAGAGACTGAAGGAATTCACATTATGATCAGGAACAAGACAGGGATGTCCTCTCTCACCTCTGCTCTTCAATATATTTCTGGAAGTCCAAGCTCAAGCAATAAAACAGGAGAAGGAAATAAAAGGGATACAATTTGGAAAGGAAGAAGTTAAGTTAGCTCTATTCGCTGATGACATGATTGTATATGTAAGAGACCCGAGAGACTCCATCCCAAAACTCCTGAAGGTGAGTAACTCCTACAAAGTAGCAGGATACAAAATCAATGCATAAAAATCAGTAGCATTTCTGTATGCGAATGACAAAGATAAAGAAAAAGAAATAAGGGACATAGTCCCATTTTCAATAGTAAGAAAAAAAAAATACCTTAGAATAATGTTAACCAAGGAAGTAAAAGATCTATACAATGAAAATATAAAAACTCCCAAAAAAGAAATTGAGGAGGACTTGAGAATATGGAAAGACCTCCCATGCTCCTGGATAGGCAGAATTAACATTGTGAAGATGACCATTCTACCAAAGGCAATATATAGATTTAACGCAACTCCAATTACAATCCCTACAGTGTTCTTCACAGAGATAGAAAAAATGATCTCAAATTTCCCATGGAAAGGCCGAAGGCCTCGCACATCCAAACATATCCTCAGCAAAAGAAATACCTCTGGTGGCATCACCATACCTGATCTAAAGCTATACTACAAAGCCATAGTAATAAAAACAGCATGGGACTGGCATAAAAACAGGAGTGTAGACCAATGGAATAGACTTGAGGACCCAGATTTTGGTTCAAGGAACTATAGCTACTTGCTATTCTACAAAGGCCCGAACAATATAGACTGGAAAAAAGATAGCGTCTTCAACAAATGGTGCTGGACAAACTTGATAACCACATGCAGGAAACTAAAACTTGACCCACACATTTCACCATGCACTACACTCAAATCCAAATGGATCAAAGACCTCAGCATAAGAACAGACACCCAAATAATACTGGAAGAAAATTTAGGAAGTACTTTCCATGATATAGGAATGGAAAAAGACTTCCTGAACAAAACCCCAGTCGCTCAAGTTCTTAAACAGTCACTCAACCAATGAGATCATATGAAGCTGATGAGTTTCTTTACAGACAGGCATATAATAAGCAAAGCCAATAGAATACCCACAGAATGGAAGAAAATATTTGCAGGTTATCCAACTGATAGAAGCCTAATCTCTATAATACACAAAGAACTCAAAAGTCTAAACAATAAGAAGACAAATACCCACTCATAAAATGGGGCACAGAGTTGAGCAGTCAGTTCACAGAGGAAGATATACAAATGGCAAACACACACTTAAGAAAATGTTCATCATCCCTAATCATCAGAGAAATGCAAATTAAAACAACTATGAGGTTCCACCTTACCCTAATGAGGATAGCCAACATCAAAAAGATCAAATGAAAATAAATTCTGGTGAGGAGGTGCAGAAGCAGGGACACTCATTCACTGTTGGTGGGAATGCAGGATGTGACAACCACTTTGGAAAGCAATATGGAGACTCCTGAAAAAGCTGACTATAGAAATACCAACAGACCCAGTTATACCCTTACAGGGCATCTACCCTAATACCTTCAAACCACAGGCCAGAGAGATTTGCTCAACCATGTTTTTAGTGGCTCAATTCGTAGTAAGTAAAAGCTGGAATCAACCCAGATGTCCATCATTAGAAGAATGGATAACAAAGATGTGGTATATCTACACAATGGAATTCTATACAGCAGTAAGAAAAAAACAACACAAAGAAATTTGAGGAAAAATGGTTGAACCTGGAACAGATCATTCTCAGTTATCTTACCTAATCACAGAAGAAAAAAAAAAAATCGACACATAGTCTCACTCATCTACAACATCTAACCTGAATCTACCCAAGATACCTTACATACCCAGCAAGCACCTCATGAACTAGACAATAGGATGGATAGGGAAGGTGGGGAGGGCATTGAAGGGTGGAAAACAGTAATATGGACCCAAACGGCAATGGTACCATAAAATTCTACTTCCTAAAAGACAGACCAAATGGCTGAACCTTCACTAGACCCTTACAGGAAACACCTGAACCACAAGACACTGGAGAGGGTAGGATCAAGATTAACCTAAATCTCCTACATCTTCCCTCTCCCTCTCTCTCCTCTATCTCTCTCCTCTCTAACTCTTGTATATTAGTTATGTTTTTCCTCAATTTCTTAGTGGGCACTGGCCTGTAACCCCCACTTCCAGCTTGGGGCTACCATCCACAATGAGCTTTTGATCAGAGAAATCTACAAGGTTTCCCAAAACAATGGCAGACTTCTGTCATAGTACTTGATGACACACCAAAGGTAGGTGGTAAGATCCTATTGCTGAAGACTCCATATGCAGCTGACATGTAAAATGGAATGGCATGGCTGGAAGCCAGGAGAGAGTCAGTCCCCAGACAGTCAGCACGTCTAGTGCCAGAAGGTGCTACATAGGCGACTGGGGGAAATGACCAATATCTGTCCAAGCAACTCATTGTCTAACCTAATTAACAACAAATAACCTGATGTGATGCCCACACAAGTGCAATAGTGGTACACAGCCATGGTGGGGAACCAACTGCTCTTGATTTGGCTAACTGATCCCCTCAGTGGTATGAGACTCATAGCTGGAACTGGAAAACAAGTCAGAACCATATCCAAACATAAGCCCACTCTCCAATATCAAGCTACCATCAATCATGGGGTACAAGAGGGCCTACACCTATCAAACTCTCTATCAAAAAAGTAAGTGTTATCTCAATTTTCCAGGTGCTAACTTACTCTCTGTTGGAGAATCTGCTTCTCTTTTTCAGATAGATGCAGATCCTAAGGAGCGAGCTGCCCCAACATACTTCAAAAAGGGCCTGACTGAAACTAAGGACAATTGGCGAAATAAGCAAGAGTGATGTTTTCCTGTGAACCGGATACCAGCACAAAGGGGAAGGAGACAAATGCAGGGAAAAATCAACTCCTACCACATCAGAAAGCCAGAGCCTCAGAGGCCCCCAACACCTCAGCACTGAAGCAGACCAAAATTAACCCCAAATGGCTCAGGGAAATTTTGTGGAAGAGGAGGCGGAAAGAATGTCAGAGTCACATGTTGGGTCATGATATGCAGAGACATTTATCATACCAATAACTGTGGGCTAACTCCACAATGCACGACCCATTTACATCAACAAGGAGGGTCCAATGGGAGGGGATAGATCATGGCTGTGCCTAAACAATGGTATCAAACTGCCTGTATTGCTGAAAAGAAAACTAATAATTTAAATTTTTTAAAAATGATAATAATAATACACTTCAACTAATCCCCTCACATTCTAATTGTTCTTAATATAACACATATTGAATAAAATATTCAAAAACATTTTTGACAAGTTTCAATGAAGACAGTAAGCTATGAGGGAAAAGACTAAATGAAGATTATAAACATGAAATCTGAAAGAATGATAGAACAAGTCATTCCAGTGAACAGTTTTTGACCTATCATATAGAATTTATGATTTTGTTGTGAGTGTTATAGAGAGCCAGAGACTGAGAGAGCGAGTTGCCATCCAGGTCCCCCAGCCGCTACACTACAATTGAACTCCAGATGTGTGCACCATCTTGTGCACATGTGTGACCTTGCGTGCGTACATCTTTCCGGGCTCCTTCCCGCTCAGGTAGTGCTGAGGGAAGAATCAGGCCTGCTGGTTCCTCCCTAGGGGTTGAGAAGGATGATGAACATCGGACGACCCACAAACCTCTTTTGGCTACCATGAAACCACACTGAGTCGGGTGTCTTTTCGATGCAGGAACTCGCAGAAACAACTCACTTTATTACTCTGAGCAGTTGCCTATATCATGCTGGGGATGAAGGCGGGGATTTTATGATGGGGGAAGAGGTAAGAGCCAATAGTAAACTTTAACTATTGAAATTGCAATTACAATTGCCACACAGAGGTAGCAGGCCAGAAACCATTAGGCGTCTTGCTGAGTCCTAGCTGGCCAGAGACAGGTCGCCAAACTTTAGGTAGGCTCAGGAATTTCCACTAGGCCTCATGCCTGGGCCTTTTAGGGCCCAACATCTCCCCTTTTTGTTTTTGTAAGAGCATTAGTTACCATGGCCCCTGTCTTAGGTTGTCCCCCTCTGGGGATCTTACCTGTCATTGAGTACCAGGTGTTTAGCTCGCTGAGAACCCACTCCATGGCCTGTCTTAGGATGTACCCTCTGGGGATCTTACCCATCATAGGTCACATGGAGGGCAGGGGAGGTGGCAGTGGGTCATCTGAGGAACTTAATTCCTGAGTTTCCAGCCTGTGGTAATGTATTTCGACCTGATGAAATTTTATTGCCTCTAGCCGTTGGTGAATAAATTGTGTAATTTTGTTAATTACACAAGGCCCAACAGTGAGGATAAGGAGGAGGGGAAGGAAGGGGAGGGGTCCAGGTAGAGGGAGGAGGTAGGGTAAGAAATCATGTAAGCCCATCCACAGCAGGTTGTCCTGGGGGTCCCGTTGCCTCCTCTCCAAGTTCTCCTGGAGCCTCTTAGTCTTGTCCTGGACGATTGCTGATTTATTGGCATAAAAGCAGCATTTTTCCATAAAAACAAACGTAAGCCTCCCTTTTTGGCCATTAGTAGGTCTAGTCCTCTCCTGTTTTGTAGGACTACCTTAGCCAGGGAATCTAGCTTCCAGAAATGATATCTACATCTGGGATTAAGGTGGCTGGGGCACAAAGGCCCATCCAATTGCTGGGCAGAAAGTTATAGGCCATCTTGCCTCTGCAAACATAAACCATTCCAGAAGGCAGGCAGCGTTGAGAACTGGGCTCAGTTTTGTTAAAATTACAGAAAGAAGGATGAATGTATCTCACATCTATACTGGAATTATTAGGAGAAGGTGGGGCCCAAATGCCCAGAGGAAACATTGGGAAAAGCTAGATGGGGAAGGTGGCTGACCAGTTTTTTAAGGTCGTATGGACAACTGTATTGTAATTACCCAGAGAGGCCCAGATCAGTGGCAAAGCCAGCAATCCTCCACAAGGGAAGGAGTTATTTAGTTTAGCAAGGTGAAGAACCATTTTAGGAACAGTCCTCAGGGGCAGGACACTCCCTAGAAGTGATTGTCAATGTCCCCTTGTTGGGACAAATATTTTAGGTCTCTCATTGGTAACTAAACGGGTCTTTTTCTTTTTACAAAGTTTTTCCATGGACAAAAAATTTATGCGCTTCACACAAGTTTCTATCAAAAAAACTCCTTTTTTTTTTAAATTTATTTATTTATTTATTTGAGAGCAACAGACACAGAGAGAAAGACAGGTGGAGGGAGAGAGAGAGAATGGGCGTGCCAGGGCTTCCAGCCACTGCAAATGAACTCCAGACGCATGCGCCCCCTTGTGCATCTGGCTAACGTGGGACCTGGGGAACTGAGCCTTGAACCGGGGTCCTTAGGCTTCACAGGCAAGCGCTTAACCGCTAAGCCATCTCTCCAGCCCCCAAAAAACTCCTTTTAACAGAGTTTTTGTATTTTAATTATTTCTCAGTAAAAAAGACTATTAAGGCCAGCCAATGGCTTCCGACACTGAATATACATAATCTTCTTACATGTAAGTGCTAATGTCTTGCTAAAGCCTTGCTATCAAATGACCAGATCTATGGATGCAAGTCCAGCCAAAATGGCTCCCGACAATTCCCCCTTTTTTATTTATTATTTTCTATGAACCAGGCCCCTCCGGACCTCAGTGCAGAAAGACTGTGTCTGTCTTAGGTTGTTATCTATGATATTTAGGTCTTACCCATCATCGGTACATGAATTCCATCATTCATGCCCTGTCTTAGGTTGACCTAACTTGAGAGAATCTTATCCGTCTTTGACTACCAGCCTCTGCAGGGGCTTTAAGATAATGTCTCAGGAAACCGGGGTTGGGTCCGTAGCTGTATCCCATGTATTTTTGTATGGATATCCATAAAGGATCTTAAAAGGCATTTAACGAGTATGGGCAGCAGACACAGAATGAGTAAAAGACAAACACCTGTAGTAGTAAAGCTTTCTATCCAAGAAGTGAGAGAATTTTATCTAGGCAAGAGAGACTTAAAAGCAGATATTAAGTCATCAGCAGCTTTAGCTGCATCAAAAATAAGCTGATTATTTTGTAAAGACAAAATCTCTGAATAGAACTGAATCAGATCTAAGGAAACATTATCATTGTGCCAAAGATCTCTTAAATGTATTTTCACAATGCTGTTAACTGTTATTATATTTTTTAGAAGTAACAAATCTATTGAAAATCTACATGACACTCCAAATGAGTTTTAACCTTTAATTTCAATATATAGAGCATCTAACAGGTGAAACTATCTAGGGTAAGGATCAAGTCTAAGATCTTAAAGGGAGGTACAGTTTGAACGTTCTCAGGAACTACTTACAGGGGCAAGTATGAAGGATAGTTAGACATTAAAAGTACAAGCCTAAAGCCAAAAGCCACAGCACACTTTAGGAACCCCTGTTAGGTACACTTTGTATATCTTTAGATTGAAATCTGAAACCAACTATCACACCTTAAGATAAACAATTGAATATATTGGGGGCCATTTATTTAAATTATCACATTTCGCCCCTGGAGCCCAATAGATTTATAAACATCACACATTATAAATTGTTAGAAAAAATTTAAATATTTAGGGTAAATAAGGCCTTTTTTAGTTGATTGTGTGGGGGTAAGAATTCCTCCTTTTGTTTTTGTAATTGAGACTTGACAGTGTGATTATATCTTTTTCTAAAATATTTTTTATGTGGGATCTGGAGGATTGAACGTGGGTCCTTAGGCTTCACAGGCAATCCCCTTAACTTCTAAGTCATCTCCCTAGTGATGATTTAGGATTTTATTTTTACTATATGAGTGTTGGAAGCAAAATACACAGTAGAATTTATACCTGAAACTCTAAACTTCAGTACTTTCCTGAGCTAACACTAGGCTCGTGTGAAGCACTTTTGAAGGCTGGCTAGTGGCAGTGGGACACCAACGACCAGTCAGGCCTGAGTTCAAGTAGGTAAACAAATGGCATTCAACAGTGTGCTGTTTTATTTTTAATGTGTAGGAAGCGCACTAGAATCTGAGTAATAACTTGTTTCTCTCTGCAAAGAAATTGTCTACAAAATCCTCCCAAAACCAAGAAAGAAAAACTGAGCTCCCTATAATTAAACATAAATATTTCCACATTCCTCTCTCATTAATGATTTTTGGTGGAGTTTCTATATACTATTTCTTACAGTAAAATTAACATTCAATTTTAAAACCTCACCCTCTACAAAATTCCCTTAGGTTGTAATTACATAGCTTGTGTTGAATTATTAATTAAGCAGATGCTTTTTAAATCCATATCATGTTATTTGACTTTATAACCTCACATAATCATGATTATATTACCTACCGTGAAGTATCTTTTCACTAGGTTTAATTTCTCCTGTATAGTGCAGTGTGAGAAAGGGAAAAAAAGATCAATTTTTACTGTGTCCACTAGTAACAACAGTAAGGCCTTTATTCATTTTTGAATAAAATAATCAAAAGCCCTTTACAGGATTTGTGGCAAGGAGTAAAGATACTGTGGGTACTATGTAATACAACTTTGAACAGCTCTACAGATCTCTTTGTCTGAGTTCTACATACTTGTGTCATTATTCGTGCTCTATTCTGGTCAATTCCTTCAACTAGGAATAGTCCCTCTGGGGCATTAATGTTCATGTAATAAAGCAACATTCAAATGAGTTCACAAGGAATCTTGTCTATGGCTTGCACTCCAGGTTGCTGCTCTAATCATACTTATAGCTATTACAGTAGTATCAATAATATCATCAAACAGCACCTTCCCTGTGTTTTCCATGTTCTAATTGCTGTTTTCTACAACTGACATTTAACTTTTGAAATTTAATACTTTATAAATGTATGTTAGTGGTTTTTATCATAGGTTAGTGAAATGCAGGGCCTTAACTGATAAGCTATACAAAAGCATTTATATTATGCCTACTACTTATATTATGTTAAACAAATGGCACTATAACTCAGGAATGAACCTTTGCTTATGATTACACTGATCTTTTACAGTCAAGATGAGATCCAGGTGTCCAGGGTGCATCAGTCATATGACAAAATCAAATGTTCACTGATTATGTTAAAATATATCTGTTAAGTAATAAAAAGAAACTCATTACATGAAAGGCAAAGTTGTCTGAATGACCCATTTGCTAAATACATAGTGGTAATGAGGCTGCAATGCAATTTTATTCAATAAATAACACGTATTTTATCATTGCACACCTTGCATGCCACAAATTTGCATTGCTGATTGAGTTTTGATAGGTTATTCTAAGTCTGCACATCTGTGAAGACGTGACCATTAATGTCATGCTGAATCTCAGAGTATATTGCATGAAAAAAAAGATGCTGTCATGTTATTCTATCCTGTAACACTGTTGCAGGTCTTTCAAATTTCCAGTGATCCGAGTAAGATGGTACTCAGTTCAGAATAAGAGACACTAAGAGATCACAAAAATGGAGTTATCCCTACTATGGAATTACCAAAAGTTTGGTACAGAGATTTTAAAGGGCTAACCATGGCATGACACAAGCTTGTCTTTGATGAAAACTGGACTTTTAGCAATAAGAAGTGCCTTTGTTTGCATGACAGAGGTAAAATATCAAAATGCCCTTCACAATAGCTCATGCAACTCTATCAGAACAGTACACCATCCAGTCTGAACTTCCTCCTTTACCATGATGTGAATTAAATATGAAGACTCTGGACAGACACCCCCCCCATTGAATAAGTACTTCTCTCACTCTAGATGCCTGAAGCCCACTGCTATATACCTAAGACAGTATCATTAGTGCCCAGCCATAGTGGTCTTACAGTATACTCTATAAACTAACCTATTCTGATTGATGAAATGAATTTATGTACTAGCCCTCATTCCCTTCCATGCTACCACAATGGCCATTCCAACATTATTAATGTCTTCTAGGAATGAATGTTATGACTTCGGTTTGCCATATACTTACAGGTATTACTATCCTTGGAATAACTACAAATAATATGAGACTCAAAGCATTCCTTGATTCCAAATAGAAAATAATATTCCCTTTAAGAAAGGGGGGGGGTTAATTTATATTTTAGAATCTTGTCATACCTGGTATCAAGAAGATGCAGTTCTCTTTCCTGTTCGTTAGCTTTTTCATTTCTACTGTACAGCAAACATTTTTTTTTATTTTTTTATTTTTTTTTTGGTTCATTTTTTTATTTATTTATTTGAGAGTGACAGACACAGAGAGAAAGACAGATAGAGGGAGAGGGAGAGAATGGGCACGCCAGGGCTTCCAGCCACTGCAAACGAACTCCAGACGCGTGCGCCCCCTTGTGCATCTGGCTAACGTGGGACCTGGGGAACCGAGCCTCGAACCGAGGTCCTTAGGCTTCACAGGCAAGCGCTTAACCGCTAAGCCATCTCTCCAGCCCACATTTTCTTTTTTAAATAACACATTTAAACACACAATTGCCTCATAATTTTTGGAGGAATATTTTTACCACTGCCTTGTCTTAGCAAACCCTAGCTAGCTCTTCTCATGTCCCTGAAGATAATTGGTGCTAGAATCATGTACCAAATGCTTGGAGAGCAACTGTTCCTGTAAAAGCCAATATATTGTATGTTTTGTTCACACACACACACACACACACACACACACACACTGTGATTTAGTTTTATTCCTTTCACAAAAATTGTTATAGAGGAAGCTATCAGAAAAACAAATGGCTCCTTATAGTGGCATACATTTATCATCTCAGCTCTGGGAGGGTCGAGGAAGGAAGATTATGCATTCAAGGCCAGCTTGGATAAACAAAATGAGGGGAAGCTCTCTGTCATATCAGTATTAAATGAAAAAGAGTTATATTTTCAAAATCTGGCATCTTTCCAGAAGTTGACTTAATTTTATTTAAGGGTTACAATAGTAAGTATTGAGTCCAACTCATGAATTGTTTCCACATTACCAAGGCATTCACTAGGCTATGTGTACATTGTGATTAAAGTGCTTAAACTTTAAAATCCTAGACTCTGCTATCCTGCCTGATAATGAACATAACTTTCATACTGCTTATTCAATGACCCTCAGTTCACCATACTTTCAAAGACAATTTTACATTTACCCTCTTTAGTGAGTATTAACAGCTTGCTATTTAAACAATGTGGAAGGTCTGTACTTAATTTTTTGTATTCTGGATAAATGACTCAAATGAGCTAAAGATAACACCAACTCTGTAGGATTAATATTAGGATTCTTCAGGAACAGGAAACATAGCCCCTGACACACAGTAATTATTAAGCAAATCATAGCTATTCATGGTGAACAGACAACACCATCAGCATTATTTTGTTGTTTTTAATATATTTTATTTTATTTTATTTTTTATTTGACAGAGAAAGAGGGAGAGAGAGTGAAAGAGAGAATGGGCACACCAGGGCCTCCAGCCACTGCAAACAAACTCCAGATGCATATGCCCCCTTGTGCATTTGGCTAATGTGGGTCCTGGGAAATTAAACCTGGTTGGTTCGGCTTTGCAGGCAAATGCCTTAACTGCTAAGGCATCCTTCCAGCCCCTATTTTGTTTTATTTTGTCTATTGCCCAAATTACTACTGTGCCTATTTCTCTTTTTTCTTCATCAAGATTTGCAACATTGGCTGGATAGATTGCTTACTCATTAAGGTACTTGCCTGCAAAGCCAAAGGACCCAGGTTTGATTCTCCAGGACCCATGTGAGCCAGATGCACAAGGGGGCACATGTGCCTGGAGTTCGTTTGCAGTGGCTAGTGGCCCTGGCATACCCATTCTTTGTCTGTCTGTCTCCTCTCTTTCTCTCTCTCTCCCTCCCTCTCTCTCTCTCTCTCTCTCTCTTCAAGAAAATAAATAAATAAAAATTAAAAAAAAAAGATTATGAAACACATACATGCTGTCTTCCTTCTCATTCTGTCTTTCCTTGGACTCATGCAGCTAAATGTCAATAATTAATTCCATTACTACCTTCTGTTTTCTTATATTCATACTTTTGAGTCCTAATGGAGAAAAAAAGGTGAGGTCATTAGAAACTCAGTGTTTTCAATATCAGATGCTCATTCAGCCTTGCTTGTCATTCTATCACAGGTCCCTAGAGAGATCCAACAATGTGTGTCCCCATTGTTGAAAATCACAGATGTTCACTGTGTTCTGGTCTCTCCCAATCACCCAGAGATGCCTTTGCTTCCTTATTTATGATATAAAATTAAAATAGCTAGGCATCTGCTAACCAGCTTCTGAGATTTTCTTCTTACAAATTTGTATGTTGTTGAACTCATGGACATTTCTTATCTTCCCTTAGATAGAGAAAAGATACTCCTGTAAATTGTCACCCCAGCCTCTTCTGTGTCTTCTTTGAGGCTCCTTTATTAGCCATGTTGTTCTCTGCATTAATAAACAACGTCCAAGATTTCATGGATACAACATGAACAATAGCAAAGCCCATTCACGGTTCTACTATTTTCTTTTTATTTTTCTAAATTTTTTTTTGTTTATATTTATTTATTTACTTGAGAGTGACAGACAGGGAGAGAGAGAGAGAGAGAGAGAGAGAGAGAGAGAGAGGGAGAGGGAGAGAGAATGGGCACGCCAGGGCCTCCAGCCACTGCAAACAAACTCCAGATGCGTGCACCCCCTTGTGCATCTGGCTAACGTGGGTCCTGGGGAATTGAGCCTCAAACCAGGGTCCTTAGGCTTCACAGGCAAGCCCTTAACCACTAAGCCATCTCTCCAGCCCACGGTTCTACTATTTTCTACTCCAGTTAACTTTTCAGTAGAGAAAGTCTGGGGTCATTGTCTTTGTATATTTTTCAAGGTCAATATACATTTCATTCCTCCGCAATCTTAATTACACTTCCACAGATTCTAATCTGATAAGCGAGTTTATTAAATCATGATTCAACATGGTAGTTAACTATGATAAGCCATTTATACTCTCTAACTACCACCTATCATCTATTTATATGTCATCACTGGCCAGGACTTCGAAGGATTTTTAAATTTATGTGGAAAGCAAAAATGAATAGTCTGTAGAGCAAAAACCCATAGTGCTATATTCTCAACCTGTCTTTTCTATTACTTAGAAGTTTAGGCATAAATGAATAAGAGTTCTCATTGAAATTAAATGTGGCCTATGAGATTTTATGATACCTCTTTCGTAAAGTTTCTTTTAAAGATTACATCAGTAATTTCAAAGATCATGGATATCATGGGAATTCAGTGAAGTGTTCTTCTTTTCTTCTTGTAGTGGCTTTCCAGGACTAGCTTTTCCAGTGAGCTCCTGAGATGATGGAGAGTCTTGGTAATGTCTGTTGTGTCGGTAGAAGCTGCAAATAAAGAGAGTATAAGGATATATGACTAATTTTTCATAGACTCCAGAGGAAGCTGCTGGAACGGAGGTTATTCTATCCAACATATATTCCAAATATATTTGAGTTCCTCCTAAGTTTTCTTTATAATAATAGTTCTGGGCTGGAGAGATGGCCTACGGGTTAAGCGCTTGCCTGTGAAGCCTAAGGACCCCGGTTCGAGGCTCGGTTCCCCAGGTCCCAAGTTAGCCAGATGCACAAGGGGGCGCACGCATCTGGAGTTCGTTTGCAGTGGCTGGAAGCCCTGGTGCGCCCATTCTCTCTGCCTCTATCTGTCTTTCTCTCTGTGTCTGTCGCTCTCAAATAAAATAAATAAATAAATAAAATTAAAAAAAATAGTTCTATGTCCAAATCAATTATACTGTGTGGTCTGTGGTCATACACACACACTCATACACAAGCTGTTATTTAGTTTTATCACTCCCACTATCTATGTATGTAACCTTGACAAAATTATTTATCTATCTCTTAAATTATTTTGAACCTCACTGAAGAGTTTATAATTTCAAATGTCAAGGCTGTAACCGATCATGGAACCTAAGAACATGGATGATCACTTTGGGTCACACAAAGTTCTCAGGTAGGTAACACTATGAAACTCATTCTATAAAGAAACTATTGCTTTTAGGTGTGATGCAGCTAGTAAAGATAATCAACTGACTATAGACAAACCTGAATCAGATCAGTGTTTTCAAAGCATGCCGTAAGAAAAGATGACTCCTGTGCACCACAATGAGGGTCTGTTGGGTCCAAAAGAAACAGTTTTTTGTTTTTTTTTTAATTTTCAAAATAGTTAGAGGTGTTACTTTATATATTTAACCCAATAAATTTCTGCTCACATTTTCCCCTTAATGCTAACAAAATTTTCTTTAAAAAAATGAATATAACCCCAATTTCTTAGAAAATAAAACCACTAATCAACCACTGGGATTTCATGAAATTACAAAGCTTTTATACAGCAAAAGACACTTTGAATAGAGCAAGAAGACAACCTACAGAATGGGAGAAAGTCTTTGCCAGTTACACATCTGACAGGGGATTAATATCCAGAATATACAAAGAAATAAATAAAAGAACAATAAGAAATCAAACAACCCAATTAAAAATGGTATATGAAACTAAGTAGAGTTTTCATCAAAAGATATACAGATGGCATAAAAGCACTTAAAACATACACACACACACACACACACACACACACACACACACACACATAGTCTCCACAAAATAAGGAAATAAGGGCTAAAATGCTTTATACCATGCTGACTCTGATGTCAGATCATTTAAAAAATAAACTGGAACTGACACTAATTGTAGGGAGATTGCAGTTCCTCTTGATGGATCTAGCCTTCTGATATGTGCTGAAGATATTCAGTTTTTCTCTTACTTAACACACCATCAGAAGTTTGCTGAAAATTATCTTCCTGACTCACAAACCCCATTTAAAAAGAAAACCACAAGAAACTACCTACTAAAGACAAGTGTCAAAACCTAAGCAGATGGAACTATTTGCATCTTTGCTTAGTCCTTCAGATGAAAAGTTTCAAAGAAAAAGGAGTAAGAGCATAACACGTTGCCTTAGGAGACAGGCAAGCCTTTTATATAATATCAAATACTTTGAGAGAATGAAAAGAATGTCTTCTAAACTAATATTGTTTAGTTTTGAAAAATTTGGGATACAGAAATGGAAGTGAAGAATGGAAGATCTTAAATGGCAATAATGCACATAAACTACTAGGATTACATTGATTATTAAATACAAATCAATATATAGTGACTTCTCAGATTCTCATGTCACTGCCTTCTTAAGTAATTTCATATTTTATTTAAATATTGATTTTCACTTATTTATTTTTAAGGAGAGAGTGGATGAGAATGAGAAAGAAAAAGAGAGGGAAAGAGAATGGGCATGACAGGGCCTCCAGCTACTACAAACGAACTCCAGATGCATGCACCATTCTGTGAATCTGGTTTTACGTGTTTATTGGGAAATCAAACCCAGGTCATTAGGCTTTGTGGACAAGCACCTTAACTACTGAGCAATCTGTCCAGCCCTTATTTAAATGCTTTTACATGGAGTGTTTATGAGTGTGTTCTGGTCATGTTTGAGAGTGATATTAAGAAAATTAGCTTTGCAGCATATAACTGTCAAGTAATTAATGACTATCTCCTTTCCACTATAAGTAAGTACTATGGTATTTGAGAGGAGCTATGCACTAGAAGGGAATGAAAATGACTGAGATGATTTAGTACTTCCTCCATTGACATGTTTCCCTTTCACTCTTGATTAGGGTTAAATCATGATTCTAAAAATAATGAACTGAAGCACATGCATGCATGCTGATGGCCTACATATTACACCTCCCTATTCCAGAAAAAAAAAAAAAAAAAAAACACTATCATCTCTGAAGCTCAGAGATCTCACCTGTAACATAGAAACTTAATTATGGCTGATGTGTAAATTAGACAATGCTGTTATTTGAAAACAGGACTGGGGACAGTTTGCTGGTAATATTGCCATGAGACATTCTAGTTTTATGGTTGAATTATCTTGCCATTGCTGACTTGTTCATCATTTATGACTGCATTTTACATCATCACACATGATGATGTATTTCTGTGTAAGAGAAAATTGTTTTTCTGATATAAAAATTGTATACCTTTGCAATGTCTTTCTTCCTTTGCATTTGATACATTTCACTAGCAGTTTCTGTTTTTCTCTGAAATTCACTAAGAACAGGATACATTTATTCTCAAAGGATTCTCAAAGGCAGGTTTTGACTATGTATTTTCTAAAATAAACATTATGTTCCAGGTATAATAAGTTATGGTTATATGCCTGTTTAAGCGTAGAAAAGACATCACCAACTCACCACTTTATCTATGAATACTATGTGTACACATGTAAACATGCATATGTGTTTTACTATGAAATACACAAAATAAGCAAATAAATACATAAATTTTGCTAATAATTTATTTTCTGTCATATGTATATACATTTATATAACATAATTGGCATTTTTGAAACCTTATTGGGGCTGGAGAAATGGCTTAGCAGTTAAGGCATTTCCCTGCGAAGACTAAGGGCCCTAGTTTGATTCCCCAAGACCCAGGTAAGCCAGATACACAAGGGGACACATGTGTCTGGAGTTCATTTGTAGTGGCTAGGGGCCCTGGCATGCCCATTCTCTCTTTCTCTCTGCCTGTTCCTCTGTTTCTTTCACAAACAAATAATAAATAAAATAGTTTTTTTTTAAGTTAATATAAATTTTAAAGAAAGGCAACCTAGCTGGGAGTGGTGGCACATGCCTTTAATCCTAACACTCGGGAGGCAGAGGTAGGAGGATTGCTGTGAGTTCGAGGCCACCCTGAGACTCCTTGGTGAATTCCAGGTCAGCCTGAGCTAGAGAAAGACCCTACCTCGAAAAACAAAAACAAACAAATAAACAAAAAAATTTGAGGCAACCTAAAAAATTGTATTTACTACCAAGATCCTTCAGGAAGCTAACAAATCATTTTGTACTATATACTTTCTGGTGGTTCCCATGCATTTGCTGATGTAAAACAATATGTTCTATTATCTTTGAGGCAGCTGTTGTCACTTAGATGTTCATAGTTAAAATTTCAAATTGTAGACCTGGGTGCTGTGGAACATCCCAGTCATCCTAGTGTCTTGGAGGCTGAGGTAGGAGGACCAGATGTCTGAGACTAGTCTGGGCTTCATAGCAAGTTTCAGACCAGCCTGTGCTCCATATTAAATTTTGTTTCAAAGAAAGACAAAAATGAGCAAAGAAAATAACAACAACAACAAAAACCCATGCCCAAAATACCAAAATGTGGCAACTGAAATCAAAAGGAATGGTTATATATCTACTCAATGGCAAGTAGGATGAAGCACATTTATTTAAAGTATAGAAATGTGGGCTGGAGAGATGGCTTAGTGGTTAAGCACTTGCCTGTGAAGCCTAATGACTCCGGTTCGAGGCTCAACTCCCCAGGACCCACGTTAGCCAGATGCACAAGGGGGTACACGTGTCTGGAGTTCATTTGCAGTGGCTGGAGGCCCTGGCGCACCTATTCTCTCTCCTTATCTCTATCTGCCTCTTTCTCTGTCTGTCACTCTCAAATAAATAAATAAAAATATTTTAAAAAAATAAAAATAAAAATAAAGTATAGAAATGTTATAATACTAGATATTACATAATCATGTCACTAATTTACAAATGTGTCATACAAAATTCCTTTACAATAAAATGTATTATAACATGATTTACTTTTTGCTAACAAAATATCAGAGTTATTAATTACAATACTAGTGGGTATTTCAAGTCACATACATCAAGTTATTGATTTCATTATTGTTTGCACCTGGAACATTGTCCATCACATGTACACACATTTTGGTGGTTTTCAACCACTTCTGCTTATTTTGGCCTTTCCATATGTTCAAGAGAAATTATTAACTCAAATATTTCACTACTATAAACAGTATGCCTTATTTATAAAATGTATTTGATAGAAAATTAGAGCAATAGTCAGTGATTTACAGCAGGTAATAGCTTTATCAAATAATTCAGTTTATAAACATACTGACATAACTGGCATGGATTTCTATAAAATAATCAGCTGGGAATTTGCTTTTCAATTTGATTTACTTTTATTTTATTTTTAGTATATTGCAAAGTTGTATGAACAGATTTAGGCACATGGACTTATATGTTCTCAAGCAATATGTAAGTAACAAATAACCTACTATAAAATTTCATTCTCACACATATCTATAAGATATGTATAAATCCTACAATTATGTACAAAGGAAAATATTTTATAGGTCATCTCAAAGTCATAATATATCCTCAAGTTTTTCCTAAATTAACCTTTGTTATAGTAGCTTTTATAAGTTATTTTTGTACTTTCATCAACACATAGTGATGTATCGTGAACATAAAATCTTAATTTCAAACATTAATAATCCTGGTATTCAGTCAAACCTTCACATCATTTCATCAGAAAGAAGAAACATACTGTGCAAAGCGTAGTGCAGGGTTACAAGAGCCCCTGCTAGGGAGGTTCTTTTATCCTAAGAAGGTGTTTTCAAGTCCTGTTCTGTAATTTCTTCTGAACAACAGATTCATTTCTACTTGCTAAAGCCTGATGTATGACACTTCTGTCATTTAATTAACATTTGTTTTTTGTCACAGGGAAGAAAGTAATTAATAAAAGCTGCTATAGATAGTCCATCTGATCGTTGGTTTACTGCAATTCTTATTCTTCTTTTTTAATGTCCTGGGAAAGTAGTAAAACCAGAACATCTAACTGCTTCAGCTACAGATTCGCCTTAAAGAAATCTTAGTGTGGGTGTTATTAATCCTGTGAAGGCCCACAGAATGTGTTTTCTGAAAGTGTCAGATGCTAGAAAGATTTGATGTGTAAACAGAATTAAGCAATGACATTTATATAACCCTCTGGAATTATATGATTGTGATCGTTTAGTAGATGACATTCACATTATATTTCCATGCTTTTATTTACTTCACTTCTAAAATCTGTGTTTTTTTACTTTCAATTTTTATCTGTTTATTATCAGGATTCCAGAATATTAAAAACACATAGAATTCTAATATGTCTTTCAGCCAGTGACTAAAATTTATTACTCTCCAGCATATTAAGATTTTCAAGGAATATTTACTTAATAATTATGATGTGTTTTTAATATAACTGCATTTTCATCAACTTTTCTTATATATTAATAATTAATAATTGCAAAATTTTCTCTAAATCAGAGATTGATTTGTGTGTCTATTGCATTGAATACTAATATGTACAATCAGTGAAAAATCATTAGCAATAGAATAGGATGTATAAAAAGTACATGGTCTGGGATGGAGAGATGGCTTAGCAGTTAAGGCGCTTGCTCCAAAGCCAAAGGACCTCAGTTCAATTCCCCAGTACCTACATAATTCCAGATGGCGCATACATATGAAGTTCATTTGCAGTGGCTGGAAGCCTTGGTGCACCCATTCTCTCTCTCTCTCTCTCTCTCTCTCTCTCTCTCTCTCTCTCTCTCTCTCCATCTTTCCCTCTCTCAAATAAATAAATAAAATATAAAAAAAATAGAAGTAATGGCCATTGTGAAGGGGGTTAAAGTAAGGGTGACCAGACCCCTGAAAGTAAAAAGGACAGGAAACTTTTTCTTATCTCTTGTGTAGCTCCAAAGAACTATTTTTTCCATAAATACCAAGGACCCTTCCTCTGGCTGAGAGGTCTTTCATAAGATTTAAACATTGTGGTTGGTCAAATTAAGCTAATCTCTTGTGACAGCTCCTTAGACCTAACCAACCAGCTGGCACTCTGGTTCACCTGGGCAAAAAGACAGCCCATTACCCCAAGGTTATAAGTACCTTTGCAAGGGGGGGCATGCACTAGCTCTCTGATCACTTGGGAACTTTCAGCTGTGGGTCAGTTTTTCCCTTGGCTGGGTCTGGGCTGGCTCAACGTAGGCCCAGCCTGGCCTGGTCTTGGCCTAGGCCTTAGCAGGCCCTGCTGGGAGCGCCCCCTAGACCCTACTCTCCACATGGGTTCTTATCTCCTCCAGCTCCCCACATGACAGTACCTCCTTGAGCTATATCTTTTCTTACCACTTTTTTCTCCAGATCTGTATCTGATCACATGGACTCCTGAGCTACATGTGGCCCACATGGGCTTTTGGTCTCCACATGGTATTCCTCTCCCCACTTTATCTCCTCTTACCTCATAGCCTTCCCTTTTCCACAGTCCTTTGTAAATATGAATAAAATGTGGTATTTTTAAAATCATTCTCTTGAATTTGGAATTGCCAATTCTTTGGTTAATTTGTGGACATGAACTCAGGACTTGGTGTTCCAGGAAGCACAGCAGAACCCCAATTTCCCTGTTACAATTGTTGATAAACATTATTTAAAGTGATATGGGATGTAAATACCACTAGAAATGAGAAATGTAGCAGATACTGTTTCTGCTCTCTCAATTCATAACCACTTACCACTTTTCTACCTACATTAGCACCTAGGAGGTGAGTAGAAAGTACCATTCACTACAGTTCCCCTTTTGGGATACCAGCATATGCTGTTTTCAAGCATGGCTGCCTGACATAGCCTTCTTTGGAGGTATCCCTTAGCCAATGAGTGACTCTTCAGTTTCTTTACCCTATGATAATTTTGAAGACCATATTTCATACTGTACCTGAAATTTCTCTCAAGAATTTAAGTTTCAGTAACTCAGTGCTGTAGCTGTCTCAATAGATGTTCCCTTACTGGTTATTTCAGTTTCAGTCATCACTATCACTATGTCCTTTGAACCTCCCACAGTAACCCCTTGTCCTTACTTCCTCACTCAGTGTTATCTTTGTGATGCAGAGGAGGGAGCGCTAGTAGACTAATATCACTACTGGTTGTAAAATCTAGCCTTTGATGCTGATAAATCATTCCCAACTCATTTTTTTTTTTCTGTGACATGCTTATCCTTATTCTAAACAGAGGGAATTTCTATAAAATTTTCTCTTAATTTACAAAGTTCGTTTTTCTAGGACTACCTATAATTTTCAAATAAAAATCCAAAAATAAAAGGAATCCTAATGACCTGTAGTAGCTGATGCTTTCTGTTCTAGTATAAATAAAGTTGGAATATGTTGTGATGGGATATTAAGTGCAGTTATAGGCAGTTCTGTCCTAAACAAAGTCACATTGGTGAGGTTGCAATCCCTAGCACCTCTACTGATGGTATGTAACAAGTATGGCTGGATGTCTTTCGAAACATCACATTCTAGTTTGATGAAATGACATTGTGATGAGTCTTTCTCTATGAAATTACTTGAAGTATATGCTCACTCTGTGAGTTTATGTTTACTAGTGATGTGAACGATACTCCCAGTCAAGGAGATCTAAGATCCCAGGCAGTGCCTTTGGTTATAAGTGTCATGTAGGGAAGTAAGAGCTACCTATCTAAAGAATTCATAAACCTTAAAATACAAGGGAGTGGCAGAAATGGATGTTAGTAATAAAGGAAAGAACATGCATCTTTACACAGTTTCTCATCCAAACCTATAATTTCTTCTCCATTTGCATTGGATTATTTTTGTCTGAAGGTGCAAACAGTTCTCAGAGAGAAATTCACTATCAGAATTGATTTTGAAATGAGAGGAATTCCTCTGACTTGTGAAAGTAGGGCTTAAAATGTGCTTGTTACTTGCTTCTTACTCTCATTGCACATGTCCTTTCAGGGTCAACAGACATTCTTGTTAGGGTATGAGCTTTGTGTTGCCTGTGAAAGAGCTTTAAACAGTCACTCTCTGTAACTGCTTACCTCTGCATCTTTCCATGTGTGAGACATGTGTACTCCTTTTCCAAGGTAGCTCAATAAACTTTTCCCTAAACTCTTACAGTAGCTCAAGCCCTTCAGAATGACTTCTAAATGGACTAGAGTAATGGAAAATAAATAAAAGAGAATCCATGCTTCCTGACCTTTGTGTCATCAAACTGTCAGCAAGCAGTATAGATTCAACATCTATCTGATTACAATATGGCCTCACACATGGCTAAATGGGAAGATTTCATAGAATTGTTTTTACATTCTTTGTTTAATATCCAACCTTTACAACAAGATATATCCCCAGTTGTTGATAAATGAGCTACTGAGGATCTTAGGATTCTACTTCCCACTCTCCTGAATGGCCACTGCTTAATTTATGGTAAATGCCATGCCTTATCTCACAGCTTTGCAGTTGGTGTGGGTTAATGGACTCCATTTAGCTGAGAAAAATTATGTTTCACATTATTATGTGCATCATTTCTCTGGTAAAACTAGAAGCAAAATATCATAAAAGAAAAGGAAAAGAAAAAAAAACAAAATGCAAAGAGAAAATGCACTTGCAGTTCTAAAAGAGATTACTGGTTTTATTTTATACCTTATCATAAATAAAATGGCTAATATTGTCTTAACTTCAGAGGTGACCTTACTATACTTCAAATAATGAAACAGAAATGATTTATGGTGATGCATTTCTGCTGTTACATTAGGACATGTATAAATGATGTGCAGAACTTCTTCACTGCATCAATTTGCTGGTGTTATCTAAAGGTGTAATACCGTATTCCTTTTGGCAGGCTATGTACTTGTGCTGTATAAAAATTACCTGAAGCCATTCTCAGAACAAAATATCCTCGAGGCACATTGAAATATAAGTACCAGCTGGAAAATATATGCAGCACTGAATTTTATTTAATGGAATTGAGCTTCTGATATAGTTATGCCTCACAGAAATCTTTATTAAAATGTAGGGAACAAAAAAAAACATCTATATGGTACTTATTAACTATCTAACTTCATTTTTACATTTTCCACCTTATTTCATTTTTTTTCTTAATTTTTTTTTATTTATTTATTTGAGAGTGACAGACACAGAGAGAAAGACAGATAGAGGGAGCGAGAGAGAATGGGCACGCCAGGGCTTCCAGCCTCTGCAAACAAAATCCAGATGTGTGTGCCCCCTTGTGCATCTGGCTAACGTGGGACCTGGGGAACCGAGCCTCGAACCGGGGTCCTTAGGCTTCACAGGCAAGCGCTTAACTGCTAAGCCATCTCTCCAGCCCAACCTTATTTCATTTTATCAATTTGCTTTATTTTGCTTGTGTATATGTAGTGTGTTCTGTGTGGTGATGGCAGCACGTATGTTGTATACACATGTATGTGCCCTTGTGATGGCCCATGTGCTCACCTGCAGTGGCTGGAACAGAAAATCTGTTATCCCACTCCATTGTTCTGAAGCTAGTTCATGTTTGAGCAGGAGTCTCTTCCTGATATTAGTGTTTGCTGCTTATTGTGATCCCAGGTGATTCCCTGGGCTCTGCTCCTCTTTGTGATACTAGGGTTACAGGAGCATGGAGCCATGTTCAACTGGTATTGTGAGTTCTCAGGATTTGAACATAGGCAGTTTCAGATTCTTTCAAGCCCTCAGGATTGCTCAGTAAGTACACTTAACTACTGAGCCATCTCTCCAGCCCTCATTTTCTAAATTCTAAATAATTAAATTCAAAATATACTTCAGTGTAGCTCTTAGGAGAGTTTAGGCAATGTGTTTTAACAGCCCAGTTTATACTTTTTTTTGTAATCTTTATTAACATTTTCCATGATTATAAAATATATCCCATGGTAATTCCCTCCCTCCCCACCCCCACACTTTCCCATTTGAAATTCCATTCTCCATCATATTACCTCCCCATTACAATCATTGTAATTACATATATACAATATCAACCTAATAAGTATCCTCTTCCCTTCCTTTATTTACCCTTTATGTCTCCTTTTTAACTTACTGGCCTCTGCTACTAAGTATTTTCCTTCTCACGCAGAAGCCCAATCATCTGTAGCTAGGATACACATATGAGAGAGAACATGTGGCACTTGGCTTTCTGGGCCTGGGTTACCTCACTTAGTATAATATTTTCCAGGTCCATCCATTTTTCTGCAAATTTCATAACTTCATTTTTCTTTACCACTGAGTAGAACTCCATTGTATAAATGTGCCACATCTTCATTATCCACTCATCAGTAGAGGGACATCTAGGCTGGTTCCATTTCCCAGCTATTATAGATTGAGCAGCAATAAACATGGTTGAGCACGTACTTCTAAGGAAATGAGATGAGTCCTTTGGATATATGCCTAGGAGTGCTATAGCTGGGTCATATGGTAGATCAATCTTTAGCTGTTTTAGGAACCTCCACACTGTTTTCCACAATGGCTGGACCAGATTGCATTCCCACCAGCAGTGTGGAAGGGTTCCTTTTTTTCCACATCCCCACCAACATTTATGATCATTTGTTTTCATGATGGTGGCCAATCTGACATGAGTGAGATGGAATCTCAATGTAGTTTTAATCTGCATTTCCCTGATGACTAGTGACATAGAACATTTTTTTAGATGCTTATATGCCATTCGTATTTCTTCCTTTGAGAACTCTCTATTTAGCTCCATAGCCCATTTTTTTGATTGGCTTGTTTGATTCCTTATTATTTAACTTTTTGAGTTCTTTGTATATCCTAGATATTAATCCTCTATCAGATATATAGCTGGCAAAGATTTTTTCCCATTCTGTAGCTTGCCTCTTTGCTTTTTTCACTCTGTCCTTTGCAGTGCAAAATCTTTATAATTTCATGAGGTCCCAGTGATTAATCTGTGGTTTTATTACCTGAGCAATTGGGGTTGTATTCAGAAAGTCTTTGCCAAGACCAATATGTTGAAGGGTTTCCCCTACTTTTTCCTCTAGCAGTTTCAGAGTTTCAGATCTGATGTTAAGGTCTTTAATCCATTTGGACTTAATTCTTGTGCATGGTGAGAGAGAAGAATCTATTTTCATCCTTCTGCAGATATATATTCAGTTTTCAAAACACCATTTGCTGAAGAGGCTGTCTCTTCTCCAATGAGTATTTTTGGCATTTTTATCGAATATCAGGTGGCTATAGCTACTTGGGCTTACATCTGGGTCCTCTGTTCTGTTCCACTGATCTACATGTCTGTTTTTGTGCCAGTACAATGCTGATTTTGTTACTATGTCTCTGTAGTATAGGTTCAAATCAGGTATGGTGATACCACCAGCCCCATTTTTGTTGCTCAGTATTATGTTAGATATTCGAGGTTTTTTGTGTTTCCAAATGAATTTTTGGATTGTATTTTTCTATTTCCATGAAGAAAGCCTTTGGAATTTTGATAGGGATTGCATTAAATGTGTAGATTGCTTTAGGTAAGATTGCCATTTTCACAATATTGATTCTTCCAATCCAGGAACAAGGAATGTTTCTCCACTTTCTAGTGTCTTCTGCAATTTCTCACTTGAATGTTTTAAAGTTCTCATTGTAGAGATTCTTTACTTCCTTGGTTAGGATTATTCCAGGTACTTTATTATTTTTTTTTTTTTGATGCAATTGTGAACGGGAGTGATTCTCTGATTTCATCCTCTGTGTGCTTTTTGTTAGCATATATGAAGGCTACTAATTTCTGTGTATTTATTTTGTATCCTGCTACATTGCTGTAGGTTTTGATCAGCTCTAACAGCTTGCTAGTAGAGTCTTTAGGGTCCTTTATGTATAGAATCATGTTATCTGCAAATAATGATAACTTGATCTCTTCCTTTCCAATTTGTATTCCTTTTATGTGTGTCTCTTGCCTTATTGCTATGCCTAAGACTTCCAAAAATATATTAAATAAAAGTGGGGACAGTGGAAATCCTTGTCTTGTTCTTTATTTTAGTGGAAAAGCTTCCAGGTTTTTCCCGCTTAGTAATATGTTGGCTGTAGGCTTGTCATAAATAGGCTTTATTATATTGAGATATGTTCCTTCTATTCCCAGTCTCTGTAGGACTTTTATCATGAAGGGATGTTGGATTTTGTCAAATGCTTTCTCTGCATCTAATGAGATGATCATGTGATTTTTGTCCTTCAATCCGTTTATGTAATGTATTACATTTATAGATTTGCATATGTTGAACCATCCCTGCATCTCTGGGATAAAGCCTACTTGGTCACGGTGAATGATCTTTTTGATATACTCTTGTATTCTGTTTGCCAATATTTTGTTGAGAATTTTTGCATCTATGTTCATAAGGGAGATTGGTCTGTAATTTTCTTTTTTTGTTTTATCTTTGCCTGGTTTTGATATCAGGGTGATGCTGGCCTCATGGAAGGAGTTTGGTAGAATTCCTTCTTTTTCTATTTCCTTGAATAGCTTAAGAAGCAATGTTGTTAGCTCTTCCTTGAAGGTCTGGTAAAATTCAGCAGTGAATCCATCTGGGCCTGGGCTTTTTTTAGTTGGGAGATTATTGATAACTGTTCGGATCTCCATGTTTGTTGTAGGTCTATTTAAGTGATTAATCTCATTTTGATTTAATTTAGGTAGGTCATATAAATCAAGGAAATCATCCATTTCTTTCAGATTTTCATACTTTGTGGAGTATATGCTTTTATAGTATGTCTCTATGATTTTTTGAATTTCTCTGGAATCCGTTGTGATGTTACCTCGTTCATCTCTGATATTATTAATTTGTGTCTCTTCTCTCTTTCTTTTGGTAAGATTTGCTAAGGGTTTATCAATCTTCTTTATCCTGTCAAAGAACCAACTCTTTGTTTCATTAATTATTTGGATTGGTCTTTTTGTTTCTACTTCATTAATTTCTGCCCTAATCTTTACTATTTCTTCCTGTCTACTGATTTTTGGTTTGCCTTGTTCTTCTGTTTCCAAGGCGTTAAGGCCAAGCATTAGGTCGTTTACTTGCGACCTTTCTAATTTCTTAATATGGGCACTTAAGACTATAAATTTACCTCTTAGAACTGCCTTCATTGTGTCCCAGAGATTTTGGTATGTTTTGTTCTCATTATTATTTGACTCTATAAATTTTTAATTTCCTTCTTGATTTCTTCATTGACCCATTCATCATTTAGTAGTGTATTGTTTAGTTTCCATGATTTTGTGTATGCTCTATAGCCTTTCTTGCTACTGATTTGTAGTTTAATTCCATTGTGGTCAGATAGAATGCAAGGAATTATTTCAATTTTCCTGAATTTGTTAAGATTTGCTTTGTGTCCTAATATATGGTCTATTTTAGAGAATGTTCTATGTGCTGCTGAAAAGAATGTATATTCTGCAGCCTTTGGATGAAATGTCCTGTATATATCTGTTAAGTCCATTCCTTCTATGACCTCATTTAGTCCAGATGCCTCTCTGTTTATTTTTTCCCAGGATGACCTGTCAATTGATGAGAGTGGGGTGTTAAAGTCACCCACCACCACTGTGTTTGGTGTTATCTGTGACCTTAGTTCTATTAGTGTTTGTTTGATGAATTTGGGAGCCCCCATGTTAGGTGCATATATGTTTAGGATTGTAATGTCCTCCTGTTGGAGTGTGCTCTTAATCAATATAAAGTGACCTTCCTTATCATTCTTGACTAACGTTGGACTAAAGTCTACCCTGTCCGATATTAGGATAGCAACCCCGGCTTGTTTTCTAGGCCCATATGCTTGAAACACCGTCTTCCAACCTTTCACCCTAGGATAATGTCTATCCTTTGTAGAAAGGTGAGTTTCTTGGACACAACAAATTGTAGGATCCTGCTTTTTAACCCAGTATGCAAATCTATGTCTTTTCCTTGGGGCATTGAGGCCATTGATATTAAGCATATTATTGAAAGGTGTGTATTTATGTTTGCCTTTTTTTTTTTTTTTTTGTGGTTCTGGTTCTACCTGTGCTCTCTTCTGTTAACTAATATTTGAGTATTGCTTGTTTTTTCTAGGTTCTTTATATGTGTGCTTTTTCTTTTCTTCAGCATGGAGGATTCTATCAAGTATTTTCTGTAGAGCTGGTTTTGTCTTCAAATACTCCTTTAACCTGCTTTTGTCATGGAATGTACTTATTTCTCCGTCTATTTGAATGGATAACTTTGCAGGATAAGTTAACCTTGGTTGACAGTTGTTATCTTTCAGAACTTGGAATATATCATCCCAAGCCCTTCTGGCTTTAAAAGTTTGTGTTGAATAATCTGCTGTAATCCTGATGGGCTTACTTTTGTAGGTAACTTGATTTTTCTCTCTAACTGCTTTCAATATTTTTTTCTTTGGTGTGTGTGTTTGGAAGTTTGATTATAATATGGCAAGAAGAGGTTCTTTCCAGGTTTTGTCTGGCTGGGGTTCTAATGGCTTCCTGTATCTGTATTGGCACCTCTTTCCCAATTTGGGGGAAAATTTTTTCTATGATTTTTTGAAGACACCTACTATGCCTTTGGATTGGAATTCTTCTCCTTCTACTATGCCCTGAATTCTAATATTTGATCTTTTCATAGTGTCCTGAATATCTTGAAATTCCCACTCATACTTTTCTATAAGTTTGTCTTTTTCTTTGTTGGCCTGTATTAGATCTGCCACCTGGTCTTCTAGCTTAGATATTCTGTCCTCTCTTTCATCCATTCTACTGGTGATATTTTCTACATCGTTTTTTATTTCATTAACTGTGTTCTTCATTGCTAGCAATTCTGACTGGTTTTTCTTTATTATTTCTATTTCCTTATTTATGTCTTGTATTGCCTTCTTTATTTCATGAAATTGGTGTCCTGCATCTTTCTTGAATCCTTTGATTTCCTCTTTAAGTTCCTCCTTGACTCCTTTGATTTGTTCTCTGACTCTTTGAACATATTTACAATCATTCTTTTGAAATCTTTTTCAGGCATTTCCTCTAACTCGTTCTCACTGGAGGTCATTTCGGATGCATTAATACTTTTAGGTGGATTTATATCATCTTGCTTTTTAGTGTTTCTTGTGTTATAATGTATATATTTTTGCATCTTGGATTAAGTTAATGCTTGGATTTTCTAGCCAGCTGAGTATTCTTAGCTGTATCAGTTGATTTGATATTATATATTTTCAGGGTAGGAGCTTAAGGTGTTAGATATAGCTCTTAAGACTCTGAGAGTATCTACAAAGGTGCTCCTAGGTGTTGAGTTTCCCTGCTATGGGAGTATTCAAATAGGCCGAGTGGAATAAAACACAGGTAGATTCTAAAAGTTAACTAAACACTGAACCCATTCAGTCAAAAACAGCCCCAAGTATGTATACCAGAGTAGTTATTATAACAACCAGATCCTCTATTAACATAGAGGTTAAGATTTCTGGTCTGTTGAGGGATCCCAGTCAGCTTGTGACCAAGTCAGACCCTTCCCTGGTGCAAACCCAGTTACCTTGGATGATTTTGGTCTCAGTCAAGTTGCTGCCTGGTCAGGCTGCTGTTCTGATTTCTGGAGCTGGGCACTGGCTTTTCCTGTGGGGCAAGCCAAGCCTGGCAACTGTGGCCCTGCAGATCAGCAACACCGCTGCTGGAACCGCTGATGCGAAAGCTGCCTCTGCTGGGTCTGTCAGCAGCTCAAGCTGCTGCTGCTGGGCTCACTGCTGCTGTTGCCTCTGCTGCTGCTGCTGCTATTGCTACCACTTCTGGAGCCACTGCTGTTGCTGAAGCTGCTGTTGCTGGGTCTGCTGTTGTTGCCGCTCTTGGGTCTGCTGCTGCGGGGTCTGCCACTGCTGCCACTCCTGGGTCTGCTGCTGCTGGGGCCGCTGGTACCGGTTCCGGAGCTGCTGATGTTGCTGCCAAACTCTGCTCCTGCTTGGGTCCCTCTGTCGGCTCAAGTTGGCATGGCCGGGTCCCGGACTGCTGTTCTGTTCACCGGAGCTGAGCTCAGGCAGTGGGGGAGGGGAGAGAGCCACAGCTACTCTGGTTCGCTCTCTGCTCCATGTGTTCTTCTACCTTGCGGTCTGCTCCTCCGTTGCTCACTGCTGCTCTCACTTCACGTTTCTTGAGTTGCGGAGAGCGCCGGTGTGAGGGGAATTTCCCGCACCTGGCTTTTCCTGCGGCTGGAGCCGAGGTTGGCGGCTTTCTGGTGCTCACCGCCACCGCTGCGGTTGGCGGAGCTGCTGGGGCCGCTTTTGCCGGCCTGTGCAGGCTCTGGATGCTCTGGATCTCTCCTACTTCTCCGCTGCTGCTTCAATTTCCTATACACCTCACTTTTTAGTAAAAGTGTGTATTTTGCTGAGATTTTTTGGTCTTTTTTCCCCTAGGCTGCTTTGGCATGGTAGCTACACCGCTATCTTCAAGTTTTGAACTCTTGAAAGACCAGTTTATTCTTTAAAATGATACAATAGTATCATATGCCATTGTATATTATTATTAAGTGACATAATGTTAAAAATATATAACATGAGCTGGGCATAGTGGCACACACCTTTAATCCCAACACTTGGAAAGCAGAGGTAGGAGAATTACCATGAGTTTGAGGCCATCCTGAGACTACATATTGAATTCCAGATCAGCCTGAGCCTACTTCAAAAATGTAACATACATCATTTACACACATAAATAAGCTTATATATACATATATAATAGAGCATTTATAATAGTAATTGGATTTTGTTAACATAATATATAAGTACCTGGGAACATTCATACCTTCAATTGTCAATTTCCTCTCTCTTTGTAAGAAATTAAAATACTGTTTTAGGCGGATGCTTTAAAGACATAAGGACACCCAACTTAGAGGGAAAATTGGTGAACACCGTGTATAGATAATACTGAGGAGCTAATTAAAAGCCCTTCAGCAAAATTCACTTAACTTGCAAAATAGGAAATAATACATTTTTTGACTGTGTTTGTGTCTCTGCTAGAAATTATTGACTTAGATGTTTCTATAATAACCTGATGAAGACGAATTTCCAGGGAAGTACTGAAAATGTAGTCTTTCATTTTTGGAATGCTCTAAATATATACTGGGTGTTATGTTATGTTGTAACTTTTTTTTCTTCAGAAAAAATAGGCAGGCTTAAGGTAATCAGCAAACTGTAATTTTAAACTGGGTGTAGTGGCCCACGCCTTTAATCCCAGCACTTGGGAGGCTGAGGTAGGAGGATCGCCATGAGTTCAAGGCCACCCTGAGACTTCATAGTGAATTCCAGGTCAGGCTGAGCTATAGTGACAGACTCTACCTCAAAAACAACAACAACAACAACAAAGTAATGTTAAGTGTACAACATAGTTTTAAGTTTGATATAATTAGCTTTAATTCCAATAATTCTTCAGGTCTATTGGTTTAGACACCCTGGAGAACTGATTACTTGTGTCTCAAATTAAATGAATATTAACATTTTTATTTATGGTGTTGGTTGGCTGTGTTTTGTTTAGGAGTAAAAAATTATGCACCTTTGCATTCATTATCTGATTATTCAGATATAAATAATAAAGTCATTAATATGGGCTGTTGGGTTTCCACTGCATTAGTAGGTTTGCAACTTTTTAGAAGAGTGAAAATTCTGAAAAGTTTAAGTTAGTCTCCTATTCATACCTAACACTTTGTATAGTTACAGCATCATTTATAACATTCGTTAAGTTAAGTTTTAGATTTATATATTTACTAAAGTATTACATGTGTTCAGTGTATATGTAATAAAATTAAATTGGATAAGAATTGAAAATATTGGCAAAACTTGCTATAAAAAATAAAAATCCCCCTTTACCAACTTGGGCCCAGCAGAATGGCACCTGCACATAAGAGGGGGAAGAAAAATAAGGACCATTCTGTCATCAAAGAGATGGTGACACGAGCATACACCATCAATATTCACAACCTCATCCATGGAGATGGCTTCAAGAAGAAGGTCCCTATGGCCGTCAAAGTGATCTGGAAGTTTTCCATGAAGGAGCTGAGGACTCCAAATGTGCACACTGATACCAGTCTCAACCAAGTTGCCAGAGCCAAGGGAAGAAAGATTGTCCATATCTGTGTACCATTGTTCAGGAATGGAATGAGGATGTAGATTCATCAAACAAGCTTTATGCTTTAGTGACATATGTCCCTGTTACCATGTTCACAAGTCTACAGACAGTAAAATGGTGGCTTAGGAGCCACACCAAACCAGCTTAGGGAAGGATATAAGCAAAACCCAAGCAAAATACACACTTCTTCTGAAAAGTGAAGGAGTAGAGTTTATTCTGAGACACAGCTAATGAAGCTTAAGAGATCAAGACCCACTAGAAAGGAGTAAAATGGCTAGAGTCCCACAAAGGCAATCCCAGTTACAATCCACGGTCCACCCAGGGCAGTCCCACCAGGTGCACCAGGTGGCAACAGCAGCAGCAGAGACCAAGCAATAGATTTTTCAACTCCATCAGTGTTCTGACAAAGTTAAGAAACCTGAAGGAAAGACAGCTGAGATCAACTAAAGAGTTCTGAAATTTGCAGAAAAATGGATGGATCTGGAAAGAATTATGCTAAGTGAGGTAACCCAGGTCAAGAAAGCCAAGCACCACATGTTCTCCCTCATATGTGGATCCTAGCTACAGATGATTGGTCTTCCACGTGAGAAGGAACATACTTAGTAGCAGAGGCCAGTAAGTAAAAAGGAGATATAAAGGGAAGAGAAAGGAAGAGAGGAGGGTACTTAATAGGTTGGTATTGTATATATGTAAGTACAATGATTGTGATGGGGAAGTAATATGATGGAGAATGGAATTTTAAAGGGGAAAGTGGTGGGGGGGGAGGGAGGGTATTACCATAGGATTTTTTTTTATAATCATGGAAAATGTTAATAAAATTAAAAAAAAAATAGAGCCTTCAATCTGTTGCCTTAAAGAAACCCACCTCACCACTAAAGACAGACACCTCCTAAGGGTAAAGCGGTGGAAGACATTACAAGCAAATGGGAATAAGAAACAAGCAGGTGTAGCTATATTAATAGCAGATTAAATAGACTTAGACCAAAAATAATCAAAAAAGACAAAGAAAGATACTTCCTACTCATCAAGGGTATGATCCATCAAGAGGATATTAGAATCATAAATTTGTATGCACCAAACACAGGGCACCACAGTTCATAAAACAAAACCTATTTGACAATAAAACAGAAATAACCACCAACACCATCATAGCTGGGGACTTCAATACACCATTATCAGTAACAGACAGATCATCCAAACAGAAGCTAAACATGGAAGTAAGAGAGCTCAACAAAACCATAGAGCACTTAGACCTAACGGACATCTACAGAACTTTCCACCCCAAATCCACAGACTACACATTCTTCTCAGCAGCCCATGGAACATTCTCTAAAATAGACCATATACTGGGTCACAAAGACTCCCTCCACATATTTAGGAAAATTGACATAATTCCCTGCATGATATCAGATCACAACACTATATTGCTAGAAATCAACAACAAAAGACCCACCAAGAATCCCAATGGCACCTGGAAACTGAACAACACACATATAAACGACAAATGGATAATGGATAAAATAAAAAATTAAATTGCAAAATTTCTGGAATTGAATGACAATGAGAACACATCATACCAAAACTTAAGGGACACAATGAAGGTGGTCCACAAGAGAAAATTTATAGCACTCAATGCCTTCATGAAAAAGACAGAAAGATCCCAAATCAATAACCTAACCATCCCCCTAAAGGCACTGGAAAAACAAGAAAAACCCAACCCAAATAGCTCCAGAAGGAAAGAAATAATTAAAATTGGAGCAGAAATTAATGAATTGGAAACCAAGGAAACAATTAAGGCAATTGACAAAACAAAGAGCTGATTCTTTGAAAAAATAAACACGATTGACAAACCCCTGGTCAATTTTATTAAGCAAAAAAAGAAGAGGCTTCAAATTAACAAAATTCAAAATGAAAAAGGTGAGATCACAGCAGACATAAGTGTAATTGGGAGAATCATCAGGATTTATTTCAAAAACCTCTACTCCACAAAACTAGATAATGTGGAGGAGATGGAAAAATTCCTGGACACATACCATGTATCAAAGCTAAACCCAGAACAGATTATTCACCTCAATGAACCTATCACACTCATGGAGACTGAAAAAGTAATAAAAAACCTCCCCCCAAAGAAGAGTTTAAGACCAGATGGCTTCTCAGCTGAATTCTATCAAACCTTCATGGAAGAACTCAAACCAATCTTCCTCAAACTGTGCCACACAATTGAAGAACAGGGAAAGCTACCCAACTCCTTTTATGAAGCTAGTATCACCCTAATTCCAAAATCAGGCAGAGATGCCACAAGAAAAGAAAACTACAGGCCTATTTCCCTAATGAACTTAGATGCAAAGATCCTGAACAAAATCCTTGCAAACAGAATCCAACAACACATCAAGGCACTATCCACCTTGACCAAGTGGGATTCATCCCAGGAACTCAAGATTCCACCTTACTGCAATAAGGATAGTAAACATCAAAAAATCAAACAAAATGGCAGGAGAGATGGCTTAGCAGTTAAGCGCTTGCCTGTGAAGCCTAAGGACCCCGGTTCGAGGCTCAGTTCCCCAGGACCCAGGTTAGCCAGATGCACAAGGGGGCACATGCATCTGGAGTTCATTTGCAGTGGCTGGAGGCCCTGGCACACCCATTCTCTCTCTCTCTCTCTGCCTCTTTCTCTGTCTGTCACTTTCAAATAAATAAATAAACATAAAACAAAAAATTTTAATGATAAAAAAAATCAAACAAAAATAAATGCTGGCAAGGATGTGGAAAAGTAAGAACACTCATCCACTGTTGGTGGGAATGTAGGATGGTACAACCATATTGGAAAGCAATATTGGAAAGCTGACTATAGAAATACTAACAGACCCAGTTATTCCCTTACTGGGCATCTACCCTAAAACCTTCAAACCACAGGCCAGAGAGATTTGCTCAACCATGTTTGTAGCAGCTCAATTCGTAATAGCTAATAGCTAGAATCAATCCAGATGTTCATCAATAGAAGAATGGATAACTAAGATGTGGTATATCTACAATATGGAATTCTACACAGCAGTAAGAAAAAATGACACAAAGAAATTTGAGGAAAAATGGTTGAACCTGGAACAGCTCATTCTCAGTGAACTTGCCCAATCACAGAAAAAAAAAAAAAAATGCCACATATTCTCATTCATCTACAGCACCTAACCTGAATCTACCCAAGATACCTTACACACCCAGCAAGTATCTCATGGACTAGGCACTAGGATGGATGGAGAGGGTGGGGAGGGTATCGAAGGGGTGGGAAACACTAATCTAGACCCAAGTGGCAATGGTACCATAAAATTCTACTTCCCAAAAGGCAGACCAAATGGCTGAACCTTCACCAGGTCCTTACAGGAAATACCTGAACCAGAAGACACTGGAGAGGGTAGGATCAAGTGTAACCTAAATCTTCTATATCTTCCCCCCCTCCCTCTCCTTCTCCCTCTCTGTCTCTCCCCTCTCTAACTCTTGTATATTAGTTATCTTCCTCCTCATTTTTGTAGTGGACACTGACCTGTAATTCCCAGTACCAGCATGGGGCTATCATCCTCAATGAGCTTTTTATCAGACAAACCTACAAGGTTTCCTAAAAGAATGACAGATTTCTGTCAGAGTACTTGATGACCCACAAAAGGTCAGTGGTAAGACCCTATTGCTGAAGACACCATATGCAGCTACCACCTAAAATGGAACGGAATGGCTGGAAGCCAGGAGAGAGTCAGTCCCCATATAGTCAGCGTGTCTAGTGCCAGAAGGTGCTACATGGGCGACTAGGGGAAATGACCAATATCTGTCCAAGCAACTCATGGTCTAACTTACTTAGCAACAAATAACCTGTTGTGATGCCCACACAAGTGCAATAGTGGCACACAGACTTGGTGGGTACCAACTGCTCTTGATTTGGCTAACTGATTCCCTCGGTGGTACAAGACCCATAGCTGGAGCTGGGAAACAAATCAGAACCATATCCAAACATAAGCCCACTCTCCAATAGCAACCTACCATCAATCATGGGCTACAAGAGGGCCTACACCTATTAAACTCTCTATAAAAAAAAGTAAGTGTTATCTCAATTGTCCTGTTGCTAACTTACTCTCCATTGGAGAATCTGCTTCTCTTTTTCAGATAGATGCAAATCCTAAAGAGAGAGCCACCCCACCATACCTCAAAAGGGCCCTGATTAAAACTAAGGAATATTAGGAAAACAAGCAAGGGTGCGGTTTTCCTGAAGAACTGGATACCAGCACAAGGGGAAGGAGACCAACACAGAGAAAAATCAACTCCTACCAAATCAGAGAGCCAGAGCCTCAGAGGCCCCCAACACCTCATCACTGAAGCAGACCACAAATGAACTCAATGTGGCTCAGGGAAATTTTGTGGAAGAGGGGGCAAAAAGAATGTCAGAGCCGCATGTTGGGTCTTGATATGCAGAGACATTTATCATACCAATAACTGTGGGCTAACTCCACAATGCATGACCCATTTACATCAACAAGCAGAGGCCAATGGGGAGGTGGTAGGCCACAGATGAGCCCAATAGTGGTACCAAACTGCCTGTATTTGTTGAATAGAAAACTAGTTAAAAAAATAAACAGAATAAGAAATGGCTATGGAACTTAATAGAGAGTTCTCACCAGATGAAAACATTTTGAAAAGTGTTGTACATCATAAGTCATCAGGGAAATGCAAATTAAAACTACCTCAATATTCCATCTCTCTCTCCCATCAGAACTACCATCAAGAAAACAAATAACAATAAATGTTGACGAGGTTGTTGTAAAAGCAGAACCCTTCTGCACTGTTGGTGGGAATGTAATCTGGTACAGCCATTGTGGAAATCACTGTTGCTATCTTCAGACAGCTAAAATACATATTTGCCATATGATCCATTTGTAGCACCCCTAGGCATATATCCTAATGACTTTTCCCACTACCTTAGAGATATGTGCACAACCATGTTTATTGCTGCTCTGTTCACAATAGCTAGGAAATGGAAACAGCCTAGATGTCCATCCACAGATGAATGGATAATAAAGATTTGCTACATCTACATGGTGGAGTTCTCTTCAGTGATAAAGAAAAGTGAAATTTGCAGGGAAATGGATGGATCTGGAAAGCATTATACTAAGTGAGGTAACACAGGCTGAGAAAGCCAAATGTCACATGTTCTCTCTTAAATGTGAATCCTATCTACAAATGTATACCAATGGTCAGTAGCAGAGGCCCATAACCTAGAAAAAGGATATAACCTAGAAAAAGGAGAGGGAAGGTCTTAAGAGGATGGTATTGTAAATGTATAAGAAGAAGAGCAGATTACAGGGAGGGGAGAGGCCTAAGTGAGGTCATGGGAAGATATGGTATAAAAGAAAGATGGGGTGATGGTCAATCAAAATTCAAGATATTTTGAATAAGACATATGAAAATCTACTTTTTAAAATAATGGCACATCCAGAAGCCATAGACTTACAAGAAAATGATCAGTGCCTGGGATGGGATACTTCCCAATGAGTCATTATCCAGGGAGGTCCCTGTTGCTTCAAAACATTACAGGCTATTGCCAAGATCCTTGTTTCCCCATGAGAATGAGATGGTAAGACCTTACTGCTGAAGATTTCACATGCCTGAGCAGCAATTGAGAAATCAAGGTGGTACTGAGCAGGAAACCTTCACCCTGTAGCCTAGCAAACTGAAACCTGGAAAAAATTTCACTGTATTTAGTCTTATGGGAGACAGAAGTCATCAGTGGTGAAAACAGTGGACACTGGAAACATCAAGTTTGGCCAGACAGGCCAAATGTCTGAATGAGTGCAATGGTGGCATGTCTGCTCTGGGGAAAACCAACAGCTCTGTAATTAGACTGAAGGCCCACTCTATGGGAGGGATGTGTGCCTGGTACTGAAAAACCTAATCAAAAGCCTATGGCCAGAGAGGTCATGAGCCTTAGGATTATAAAGCCTGCTCTTGTCTGGATAAATGCATATATTATTCTCACCAAATTGTCCTGAAATCACTACACTTAATGTTCATTTTCATATATTAATTTTACTCTCACTTTTGGTGAAAGAAGCTTCTCTTTTCAGATAGTGATGACCAGTGGGATTGTCCAAAAGGCAACAAAGGGCTAAGAAAAAGGGACAGAGGAGTGTCTAGCACTGAAACATCTCACACCCTCCAAGGCTCAGGGTCCATTGAAGAAGAGGTGGCAAAAAGAATGTAAGAGCCAACGGAAGGGTACAGCTCCCTACATACAACTGTCCAGACAGAATTTGGCCTTGATATCCTAGACCTCACAATGCCTAGCATTACCCATACAAGACCCTCATAATAGGAGAAAAAGATGATGACATCAAATTAAAAGAGAGACTAATGAACAGAGTGAAGGTATATGACAGAGAGCAGAGCTATGAGGGAGAAAGTGGTGGAAGGGGAGGGGAGTACCATGGTTTGTTGTCTGTATGTATAGAAGTTGTCAATAATAAAATATAATAAAAAAAGGAAGGCATTCCTGGTGAGTGTCCTGATTAATCCATTTCACTGAATCAATCGAACTGAACTACATGCAGCTAGATTTTCCCAGTTTCAAGTGAGCTAAGCAGATAGGAACTTGTGCCTGAGTATGATGAAAGCAGGACTTGCAAAAGTCCATTGTGATCTGGCGCTCAGCTGAGACAATCTGAACTGTGGATCTTTCCCAGGAATTGGCAAGCTCAGAAGATTGAACCCTGAAGAAATATAAATTGTGCTTCTAGATATGGGTGGGCACCTGTGAGTAAAGGACAAGGAAACTTTGCATATGTCTATTGGTATTGTGCATTAATCACTCAATTCAGTATAACCTCTTGGAAACTCTGTAGCTAACAATAAAAGGAATTCCTGTTGAGTAAGGTGCCAGGGTGCTTTTATCAAAAAGGACAAAAAGTCTTATTAACATTTCAGAGTTATCTGTAACTTGACATTACTACAATATGGAAAATGTCCAGGATAGCTGGAACATAGGCAAAAAGGGACACATTCCTTTATAAAAGGAAATGAAATGAAACTCAGAAGGCTGTTTCTCTCATGTGACTTTATAATGATTCTGTTACAAATTCCTTAGTGATTTCTATAGCTAATAACCTATTTCCAAGTTGACAATGAACATAGATTAGAATATTGTTAGACTGGTGCTTGCATGCTCAACCTAATGACTAAGGTTTGATCCCCCAGTACCCATGTAAAGCCAGATGCTTAAGATGGCAAATGCATCTGGAGTTTGTAGCGGCTAGAGGCCCTGGTACACCCATATTCTCTCTCTCTCCCTCTGTGCATCTCTATTTCTCTGTGCTTGCAAATAAATAAAAGACTTAAAAAATGTAGTGTTACAACTAGTGCACATTCAGTCTAAAAACACAATGATTTAAATAATTTTCATAAAAATAGCTTGGCCAATGTGATTAATTATTTGCTTTAGTCAGTTTTATGGCAAAGACCAGAATGAATTATTCTTTAATTTAACTTATCTTGCACATTATAGGAATAGTTTAGTTAAATCTTCTGATAGGAGTAATGCTTTCTTAACTAAACAAAGACATACTTTACTATCTCATAATAATTCTAGAGCTAGTTTCCTCCTCTTTCACATGCATGATTACATAGATATCTGTTTGATTTTAAAAAAATATATATATATCTTACTTATTTATTTATATGAGAGAGAGAGAAAGAAAAAGAAGGAGAAAGAGAGAGAGACAGAAGTAGGAGTGTGCCAAGGACTCCTGACCTTGCAAATGAACTCCAGATATGTGCGCCAATTTGGGCTAGGGAATCAAACTCAGGTTGTTAGTCATTGCTGCAAGTGCCTTAATGGCCAAGCCTTCTCTCCAGCCCATATGTTTGATTTTAACTGAAAACTAAGTACTTTTAAGCCAGCATAGTGGTTTATACCTATAACAACAACACTAACAAATGTGAGGTAGTAAGTTTACAAATTTTAGACTATCCTGGACTATGTAGCAAGAACTTGGCCAGCCAGTTCTAAAATGAGACAGAAAAGGGGAAAAGGTACCACAGACTATCAGTTCTAGGTGACAACTATTTTAGTGACAAACTCATAAAGTGTTAATGAGAAAAGACAACTTATTTAAAAACACAGCAAAGGGTAGACATACTTTAAAAATAGGAAATTCTTGGCAAGTGGTATAGGAAGACTCTGTGTTGTAGTTAAATTACCTTCTGTTCCAAACACTTCATATTTTCTATTCCTATGAGATTTTCTTTTGCTGGTGGCTTTGTTTTAATTCACTATTTAATCAATCGACTGTGAAAATCTCCAATCTGTGCTGAAATGAGTAATCAGCCCTGTTTCATTATTCACTAAAGGTATTGCTAACATTCCTAGGTTAATGATATAAAGCACTTTGCTTTATTATTTTCGTGTGAAGCTTTTAAAGATAGTTAGCCTAAGAGTAGAGATTAATTGATATGAAACATATTTTGAAGGATGAGTGGTGATTTTTACATTGAATAGAGAAACTAAGAAATAAGAGGTTGGAAACAACATTGATTCCAATATTCTCAGTGTAGACATCCCTCTTTCTACAGGCCTAAGCTCTTCCAATGACAGCAGTGACTCATCTGCTCATTCATCTGACCGGTGTTGACTTTGGCTGCACTTCATTTAAACGAGCAAATGAATTTCTCCCTAACTCTAGTCATAGAGCCTGTTCTTTGGAGACACATAAAACTCACCTTTCCATCCACCCTGGTCATAAAGTATCAAGATATAGCTAAGATGTGTTTTATTCAGATGAATATTTTTGTCCAATTGAAATGGTATATTCTTTTTGATAAATTCTATTTTGTGCATTATTGTATACTGTTTTATATGTTTCCTGAGTTTTCACCTTTCATTTCTTATTTTTCTCTTTTACGATAAGCTTTAATATTATATTACATGATTATATATTCATATTAAATTAATTTAATTATATGTGCATTACATATATACATACATCCATACATTTGTGTATAAAGATATAAACAAATGTTGGAAAAATGTTTGTAACATCTTCATTTTGCTTTTGCATGGGAAATATGTAGGGAATTTGTTGTAAGACCTCTAATGCACACTCCCTAGGATCTGCTAAGGGGCCAGTGATAAGACTTGAAGGAATTTTAGAATATTGGTTCGTCTGAGATTAAAGGAGGGCAAATATGGAAGGTAGGAATAATCACTACTACTCAGTGTGGCAGTTTATTTTTAAAGTTCTGTTTTAAGAGGTTAGCAGTAAATAAAATACACCTTAAAGTAAGATTCAGAAAAAAATGTTAGTTAGAATTAAGCAACAAATGTAAGCTTGCATTGTAAGTAGTAAACAAATTAATCTTCCTACTCACTTCCAAATAAGATTTTTTTTCTTCACAGATACAAAAAAGAATTAATTACTACCCCCAAAATCCATCAGAAAAAAAAAATGTTTATTCCTAAGAACATGTGATTTGATGGAATTAAATCTTGTGGGCAATTTTTGAGTTTACTTCTTGTTGAGTGCTAGAATTTAATGTAATAGTAAATGTGAAATAGGGAATAGGTTTGTTAGCTAAAATTGAGATTTCTGATGTATACATGGCATTAGAGCTCAGGGGAAATGTTTTGGCTCAGGAAATGAATCATCTCCCTAAAGATGACATATGAATCTTTGGGAAATTCTGACTTCATCAGTAAGAAGAAGAGAAAAGTGTTCCCCGGGCAAGTGCTAAGACACCCAACATTTTCAGACAATGTCAAGAAAGACAACCCAGAGTTTCAAGTAGAAGAAAATCATCATCATGTATGATACAGATATAGCATTTAATGTTTCTGAGCCCAAATCACCTAACAGTTCTTCCTTTATTGTCTAATTTGAAATAAGCTTATTCCCTTTTTCATAAATGTGGTTGAAAAATCCTGGAATGACCAGAAAACTGCTCAGCAGGCCTTTCTTTGCAAAGACAACAGAGTTGTAACATCATCTCAGCAATCGTTGACACAAACATGAATCTTGGGAAAATGAAAATAATATCATTCCATCTCCCTCACCTCAATACTCAGTATGGCCTGGAAAACAACTAAAAATACAAAATTAGCTGGTATTTATCTAACATTTTTTATATTTGGTGAATCTTCCATAAGTGTTTATTTCTTGCTCTAGATGCAAAAGGAACACGTTAACAAATAACAAGTCTGAAACCAATCATTGTAAGCCAAAGAATAAAAAAAAAATGTTAATTGCTTTAAAATTTGCAATTTCTCATTTCTAAACATCTATTATTTATTTTTCAGTTATTGAGAGAGACAGAGGAAGACAGTAATTATAGGCACACCAGGGTCACTTGTTACTGCAAACAAACTCAAGAGAAATGCACTATTTTGTGTGTCTGGCTTTATGTGGGTTACTAGGGAATCAAACCACAGGCTGTGAGCCTTTATAAGCAAGTGACTTAACCACTGAATAATATTCCCAGCCTTAAAACTGGTTCTTGGGCTGGAGAGATGGCTTAGTGGTTAAGCACTTGCCTGTGAAGCCTAAGGACCCCAGTTCGAGGCTCGGTTCCCCAGGTCCCACGTTAGCCAGATGCACAGGGGGCGCACGCGTCTGGAGTTTGTTTGCAGAGGCTGGAAGCCCTGGCGTGCCCATTCTCTCTCTCCCTCTATCTGTCTTTCTCTCTGTGTCTGTTGCTCTCAAATAAAAAAAATTAAAAAAATTAAAAAAAAACTGGTTCTTGACATATCAATATATGTCACTTATCTGAGGCTATATTAATTTTACTTATTTTCTTAAATTCTCCTTATATCTATTATGTTAAAATCATTCCAAATTTTTATATTCTCATGAATTTTTTTTTAAATTAGGTTATTTGAATAAATGAATCCAGAAGTATTCATTATTTTAGTGATAAAGGCCTGTACCAAAAACAAAAGCCAATAGATGATAACAAAATTATCTTAATTAACATAATACATCAGCTAAGCCAACTATTTAAGCTCTATTTGTTTTAGGAAATAGACTTTGCTTAGCATAGCATACATATTATCTAAAACAAGCTTGTAAAAATCTAAAGTGGTAATTTTAAAACTATTGTATAAATAATGTTTTAATATAAAATATAATTTCAATATCTTAAAGGATGTATCAAAAAAATCTAGCCTATGAAAATACGTTGTTGGAAAAACAGTATTTTAAAAGTATAACATTTCAGATTCAAAGTGAAAGCTGAATGTTTTTAAGAGAAAATGTATTCTTAAAACTATTGAATTTTTCTTATGTTTGAAAATTTTAAAATTCTACCACATGAGAAGCATACTATCTGGATTATGGCAAAAATAAGACAATAAAATAATTTTAAACCATGGCTTGTTTTATCCAGCTTTATCTATTTCTGTGACAGAATAAAAGTAGCACGTTCAAACTAAATTACGAACATTTCTCTTAATTGCTGTAAAGAAGGAAGAATAATGATGAAGAAACTCGGTGAGAATGAGAACCTGCCTACAAAGAATATAGGGAAGAGAAGATAATTATAGTCAATTTTTTTCTTTTTCCTCAAGTTTACTTTATGCATTCTTTTCTAAAATTTGGCTAGCAGAATTAAATCTACTTTCTATCTAGAGTCTTAAAAAAACTGGAAGTAAAAGAAATTATAAATAAATACCAATTTTATGAATATTATATCAATAATATATGCATGCCCATGTTTTATACAACATAGGCACTAAGAAAAATAGATTTACTGAACTATTCAAATATGAGATGATACATTCAAAATGTTAATTCTGGGCTGGAGAGATGGCTTAGCAGTTAAGCGCTTGCCTGTGAAGCCTAAGGACCCCGGTTCGAGGCTCGGTTCCCCAGGTCCCACGTTAGCCAGATGCACAAGGGGGCGCACGCATCTGGAGTTCGTTTGCAGAGGCTGGAAGCCCTGGCGCGCCTATTCTCTCTCTCTCCCTCTACCTGTCTTTCTCTCTGTGTCTGTCGCTCTCAAATAAATAAATAAATAAATAAATAAAATTTTAAAAAAATGTTAATTCTGAGAGTTGATATTACCATTTTTAAATTATTATACAGATTGCAACATTTAATTGAAATAAATAAAATTATTTCATATCTTGTTTTCTGATAAGGCATTATATTTACACTCATGCTTACAATCCTCTCATGATGTTTAAAATAAATGCTGCAGAAAAAAAAAAAAAAATACTTGGTGAATCAGAAGGAAACCAACAGTAGAGTCATTGAAGAGCGAGCTAAGTGTTTATGAAGAAGTTATGAATACAGTACTACAATTAACACCTAAGTTACCTACGGGAGCCTCTCAGGTTGTGAATTCACTGTCATGCATGATGTGATTAACTGGAAGATTCAGACAGGAATTAAAACGTCAAGTCCTTAGTTCCAATGGAAAAGCCATACCAAGACACTATGGAAACAACCGCTCTTTTGTTGGTCTTCCATGTTTTGACTTAGGCAGGTCCTTGGCTTTTCCTTGCCCTTCCCACTTCTTCGGCATGTAGGATGCCCCTGGAGAAGCTTGGGAGCCTGGGTGCCTTTTCACCCTGCGTTGTAGCTACCGTCGTGGTGCTGGAAAACAGCTCCCCACCGAAAACAGCCGGTGGGAGGAAAGTTTTCATTTTAGCTTACAGTCTCAAGGAAAAGCTCCGTGGTGGAAAGAGATAGCATGGCTCAAGCAGAGGGTGGACATCACCTCCTTGCCACAGCAGGAGAGTGAACAGAGCTTACAGTGGCAAGGTAGGGGGTAATAAACTTCAAGGTCCAGCCACAGTGTCACACCTCTAGCAAGACTCCACCTTCCAAATTGCTGTCAGCTAGGGATCAACCATTCAAAGCGCATGAGTTTACAAGGCACGTCAGATTCCTGCCACCACACCCCCTCTGTTTGGTGTTTGCACCTAATGCCTCCCGAATAGAGGGTATCTGTTTTGCTTCCCATGCAGGAAGCCTTTGCCTGTGTCCATTAACAAGAATTATCTAGCGGACAATTCATTCTGGTAAGTCCAAAACAATTCGGGTAGCTGTTTTTTTTTTTTTTTTTTTTTTTTTCCCCCACAAGGAAAAGCCAAATCTACAACTGTATGACCACACTCTGAGTTTGAGTTGAGTGGCCATGGGTGTGCATAGGAACTCACGAGGGACACAAGAACTGTGTGAGGTACAAATTCCTGGCCCTGCTGGGGAAGCATAACGTCCTGGTAGGGCAGCAGGGGTAGCACGAAGTCCGCAGCTGCGCTGTTGCCAAGGGTGTCTTTTAGTTTTGGATAAATGAATGCATTCACAATCTGAATCCTGTTACTGTCACTGAAATAACAGTGTCACCAGCTAGGGACCTTCTCCAGGTTGGGACACTGCCCTTTGCACAGTAAACAGCGAATGAAAGAATCCTAGCCGAGTCTGTTGTTAAAGACGATGGTCATCTCTGCCACCAGCTTAAGTCCGATGTAGAGGAGACCCCTCAGTTCTGTCCAGTACCTTTAGCGAAGAGAAGGGGACTTATATTTTCTCGTGCTTTCATCTACCCATTGCTGATATCCCAAACTACTTTAGCTTGAAAAATTAGTTGCTGTCATAATTCCTGATGCCTTAGAGTTTCAAAAATTCTTTTAAAAATCCTTGCTTAACTCTGCATGTACCCACCCCCCCTTCCCAAATACACACATAGTATTCCCTTGCATTTATTACTGGGGACTTGTACCTCAGAAACTCAACTTGACTCAAGATGTCAATGCCTGTGTTACCCACATCTGTGCATGGCCTGCGTTATGAAATAAATTAATCAGCCCATTTGGATGGGAGGACAGTCTCTGTCAGGTCATGAAATACCAATATGGTTTCTCTCTTGGACCTGGGCAACTACTGGCTGCTCATGTCCCATACCACAGCCGCAAAGGTGGGCAGGTGCTGCAGCCCTCTCTTACCACCCACCACAGAGCCATAGCTCTGCACAAACACTGGAACTGAGAAAAGTGCTAAGCACTGGAGCCAAGCCAAAATAAATATAGTCAGGAAAGATTTCCACAGTGATATATTGTAGTCAAATTGTCAAAATCTAGAATAAAAAGAGATAATGATACAAATTGAAAAAGTCCCAAGCCACATTGAAATTAATTCCCATTAGACTAACAGAAATATGCTGAGTCAAAACGTTAGAATCCAGGAGATAATGAGTTGGCAAATTTTAATTTCTGAAAGAATAAAACTGCCAATCAAGGATATAATACAGAAAAAGTAGCCTTCTAAAATTAAGGAATAGTAAGAAATTCTAAAATAAGCAAAATATGAGGGAATTAAGCCTTATCAGATCAGGATTGACACATACATCCTGAAGTTACAAAATTTCCCTGTTATTATAAAATATGAAATTGAACTGGGAAACAAATAGCCAAAAGAGAAAGAGAAAATAATGAAACATTATCATATAACCCACTAAAACATGAAGAAGAACAAGAAGCAAATAGAAAAAAAGTATTTGCAAAACTAGTAGAAAAATTTTGACAAAATATCATGAATTGGTTTCTTGATAATAATATTGTATGTAAATGGACTTAATTGCCCAATTAAGAAAGGTCTATCTGTAAGTTCATAAATGGCATATGTGTGTGTGTGTGTGTGTGTGTGTGTACTAAGTGGAGGTTTATTCAACAATAAAGATTGAAATTATATCATAATCAGGAAAATTGATGTTACCAGGGTTTATCACATTAACCAAAATAAGCCAGTCTCAGAATATAAATGCTACTTATTTATCACATATGGCCCAACTATGTGCAATTTAAAATAAATGTATCTATCTTTCTATCTACTCAGTGTCACATGTGCGTGAGTGCGCACACACACACACATACACAATTTACCTGGAATGAAAAAGCCAGAAAGAGGATGATAAGCAAAGGTATAATTAATATGATCAAAGTACATGGTATCCATTTCTGATGAAGTCATAAGGAAGGCCATTTTTCTATAATATGCACAGAATAAAAAAGTAAAGGAGTGTGAAGACATACAAAAACAAGACTCAGTGAAATGTTGCTCACAAGAAGCTCACTTTGCACTTTGAAGGTGAATACAGAACAATTTCTATTTAGAGGCTATTTATCCTTGTATGTACTGAGACCATGGCTCACATATCACAGGCTGGGGCATGTAGCTCATGGGCAGAGTGCCTGGCTAGCACACCCAAGAGACTGTGTTCAATCCTTGACATCAAATAAAAGAAGTATTGAAAATTCACTTTATCTGTAATGACAGATGGAGAATGAAAATGAAAAGATAGGAAGTGATATTGCACACAGATAGAAACCAAAGTTAACTGTAAAAGCTACACTTACCATACCAAATTGATTTATAGATAAAAAAAAAAACATATAATGAAACAAAGTGGATCAATCCAAACGATCAGTTCAACAGGAAAACAGGATTGTAAATTCATATGTATCACAATATCCAAATTTATAAAACAAACATTAATGGAGCTCAAAGGAGAGATGTGATAAAATATAATAATATTGGGAAAGCTGGGCATGGTGGTGCATGCCTTTAATCCTAGCACTTGGGAGGCAGAGGTAGGATCACTGTGAGTTCCAGGCCAACCTGAGACTACAGAGTGAATTCCAGGTCAGCCTGAGCTAGAGTGAGACCTTACTTTGGAAAAAACAAAATAAAATAAATAAGTAAATAAATAAATAAATTAAATAATAGTGGGAAACTTGTTTCAGGCATGAGCTGAGATGATGTGGACAAAAGAAGTTGACAAAGAAACATCTGAGTTAAACTGTAATATAGACCATTTTGACCTAACACACTTGTAGAACATTTGCATAAAAGCTTTAGGTAAACATTCATAAGTATGTGAGGCATTCTCTTGCAAAGACCATACATTAAGCTACAAAATGTGCCTGAGCTCCAAAAACAAAAACCTTTTCATGAGCTTATGGTGGCTACAAGACTACAGTGGAATAAAACCAAAAATTAACAATAAAAAGTGTAGAGTTCAAACAAATTCATGGAAAATGAACAAGTTATATTGGTTAAATAATAAAATAATTGAAAACTTTCTTGGAACAAATGAAAGTGGAAGGACAACATGTCAAAATGTATGATGTTGCATATATGAAAGGCCACCTTATGAGCACAAAGAAGGAGGAAATTAACAATAGATTTCAGGGAACCAATAAAGCAAGTATAAGCCCAACAAAAATATTCTCTTTCCCATTTTTCCTGTGCTGACTTCACTCTCTATTGGAGAATCTGCTTCTCTTTCTCAGATGGGAGCAGGACTTGAGGAGATAAACAACCCCATAGCACTTCACCCTGGACCCAACTGAAACCACAAAGGAATTGGGAAAATGAACAAGAGTGCTGCTTTCTCAGTGAACCTTATATCAGCACAAGGGTGAAGGAGATAGAAACTGAGGACACTCAACACCCACTAAAGCAGAGATCCAGAGGCTTCAAAGAACCCATCACTGAAGTAGACTTAAAATGCACCCAACACAGCTCAGGGAATTTTGTGGAAGAGAGGGAAGAAAGATTGTTAGATCCACAAGTTGGGACATTATGCACAGAGACATTGCCTCTCCCTAATAATTGACTGCTACCCCAAGAATGCATGACCCACAATATCCATGGGGATGAAGTGCATCCTCAAGGAGAAGGGCCCCTTTGGAGAAATGGCAAGGATGAGGGAAAGGATGGTACCAACATGTAGTGTTTAGATGTCTAGAACTAATAAAAAAAAAAAAAAAGATTTAAAAATTGTATAATGAAAGATATAACAGACTGGAAAAAGTTAAAGGTTAAAACTAAATCTGAAGTCATATCTTAGTAGTTAAAGCTGTTTGCTTGCAAAGCATGAGGGTCCAGGTTCAATTCCCCAGTCCCTACATAAAGCCAGATGCACAAAGTGGCACAGGTTTCTGAAATTCCTTTACAGTGGCATGAGGCCCTGGCATGTCCATTCTTAGTCCTACTTTCCCTCTCACTCAAATAAATAAATATATAAATATTATCAAAATAAAGTCTGCAAAAACACATGAGACCAAAGAAAATACTTTCTAAAAGATAATCGAGGAATATTTACTATAATAATCAAGATAAACAGAGCAAAAATCAGAGATAAATAAGGAAGCAAGTCAAATTATCTTCCTGAGTTGGGTATGGTGACAAGCAACCTTAATCCCAGCACTTAGGATGTTGAGGTAGTGGAAATCACTGTTAGAGCCCAGCCTGGGTGAGAGTAAGACCATGGTTCAAATATATATATCAACTGATACTCCTGAAATAGGAAGGATCATGGGGGATCATTATAAATAATGGGGCACTAACAAATTGAAAAACCTAGATGAATATTACACACTTTAATAGATACTACCTACAAAAATTATTAAGTCATAACACCACTGAAAATCTGAGCAGAACTAAAATGCATACTCAGAGTGACTCAATAGTAGAGTTTCCCAACAAAGGAAACCTTGGGACTAGGTAAGCCATGTTAATTTCTACCAAATATTATATATATATATAATATATATATAAATTCTCAAACCTTTCCTATCAGTTGAAATGGGGAGTTGTTCCTATTTCGTTCTTTGAGATGAGAATTATCTTAATACTGAACCAAACTCCGAAACAACAGGAAAAAATACTATAGACCACTAATTCTAATTGAACATAGATGTAAACATTCTCAACAAAGCACTGCCAAATTGAAACCAATAGCACATAAGCTGGAAAGTATTCACTTAGTATCTGAAGCTACAACAAGGAGGTGAGACCATTCCTTGTGATAGGGTCTGTATATAAACCTGCAAATGGTCCTCAATGACGTTTTCCCTGCATAGCAGGCTGGAGAACTATTCAGAGAAAACTGAAAAGAGTAGGGGAGAGCTTGTTGGAAATGGTAAGCAAGCTGCAGTCAGTGGAGCTGAATCCATACAAATGACAATATGTGCTTCTAGGGAGGATGCTGGTGAGAATGCAAATGGCACAGCTGCACTGGAGGACAATTTGACAACTTCTGAAAGTAAATATCCTCTTTTATTGTAATCCATCAATCATTCTTTTTGATGTTTCTACACAAAAACCATGTGCATGAAGCAATTTTATCCATCACTGCTATGGTGTTTTGAGTCCCCCATATTTTGAATATGTAGTACCTTGCTGGTGTCAAGTTGGGAAAGTTGTAGGGCATTTGGGAGGTGGAGTCTTATAGAAGATGTGTTGCTGCAGTTCATTAGTTAAACCCACTGGGTTTTCAAAACTCAATTTTCTGCTTCTTCCCAGCTGGTGTGGGAAGATATGATGGTCTTCTGACTAGTCTTGCCATGCTTTCTTCACCATGATGGGATTTCTCCTTCAAATGGTAAGCCAGAAATAAACTTCTCCCTCCAATCAATGGCTTACAGTCAGATCTTATTTTCCCACAATGAAAAGGTAACTGACGCAATTGCTAGATTAAGACATAACCGAGATGTCTTTTAATAATTTAATGGATAAATGAAACATATAAAGATGAAGGAATATCTCTCAGTACCTAAGGGAAATGAAATATTATACCATAACATAAGACAAAGTATAAATTCATATGTGTAAGCCAAAATAATCAATTCAAATAGGCTGCTTTTTCCCAATCACTGCTATGTAACATGCTAGTAAATGTGAAACTATGAAGCCAATAAAAGGCTAGCTATTGATATGGATTTGAGGACAAGAGGAATGGACAAATCAGAATATTAATATTTATCTGTATTATATTATTAAGTGTAATTATTATATGTACACATAACCTATAGAAGATATACATCATGAGTGAAAGGTAACTATAGACTGGGTGAAGTGTGCCTGTGTGAGTTTGTAAAATAGTAGATTTCTGTTGATCAATGTTCGGAACAGAAGTGTGTATGTGTGATTATGTGTACATGTAAATTTATGTTTGGAAGCCGGGCGTGGTGGCACATGCCTTTAATCCCAGCACTATGGAGGCAGAGGTAGGAGGATCGCCGTGAGTTCAAGGCCACCCTGAGACTACATAGTGAATTCCAGGTCAGCCTGAGCCAGAGTGAGACCCTACCTCGAAAAACCAAAAAAAAAAAAAAATATATGTTTGGGATTAGGAAGCATATTGGAAGTGCTGTACTTATGTAAGTTCATATTGTCTTTCTATTTGCTTGGGAGATTAGTTCTCATGTAACCCAAGATGGTCTCAAAATCGCTACATAGATGATAGTGGTTTTCTATTGCTGAATTTTCTGCTTTTACCTGTCAAATGCTGGGAGTTCAGACATTCAGTATCATGTCTACTGTTGCAGTCAGGTTCGCATTGCTGGTAGAAATCACCGCAAAAGAGCCACTTTGGGACAGAGGTTTATTTTGGCTTACAGGCTCAAGGGGAAGCTCCACAATGACAGGGAAAACAATGGCATAAGCAGAGGGTGGACATCACCCCCTGACCCACATCAGATGGACAATAGCAACAGGATAGTGTGCCAAACACTGGCATAGGAAACTGGCTACAACTCCCATAAGCCCTCCCACAACAATACATTGCCTCCAGCAGGCATTAATTCCCAAATTTCCATCAGCTGGGAACACATAAGTTTATGGGGGAACACCAGAATCAAACTACCCCACCTACCTACCTCATACTTTCTATCACACAAAACTTCTCAAATAAACAGGACAAGTCCAATTGCTAGGCAAACAAAGAAAAGTTCATGTATGCTCTTTAACATGTGGAAACTACACACACTTTAAGTGATAGCAGAAGAATGATTAGTAATGAAAAGGAATGGTACATGGGGTGGATGGGGTATAATCAACAGATGCTTTATGCACGTATGAAAAATAATCACCTTCAACTCATTAACATGTGTAATTTATACATGTCAATTAAAAGAATAAATAATAATCTTCTAAACAGGATTTTACAAATTATCTTCACTATAATTAAAATATATTTGTAAAACATGCAATAATTATTTGTTGATCAAAGTATTGTTTGTCAAGATTTTAGGTTTGTGAACATTCAAAATGGTTTGAGTTAAGCTTCTTGAATCATTTACATAGAACTAAATAGACTTCTATGCTGTAGTTAATATTCTACATGTATTTTTATTCCTTATTTTAGTACTGAATATTATTTTAATAAAATCTGAGTGCCGGGTGTGGTGGTGCACACCATTAATCCCAACCCTCGGGAGGCAGAGCTAAGAGGATTGCCGTGAGTTCAAGGCCACCCTGAGACTCCATAGTGAATTCCAGGTCATTGCATGGTGAAATGTGTGGATCAAGTTTCAGTTTCCTGCATGTGGTTATCCAGTTTGTCTAGCACCATTTGTTGAAAATGCTGTCTTTTTTCAAGCCTGTATTGTTCGGGCCTTCGTCAAAAATCAAGTAGCTATAGTTGCTTGACCCAAATCCGGGTCCTCAAGTCTATTCAATTGGCCTATACTCCTGCTTTTTTTTTTTTTAATTTTTATTAGCATTTTCCATGATTATAAAAAAAAAATCCCATGGTAATCTCCCCCATTTCCCCTTTGAAATTCCATTCTCCATCATATTACGTCCGCTTCTCAATCATTGTACCTATATACAATATCAACCTATTAAGTACCCTCTACTCCTATTTTTAGGCCAGTACCATGCTGTTTTTATTACTATGGCTTTGTAATATAGCTTTAGATCAAGCATGGTGATGCCACCAGAGGTACTTTTTTTGCTGAGGATATGTTTGGATATGTGAGGCCTTCCGCATTTTCATTTTTTATTTTTAATTTAATTTATTAGTTTTTTTTCAGCAAATACAGGCAGTTTGGTACCATTGTTTAGGCTCATCTATGATCTACCACCTCCCATTGGACCCTCCTTGTTGATGTAAAAGGGTCGTGCATTGTGGAGTTAGCCCACAGTTATTGGTACAATAAATGTCTCTGTATATCATGACCCAACATGTGGCTCTAACATTCTTTCTGCCCCCTCTTCCGCAAAATTTCCCTGAGCCATGTTGGGTTCATTTTTGCTCTGCTTAAGTGCTGAGGTGTTGGGGGCCTCTGAGGCTCTGGCTCTCTGATTTGGTAGGAGTTGATTTTTCTCTGTGTTGGTCTCCTTCCCCTTTGTGCTGGTATCCGGTTCACAGGAAAACATCACCCTTGCTTGTTTCGCCAATTGCCCTTAGTTTCAGTCAGGCCCCTTTTGAGGTATGTTGGGGCAGCTCTCTCCTTAGGATCTGCATCTATCTGAAAAAGAGAAGCAGATTCTCCAATGGAGAGTAAGTTAACACCCAGAAAATTGAGATAACACTTTTTTGACAGACAGTTTGATAGGTGTAGACCCTCTTGTACCCCATAATTGATGGTAGCTTGATATTGGAGAGTGGGCTTGTGTTTGGGTATGGTTCTGACTTGTTTCCCAGTTCCAGCTATGGGTCTCGTACCACTGAGGGGATCAGTTAGCCAAATTAAGAGCAGTTGGTTCCCCACCATGGCTGTGTGCTACTATTGTACTTGTGTGGGCATCACATCAGGTTATTTATTGCTAATTAGGTTAGACCATGAGTTGCTTGGACAGATATTGGTCACTTTCCCCAGTCGCCCATGTAGTACCTTCTGGCACTAGACATGCTGACTGTCTGGGGACTGACTCTCTCCTGGCTTCCAGCCATGCCATTCCATTTTACGTGTCAGCTGCATATGGAGTCTTCAGCAATAGGGTCTTACCACCTACCTTTGGTGTGTCATCTAGTACTCTGACAGAAGCCTGTCATTGTTTTGGGAAACCTTATAGGTTTCTCTGATCAAAAGCTCATTGTGGATGGTAGCCCCAAGCTGGAAGTGGGGGTCACAGGTCAGTGCCCACTAAGAAATTGAGGAAAAACATAACTAATATGCCAGAGTTAGAGAGGAGAGAGATAGACGGGAGAGGGGGAGAAGGAGGGAGGAAAGATGTAGTAGATTTAGGTTAGTCTTGATCCTACCCTCTCCAGTGCCTTGTGGTTCAGGTGTTTCCTGTAAGGGTCTAGTGAAGGTTCAGCCATTTGGTCTGTCTTTTAGGAAGTAGAATTTTATGGTATCATTGCCATTTGGGTCCAGATTACTGTTTTCCACCCTTCGATGCCCTCCCCGCCCTCCTCATCCATCCTATTGTCTAGTCCATAAAGTGTTTTCTGGGTATGTAAGGTATCTTGGGTAGATAGGTGTTGTAGTTGAGTGAGACTATGTGTCAATTTTTTTTGATTGGGTAAGCAGCCTGGGTTTTTGCTTTCTCTTGCCAATGCTGCCTATCTATTGCCTGACAGGGGCTCCAAAGTTGTCTGAATTCTCACCCAGAAATGCACCAAAGCTGCCTGCCTTCGAGTTTGAAAGGGGGCAGAGGTAGCAAGCCCTGACACTGCCCAAACTCTGGCTGTGAGCACTGGGACCTGCAAACAGTCTGCGTTCTTCCGCCTCAGGGGAGTGAGGGATGGGTGGCAATGTACAGGTAGGGAATGGCACCTGAGCTGGCACTAGTGACTCAGTGTGGTCTTGTGTGGCCCTTGCTGTGGGACTTGTCCTGTTTCAAGTGCAATTGTAGTGCAGAGGCAGCTGATGCAGGCACGGGATCAGGACATAGCAAAGGCTGGCCGGCTGGCAAGCGATCAGAGCACAGCAGCAGGGGTTCTGGCAGCTGCCTAATCACGGCAGAGGTGGCCCCCACAGGCTTGCGAACCAAGCACAGTGTGGCTGGCCAACATGCACAATCAGAGCACAAAGGCGGAGCTGTCAGCGCAGCGGGCTGGTATGGCGGGTTCGCGATCGGAGCACAGCCGTGTGGTGCAAGGCGCGGCAGCTGTATGTGTGGGGGTAGACTACCCACCCGAGGGGGGATGTGTGCTTCCCTGTTTTTCCCCACTCTGTGCCCTCCCACTGGCAAGAAGACCCTGATAACCCTTAATTTCTTGCCTTTCTTTCCCAGGTATCTGCAGCGCAGCTAGGCAGTCGCCATTTTGGCCGGACTCTCCCTTCTGCCTTTTCATATGAAATTTGAGATCATTTTTTCTATCTCTGTGAAGAACACTGTAGGGATTTTAATTGGAATTGCATTAAGTCTATATATTGCCTTTCGTAGTATTGCCATCTTCACAATGTTAATTCTGCCTATCCAGGAGCATGGGAGGTCTTTCCATTTTCTCAAGTCCTCCTCAATTTCTTTTTTGAGTGTTTTTATGTTTTTGTTGTATAGTTTTTCACTTGCTTGGTTAACGCTATTCCGAGGTATTTTATTTTATTTTTCTCTTGCTATTGAAAATGGTACCATGTCCCTTATTTCTTTCTCTGTATCTTTGTCATTTGCATATAGAAATGCTACTGATTTTTGTGCATTGATTTTGTATTCTGCTACTTTGCTATAGGAGTTAATCACCTTCAGGAGTTTTGGGATGGAGTCTCTTGGGTCTCTTACATATACAATCATGTCACCAGCGAATATAGCTAACTTAACTTCTTCCTTTCCAATTTGTATCCCTTTTATTTCCCTCTCCTGTCTTATTGCTTGGGCTAGGATTTCCAGAACTATATTGAAAAGCAGAGGTAAGAGAGGACATCCCTGTCTTGTTCCTGATCTCAATGGGAACTCCTCCAGTCTCTCTCCTTTAAGTATTATTTGGGCCTTCAGAGCTTTGTATATTGCCTTTATGTTAAGATATGAACCAAACATGCCAATTCTCTTCAATGTTTTGATCATGATGTGATGTTATATCTTGTCAGCAGCCTTTTCTGCATCTATCGAAATGATCATGTGGTTTTTATGTTTAATCTTGTTTATGTGGTGTATTACATTGACAGATTTCCATATGTTGAAACACCCTTGTGTTCCTGGGATGAATCCCAGCCTGGGCTAGAGTGAGACCCTACCTCAAAAAACCAAAATGAAAAAGAAAAAAAAATCTGAGACAAGAGTTAAAATCTTTCCATCTAAAGCATTTAACTTGGGGAGAGGAGTGACTGCCCTAATAATGTTGTATGAAAGGAAATTCACCTGCTATTTTCAGGAATATCTTCTTAATGAGGAAGAAAGCAGGACATGTGGTATGTTCACCACTCCATGGGGAACAGCACTGCTGTTGGAGAAGGCCTATGTCCATGCAATATGTCTTCTCTATCTCCGTCACTGAGAAGAATTATTTCCAGGAATCCTTCTGTCCCCAGTACAAATGGGCCAAATACTGCTTTAATTACTACAAACCAATAATTTTCCTAACTGTGGATTACTTTACCAAAAACCTCGTAACTTTATATATCAATGACCATATTACTCTTTTGGTTTATCATTATTGCCTCTGTGCTGTTTGAATTTCTAAAACCTAACCCTAGTCCTTTTATTTAGGAAAAAATATTGTTCCTAGATTATCCCCCTCCTTATTTTTACTTGCTATGTAATGCTGTTCAGACTGTGAATAATGTTTTGGTAATTAGTTTTAAATGTAAGTATTTTGATCTAATTAAATACATGGAACATATCCTGATAACCATCATTGTTGAAAACTATTACTCTTAGATGGGAATTACTTAAAATTTAGCCATTATACATTTTAATTCATAATAGAATGAATGCTTTTAGTAACTGTTTTAATTCATAAGAAAAGTAATTGTTAATCCCAGCACTCAGGAGGCAGATGTAGACAGATTGTCGTGCAATCAAGGCCACCCTGAGACTCCATAGTGAATTCCAGGTCATCCTGGGCTTGAGTGAGACCCTACTTCAATAAAAAATAAAAAGTGATTATTTGTAGCAAATAGCATTTTAAGGAAAATGCTTATATAAGGTGGAGATTAAAATGTACAACATAAGATGAGTGATTTGGACAACTCTGAGGGAATGGGGTAAAAGAATTGAGGTGTAATTGGATTTAATAAGAAAATTCTATAAGCAGATCCTAACTGGATCTGCCTTAGTTCATGGACTTAACTGAAAATTGCATTATAAACTTTAAATGATATGGTTAAATGAGACATAAAAGTTTAAACTTTTGTAATAAAACTCATATTTATTGCATATTAACTTATTTGATCATTCAAAAATTAATTTTTATCATAGTCAATAAAAAGTACTTATTTGCAACAAATGTATGGTGGTAACATTGATAGATGACCTTCATATAGCTGAACTGAAAAGAGACAAACATAATGCTATCGAAGAGCTGTGTTTCATTCTGGGGTATATGCATTGATCTTCTGTACTTTAATTTATTTGAACATTTATTTAATCCCTGGATCATACATGTGTGTTATTGTATAATGATTACTGTTTTATAAAGTAATAAAACTACGTTATACTACTTATTCACTAGATTATAATGATATGAAATTCTAGCACATACAGGGATTTGTTGAAGAAGGATGCAAATACTAATTTAAAAAATAGTTTTCTTTTAAACATAGACTGTATATGCAATTTTGTTTGATCATGCTAATGAAAATATGTGTCTCCATATGAACACTTATCAGTTTTGTTTATTCATTTTGTTACCTATCATAATATATAATCCAGGGTATTGTATATCTAAATTCACTTGTATGGAGCTAAAAGCATAAAATGATAACATTTCATTCATAAAGAGTAATTGTGTAAATCAATTTTACAAATATCAATATCATTTTAATTCATAATATTCAGAAAATGAATAAAGCATTTTAATTTTGTAAAAGAAACATTCAGGGCATCAAAAATATTAAATATGTCTGGAGGAATAGTTTATCAGTAAAGTTGCTTGCCCCAAAGCCAAGGGACTCAGGTTTGATTTTCCAGGACCCATGTTAGCCAGGTGCACAAGGTGGCACACGAGTCTGCAGTTCCTTTACAGTGGCAAGAAGACCTGGCACATCTATTCTCTCTCTCCATCTGCCTGTCTTTCTATCCTCTTTCTCTCTCTCCCTCTCAAATCAACAAATAGAAATTTAAAAAAAACTTAAAAAATATTAAAAATTACCATTAAAAGAATGTACAATGACTCTAATTTATCAAAAAAAATAAAAGTCTTACATTTACATATAATCATGAAAATGGCATACACTTTCATATTTATTAATTGCTTAAGATCCTATTTCATTATATAGTAAAAATATGCTATTAAAACAATATCCACTTAATATTCTTAGCATTTTATAAACATTTTATCTTTTGTGATAGATCTAAAATATATTCAAAATACTTTATAGAATTGAGAAATATTCACAAATAAGTAAAACTTTTGAAGAATACTTTAGATTATGTCAAAATAATTTTGGTTATTCAACCACAAATTTCTACCATTTATGTTTTGATATGTGAATAAGCATATGTTTCATGTTATATTCTCTTTATATCATTTTCAGTCACATATAAATATGTATAGACTTCAAAAAATATTAATTAGTGTGGTGGTTTGATTCAGGTGTCCCCCATAAACTTAGGTGTTCTGAATGCTAGGTTCCCAGATGATGGAGATTTGGGAATTAATGCCTCCTGGAGGGAGTGTATTGTTAGGGGCTGGGTTATGGGTCTTAAAGCCAGTTTCCCCTTGCCAGTGTTTGGCACACCCTCTTGTTGCTGTAGTCCATCTTATGTTGGCCAGAGGGTGATGTCCACCTTCTGCTCATGCCATCGTTTTCCCCTGCCATCATGAAGCTTCCCCTCAAGCCTGTAAGCCAAAATAAATCTCTTTTTCCCAGAAGCTACTCCTGTTGGGTGATTTCTACCAGCAAGGTGAACCTGACTGCAACAATTAGTTTTCTACTCAGCGAATACAGTCATACAGTGACCTACCCCTTCCCCTTGGTCTCTCATTGTTGAGGTATATGGGTCATGCATTCTGGAGACAGCCCACAGTTAAGAGTAGGATAGATGTCTCTGCACATCATGACCCATCATGTGATTTTGACATTCTTTCCGCCCCCTCTCCCGCAAAATTTCCCTGAGCCATGTGGGGTACATTTTTGGTCTGCTTCAATGATGAGGTGTTAGGAGCCTCTGGGTCTTTGGATGGCTGATTTGGTAGGAGTGTTTTTTTTTTTTTTTTTTCCTCTGTGTGTTGATCTCCTTCACACTTGAGCTGGCTTGTTTCGCCAATTGTTCTTAGTTTCAGCCAGGGCCCTTTTGAGGTATGATGGGGTGGCTCTCTCCTTAGGATCTACATCTATCTGAAAAAGAGAAGCAGATCCTCCAATGGAGGGTAAGTTAGTACCAGACAAATGAGATAACCGTTACATATTTTATAGAGAATTTAATAGGTGTAGGCCCTCTTGTATCCCACAGTTGATGAGAGATTGATAATGCAGAGCGGGCTTGTGTTTCTATATGGTTCTGACTTGTTTCCCAGCTCAAGCTATGGGTCCCTTACCGCTGAGGGGATCAGTTAGCTGAATCAAGAGTAGTTGGTTTCCCACCTTGGCTGTGTGCCACTATTGCACTTGTGTGGGAATCATGACAGGTTATTTGCTGCTAAGTGGGTTAGACCATGAGTTGGTTGGACAGATATTTTTCATTTTCCCCTAGTAGCCCATGTATCACCTTCTGGCACTAGACACACTGACTGTCTGGGGACTGACTCTCTTCCAGCTTCCAGCCATGCCATTCCATTTTACGTGTCAACCAAATAAGGTGACTTCAGCAGTAGGGTCTTACCACTAACTTTTGGTGGGTCATCAAGTACTCTGACAGAAATCTGTCTTTCTTTTAGGAAATCTTGAAAGTCTCTCTGATCAAAAGCTCATTGTGGATGATAACACCATGCTGGTACTGGGAGTTACAGGTCAGTGCCCACTAAGAAAAGAAAGAAAAAGATAACTAACATAAAAGAGTTAGAGAGAAGACGGGGGGGGAGGAGGAAGGGAGAGAAGCTGTAGAAGATTGAGGTACATCTTTATCATACCCTCTCCAGTGTCCTGTGGCTCATGTGTTCATTCTAAGGGCCTGGTTAATGGTTCAGCCATTTGGTCTGCCTTTTAGGAAGTAGAATTTTATAGTACCATTGCTGTTTGGGTCTACATCTGTATCTTCCACCACCTCCCTGTCCTCCCCTCCCTCCATCCCATCCTATTGTCTAGACAATGAGATGATTGCTGGGTATGTAAGACATGTTGGGTAGATTCAGGTAATGTGCTGTAGATGAGTAAGACAATGTGGCATTTTTTTTTTTTCTGTGATTGTGTAAGTTCACTGAGAACGATCTGTTCCAGGTTCATCCATTTTTCCTCAAATTTAATTGTGTCATGTTTTTCTTACTGCTGTATAGAATTCCATTGTGTAGATATACCACATCTTGGTTATCCTTTCTTCTAGTGATGGACATCTGGGTTGATTCCAGCTCTTAGCTATTACAAATTGAGCTGCTACAAACATGGTTGAGCAAATCTCTCTGGCCTGTGGTTTGAACGTTTTAGGGTAGATGCCCAGTAAAGGAAAAAATGAATCTGATGGTATCTCTATAGTCAGCTTTTTCACGAGTCTCTGTATTGCTTTCCAAAGTGGATGTAACATCTTACATTCCCATGAACAATGGATGAGTGTTCCTAGTTTGCCACATCCTAGCCAGCATTTATTTTCATTTTATTTCTTGATGTTTGCTATCCTTATTGGGGTAAGGTCGAATCTCATAGTTGTTTTAGTTTGCATTTCCCTGATGATTAGGGATGATGCACATTTTCTTAAGTGTGTGTTTGCCATTTGGATTTCTTCCTCTGTGAACTTCCTGTTAAACTCTTTGCCTCATTTTGTGAGTGGAGTGTTTGACATTTTACTGTTTAGATTTTTGAGTTATGTCAGTTGGATATCCTGCAAATATTTTCTCCTATTCTGTGGGTAACCTATTGGCTTTGCTTATTGTATGTTTCTCTGTGAAGAAATTCCTCAGGTTCATGTGATCCCATTGGTTGAGTGACTATTTAAGATTGTGAGCTACTGGGGTTTTATTCAGGAAGTCTTTTTCCATTGCTATATCATGGAAAGTAAATCCTATATTTTCTTCCAGTACTAGTCGAGTTTTTCATCTTATTTTGAGGTCTTTGATCCATTTGGACTTGAGTGTAGTACATGGCAAAATGTGTGGATCAAGTTTCAATTTCCTGCATATGCTTATCCAGTTTGTCCAGCACCATTTGTTGAAGATGCTGTCCTTTATCGAGCCTATACTGTTTGGGCCTTTGTCAAACATCAAGTAGCTATAGTTGCTTAACACAAAGTCTGGGTCCTCAAATCTATTCCATTGGTCTATACTCTTGTTTTTATGTCAATACCATGCTTTTTTTTACTACTATTGCTTTGTAATATAGTATTAGATCAGGTATGGTGATGCCACCAGAGCTCTTTCTTTTGCTGAGGATATGTTTGGATACGCAAGGCCTTGTGCCTTTCCATATGAAATTTGAGATTATTTTTTCTATGCCTGTGAAGAACACTGTAGGGATTTTAATTGGAATTGCATTAAATCTATATATTGCCTTTGGTAGTATTGCCATTTTCACAATGTTAATTCTGCCTATCCAGGAGCATGGGAGGTCTTTCCATTTTCTCAAGTCCTCCTCAATTTCTTTTTTGAGTGTTTTTATATTTTTATGCTCTATAGATCCTTCACTTCCTTGGTTAACGTTATTTCAAGGTAGTTTGTTTTTTTGTTGCTATCAGAAGTGGTACCATGTCCCTTATTTCTTTCTCCATATTTTTTTCATTTGCATATAGAAAGGCTACTAATTTTTTTGCATTGATTTTGTAGCCTGCTACTTTGCTATAGGTGTTAATCACCTTCAGGAGTTTTGGGATAGAGTCTCTTGGGACTCTTACCTATACAATCATGTCATCAGTGAATAGAACTAACTTAACTTCTTCCTTTCCAAATTGTATCCTTTTTATTTGCTTCTTCTGTCTTATTGCTTGAGCTAGGACTTCCAGTACTATATCGAAAAGCAGAGGTAAGAGTGTACAACCCTGTCTTGTTCCTGGTCTTAATGGGAATTCCTCCCGTCTCTCTCCATTAGGTATTATGTGGGCCTTAGGAGCTTTGTAAATTTCCTTTATTATATTAAGATATGAACCATCTATGCCAATTCTCTCCAATGTTTTGATCATGAAGTGAGGTTGTATCTTGTCAAAGGCCTTTTCTGCATCTATTGAAATGATCATGTGTTTTTTATGTTTAACCTTGTTTATCTGGTGTATTACATTGACAGATTTCCGTATTTTGAACCACCCCAGTGTTCCTGAGATGAGTCCCACTTGGTCAAGGTGGATAATGCTTTTGATATGTTTTTGGATTCGGTTTATGAGGATCTTTGCATCTAAGTTCATCAGGGAAATAGGCTGGTAGTTTTCTTTTCTTGTTGCATCTCTGCATGGTTTTGGCATTAGGGTGGTACTAGCTTCATAAAAGGAGGTGGGTAATTTTCCCTGTTCTCCAATTGTGTGGCACAGTTTGAGAAAGATTGGTTTGTGATCTTCCATGAAGGTTTCATAGAATTCAGCTGAGAAGCCATCTGCTCCTGGACTCTTCTTTTGGGGTATGTTTTTTATTATTTTTTTCAATCTCCATGAGTGTCATAGGTTCATTGTGGAGATTTATCTGCTCTGAGTTTAGCTTTGAATGATAGTATGCATCCAGGAATTTATCCATCTCCTCCACAGTATCCAGTTTTGTGGAGTAGAGATTTTTAAAGTAAGTCCTGATGACTCTCCCAATTTTACTTATCTCTCTTGTGATCTGTCCTTTTTAATTTTGAATTTTGTTAATTTGAAACATCTTTTTTTTGCTTGATCAAATTGGCCAGGGGTTTGTCAATCTTGTTTATTTTTTCAAAGAACTATCTCTTTGTTTTGTCAATTGTCTTAATTGTTTTCTTAGTTTCCCATTCATTAATTTCTTCTCTGATTTTAATTATTTCTTTCCTTGGGAACACTGTGACCCAGAAGCAGTGTGTGCTCCCACACAACAGGACAATGGTGGATGGTGGCATGGCAGACAGGGAGTGGATGGTACCTAAGCTGGTGCAAGTGACAGACACAGTCTGAGTTCGCATGGCAGTTGGGATGGGCCTCATGCCTGAATGTGCATTGGCAGGAGAAGTAAGTGAGCCAGTGGCAGAGCAGGCTAAGATTCCACATGCAGGGATTGGTTGGCGCTGAGGTCAGCGTGGAGACACTCCTTTTGATGCGCAAATTGATCAAAAGAGCCTGGGCTCCAATGAGCCAGCAGGGTAACCTGGCCAAGGTCACCTGTGGGCAGAAGTAGCAGGTCAATCTCCACTGTGCAGTGATGCAAGTAAAAATATGTTGGCCTGAGACCCTTTTCCTACAGTAAGTGCAGGAGTTTCCTGAAGGTGGGATTGGGAAGGGAGGCTGCTTGGGGGAAGGGGTGGGTGATTTCCCTGTTTTACCCTCTCTGTGCCCATCCACTGGCACTCTATTGGAAATTGCTGTTCCCTAAAAGACCCAGTGAACCCTTAATGTCTTGCCTTTCTTTCCCCTGGATCTGCGCAGCTAGATAGTCGCCATCTTGGCCAGAAGTCAGGTATGTACAGAATTTGGATGTTTGTGAATCCAGTTGAATTTTTGTTCATAAGCCTAATATTGTTCATGTTTTAATTAACTGAAATAAAATTAAGAAGGATTAAATCTCAGTTCTCCACTTGCATTTGATGTTAAAATATAAACTTTTTAATTTTTATTTTGTATTTTAATTGTGAAGTGACCATAATTAATGTATTATATATGCACATTTATGAGGTTCACTGTGATAATTCTTGACTTACATACATTGTTCACACCATCCATTTTTTCTTCTCTTTCTGCCCTAAATACCCACCCCTGGGTGCCAACACCATTTGTTAAAGAGACAGTCCTATCTCCAATATCTTTTTCTGGTAGTTTTGCTGAGCATTAGCTCTCTGGAGATGCATGGATTCTCCTATGGATTCCTTGTTGTTTTCAATATTTTATTTATTTATTTATTTATTTATTTACTTATTTTGAGGTAGAGAGAGAGGATTGAGAGAGAAGATAAAGAGAGAGAGAGAGGGAGAGAGAGAGAGAGAGAGAGAGAGAGAGAGAGAGAGAGAGAGAGAGAGAGAGGGAGGGAGAGAACAGATGTGCCAGGGCCTATAGCCACTGCAAATGAACTTCAGAGGCATGTGCCACCTTGTGCACCTGGCTAATGTAGGTACTGTGGAATTGAACCTCGGTCCTTGGGCTTCACAGGCAAGCACCTTAACAGCTAAGCCATATCTCCAGCCTTCTTTATTTTTTTCTATTATTCTATACATACATATTTTATCAATATGTCATTTTTAATATTGCTCTGAAATAGGGTGTTATTACGTTTCTAGATGTACTTTTGGCTCAAGTTTCCTTTGGTAATTCTGGGTCTATTTTGATTCCACATGAATGGTAGGGTTGTGCATTCTACTTGCTAAGAATGATGATAGCACTGAATGATAGTCACATTGAACCTACAGTAGCACAGCAATCTTAAATAGAATGAGTTTTCAAGTCCATGAATATTGGAAACCTTTCTACTTTCACTTTTTCTAACTTTTTAAAATATATTTTTTAAAGTTTTTTTTTTTTTGCTTATTTTTATTTATTTATTTGAGAGTGACAGAGAGAGAGAAAGAAAGAGGCAGATAGAAAGAGTGAGAGAATGGTGTGCCAAGGCTTCCAGCCACTGCAAACGAACTCAAGATGTGTGTGCCCCCTTGTACATCTGGCTAATGTAGGTCCTGGGGAATCAAGCCTCGAACCGGGGTTTCTTGGCTTCACATCCAAGCGCTTAACTGCTAAGCCATCTCTATTTATTTATTTGAAAGACAATGACAGATGGATAGATGGAGAGTGGGGGAGGGGAGGCATACCAGGACCTCCAGCCCCTGCAGATGAACTCCAGATGCATGCAACACTTTGTGCATTTTGCTTACTTGGGTCCTAGGGAATAGAACTAGGGTCCTTTGGCCTTTCAAGCAAGCTCCTTAGCTACCAAGCCATCTCTCCAGCCCTCTTTCTACTGTTTAGTGCCATTTTCAAATTCTTCTTTTTAAGGTCTTCTAATGTTCTCTTCCTGAACTAAGTTTCTTCATATGTATTTCTATTTTATTTTATATGCCTATTCTGAACAGGATTACTTTCATGATTTATCTCTTACAAATTTTTATCATTGCTTAGAAAATCTACTGACTTTTATAAGTTCTTTTATATCCTGTTTACTTTATAGATTAATTAATTCTAGTACTGTTTGGGGGTGTTTGATGTCTGCAGGGTTTTCTATAAATAGAATCATACCAGAAAATAGGTATAACATTTATCTTCCTCCATTATTATTTTATTCTTTTTATCATCTAATTACTCCAGATGAAATTTCCAGTTCTATCTTGAATAATCATAATAAGAGAAGACAGCTTTGTCTTATTTCTAAACTTCGGTAAAATGCCTTCAAGATGTTCATTCAGTAGGTGCTAGCTGCAGGCTTGGCACATATAGCTTTTATTATATTAAGCCATCATCCCTCTACTCATAATATGTTCAGTGGTTTTTAATTATAAAGGGACATTGAATTTTCATCAACTTTTTACATAGATTAATATGTAATTTTATGCCTGGTTTTGTCTATTTTCTGTATTATGTCTACTTATTTGCATATGTTAGAATGCTCATGTATACCTGAAATGAATCCAAACTGATTGTGGTCTATGCCCTATTTGTTAGGCTCTTTAGTTCAATTTTCAAATACTTTTGATAAGCATTTTGGCATGTATATTAATTAAAAATATTAGTAGACATCTTTCTCTATCACATCTTTGACAGGTGTTAGAGGCAGGTTAATACTGTCTTAATGAAATGCTTTTGAAAAGGCTTATTTTCTCTAAAATCTATCAGGAATAATCCTTCATGCACTATTTACCTGGCATGCAACATTCAATTCTTGAGCAGAGATATTTCCAGTGATAACACAGTTTGCCTTCTATTAGAACTCCATCTGTAAAAATTTCTGTTTATAACGTGTCATGTCTGCCCAGATGTTAACCCCTCCTCCCAATCTGCTGTCCATCCTTATGCAGAAAATGTAAAGCTTTGCTTTAGTTTGAGTTTGTTCTTTCTTTAAAAAAAAATGTTCAGTTTTATTTATTTATTTGAGAGTGACAGAGAGAGAAAGAAGCAGATAGAGAGAGAGAGGGGGAGAGAATGGGTGCGCCAGGGCCTCCAGCCCCAGCAAATGAACTCCAGATGCATGTGCCCCCTTGTGCATCTGGCTAACATGGGTTCTGGGGAATTGAGCCTCGAACCAGGGTCCTAAGGATCACAGGCAAGCGCTTAACCGCTAAGCCGTCTCTCTAGCCCTGAGTTTGTTCTTTGCTTAAAATAAATTTGTTTTGTGTCAAAGTCATTTCCCTTAATTGTGTGTGATTTCTGAGATTGAAAACACTTGATTTGATTACAAACTATTTATTACCATATTTTTATTATAAAATATAGTATATAACATGGTGTTAATACATGAAAATCTTTTGAATTTTTTTTTTTTAAACTTGCACTCAGTTTTCACATTGAGGTATTTCTAAGGAAAGAATCAAGAATATGGGCAATAATTAGAGACATGAGCATGATTTGGAAGGAATTCTTATGACACGGAAGTTTTCCATTGATATGAGTGTATTTTCCCTTTTGATTCTCTTATTGCTTAACCAGTTGTTTTTGATCATTTTATGTTTTCATCAAGTGCTATCTCATGTTCAATATTCTCATGACCCCTAAAAAATTTTCATAGGCTGTTTAAACTTTATCTTTTATTTTACATTCCACTTTTTATATTCAGATAATACTTTCATGTTAACATGGAAGACATCTTAATTTTCATTTTCAGAATGATAGTGAAATAATATCTTCTTGTATATGTCATTAAATGAGGATTAAATTGTTGGGACAGATGCTTCTACCGGCATTATCACTAAAAACCATGATTTTTTTTTTTTTTTTGCTATTTTAAAAACATTTTATTGAAAATTTCCATGATCATAATCCCTGCTTAGTATTTCCCATTTCCCCTTCCCATATCCCTACTCTGTTGAATCCCTTCTTTCTAATTAGTCTCTCTTCTATTTTGACATCACAGTTATTATTATTTTTTCTTCCTATTAGTCTGGTCTTGTGTATGCAGGGTCAGGCACTGTGAAATCATGAAAATCAAAGCTAATTTGCATATGGAAGACTATAATTTAATTCACACATTTCCAAAAATTCCAAGAGTGATTTTTAAAGAACCTGTATTGAATATGCCATTGTACCTGGAAATATACATCTCTACTGTATTAAAATTTCTAGAAATCCGGCCTGCAAATCCAGATGCACAGAGTGGCACATATGTCTGGAGTTCCTTTGAAGTGACGCAAGGCCTTGGAGGACTCATGTTCATGGTTCATTCTCACTGTCTTCCAAAAAGATAAATTAAATAATTTGTAATAGACAGGCATGGTGGTGCATGCCTTCAATCCCAGCATTTGGCAGGCAGAGTTAGGAGGATCACTATGAGTCCAAGGCCAGTCTGCAACTACATAATGAATTCCAGGTCAGCCTGAGTTAGAGCAAGACCCTACCTTGAAACACTAAAACAAAAACAATTTTCTAGTAATCAATCATATTATTCCATCTATATAACGTGTCTTACTTTTCTTTCTCTGAGAAATACTAGTTGATTGAAATATTTTGGATATAAGTGACCCTCACAGGCTACTGATTTGGAGGCTTGTTCCATAGCTGGTGGCATTGTGTATGACATTTGAACAGATCCACTGAGCATTCATAATGGAAAGAGTTATAAGGAGTTGGGGTATAATTAGAAGAAATAAGTCACCAGGGCTATGCTTGTAAGGGATATATTTTTGTCTCTGCTCCCTTCCACTCTACATATATTTCTGCTTCCTGATAATCATTAAATGAGTTACTGTGTTTTATTATAACAACATTTTATGTCCAATATTAATTCACACAATTTTTGAAGTTTTTTTTTTTTTAGTATCCAGCCTAAATTTACCTTCCCTTCTATGACTTCATCACATCTACTAAGAACTTACTCATTTCATCATAATATAGGATTTTCTTCCCCCAATATAAGCAGTGACATCCTGAGTTTCTAGTCTTGTTTTAGAATAACACATTCAACTTCAGTCCTGTAACACTGGGAACATTTATCTCTTTCAAGAAAACATTACCTTAAGGCTTCATGTTAATTTTCCTTTATGTCACAATAGAACAATGCCCTCTAGTAAGCAAAGTTTGGTATGCTTAATTAGATCTGGTATTTTTATTTGAAAATTAATGTATTTTTAATTTATTCCAACAGTAAAAAAAGTAAAAGGGAATAAACTGGGTTTATCAAAGATTTTTCTATATTATAGAAATCCTTAAAATTTTAAAGGTGGCTTTCAGTATGTTATTAGAAGGAAGTTCAGAGCCAAAAGTACAAGTAACAAGACATGGTATAAAGACTGCTTAATGATGTCTATCCTAAGTACAACAGGGAAGAAATGTAGAAAATGAAAATGGTCTAAATATTGTTCTATATTTTTAATGATATTTATGAATATTATGATATATTTTAAAAGAAGTTCAAACATTAAAAACCCTGGAGATGACTGTTTGAATTTGGAATGTCTAGATGATAATTTGTTAAAATTATCAAGACCTATTTTTGGGTGAGACTTTTCTCATTAGTTTTTAATCCTCCGGATGGCTGCAACATGGACTTGCTCCAGGATGGCCAGCTCCGTTGTGCTCTGTTGCATCTAAACACCCAGAGTGATTATGTAAAGTTATCTGTAGAACCTCCGGAAACAGAAAGCATCTGAGAAGACAAGCAGAGATTATGAAAGCAACTGTTATAATTGCTGCTTTGGGGGATGTTATTTTCACTTTACCTTTTTAATTTACTTTGTATGTGAAAATCAGATGAGTGAAGTATTTTCCACATTCTCTTCCAATGAGAACACTTTTATTGTTATTAGACTTCTACACTAAGTGATAATGCTTTTTTACTAAGAGGCAGGTTAATTTTACCATCTATTTTCAATTAGCCCTAATAGAGAGCATGTATAGCTGTAGAGTCTATTGTGCATGTCCTTATAGAAGTGAGTAAATGAAGTAAGAAGCTATTATTTTGATGTCCTTATAAATTATATTCCATAGTACTTTAGATTAACAAAATGGGTGATTAATTTTCTATGAACACATGAACTGTGGCAGCATTATAATTCTTACCAAATCCATACTCCTGGTGAAGTCTAATATTTATGAGAGATGCAATACAATGTAGATTATTTTTTTTTTAAATGCTGAGTTCTAGGAGCTGATATTTACATTATATGAGTAATGTATATAACCAAATTCAATATATTTTCATTGTGGACTTTTCTACAATAATGAAATTTTCTTAAAATATTTAGGTTCGTTGTTGGGAGATCATAGGTGCCAAATGTTAGGGGAAGATAGTGATCTAGACTGAAATTGGTAAAATGTAAACATATATCTTAAAATGTAAGTTCAGAAATGCTTCCTAAGACATAAAGAAAACACTAACCTTAATTTTAAAAGATTTTGAAGTATATAAAAAATAGGAAACTTTATGTTTCAAAATATAAATCCTTTACTTGCCAATTAATGATATTTTTTAAGTATGCCAATACATCTAAAGTATATGAACTAATAGTATTGAGAGAGGTGATTACAGTTAAGTAATAATTGCTGAATTGCAGGGATTTGTGTATATCTGATAAACTATTGGCTCATGTTGAAAAGTCTGATGACACTCTTAGATGATAATTTTAGCTCTGGTATTGTCCTTTCTCTACCAAATGCAAATCAAATAATCTTCATTTTCCCAACAATAGCTCATACCAGTTGATTACAAAAGGCAAACAGAGAATTAAGACATCTCACTGAATGAGATATTCTGGTGGTAAGAGAACTCACAAAAGCCTGGTCTACAGCATACATTATGGTGGAAATGCAGATTATGACAGCAATGTGCTATGACTACAGACATATTATAGTGGCCAAATCCAGATCCCTGACAACACTGCATGACAGTAGAAATATGAAGCCACAGGGAACTTCATATATCATTTGTGCAAATGTAAAATGGTAAAGGCACTTTGGAGGACAATTTTACAGTTTCTTACAAGATGAGAATTACATTAACATATCCAACTGTTGTGCAGTGACTAATCCCAGGTAATTAATCTACACGTTATCTGACAGTTATTTTTATGGTGAAAACATTTGCATCCATTGTTAGCATTTTCCAAAAATACAATATTATTTATTGTAATCAGCATGTTATATGATAGAATGCTTGTTATTGTGTCTCCTATCTAACAAAAATTCTGTAGCTTTTGACTAACATATCTCTAACAGCCATTCCACCAGACACCTCAGTCCAGTTAATTATTATTCTACACAAAATTTCCTCTTTTTTTCTTGTGTATATGTGTGTGGTGTTTTGTACATGCATCTGCCCATGGGGTGTACCTGTGGAAAAGGTGTATTCACTTGTGGTAGCCTGGGTGAAGGGCCAGGTTTCATATCCCACTCCATTGCTCTCTATCCCTTTCTTATCTGATTCAGAGTCTCTTATTGATCGTGGAACTTAATATTTTGTCTTGATTTTCAGGGATTCTCTGGTCTTTTCTCCCCTATGAGACATGTGCCACCATGTCCGCAGGTTTTTGTGCATCCTAACTATTGAACTCAAGCAGTGTCTCAGGCCTCCTCAGGCCCCCATGCTTGCACAGAAAGTGGTTGGAACCACTGAACCATCTCTGCCATCCTCTACTCTCTACTTGCATGAACACAAAATTTTACATTCCACAAATAAGTGAGAAAACATAGCATGCTATTTTTCTGGGCCTGCTTTATTTGACTTGATATAACTCCCTCTAACTTTATGTTGCCAAAAATGACAAGATTTTTTTTATGGTCAAATCATATCCCATTATATACATGAATAAATATTATGCACTTCATTGATGCATACTTGATAGATATTCAGGGTAACTCTTTGTTCTGCAAAACTGCCAGAAACATGGAAATTCACATATGACTTCAGCATGTTGATTTTACCTCTTTTGGATGTATCTTCAAATGTGCATACTCAATCATGAGAGGATGATGGCTTATAATACTTCTATTTCTTTTGGAAATTATATTAATTTCCAATTGGCTGTACTAATTTATATTCATACTAATGCTGAATAGATTTCTTGTTTTCCTTTTTGTTCCTTGATTTTTTTTCCCATCTGTCTAACAAGACCTCTAAGTTTATCTTCATGGCACATAGGATTTCCTTGTTATTTTTCTCACTTGTGCTGGTATCCTGACTTGCAGCTCATGGGCAGTGTGAAGCAGGTTTGTTGGATGCCTGCATGAAGACCCAATGGAGCTGTGAGGATGGACTTTAGTTTGCAGTGGAGACCTAGTGGAGATGCCAGGACCATGAGATGGCTCCTATGGAGAGCTGCCAGTCCCAATGAAAGTGTACCTGACTGTGAGTAACCTAGGTAGAGAGGTTGAATGGGACCTCCAGAGACTTATCGCTGGTCAGAATAATAGGACTTGGAGATTTGTCACTGCCTGAAGTTGTTGGACATGGAGCTACAGAGTTTAATGTTGCCCTGTTTAAATCTTGTATCAGTTTAATATTTCTTTTATGTCCAATTCCATCTTTTTCAGTGTTAGTGTTTATTCTATGGCACTATGGGTTGTTGTTGTTATTGCAGCAAACATGAGCTGGCTCTCCATTATCAAGCTACCACCAATCATGAGCTACAACCTACACCTATTAAATTATCTATTGAAAAATAAGGGTTATCCCATTTGTCTGGTGCTAACTTTAATCTCTGTTGGAGAATCTTCTCTTTTTCAGATAGACACAGATCCTAAGGAGAGAACCACCCCATCATACATCAAAAGGGCCCCAAATGAAACTAAGAACAATTGGCAAAACAAGCAACGGTGCTGTTTTCTTGGTGAAATGGTACCAGCACAAGGAGGAAGGAGACCAACACAGGGAAAAATCAACTCCTACCAATTCAGAGAGCCAGAGACCCAGAGGCCCCCAACACCTCATCACTGAAGCAGACCAAAAACTGAACCCAACATGGCTCAGGGAAATTTTGTGGAAAAGGGAGAGGAAAGAATGTCAGAGCCACATGTTGAGTCATGATATGCAGAGATATTTATCATACCAATAACTGTGGGATAACTCCACAATGCATGACCCATATACCTCAACAAGGAGGGGCCAGGGAAAAAGGTTAGGACATGAATGAGCCTAACAATGGTGCCAACTTGATTGTATTCACTGAGTACAAAACTAATTAATAATAATAATAATAATAATAATAATAATAATAGTAATAATAATAAAAAGACCTTGGACTATGGGTTTGTTTGAACATCATTGGGACCTATAAAATCTATGGGGACTTTTAAAGTTGGACTGAATGCATTGCATTTCAGATTATGAAGTTTTCAATTTATGGGGACCAGGAGCAGAATATGGTGTATTGATTCCTGTGTCCCCCATACACTTAACTGTTCTAAATGCTAGGTTCCCAACTGATGGAAATTTGGGAATTAATGCCTCCTGGAGCCATTGTAATTTGGAGGACTGGCTTATGGGTATTATAGCCAGTTTCCCCTTGCCAGTGTTTGGCACACTCTCCTGTTAGTGTTGTCCATCTGATGTTGGCCAGGAGGTGATGCCCACCCTTTGCTCATGCCATCATTTCTCCTTCCACCATGGAGCATCCCTTAGAGTCTGAAAGCCAAAATAAACCTCTTTTCCTACAAGATGCTCATGGTCAGATGACTTCTGCCAGCAATGCAATCCTGACTGTAACCCTTTAGTTCATTCCTAATGGTCTTCATTATCATGAATGTATTTCTCTCCAAGATAATGTAAGATTTTTCAAAATTATCTAAAACAGAAAAAGAAAGAATATCCATGTTTATTCTTTCTCCTGCTAAAATAATGATCACCTCATGCCAATCTTATCTCATCTAGACCTTTCCAGTTTCATTCATATTCCGAGGCGGGGGGGAGAAAGTGAATATGTGTATGGCAGGGCACAGACATGAAGGTCAGAGGACAAATTTAAAGTGTCTATCTTTGCTTTTTACCTACCTTGAGGCAGGATCTCACGTTGTTCACCACTCTTTTCACCAGGCTAGCTGACTACACTTATGGAAGATTCACCTGTCTGTCCCTCCCTTCTCACAGCCAGAATGCTGGCATACAAATACTTGCACTAGAGTGGCCAGCTTGACTTAGGCACAGGGGATGTGATGTAGGCAAGTTCTTTGTCTTCAGAGTCATCTCACCAGCCTACAGTCCCCTTAATACTTTGAAGCATATTTCAGATACTATAGCAAGATATAAATACATTTGTTAGTAAATATTTAGGTCTTCTTTTGAAGTTGTCAGTGATACTTTAACACCTCTAAAATCAATCAATACTATTTTTTATCATTTCCTGAATTATATCATGTTTTACAGTATGAAAAAGAGGATCCTATTCTTAAAATTGTGTATTATGAATCAGTAATTCTCAAGTAGATTCTGAAAATTCTCCATGTGACTTGATTTATCCTTTTCACAGAGAACTAATGAACTGAAGCCTCTTTGTTACCTCCCCAGATTCTCATGTTCAAAGCTTTATTACTGAAATAGATATTGACTTTTATTCCACTTTTGTACTTGCAAAGATGTCTTAAACAGCTTAATAATTTCACTTTAATTTGTACTCGTATGACATTTATAATGAATTTCACAAAGTAACATTCCCTGTAAAACTAAAATAAGACCAGGAGAGAGAACAAATGGGCTGGGAGGATAAAAATATCTTCCTTATGCGTTAGGTAGAGATGAAATGTTGGGGATAGAAGGGGCTTGCAGGGGTAGAGTGGGGAGAGTATGGGGAGGGAGTCGCACAAAAATTAAGACAGAATTAAGACTCGGGTCCATGGAAACCCTCATTCTGACTAGCATTTTACAAATCATAACCATTAAAAAATAATGAATGGGGGCAGTCTATACAGAAGGTGGAAAATGCTTAACCTTAAAACCGTGGACTCTGGCTAGTAAATCCAAGGCCCAGAGTTGGGTTGCCCCAACTGGCAAGATAGACTATTGAGGTCCCCCAAACAATGCAAATCATTGCAACAACACTTGATTATCTGCCAAAGCTAAAATAGTAAGACCATATAACTGTAAATACCAAAGGCTGTGGTCACAGGTCATCATAATACCATGATGGAACTGAAAGGGAAACTGGCTCCCTCCTGGCTAGCCCTCATAGTGCTGGAAAGCACTATCAGAGGTCAACTGTCAGCAATAGCATGATCAGGACACAAAGACTTCAGAGAGAAGCTGCAGAGAAGCTCCCACTGCTCTCTGGAGAAGAAGGGTGGACTTGCTCAACAAAAATCTCTCAAACAACATTGCATACCCCCTTTCACATAAGCTGCTCTCACACTTGTTTGGGGAGTATGTGTTATTTTACAGAGGGCAGAGAAAACAGAGAAGAGCCAAGATCCATTAAAACAAGAAGATAACTTACTGCCTACCACAAGAGGTGGCATCTCTACCATATCGACCATGGCCCAGGAGAAATTGCAAATGAAGTCTCAGCATGAATACTGCTCTTACTGCTAGCCTGACAATCAGCCCTAGGGTGATGGTGACAGACACAATGATCAATCCAACCACATCAAAGCAGAAATCCACAGTTTACAAAGAGCCCTAAATCAGATTGTCTACACAGCATCCATGGCTCAGAGAACACTGGAGAAGAAGGATTGGAAAGATTTTAAGAGCCACACAATGGGTAGGAATACTCTGAGGCACAGTACCCTGCTATACCATAGGGACACACTGAGCCCTCCATAAGTTCACAGTGAATACCATAACCCCACTTAGGAGAGCCCTCAGGGTAGCAGAAGTCAGGAAAAGGGGGTAAAATGATCTATCTTTAATTATATATATGAAAACAATGCTCCCTACACACAGAATTCCTGATTTCACTACCTTGCTATAGCCTTTGTAGTATTCTCTCTCTTTCTCCCTCATTTTCTCATCACATATATTGCATTTTTGAAGCAATCAGACATATTTTATAATGGCCTTTTGGATGTCTTCATGTTAAACTCTTAAGTACAAAATTATTGCTTACATAAATATACCTATTTAAATCAGAAATGTATATTGATATATATGCCAAAAAAATTCACTGTCTTTTGGTGAGAAGTAAAATCTGAAAGCAGAAGAAATGTAGAATTGTTATTCAAACTGATTTTTAAAACTATTTTGTCTTTATTTGACTACTGGTTTAATATTGGAATCAATATGGATTCCTAGGCTTCCCTTTTTATTTATAGTTTATAATGTTTAGCTTTTGCTATTTCTTCTAAAGGTCAGAATTTCCCAGTGTTGGTGATTCCCTCCTCCATGTTGACCTGTATTCTTTTTAGACCACTTTCTTAATTTCTGCATAACAACCATTCTAGGCTCAATTTGCAGGGCTCTTACCCATACTCTTCATGAAGTAAAGACACCCTGATTCCTGTTGTCAGGAATTAATTGTACTCATTGTTGATTGACTTCATTAAGTATAGTTCATCAATATGTATTAGTGAAGGTATTAGTTGGGCATGGTGGCATACACTTTTAATTTCAGCAATAAAGAGGCAAAGGTAGGAAGATCACTGTGAGTGTGAGGCCAGCCACAGGCTAGAGAATGAGTTTAATGTAACCTGGACTACAGTGAGAGCCTCAAAAAAAAAATCTGTATTTATCCATGTGTGTGTGTATGAAATTAAAAATGTGTTAAAATATTTTTAGTATAATTATCAATAGTAGTGAACATTTTAAAGTATATGCAAATGTTAGTACATAACTCTCTTAACATGTACAAATTAATTTCTTTACAGTTTTTTTTCTGAAAAAATATATGAAATATTAAATGATAATGGCAGTGTACCAAAAATTAGGATGTTTTTCAATAAACTAGGAAAAACAAATCTGTAGAATCTGTACTTTTCTTTATTTCTGAATAAATTAGTATATTTTTTCTATAATTTTACAAAATAACATATTGTGATAAGCTTATCTTTTCCCCAAATCACATATGCATTTTTGAGACATTATTTTGGTAATATAGATAAATATATGATCTAAAAATAATTCTAATAAATATTCTATCATAATAAATAAATTTTGTATATACAGTGAGTAATTCCAGAATTAAATTAGATGAGATGATATTAGGTTCAAATTTTTATGAGGAGAAAGAACTACTAAAATTAATTCAAATAGCCAACATAACCATTTAAAAGAAACATGTGCTTTGATTAGCTAAGCTATAACCTTTCTGTATTAAAAAAAAATACTTTGACACAAACACTACAAATGTCAGCAGAAAATCTATACTCCATTTCTTCACATTGCTTTTGTGACATTGTGTTTGCTGATATTCGACAAGGGATAAGTTGGGATTGATTTCTTCTGCCACTTCTCTTTTCTGTTGTATTATGGGAAATTAAAGGGCTAAAATGAACTGAGTTCCTAACAACCCCAGTGTCACCCATGTAGGTTGAGCTCCACCAGGTACAATATCTCTAGGTCTTAAATGTCAGTTGAAATTTTAAGAATAGTGCTTTATTTGAGTTAAGGGAATTATGAAAACATTAAAATCTGTGAAGGACAGATATGTATAATGCTCTCTTTATAACAGTGACTTAAATTTGAAAATTGATTTTCTTTTTTGGGTATTATTTATTCATTAAATTTATTCCAAACTTAGTTGTAAATAAATGTCATCACATCCTTCATCCTTGTCAAAAACTATGAACAATTAAATGGAGTGTACAGAAGACTTAACTGTCTTTAGAAATCAGGAAAATAAAAGAATATAGTCTACTTAATAAATGCAAGAAAAATGTAACTTGGAGAAGATGGAAAATAATGGAACTCTATTACCACAGAGGTTACTTAAATGGAATAGATTTTGATGAAGATACAATTTAGTATGGATTTTTTATGGGTGGAAATCTAGTAAAATATCTCAAATTAAATAATAAATGCCCCCTGACACAGACATTAAATTGATAGTTGATAGTAAAAATAGCATTTAGATATACTTGGAAAATTATATCCTTTGGAACAATTCAATACAGTAATTATTGAGTAGCAGGAAAGTTTCAAATTTCCAGTGTATATGACTTTTAAAATACATTTTCTTATAACAATATAAACAAGTAGCTATTAAAAATGGTTTTATTGGTCACAAAGGAAAACTTGTAGAACACATTACTACTTACTATAAATAAGAGAAAGTTTTATAATGATGTGGTTAATGTGATCACTTTGATACACAAGTAGAAGCAATAAACATTTGTATTATGCACAGTTTAGAAAGGTATAAGGAGTGCCTACATCTGGGGAGAGAAAGTGATAGGAGGTTGAGAGTACATATGTTTTTATTACTCCTTTTCGAAACTGTGAGTTTTAACTAACTAAATATATACTTAGGTAGACAAAAACATGGTAAATATGTCACAAGTAAGTGCAAAACATAGACTGTTTGATTACATGTTTGCATAAGGTTGAGGAAATTACTGTTATGAGATTTCTGATAATTGATTTTCATTGGTCAATTTACAGGTTTAGAATAAAATAAAACACAGTGTTGTGAATAGAATGCATGTTAATAACATTTCATTAAAATAAAACCAAAAAGAAACAGGGAGCTGAACCTGAGGAGACAAATGACCCTGTGCGCTCCCCAGCTCCAACTGGGCCCTGGCTGAAACTACAGAGGAATTGGGGAAATGAACAAGAGTGCTGCTTTCTTAGTGAATCTGGTATAAGCACAAGGGTGATGGATATAGATACTGAGGACACCCAACACCTACCAAACCAGAGATCCAGCGGGTCCTAAGTGCCCATCACTGAAGTAGACCTAAAATACTCCCAGCATGGCTCAGGAAATTTTGCAGAAGAGGGGGAGGAAATATTGTTAGAGCCACAAGTTGAGACATTTTGCACAGAGACATTGTTTCTCCCCCTTAACTGACTGCTGCCACCACAATGCATGACCCACCATCCTCATGGGGTTGACCTGCATCCCCAATGAGGAAGAACTCTTTAGAAAAGGGGGAGAGAGGAGGGAAAGGTTGGTACCAACATGTGTTGTTTACATATTAAATTTGTCCATATATAAAAAAAAATAAAAAAGAGAAAAAAACAACCATTTGTATAGGTTTCTCAGTGCTATGATCAGACAGACAATGACTAAAGAAATTAAGGGAAAGAAGGGTTCATTTGGTTCATAACATCATGGGTAGAAGGCATGGCAGCTGGAGCTTATGGCAGCAGCTCACACTGCATCCACAGTCAGGAGGCAGAGAGGAGGGGGGCAGGCATACTAGTGTCAGTGGCTTTTCCTTTTGTCAGAAGAGGATTCAGAGCCAGGGCAAGGTGCTGGCCACAGTGAAGGTGGGTCTTCTTATCTCAATGAACTTGATCTAGATAATTCCTCACAGGCATACTCTCAAGATAGTTTTCAAGGTGATTCTAGTTTTTGCCAAATTGACAATCAGTCTAAACTAAATTGCCTTCCTTTACTTTCAAAATAGCAACCAAATAATTTTGTCAATTACATGTAAAAATATAATATGAAATATATTTGAATTTTAAGCTGTCTCCCCAAATCTCATTATTTTCAAAGCCTACAAGTGAACAAAGAAATTGGAAATTTGCTTGATTACTTCACACAGTGCATTTTCTTGATAAACCAAAATATATTAGCATTTTGCTCATCTCTTTTTAGTGTCAACATGCATGAACTTTCTGGAATTAGCACATGTATACTATTTATATTAGAATCATAAGTCATAGTTTGGCTAATGGCTCTTTTTTGTAAATATAAGCATTCATTCATTCTATTGTCTTGCTGTTTTTAATTGTCCCTCATCTAAGCACAACCATGTGCATGTACTCAATCTCAATAAATTACCTGACACATATGAATTCAAGACTTATCATATATTTCTTTTTAGTTGCCTGTATGATGGTGATTTTGTACCTATTAAATTATTTTGTTGTGGATTAATTCAAAGAAATGATGGGTCACAAAATGTGTATCAAGTAAAACAATGAGATGTATATTTTAACTATTAGTATGTATTCATTTATCCAAATACTCCACATTATGTAAATTTGTGTTTGTGTTGCAGCTATCATATCCAAGGTCTTGTACATGCTTAAAAAGGGTTCTAACACTGAACTCTGGTATCTGTTTTCTGTTGTCAATGGAAAAAAACCTACATCTTTGTAACTTTATATCCTGGCTATCTTTTGTTCTAAGTGTATAAAGCAAAGGAAGTCGACTACCAACTATCTAAAATCTGAATTGTATTACTTATCAGAACTTATACAAGGACCCAAAAGCCACCAAACCATGTTCTGCATGCATCCCAAGTAACAATGATATTTATGCATCTGAGTGAGAAGAGAGAGAGAGAGAGAATGAATGAATGAATGAACAATAGATGACAGATAGACAATGACAGATTGATGATAGATAGATAGATAGATAGATAGATAGATAGATAGATAGATAGACTGTGTGTGTGCCTGACTGTGTGTGATATTTCCACAAATTCATAAGTCATGGGTTTGTGGAATAGTTCTTTCTTACACCTTAGAGCAAACATAATAAAATCTATACATATTTGGAGAGTCTTTAATTGAGAATTTATGCTACATTTATTTTCTTAAAACTAAGAACTTAAGAATAAGTCAATAAATTTTTAATTAACTGTTATTTGTTTCAAATGTCAGTGTGTTTGAAAATTTTCTTTAAGCAGCTTAAATAGGTCATCAGGAACTTATACATGCTTGGTGCAAATATATATACATTATTGGTCTTCTACTTTCCAGTAATTCTTTTCTGGGTTATATGTGGGTGGTAATTTTTAAATGACATGGATCAATGACCAAACAGTTTAAATATTTGTGACCCTAGGTATGTATTATCCTATTGCCTCACAGGCGTCAATAATCTCATAGTCACACCTTTCTGATTAAATGCCTGTTGAATGCTAAATTGCAATAATCAAAAGAATGTTGAATTTAAATTTTAGATTATTTAAGAAGCCTTCAGCAAAAAAGATATTATAATATGTAATGATTACTGTAGATGTTATGAAAAAGGCTGGTGAATCCAGAGGGAATGTTCATCAGCATACTGTAATCAGCAACAGGAGAGAATGCTTAATCACAGGGATTTGGGTGACAAGTTGATGTAGTGATGGCATTGAAAACAAAATTATTCCTAGATTAACACTTGAAACACATATGAGGGTATAAAATTACATCAGTTTCAAGAATACCTCATTACACAACTTTTTATATTCATTTATCTTACTCCACAACTCCAAATGCAATCCTTACCAATACTTGGTTTAAATTGTTCTCAGGGAGTAATACTGTATTTTGTTATGGGGACAAAAGCATAAGAGGTTTAAGAAGAAGGCTTCTTTTATTTATCCTATATTACTCTTATGAATTATCTAGTTCCTGGGTCTTGCAAATGATATTGATTTGAATACTATCTCACTTCAAACTTTTGGTAGTATAGGATACATATCATCAATATTGGCTTAGTACCTCAAACTTTATTACAACCTAAGTATTTAAGTTGATCTCCTTAAAGTTATTTATCAATTATATTGTTTAAAATTTACTATCTGGAAGATATCTTTTGTTTTCAATTTCTTTGGGATTTGAATTTATCATATATATATATATATATATATATATATATATATATATATATGTCACTTCTTACTTACAGACAAGAAACCATGGTATTTCCCTCCCCTCCCCAACTTTCCCCTTCATAACTCTGCTTTCCATCATATCACCCTCCTCTCTCCATTAGTCTCTCTTTTAATTTATTTTTGATTGGTACATAAAACATGTGAACTCTACATACTTATCAATAATTAATAATGAGATAGAATCGGTAATAAATATTTTCCCATCAAAGAAAAACCCAGGAATAGGTGGCTTCAGTGTTGAACTATTCAACGCTTAAGAAGAAACAGCAATTCTCCTTAAGTTACTTTAAAAATAAGAGTCCAGATTTCTTACAAATTCCTTCTATGAGGCTAAAAAACACCTTCAAAATACTGGTATATTGGACTGGAGAGATGGCTTGGTGGTTAAGGTGCTTGCCTGCAAAGCCAAAGGACCTAGGTCCAACTCCCCAGGACCCATATAAGCCAGATAATACAAGGTGATGCATAAATCTGGAGCTCATTTGCAATCTAGAGTCCCTAGTATGCTCTTTCTCCTCTTTCTCTTTCTCTTTCTCTCTTTCTTTCCTTCACTCCCTCCCTCCACTGCCTTTTCTCTCTCTCAAATAAATAAAAATAAAAATATGTTTAACTACTGGTAAATTGATTTCCTGTGTGTACTGTCATAAGTTTATTTTAAAACATGTAGCTGGAAACAATATCCATTTATTTTACCACAGTTTAGAGGCTCCTGATGAGCCCGGTAAGGAAAATTCCATCCTTGCTGTCAGCATTACTGGGCTTGTAGCTACAATACTCCAGTCTTCATGGCCACTGACCTCCTCTTATCTATGTACCTCTTCTCTGTATTTCCTATAGAGCACTGGAAAAGTCATTTAGAAGCCAATAAATAAGTTCAGAATGGATTTCCTAATATTTAACTGATTATAGCTGCTAAAACCCCTGTTTTCAAATAAGGTAATATTCAGAGGTGTCAGCATTAGGAGATAGGATTACCTTTGGGGGTCAGTCATCTGCCCATTATGACTCATTTATTTGATAGTATGACAAATATTAATTTTTCTATTAGGAACAATGTATATAGGTTTTGGAGACCGATTCTAAAATGATATGGCACAGTAATTAACTGATACAATTAAATATTTTATTAAGTTAATATGTGCTTAATTTTGATGATGAATGCTATGTAACTAGCTTCCAACTAATTCTTCAAGTTGTAATTCTTAATAGACCATTGCTTTTTAAATAGAGTTATTTTATTGTCTGTGACTTTTTATGGGCACACTAAAATACTCCTTCCTACTGATTATAAAAATTTGTATTTATTTCAGTTTTGCTAAGTGACTGTGTAATTAATGTAATTATTGTGCCATTCATTGAGCACAGTGCTGTAGGAAATGAGATAATAAGATCTCTGTGGTATTCAAAACTCTAGAAAGCTAATTCTAATAAAAATCAAGGTTACAATAATGATGTAGTACAACATTACAAAATATATATCAAGACATACAGCAAATAAAAGAGGGAGAATTTTGGTTCATCTTCATTCACTGTGCATGTTATATATTTTTAAGAATTTATGAAATATTCTGAAAAAAATCAATAAAATGATTAAGCAACAACAATGAAATTCTAGAGCTAAGACTGAAACACAGTGATAGGAAAAAAAAATGTCATAATGATAACCTGGTGTTGGTAATAAATGAATTCATAGGATGACCATGATGGTGTTTCTTAGCTTTATACTGACAAAAGAAAGAAAAATAAGATAAATCAATAAAAGCAAGGTGATAGAATATAAAACTATATTTTATGGAATTTTTTTTTAATTTTCTTGTTGTACTACCACTCTACCCTTAGTTATATCCTTAGCTCTTTGAACTTTAAGACAAGGTTTTGTTACATAGTTCAGGATTGCCTGAAACTGGCAATATTCATCCTCAGCCTTTACCTTGATTTTATAAGCATGCATTGATTAATTATACATACATAAATTGTTATCCTAATAAAAATAATTACTTGAAGAAGAAAAATGTGTTCTAATATAAGATTGCTTTGTTAAGTAAGACATAAACTTGCCATAACTAAATCAGTGTGATATGAGAGTGACAAATGGGCCCACATAATGATGCAAAAATCCTGGGAGTTGAGTCCATACATATATGAACTCAGACAATCATGGCACCATAGAGTAATAAAAACCACAAGATCATGATTTAGAAATGATCCAGCATCAACTATGCTTAAGTATTTAAATTTTTTCATATCTCTTGTGAATAAAGATGACTCGGTAGATGAATGGGCAAGAAACTCCCATAAGCATTGCATAAAAGAAGACATGCCAGTATTAAGAAAGCATAAGAAAGGTGGCCAACCTAAAGCACCCTACTGAAAAATACTAATTACAACCAGTGTAAGATGCTATTAAAACCACATACATTAATTAAAATTAAAAGAGCACAAGCCAAGTTAAATGTCAGCAAAGATATTGTACACTCTGAATTTTTGTGTGTCTCGTATAGATAAGTGAATTAGGAACAGTCATGTTGAACAACTGTTGACATCATTTTGTAAAGTCACATGCACAGATTGTGCAATATATAGTTGATGCATACCAAGTTCAGATGCATCCAGTCCTGGCTTACAAATTTTTACTTAGAAGTTGCATATAAAAATAAGGAAAGAAAATGAGAGTAATTTATTTAAACTTCTGTGGGGAGTGGTGACCAAAGAATCATGGGGCCTGTCTAGTCAAGCACTCTGACCAAAGAGCAGCAGCTCCAGATTCAGTGAGGGACCATGAGTGAAGGCAATATTTGGAAGAGTGGTGAAGGAAGACAACATTCTCCTCTGGCCTCAGCAAGAGTGAACATGTGTCATGAATATCTTAAGACACACATGCATAAACCACACAACACAACACACATACTATATAAAATATAGTTCAATGATATGTACTTGCCTAGTATGCAGGAGACCCTAGGTTCAAGCCCCAACATTCAAAAAAAAAAAAAAAAAAAAAGAAAAAAACGGAAAAAACGTACATGTCATAGTGTTAAAGAAGTTAATTATATACATGCATCTGTTCAATTTTAAAGCATAAGGATTTAATGAAATTAAATTTGGAATATTAACATTTAATGCAAGTAACTAGAAAGTTTATTAATTATTTAGAAAACACAACTGAGACCACAATTCCCACATAATGATGAATTTGAAGTGAACTAGTATTATAGTAAATAGAAATAATAAATACAAGTGCATGTTGCATGCTATCAAATCATTTTAAAATATAGAACATATAATAATGAGGCAGGAGAATGCTTAAGGAAATAATAAATTTGTTTATAATAAAAATATTCCATGAACTCAAAGAAAGGTTGACTATAGAGTTACCAACAAACCCAGTTAATCCCTTACTGGGCATTTACCCTAATCACTCCAAGCCTCAGTTCTGAAATATTTGCTCAACCATGGTTATAGCTGCTCAATTCATAATAACTAAGAGTTGGAATCAATCTAGATGTCCATAATTGGACAAATGGATGTGGTATATCTACACAATGGAATTTTACTTAGCAGTCAGAAAAAAAAAAAAAAAAGACACAATGAAATTGTAGAAAAATGGTCAACTTGGAATGGATCATTGTCAGTGAACTTACCCATTCACAGAAAGACAATCTTTGCATGCTCTCACTCATCTGTGGCCCCTAATCTGGATCAGCCAGAGATGCTGATAGCTAATATGCATCTAGAGTACTAGGCAATAGTGAAGGTAGGGCTGGAGGGGAGGGTAAAGGCAGGGACATAAAACTGGACACAAATGGAAATGTACCATAAAATCCTATATCCTGGAAGACAGACTAAAAGATTGAACCCTCATCAGGTCCTGAGAGGGAAAACCTGAATCAAAGGGCCCTGGAGAGGGTAAGATGAAGCTTAACTTTAATTTCCTCCTCCTCCTTCTCCTCCTCCACCTCTTCCTCCTCCTCCTTCTCTCTCTCTCTCTTTCTCTATCTCTCTCTGTTTTTTCTCTTTTATATTATCTATCCTTTTTTGCTTCTTTTCCCTTATCACTGGCCTGTAACTCCAAGTATCAGGATGAGGTTAACATCCACAATAAACTGTTGATCAGAGAGAGCTACAAGGTTTTCCAAAAGAAGATAGACATCTGTCAGAGTGCTGATAACCCACCAAAGGTTAATGGTAAGAACCTACTGCTGAAGACACCATATGCTGTCAGTGTGAAACATGGAGAGACCTGGTTGGAATCTGGAAGAGAGCCAGTCCCCAGAGAGTTAGCCTGTCTAGTGCCAGAAAGTGAAACATGAGCTACTGGGGGAAAATAGCCAACATCTGTCTGAGCAACTAAAGATCTAAGCTACTCAGCAGCAAACAACCTGAGATGGTCACATAAGTGTAATAGTGGCACACAGCCATGGTTGATAACCAACTGCTCTTTGACTGACTAACAGATATGCTCAGTGGAAAGGAACCCATAGCTGGAACTGGGAAACAAGTCAGAATCATATCCAAGTAATGAGTTCACTCTCCAAAATCAAGATCCCACCAATCTTTGGCTACATGAGGGCCTATGCCTATTAAGTTCTCTCTAAAAAGGTCTAAAAAGGTTACAAAGGTCCTGACTTCACTCTCCATTGAATAATCTGCTTTTCTTTTTCAGATGGATGCAGAACCTGAGGAAAGAATCAGCCCATCATACTTCACCAGGGCCTCAACTGAAACCATAGAGTAATTGGGGAAATGGGCAAGAGTGTGCTTTCTTTTTTTAATTTTCTTTTGTTCATTTTTATTTATTTATTTGAGAGTGACAGAGAGAGAAAGAAGCAGACAGAGAGAGAGAGAGGGAAAAAGAGAGAGAGAGAGGGAAAGAGAGAGAGAGAGAGAATGGGCACACCACGGACTCCAGCCAGTGCAAACGAATTCTAGATGACTGAGCCCTCTTGTGCATCTGGCTAATGTGGGTCCTGAGTAATCGAGCCTCGAGCTGGGGTCCTGAGGCTTCACAGGCAAGCACCTTAACTGCTAAGCCATCTCTCCAGCCTGAGTGCTGCTTTCTTGGTGAACCTGATATCATCACTACAAGGGTGAAGGGAATAGACACGAAGGACACTCAGCTCCTACAAAATCAGAGATTCAGAGACACAGAGGCTCCCAAGAGCCTATCAATGAAGTAGATCTAAAATGAACCCAACATAGCTCAGGGAAATTTGTGGAAGTTGGAGCAGAAATATTGTAAGAGTCACAAGTTGGGACACTACACACAGAGACATTGCCTCTTTCCCATTAACTGATGGCTACCCCCACAGTGCACCGCCCACAAACTCCATGGGGATAACTAACATCCACAAGGAGGAGGTTCCCTTCAGAGGGGGGAAACAGGGATAAGGGTAAAGATGGTACCAACATGTGTTGTTTACACATTGAGTATGTCCATAACTAATAAAAATATGCCATGTATATAAAATTTTATGCTAAATTCAATAAAGACATATTTCAAGAGTAAAAAATGTAAACAAGTATTGCAGAGCAAAACTGTACATTGTGATATATATATATATATATATATATATATATATATATATATATATATGACTAAAAATATACTTAGCCAGGCATGGTGACTCATGGATATAATTGCAGCAGCAGGATATCTGAGGCAGGATGACTTTCACAAGTTATAGTCCAACTTGTTATACATTGGTGAATTCCAGGTCAGCCTGGGCTATACTGAGATGTTGTCTTACAAAAATGTAAACAAGTAATTTTTTAAATTAAGAACAAATTTAATAATAAAATTATCTGTATCAATGTTCAATTTGTAATGTCAATACCTACAATCACTGGTGAGACTAACTTAACATTTTCCTGTAATACCAAGGTTTAAAATAAGAAATGAAAATTGAAAATATCTAGTCATATGTAGGATAGAAAATTGTCTTCTTCAATAGATATTTGTATTCATATTCCTGTTAATATGCATTTGTTTACATTTACATATATTTATATTAAATATGCTGTTTTACGTGTTGATAATTTCTGTCTCTTGCATATATAGGTGGACTCATATTTATGTATATATGTAGTTACTTCTAGCAGGTGAAGGAACCCCAGACAGGAAGGCTAGTAGACAAACACTTGTGATCCACCATATGTATGAATACTAGTATAGGAACACACAGAGCATGACATCACACCAGTACTCCAGGAACTCTAAAATCAGCTATCAAAGAAAAGAAAGTATTTTCTAGACAAAGGATGCAAAAAAAAAAAAAAAAAAAAAAAAACCTCTCAGCAAATTTAAGGCATTTAAGAGAATGCAGACATCTCCATTAAATGATGGTGAGAATTTGCAATGTGAATGTGAAATTCAGCAAAAACGTTTAAAGTAAATGTAAGTTGTATACTTATTTTCTGTATTATTGGATAGTATAAAAATTGCTAATTTAATTTGTGGAAACCTCTGCTATTAACACAAAGGCTATAATTAGTGAATACCCCCCCCTCACCAAGCTAACTATCCAAATATTTTATTCTTGTCCTGCAGTGTTCCAATATGGCCCTGAGTCATAGCATGAGGTTGATAGATATCAGGCATTACAGTGCAGAGCAGTTTATTTTTCATATTTCCGTATTTCTCTAAAAGTAATGATGATATAATATAATCTACTTGGCTAAAGATATATCTGTCTAATAAATTATGGACAGAGTGAAGGAGACACCTACATAAGTCATGAGGCTGAATGAAAGAATGTGGGAAATGCCAATCACTTGCCCTAACTTTAGCCACATCTATGAACAGGAAAATCACTGAGAGTTAGGAAAAGATAGGGAAGATGGGAAGGAATAAAGTCTTAAAACTGATATGGAAAGAAGTAATTTGCTAATGGTTTTTATATTTGGTATAAATGAAAATCAGGGAGTTTCTAGTAAGTAATTAATTAAATCTAGGGGAGAAAATTTGTTTCAACAATTAACCAAATGGGTATGTGAAAAAAAAATAAGAAAAAGACAAAGTGCAAATGAAGTATGAGAAATGTCTAAGTACATTCAAAACCAGAAATGCTTCTTATATCAGGCTTCTGAAATCTCACAGTTGCTGGACAGATGAGAGATGAAGAGAATACATTACATGATCTACTTAGAACTCAGTAAAAGCAAAAATATGACTAGTTGGTGAGCCAGCAGATACAATGAACAGGCATGCCCATGGGGAATTCCAGGAAATCTTGATGTCAGGAGATTCGATGTCATACAGTGTAGTTCTACAAGCATCCTCATTGAGCTCATTTGGGAAACAACAGCACATAAGAAATGCATGGTCCTAGACTGTCTGAGATATTTGATTTGTTCATTTTCAGCATTCACAAACAGATTGAAAGTCTTGGAATTGAAATCAACAGGACAAAACAGGAATGCATGCCTGTGTCACTAGTTATACTTCTCAGATGGCTACAGTATATGTTGGGTGTAGAAATATGAGCTTTCTGTTGCTGTCAATTATTTTCTTAGAATATGAATAGTCTTTAAATTTATTTTACAAATGCTCTATTAAAATTGTAGTAAAATTAAATATTTGTTGGAAAATTTACTTGTAATCATAAATCAAAGAACTTTAATAACCTAACCGCATTATGCATTCATTTCAATATGTAGCATGAATTAGAAACTAACAATTAATGATTTACTAAGCTGATAATTACAAGATTAATATGTTAACATGACACTTTCTAATTTATAAATAACCATAAATATTTTTATTTTGTATGAATAAAGATTGCATTCATATTTCATGAGGTAACAAAATTATACTTAAGTATAACAAACTATTCTTTTAAGCTATTGCATTTTGCAGTTCTCATAATAAATCTGAGCAAAAAGTACTTCATCAATACTTTATTTATGTGTGGCATGGCATATATTTACTTCAGAACAATTTACTTTTTAAGTGAAAACTTTATTAAAACTTTTCAGTCCCCTCCTAGACCCTTTGCCTCTCTTCCTGTATCTCTTTTCTTAGAACCCCCCCACCACCACCACCACCACTTCTTTCCTACTATTCCCTGTTCCATTTTAATGAACTTTCTGACTCCTCCATCATCCAGAACAATCTCTTGATGAATCCAGTGATATACAGGTCTTACACAAGCAATGACAGCTGCTTTAAGGTCATGAATTACCTGCCTCTTTGTACCTGGAGTAGAGTACCAAAGCACTTTTCCCCATTCATTGGCTCTTAACAATCTTTCCTCTACCTCTTCTACGAGATGCCTGAGCCACTGGAAGGTGTGACAGAGGTAAGTACTTAAATATCACTCCTAGGGAATTCAGACCAAGATGGCAACTGTCTAGCTGTGCTGCAAATCCCAGGGAAAGAAAGGCAAGACATTAAGAGTTTTCTGGGTCTCCTTATCAGTGGGAGGGAACGAGGGGGGGGGGTGTCAGGGACAGGGAATCGTGGATCCCCTTGAAGGCAGGTAACCCACCACTCCCAACAAATAGCCACTGCGCCCGCCACCACTGCTGCCACGCTTTGATCATGTGCCAATCATGCACCGATTGGGCACCGATCGATCCCTGCATGTAGAAGCTTAAACTGCTCTGCACACTCACCAACATTACTGCTCCTGCTGCTGCATGTTCAGCGAGCCCAGTCCCACAGAAAATGCCACACAAACCCAGACTGTGTCTCTTGCTTACACCAGCTCAGGTGCCATCCCCTAACTGTCTGCCATGCCGGCCATCCATCATTGTCCTGTGGCAGGGGAGCACAGACTGTTTCCAGGTATAGTGTTCCCAGCCAGAGTTTGGGCTGCTTCAGTGCTTGGTACCTCAGTCCCCCTCCAAGATCAAATGCAGGCAGATTTGGCACATTACCACTTGAGAATTCAGGCAACTTGGGCACCCTGTCAGGCAGTAGATAGGTGGCTTTGGCAAGTGAGAGCCAAAGCCCAGGCTACATGGCAACTGCCCCAGGCTGCCTCAGATTCCCACTGCGCTAGAGCCCAGGCCGATCCTCTCACCTATGTGCCCATACACTATCATGGACAGATGACAGCACAAAAGAAATAACATGAAAAATCAAATGCAAGGAATCCAGTTAGATCACCCAGTACTACAATGAATACATCTAAACAAAACATAGAAGACTTATTAGGATCAGAACATCAAATTGGAGCTATGAGCAATGCAACCCTGACCAACCTTCTGGTAGAACTTGCAGGAAAGCAACAAAGGACTGATAATTGTGTCGATGCTGCCATCATTAATCTAGAATAAATAGATAAGAAATTGGAAGGAGTTCAGAGAGGTAATAGAATTGAGGAAGAGTGAAAAAAAAAAAGAGTGCCTTAAAAATCAGCTGGGCATACTAAATGAAGACATAAGGAAATGCAAGGATGAATTCCAAGAATCATAAAGAAAATCAGAAAAATAATGTGAAAATGGAGCTTGAAAGAGGGATGGACATCATACATAGAAAAGTAGTAGAAAATGTAAACATAATTGAACAAGTCAAAACCTCTCTAGAGGCTCTGAAGAATAGAGTCAGTGAAGTGGCGGATAGAAACTCTGATCTGGAAGACAAGATGAAAGAATCAGTTCAAGAGTTCAAAAATTTCAGTAAGTGAAAAAGTTCCTGTAAACAGAATATGAGGGAATTGTGGGATACACTTAAACGTCCTAATATCAGAATCATTGCAATACCAAAAGGAGAAGAATTTCAGACAAAAGGCATGGAGAACTTATTTAACAAAATGATTGAAGAAAACTTCCCCAGTCTCTCAAAGGAAAGGCCCATCAAGACACAAGAAGCCAACAGAACTCCAAATAGACTGGACCAAAAGAGAAACTCTCCAAGACATATATATATTTTTTTATGAGTATATACATATATTTTACTTTCATAGGTCAAAATTCAGGTTTTCTTAAACATGATTCTGCTCTAAATAATGTTTACAAAGTACATGATGGTCTTTTTATAACAATAGATCTCCTACATATTACTCTACCTTTTTCTTCTTTTTTTTCTTTTAACTTAATTTATTAGTTTTCTTTTCAGTAAACACAGGCAGTTTGGTACCATTATTTAGGCTCATCTGTGATCTACCCCCTCCCATTAGACCCTCCTTGTTAATGAAAATGGGTCATGCATTGTGGAGTTAGCCCCCAGTTATTGGTATGATAAATGTCTCTGCAAATCATGACACAACATGTGACTCTGACATTCTTTCCGCCCCCTCTTCCGCAAAATTTCCCTGAGCCATGTTGGGTTCATTTTTGCTCTGCTTCAGTGCTGAGGTGTTGGGGGCCTCTGAGGCTCTGGCTCTCTGATTTGGTAGGAGTTGACTTTTCTCTGTCTTGGTCTCCTTCCCCTTTGTGCTGGTGTCCAGTTCACAGGAAAACATCACCCTTACTTATTTTGCCAGTTGTCCTTAGTTTCAGTTGGGCCCCTTTTGAGGTATGTTGGGGCAGCTCTCTTCTTAGGATCTGCATCTATCTGGAAAAAACAAGTAGATTCTCCAATGGAGAGTAAGTTAGCACCCAGAAAATTGAGATAGCACTTACTTTTTTGATAGACAGTATGATAGGTGTAGACCCTCTTATACCCTGTGATTGATGGTAGCTTGATATTGTAGAGTGGGCTTGTGTTTGGGTATGGTTCTGACTTGTTTCCCAGCTCCAGCTATGGGTCTAGTACCACTGAGTGGATCAGTTAGCCAAATCAAGAGCAATCGGTTCCTCACCATGGCTGTGTATCACTATTGCACTTGTGTGGGCATCACATCTGGTTATTTGTTGCTAATTAGGTTAAACAATGTGTTGCTTGGACAGATCTTGGTCATTTCTCCCAGTCGCCTATGTAGCGCCTTCTGGCACTAGACATGCTGACTGTCTGGGGACTGACTCTCTCCTGGCTTCCAGCCATGCCATTCCATTTTACGTGTCAGCTGCATATGGAGTCTTCAGCAATAGGGTCTTACCACTGGCCTTTGGTGGGTCATCAAGTACTCTGACAGAAGTCTGTCATTGTTTTGGGAAACCTTGTAGGTTTCTCTGGTCAAAAGCTCATTGTGGATGGTACCAAGCTGGAAGTGGGGGTTACAGGTCAGTGTCCACTAAGAAATTGAGGAAAAACATAACTAATATACAAGAGTTAGAGAGGAAAGAGGTCTTGATCCTACCCTCTCCAGTGTCTTGTGGTTCAGGTGTTTCCTGTAAGGGTCTAGTGAAGGTTCAGCCATTTGGTCTGTCTTTCAGGAAGTAGAATTTTATGGTACCATTGCCGTTTGGGTCCAGATTACCGTTTTCCACCCTTCGATCCCCTCCCCGCCCTCCCATCCATCTTATTGTCTAGTCCATAAGGTGCTTTCTGGGTATGTAAGGCATCTTGGGCAGATTCAGATTAGGTGTTGCAGATGACTGAGACTATGTGGCGATTTTTTTTCTTTGATTGGGTAAGTTCACTGAGAATGATCTGTTCCAGGTTCAACCATTTTTCCTCAAATTTCTCTATGTCATTTTTTCTTACTGCTGTATAGAATTAAATTGTGTAGATATAACACATCTTTGTTACCCATTTTTCTAATGATGGACATCTGGGTTGATTCCAGTTTTTAACTATTATGAATTGAGCTGCTACAAACATGGTTGAGCAAATCTCTTTGGCTTTTGGTTTGAAGGTTTTAGGGTAGATGCCCAGTAATGGTATAACTGGGTCTGTTGGTATTTCTATAGTCAGCTTTTTCAGGAGTCTCCATATTGCTTTCCAAAGTGGTTGTACCATCCTGCATTCCCACCAACAGTGAATGAGTGTCCCTGCTTCTCCACATCCTCACCAGCATTTATTTTCATTTGACCTTTTGATGTTGGCGCTCCTCATTGGGGTAAGATAGAATCTCATAGTTGTTTTAATTTGCATTTCTCTGATGATTAGGGATGATGAACATTTTCTTAAGTGTGTGTTTGCCATTTGTATCTCTTCCTCTGTGAATTGCCTGTTTAACTCTGTGCCCAATTTTGTGAGTGGGGTATTTGTCTTCTTATTATTTAGGTATGGTGATGCCAACAGATGTATTTCTTTTCCTGAGGATTTGTTTGGATATGCGAGACCTTCTGCCTTTCCATATGAAATTTGAGATCATTTTTTCTATGTCTGTGAAGAACACTGTAGGGATTTTAAATGGAATTGCGTTAAATCTATATATTGCCTTTGGTAAGACTGTCATCTTCACAATGTTAATTCTGCCTATCCAGGAGCATGGGAGGTCTTTCCATCTTTTCAAGTCCTCCTCAATTTCTTTTTTGAGAGTTTTTATATTTTCATTGTATAGATCTTTTACTTCCTTGGTTAACATTATTCCAAGGTATTTTATTTATTTATTTATTTTTTTGCTATTGAAAATGGGACTATGTCCTTTATTTCTTTTTCTGTGTCTTTGTCATTTGCATACAGAAATGCTACTGATTTTTGTGCATTTATTTTGTATCCTGCTACTTTGCTATAGGAGTTAATCACCTTCAGGAGTTTTGGGATGGAGTCTCTCGGGTCTCTTACATATACAATCATGTCATCAGCGAATAGAGCTAGCTTAACTTCTTCCTTTCCTAATTGTATCCCTTTTATTTCCTTCTCCTGCCTTATTGCTTGGGCTAGGACTTCCAGAACTATATTGAAAAGCAGAGGTGAGAGAGGACATCCCTGTCTTGTTCCTGATCTCAATGGGAATTCCTCCAGTCTCTCTCCATTAAGTATTATTTGGGCCTTTGGAGCTTTGTATATTGCCTTTATTATGGTAAGATGTGAACCGGCCATGCCGATTCTCTACAATGTTTTGATCATGAAGTGAGGTTGTATCTTGTCAAAGGCCTTTTCTGCATCTGTAGAAATGATCATGTGGTTTTTATGTTTAAGCTTGATTATGTTGTGTATTACATTGACAGATTTTCATATGTTGAACCTCCCTTGTATTTCTGGGATAAATCCTACTTGGTCAAGGTGGATAATGCTTTTGATGTGTTGTTGGATTCGGTTTGAGAGTATTTTGTTGAGGATCTTTGCATCTATGTTCATTAGGGAAATAGGCCGATAGTTTTCTTTTCTTGTGGCGTCTCTGCCTGGTTTTGGGATTAGGGTGATACTAGCTTCATAGAAGGAGTTGGGTAGCTTTCCCTGTTATTCAATTGTGTGGCACAGTTTTAGCAAGATTGGTTTGAGTTCTTCCATGAAGGTTTAATAAAATTTGGCTGGGAATCCATCTGGTCCTGGACTCTTCTTTTTTGGGAGGTCTTTTATTACTTTTTCAATCTCCATGAGTGTGATGGGTTCATTGAGGTGGTTGATCTGCTCTGAGTTTAGATTTGGTAGATGATATGCATCCAGGAATTTATCCATCTCCTCCACATTTTCTAGTTTTGTGGAGTAGAGGTTTTTGAAATAAGTCCTGATGATTCTGCTGATTTCACTCATGTCTGTTGCTATCTCTCTTTTGTCATTTTGAATTTTGTAAATTTGGAGTCTCTCCTTTTTTTACTTAATCAAATTGGCCAAAGGTTTGTCAATCTTGTTTATTTTTTCAAAGAACCAGCTCTTTGTTTTGTCATTTGATTTAATTGTTTCCATGGTTTCCAATTCATTAATTTCTGCTCTGATTTTAATTATTTCTTTCCTTCTTGAGCTCTTCAGGTGGGATTTTTCTTGTTTTTCCAATGCCTTTAGGTGGATGTTAGGCTATTGATTTGGTATCTTTCTGTCTTTTTTATGAAGGCATTGAATGCTATGAATTTTCCCCTGAGGATGGCCTTCATTGTGTCCCATAAGTTTTGGTATGATGTGTTCTCATTGTCATTCAATTCCAGGAATTTTGCAATATCATTTTTTATTTCATCCACTACCCATTTATTGTTTAAGTGTGTGCTATTCAGTTTCCAGTTGTCGTTGGGGTTCTTGTTGGTTTTTTTGTTGTTGATTTCTAGGAATATAGCATTATGATTTGATATCATGCAGGGAATTATGTCGATTTTCCTAAATATGTGGAGGCTGTCTTTGTGGCCCAGTATATGGTCTATTTTATACAGTGTTCCATGGGCTGCTGAGAATAATGTGTAGTCTGTGGATTTGGGATGGAAAGTTCTGTAGATGTCCGTTAGGTCCAAGTGCTCTATGGTTTTGTTGAGCTCTCTTACTTCCCTGTTGAGCTTCTGTTTGGATGATCTGTCTATTACTGATAATGGTGTGTTAAAGTCCCCAGATATGATGGTGTTGGTGGTTATTTCTGTTTTATTGTCAAGTAGGTTTTGTTTTATGAACTGTGGTGCCCCTGTGTTTGGTGCATACAGATTTATGATTGTAATGTCCTCTTGATGGATTGTTCCCTTTATAAGTAGGAAGTAGGCTTCTTTGTCTTTTTTGATTGTTTTTGGTTTGAAGTCAACTTTATCTTATATTAATATAGCTACACCTGCTTGTTTCTTATTCCCATTTGCTTGGAATATTGTTTTCCACCCTTTCATCCTGAGGAGGTTTCTGTCTTTAGTGGTAAGGTGGGTTTCTTGAAGGCAGCAGATTGAGGGGGCTAATTTTTTGATCCACCCTATTAGCTTGTGTCTCTTGATGGGTGAATTAAGGCCATTAATGTTTAGGGTGATGACTGTGAGATTTGATTTGATCCCTGTCATGTTGTGGTGGTAGAGGTGTGTTGGCATTTCCATGGAATTTAATTTAATTTTTTTTTTTTTTTCTTTCTACTCTGGGTTTGGTTGCTGTGATCTGCTTCTTGTAGGCATTTGTGTTTGGTTATTTGTTTATTCTCTGTGGTGAATTTCCTGGAGTACTTTCTGTAGGTTTGGTTTTGTGTTCATATAATTGTAAGCTGAGTTTTGTCATGGAAAGTTTTCCTTTCACCATCTATTATAAGGGAGACTTTTGCCGGGTAGAGCAATTTGGGTTGGAAGCCATAGTTTCTTAGAGTTTTGTGGGTTTAATTCCAGGCCCTTCTAGCTTTCAGGGTTTCTATTGAGAAGTCTGAAGTAATTCTGATGGGGTTTTCTCTGAAAGTGGTGTGCTGTTTTTCTCTAGCTGCTTTTAGGATTTTCTTTTTGGTGTCAATGTTTAGAGTCTTAATGATAATATGTCTTGGGGAGTTTTTCCTTTGGTCTAGCCATTTAGGAGTTCTGTTTGCTTCTTGAATCTTGATGGGCCTTTCTTTTAGGAGACGGGGGAAGTTTTCTTCAATTATTGTGTTAAAGAAGTTCTCCATGCCTTTGGTCTGAAATTCTTCTCCTTCTGGTATTCTAATGATTCTGATATTAGGACTTTTAAGTGTATCCCACAATTCTCTCATGTTCTGTTCACAGGAACTTTTGAACTTACTGAAATTTTTGGACTTTCAAACTGTTTGTTCCATCCTGTCTTCCAGATCAGAATTTCTATCTTCCACTTCGCTGACTCTATTCTTGAGAGCCTCTAGTGAGTTTTGGACTTGTTCAATTAAGTTTGCATTTTCTCCTACTTTCCTATGTATCACTTCCATCACTCTGTCCAGCTCCCTTTTCACCTCATTTTCTGATTTTCTTGATGATTCTTGGAAACCATCCTTGCATTTCTTTATGTTTTCATTTAGTGTGGCCAGGTGATTTTTAAGGTCCTCTTTTTTATTCACTCTCCCTCAACTCTCTTAGCTCTCTTTGAATTCTTTCCAATGTCTTATCATATTGCTCTAGCTTAGTGATGGTAGTTTCCACATGATTATCTATCCTTTGTAGCTTTCCTTCCAGTTCTAGCAGTAGTTTGGTCAGGGTTGCAGTGTTCATTGCTTCCACTTCATGTTCTGATCCTAAGCACTCTTCTATGTTTTCGTTAGTTGTGATCCTTGTTGGACTGGGTGTTCTGTCTGGATTTTCTTGCATTTTATTTTTCACGTTATTTCTTTTGTGCTGTGGTCTACCCATGTCAGTGTATGGGCAGGTAGGTGGGTGGAGCAGCCTGGGATCTAGCTTAATGTGAATCCAAGGCAGCCTGGGGAAGCTGCAAGCAGCCTGGGTTTTTGCTCACTCTTGCCATAGCCACCTATCTATAGCCTGACAGGGTCCCCAAAGTTGCCTGAATTCTCACCCAATAATGCACCTAAGCTACCTGCCTTCGAGCTTGAAAGGGGACTGAGGTAGCAAGCCCTGAAGCTGCCCAAACTCTAGCTGGGTACACGAGTCTGTAAACAGTCTGTGCTCTCCCGCCTCAGGGCAGTGGGGGATGGGTGGCGATGTACAGGTAGGGGGTTGCACCTGTGCTGGCGCTAGTGACTCAGTGTGGACTTGTGTGGCTCTTGCTGTGGGAGTGGGCCCGCTGCACGTACAATTGTAGTGCAGAGGCAGTTGATGTGGGTACAGGATCAGGACACAGCAGAGGCTGAGCGCAGCTAGTGATGTGAGCATGGCAGCAGGGGATCTGGCAGCCACCTATTCACAGCAGGGGTGGCCCCCAGGGGCCTGCGGACTGAGCACCACGTGGCTGGTCTTCTCGCATGATCAGAGAACAAGGGTGAGGTAGGAGGTCTCAGCTTCAGTGCAGCAGGCGTGGTTGATGTGTGCCTGATCAGAGCACAGCCCCGTGGGGCGTGCAGAGTGTGCGCGGGGGGCGGACGGGGGTCAGGCGCGATGGGGTGTATGGAACGAGTGGGACACGTGGCGGCGGGGTGCGAGGCGTGCCGGGGCCTTGGCCATCAGGGCGGGGCGTGCAGGATGTGGCAGGGCACAGGGGGCGTGGGGGTGGGGCACCCAGGAGGGGTGGGCAGCCTGGGGCGCTCTGGTTGGAGGGGTGGCAAGGGGTGTGCAGTAGGCTCGGGGGGGCACGCATGCAGTGGGGGTGATCGGGGTGCAGGGGGAGGGTCAGGGCACCTGGGGAGGGCACAGGGGAGCATGCAGGAGGTGCGGGATGCATGGGACGCTGTGGTGCGTGGGGGGCACGCAGCGGGGGCTCGAGGCAGGTGGGGGTGTGGCGCGGGGGTCCGGGGCGTGTGGTGGGGTGTGCAGGGCACGGGATGCGCGGGGTTCTGGGCAAGCCTTGGTGCACTGGAGCGTGGGACGCCACTGGGTGTTCGGGATGTGCAGGGTGCGTGGGCAGCGTGCGGATAGGGGGCTTTGGGCATGCTGGTGGGTGCCTGTGGGGTGCGGGGGTCCCTGGGCTCACATGGTCACCAGGGCGTGTGGGGCTCGGTGCGCGGGGCCGCTGGGGCGCTGGCTGCGCCAGATGTGGTGGGGCGCAGCGGGCAGGGGGCGGGTGGGGAGTGTGGGTGGCAGGGGTGTGTGCTTCCCTGGTTAACCCCAATCTATGCCCTCCTTCTTGCAAAAAATTCCTAATTTCCCTCTAATACTTGCCTTTTTTTTTCCTTGTTATCTGTAGTGCAGCTAGGGGTCACCATCTTGACTCGAAGTTCTCTCCAAGACATATTTATCATTAAGACTCTAAACATTGACACCAAAGAGAAAATCCTAAAAGCAGCTAGGGAAAAACAGCACATCACTTTCAATGGTAACTGCATCAGAATTACTTCAGACTTCTCAATGGAAACCCTGAAAGCTACAAGGGCCTGGAAAGAAACACTCCAAACTCTAAGAACCTATGTCTTCCAACCCAAACTACTCTACCTGGCAAAAGTATCCCTCATAATAGATGGTGAAAGAAAAACTTTCCATGACAAAACTCAGCTTTACAATTATATGAACAGAAAAACAAAACTCCAGAGAATATTTCAGGAAATTCTCCACAGAGAAGAAACAAATAACCAAACACAAATGCCTATGAGAAAAAGATCACAATAACCAAACTCAGAGTAGGCACAAAAAACTTCAAGGCATATGAAAACACCAACACACATCTACCATCAAAATATGGCAAGGATCAAATCAAATCTCACAGTCTTTACCCTAAATATTATTGGCCTTAATTCTCTGATAAAGAGACACAAGCTAACAAGATGGATCAAAAAATTAGACCCCTCAATCTGTTGCCTTCAAGAAACCCACCTCACCACTAAAGACAGATACCTCCTCAGGGTGAAAGGGTGAAAAACAATATTCAAAGCAAATGGGAATAAGAAACAAGCAGGTGTAGCTATATTAATATCAGATAAAATAGACTTCAAACCAAAAATAATCAAAAAAGACAAAGAAGTCCACTTCCTACTCATCAAGGGAATGATACATCAAGAATATATTACAATCATAAATCTGTATGCACCAAACACAGGGGCACCACAGTTAATAAAACAAAACCTACTTGACAGAAATAACCACTAACACCATCATAGCTGGGGACTTCAATACACCATTATCAGTAAGAGACAGATCATCCAAACAGAAGCTCAGCAGGGAGGTAAGAGAGCTCAAAAAAAACCATAGATCACTTAGACCTAACGGACATCTACAGAACTTTCTACCCCAAATCCACAGACTACACATTCTTCTCAGCATCCTGTGGAACATTCTCTAACATAGACCATATACTGGGTCACAAAGACTGCCTTCACATATTTAGGAAAATTGACATTATTCCCTGCATGATATCAGATCAAAATGCTATAATGCTCGAAATCAACAACAAAAGCCCCACCAAGAATCCCAACAGCACCTGGACACTAAGCAGTACACTTTTAAACAATAAATGGATAGTGAGTGAAATAAATGAAATTGAAAAATTCCTGGAATTGAATGACAATGAGAACACATTATACCAAAACTTATGGGACACAATGAAGGCATTGAGGAACACTCGCCCACTGTTGGTGGGAATGTAAGATGGTACAACCACTTTGGAACACAATATGGAGACTCCTGAAAAAGCTGACTATAGAGATACCAACAGACCCAGTTATTCCCTTAGTGGGCATCTACCTTAAAACCTTCAAACCACAGGCCAGAGAGATTTGTTCAACCATGTTTGTAGCGGATCAATTCATAATAGCTAAGAGCTGGAATCAATCCAGATGTCCATCACTAGAAGAATGGATAACTAAGATGTGGTATATCTACACAATGGAATTATATACAGCAGTAAGAAAAAATGACATGATGAAATTTGAGGAAAAATGGATGAACCTGGAACAGATCATTCTAAGTGAATTTACCCAATCACACACACACACACACACACACACACACACACACACATACACACACACAAATCACCACATAGTCTCACTCATATACAGCACCTAACCTGAATCTACCCAAGATACCTTACATACCCAGCAAGCATCTCATGGACTAGATGCTAGGATGGATGGGGAGGGAGGGGAGGGTATCGAATGGGTGGGAAACACTAATCTAGACCCAAACGGCAATGGTACCATAAAATTCTACTTTCTAAAAGGCAGACCAAATGGCTGAACCTTCACTAGGCCCTTACAGGAAACACCTGAACCAGAAGACACTGGAGAGGGTAAGATAAAGTCTAACGTGAATCTTCTACATCTTTCCTCCCTCTCTCTTCCTCTCCCTCTCTCTCTTGTCTCTCTAACTCTTGTATATTAGTTATGTTTTTCCTCATTTTCTAAGTGGGCACTGACATGTAACTCCCAGTACCAGCATGGGGATATCATCCACAATCAGCTTTTGATCAGTGAAACCTACAAGGTTTCCTAAAAGAATGACAGATTTCTGTCAGAGTACTTGATGACCCACCAAAGGTTAGTGGTAAGACCCTATTGCTGAAGACACCATAAGCAGCTGACACATAAAATGGAATGGCATGGCTGGAAGCCAGGAGACAGTCAGTCCCCAGACAGTAAGCATTTCTAGTGCCAGAAGGTGCTACATGGGCGACTCGGGGCAATGACCAATATCTGTCCATCCAGCTCATGGTCGAACCTACTTAGCAGCAAATAACCTGTTGGGATTCCCACACAAGTGCAATAGTGGTACACAGCCATCGGGGGAACCAACTGCTCTTGATTTGGCTAACTGATCCCCTCTCAGTGGTACAGGACCCATAGCTGGAGCTGGGAAACAAGTCAGAACCATATCCAAACATAAGCCCACTCTCCAATATCAAGCTACTATCAATCATGGGTTACAAGAGGACCTACACCTATTAAACTCTCTATAACAAAAAGTAAGGGTTTTCTCATTTGTCTTGGTGCTAACTTACTCTCCATTGGAGAATCTGCTTCTCCTTTTTAGGTAGATGCAGATCCTAAGGAGAGAGCCACCCCATCATACCTCAAAAGGGCCTGGGCTGAAACTAAGGAAAACTGGCAAAACAAACAAGGGTGCAGTTTTCCTGATTAACCAAATTCCAGCACAAGGGGGAGGGAGACCAACACAGAGAAAAATCAACACCTACCAAATCAGAGAGCCAGAGCCTCAGAGGCCCCCAACACCTCATCACTGAAGCAGACCACAAGAGAACCCAACATGGCTCAGGGAAATGTTGCTGAAGAGGGGGCGGAAATAATGTCAGAGCCACATGTTGGGTCATGATATGCAGAGACATTTATCATACCAATAAATGTGGGCTAACCACACAATGCACGACCCATACACCTCAACAAGGAGGGGCCAATGGGGAGTGGGTAGGCCACGGATGAACCTAATAATGGCACCAAACTGCCTGTATTTGCTGAATATAAAACTAAGAAAAAAAAAAAAAAAACAGAAAGAAAAAAAAGAGCTAGGGAAGTCATAAGCCCTAAGGGAGTAAGGACTACTGTTGTCTGGCTAATGGAGATTGTGATACCCACCAAACTGCCCCTCCAAACATTTATGTTTATTCCCATCTTTTTATTTTGTTGATATTATAATAGGTTACACTCTTTTTCCCTCCACTCCTGCTCCCATTTCTTGGAGTCCTCCTTAGTGGGGTTATGTAATTCACTATATGGTCATTAAGGTCTCAGTCTGTCTCTCTGGGGTATCAGGGAACCATGTCTCAGGGTACACCTACCTACTCTGTAGCTCTTACAATATTTCCATCCCCTCTTCCACAATGTTCCCTGAGCCATGGCAAGTCTGTTGTATGCCCATAAATTAATGCTACTCGTACTTTTGGTTAGAGAAGGTTTTCTCCTCAGATGGCAGTAACCACTGGGATGACTCAAAATTTACCACAGTGCTGAGAATTGACAGTGGAATGTTCAGAATTAAGTGCTACATCTCTATCACATCCTTCAAGGACTAAACCATTGCAGAAGAAGTGGCAGAATGGATGTGAGAACCACAGGAAGGGTAGATCTTCTTACAACGCTGTATTGCATACACAAAACGGCCTTGATATTCATGACTTCACAGTGGCTAAAGCTACCAACACAAAACCTTCATAATAGGAGGGGGGAACTGATGACATCAAAATAGAAGAAAGACTAATTGGAAAGAAGGGTTTCAATGGAGGGTGGATTTGGGAGGGGGATCAATGAGGGTGGCCGGAGGGAATTACCATGATTCATTGTCTATGCTTCCAGAAGTTTACAATAAAATGTTAAAATAAGAAATTAAAAAAAAAATTTCACTTCTTCGCACTTTAAGGACTTCTGAGTCTCCCTGATAGTCACTGTCATTTGAAAAGAGAAATTTCTTTAAACACAAGTGAGAGCAACACAAATATATGTGCAAAAGCATAAATATTTAGAATGACTTAGAAGGCAAATTGATCAGTATAATACATCCCTATGGCCAAGCTACAGTTGTAGGGCTCATGGCCTTCCCAGCCACAGATTTTTGACTAGCTTTTCAGTATCAAATATGAATTCCCTCTCATGGATGAGCCTTAAATCCAACTTGAGAGCTAATGGTTACATCCATAACAGATAAGCCATTATTTTTCTAGTGGGTGCATCTTGCCTAGCTGGCAAGTTGTGTAGCTTTCAGGGTTCACTGCTAATTAAATCTGTTGGTGACTTTTCTCCCCTAAAAGGTTAAAAAGCACTTTCCAGCATTATGATTGCTAATAAATAAGGAGGAGGCCTTCACCTCAGTTCTAGCTTGCATTTCTCAGTATCCTGCAACAGAAACCTATGATGTCTTCAGCAGCAGGTTCCTATCACCTAGTTCTGGAGAGAAATCAAGGGCCTTTCCAATTTTCTGATTTATTTTGGTGGCTTTCCAAGCCTTGTTGGCCAACAGCTCACTGGGAGGTATCCCACCCCTGACAATGAAACTTTTCTGTAACAACTGATGCTTCTGGGCACATCACTGCTCACCCTCATGGGGAAGTTACTCCCCAAACTTCTACCTTTATAAAACGTATATATTTTTTTTACTTAATTAACAAAGAAATAGTTTCCCACATAGCTTATTCCTAACATATTTAGTTGATCAACACTCCTCCCATCCCTCTTCTCTTCCTTCACTCTCTCCTGACTTCACTTAGCTCACTCCACCACCAGAATCCATCCTTCAACTTATAAGTAGTCCTCCTTACCCTGTGGCACCTTTCTAGCATTGTTGCCTTTACTACTGACTCCCACTCCACCTCAACAGAACAATTTCTATAAGGAAAAAAAGAAATAAAATGCATTTCCTCCTTTCTTTTTAAAAAATTTTCGTTTATTTATTTGAGAGCAACAGACAGAGAGAGAGAGAGAGAAAGAGACAGATAGAGAGAGAGATGGTGCTCCAGGGCCTCCAACCACTGCAAATGAACTCCTGGTGCGTGTGCCTCCTTGTGCAGCTGGCTAACATGGGTCTTGGGGAATCAAGCCTTGAACCAGGGTCCTTACGCTTCACAGGCAAGTGTTCAACTGCTAAGCCAACTCTCCAGGCCACTGCTTTCTTTTCAACAGAAGTCAGTGTCTACTTTGATATCGGGGGGGGGGGGGGGGCGGGGATCTTCTCTTTCTTTTAAAAAATTTTAATATATCTTATTTATTTATTTATTTATTTATTTACTTAAGAGAGAGAGAGAGAGAGAGAGAGAGAGAGAATGGACACACCTGGGCCTCCAGCCCCTGCAAACAAACTCCAGATTCACTTGGTTTACAAGGTACCTGGAGAATAGAACCAGGATCCTTTTGCTTTTCAGGCAAACACCTTAACTTCTAAGCCACCTCTCCAGCCCCTCTTTCTTTTCTTATGTTGTAAACAGTTTGTTAACAAATGAAAACGAAATTCACAAGCAAGGGAACTGAACCCAGTTACTGACATAAGCTCTGTCTGATTCACAAGACTATTCAAAGGACAAGGTACTGTTATATCTCTCTTGATCACACTGTAATTCCAGAACATTTTTGTTTTTTCTCTCTTTATTTCATAATACTTTATTCCTTTCTTTGCAACTTGACTTCAATCATCTCAACATGTTCTCTTCTGTATCTCATTTCTTTATTAAGGTGAGTCTTTCAAAAATTTTGTTCATCTTTGCTAAATGCTTTATTCTCTTATGTATTAAAAATAAACAAGCAATTAGTTGCAAAATTATATGCACTCTGGTTTAGAGATGTCTTGGAAATGAGACCAAAGTGTCACTTATATTCCAATCTTCTGTTTTCCAAAAGATTAAATCACAATAACTGTGTGATAACTAGCAAAGAAGCCAAATTTACATATAATGAAAATATAAGGTTACCTATATCAATAATTGTAAATTTGAATTTTATATACACATATTTGTACGTTAATAGATATATTTAATATTTCTTATATATGAGAACACAATAAGTATTTTTAAATGAGTGTGACATAAAAAATGTAAAGTGTAATACTGAACAAATAACTATCATGGTTCTCTTCCATTGAACTCAGTGCTGGCTTTAATGATAGACTCATAAACAATGGGTAGAATTGGGCAAGTAATATCTCTTCTACCCTCCACAGACCATAATTTGTGAAGTTTCAACATTGGACAAGATGGAAGTTTGATTAGGGCCAGGTATTTTAATTGGTGAGTTGAATGGCCTGAGAATTACCATAATAAACAACATCCTCCTATGAACATATTTTAAATGATATAATAAAATAAGAAAGCTTTATTTTAGACTCTGCTTGATATCAAGTACAAAGAGAAGCAGGAGATTTTTTCACTGTGAAGTTTAACACTATAGAAAGTCACAGAGGATGACATTCGAAATATAAAAGGCCATCATGGAAACATTTTCCAGCTAAATTTTTCAAAAATTTTACTTTTTATATTTGCAAGAACAGCAGAAAAAAAGACAGACAGGCAGAGACACACAGAGAGATTGGGTATGCCAAGGCCTCCATGTACTATAAACAAATTTCAGATGCATGTGTCACTCTGTGCAACTGACTGTACATAGGTACTGGGGAGTGGAAACTAGGTTGTAAGGCTTTGCAAGCAAGCACCTTAACTGGTGAACTATCTCTTCAGCCCTTCAAGCTATATTTTTTATGTCATTCTATGACCTTCTATGAAACATCTAAATTGTTTTGTTTCAAGGAAGCTTTGTCATGTATTCCCAAAATCTGTCCTTGTGTCTTGTATGGGTTTTCTAGTAACTGATAATAAAACAACTTAGCAATGTTACTTGGTAAGTGTTTTGGGGTTTGTATATTCCAGGCTGGATGTAAGAGAAATGTGAGTTGATTTTAATGACTATACTGAATCATGATGGAAAATAACACAATATTGAAAAGGGTGAAGTCAGAGTTGACAGTCAAATGGTTAGTTGAACCATAAGATTGTGGGCATACATAATACATGACTGTCCATGGTAGAGGTTTCAACCATGAATTAATAAAATATGAAGTAAATGGAAAGGGGAAAAAGTGAGACCTTGCAGTACAGGAGATCGGATGCCTCAGATACAGGATATATAATAATCAGGAAGAAACCTCAAAGTTGTCTTCTGGCCTCCACATGTATGCTGTGGCACCAATGCCCCCCCTACACACACACACACACACACACACAAAGAAAATCTGCTATTTACAACCAGTGTGTAATAGCTAATTCTTTTTTTTTTTTCATCTCTACTTCTTTTATTTTTTTTTAATTTTTATTAACATTTTCCATGATTATAAAATATATCCCATGGTAATTCCCTCCCTCCCCACCGCCACACTTTCCCGTCTGAAATTCCATTCTCAATCATATTACCTCCCCATTACAATCATTGTAATTACATATATACAATATCAACCTATTAAGTATCCTCCTCCCTTCCTTTCTCCACCCTTTATGTCTCCTTTTCAACTTACTGGCCTCTGCTACTAAGTATTTTCATTCTCTCACAGAAGCCCAGTCATCTGTAGCTAGGATCCCCATATGAGAGAGAACATGTGGCGCTTGGCTTTCTGGGCCTGGGTTACCTGACTTAGTATAATACTTTCCAGGTCCATCCATTTTTCTGCAAATTTCATAACTTCATTTTTCTTTACCGCTGAGTAGAACTCCATTGTATAAATGTACCACATCTTCATTATCCACTCATCTGTTGAGGGACATCTAGGCTGGTTCCATTTCCCAGCTATTATAAATTGAGCAGCAATAAACATGGTTGAGCATGTACTTCTAAGGAAATGAGATGAGTCCTTTGGATATATGCCTAGGAGTGCTATAGATGGGTCATATGGTAGATCAATCTCTAGCTGCTTTAGGAACCTCCACACTGTTTTCCACAATGGCTGGACCAGATTGCATTCCCACCAGCAGTGCAGAAGGGTTCCTTTTTTTCCACATCCCCACCAACATTTACGATCATTTGTTTTCATGATGGTGGCCAATCTGACAGGAGTGAGATGGAATCTCAATGTAGTTTTAATCTGCATTTCCCTGATGACTAGTGACATAGAACATTTTTTTAGGTGCTTATATGCCATTCGTATTTCTTCCTTTGAGAACTCTCTATTTAGCTCCTTAGCCCATTTTTTGATTGGCTTGTTTGATTCCTTATTGGTTAACTTTTTTAGTTCTTTGTATATCCTAGATATTAATCCTCTATCAGATATATAGCTGGCGAAGATTTTTTCCCATTCTGTAGGTTGCCTCTTTGCTTTTTTCACTGTGTCCTTTGCGGTGCAAAATCTTTGTAATTTCATTAGGTCCCAGTGGTTAATCTGTGGTTTTATTGCCTGAGCAATTGGGGTTGTATTTAGAAAGTCTTTGCCAAGACCAATATGTTGAAGGGTTTCCCCTACTTTTTCCTCTAGCAGTTTCAAAGTTTCCGGTCTGATGTTAAGGTCTTTAATCCATTTGGACTTAATTCTTGTGCATGGCGAGAGAGAAGAATCTATTTTCATCCTTCTGCAGATATTTATCCAGTTTTCAAAACACCATTTGCTGAAGAGGCTGTCTCTTCTCCAATGAGTATTTTTGGCATTTTTATCGAATATCAGGTGGCTATAGCTACTTGGGCTTACATCTGGGTCCTCTATTCTGTTCCACTGATCTACATGTCTGTTTTTGTGCCAGTACCATGCTGTTTTTGTTACTATGGCTCTGTAGTATAGGTTAAAATCAGGTATGGTGATACCACCAGCCTCTTTTTTGTTGCTCAGTATTATTTTAGATATTCGAGGTTTTTTGTGATTCCAAATGAATTTTTGGATTGTTTTTTCTATTTCCATGAAGAAAACCTTTGGAATTTTGACAGGGATTGCATTAAATGTGTAGATTGCTTTAGGTAAGATTGCCATTTTCACGATATTGATTCTTCCAAGCCAGGAACAAGGGATGTTTCTCCACTTTCTAGTGTCTTCTGCAATTTCTCGCTTGAGTGTTTTAAAGTTCTCATTGTATAGATTCTTTACTTCCTTGGCTAGGTTTATTCCAAGGTATTTTATTTTTTTTGATGCAATTGTGAATGGGAGTGATTCTCTGATTTCATCCTCTGTGTGTTTGTTGTTAGCATATACGAAGGCTACTGATTTCTGTGTATTTATTTTGTATCCTGCTACATTGCTGTAGGTTTTGATCAGCTCTAACAGCTTGCTAGTAGAGTCTTTAGGGTCCTTTATGTATAGAATCATGTCATCTGCAAATAATGATAACTTGATTTCTTCCTTTCCAATTTGTATCCCTTTTATGTGTGTCTCTTGCCTTATTGCTATGGCTAAGACTTCCCAAACTATATTAAATAGAAGTGGAGACAGTGGACACCCTTGTCTTGTTCCTGATTTTAGTGGAAAAGCTTCCAGTTTTTCCCCATTTAGTAATATGTTGGCTGTAGGCTTGTCATAAATAGCCTTTATTATATTGAGATATGTTCCTTCTATTCCCAGTCTCTGTAGGACTTTTATCATAAAGGGATGTTGGATTTTGTCAAATGCTGTCTCTGCATCTAATGAGATGATCATGTGATTTTTGTTCTTCAACCCATTTATGTAATGTATGACATTTATAGATTTGCGTATGTTGAACCATCCCTGCATCTCTGGGATAAAGCCTACTTGGTCAGGGTGAATGATCTTTTTGATATACTCTTGTATTCTGTTTGCCAATATTTTGTTGAGAATTTTTGCATCTATGTTCATGAGGGAGATTGGTCTGTAATTTTCTTTTTTTGTTCTATCTTTGCCTGGTTTTGGTATCAGGGTGATGCTGGCCTCATAGAAGGAGTTTGGTAGGATTCCTTCTTTTCTATTTCCTGGAAAAGCTTAAGAAGCAATGGTGTTAGCTCTTCCTTAAAAGTCTGGTAAAATTCAGCAGTGAATCAATCCGGGCCTGGGCTTTTTTTAGTTGGGAGATTATTGATAACTGCTCGGATCTCCATGTTTGTTATAGGTCTATTTAAGTGATTAATCTCATTTTGATTTAATTTAGGTAGGTCATATAAATCAAGGAAATCATCCATTTCTTTCAGATTTTCATACTTTGTGGAGTATATGCTTTTATAGTATGTCCCTATAATTTTTTGAATTTCTCTGGAATCTGTTGTGATGTTACCTTGTTCATCTCTGATTTTATTAATTTGTGTCTCTTCTCTCTTTCTTTTGGTCAGATTTGCTAAGGGTTTATCAATCTTGTTTATCTTTTCAAAGAACCAACTCTTTGTTTCATTAATTCTTTGGATTGTTCTTTTTGTTTCTATTTCATTAATTTCTGCCCTAATCTTTATTATTTCTTCCCGTCTACTAATTTTTGGTTTGCCTTGTTCTTCTTTTTCCAAGGCTTTAAGGCGAAGCATTAGGTCGTTTACTTGCGACCTTTCTAATTTCTTAATATAGGCACTTAAGGCTATAAATTTACCTCTTAGAACTGCCTTCATTGTGTCCCAGAGATTTTGGTATGTTGTGTTCTCATTATCATTTGACTCTATAAATTTTTTGATTTCCTTTTTGATTTCTTCATTGACCCACTCATCATTTAGTAGTGTATTGTTTAGTTTCCATGATTTTGTGTATGCTCTATAGCCTTTCTTGCTACTGATTTGTAGTTTAATTCCATTGTGGTCAGATAGAATGCAAGGAATTATTTCAATTTTCCTGAATTTGTTAAGATTTGCTTTGTGTCCTAATATATGGTCTATTTTAGAGAATGTTCCATGTGCTGCTGAAATAATGTATATTCTGCAGCCTTTGGATGAAATGTCCTGTATATATCTGTTAGGTCCATTCCTTCTATGACCTCATTTAGTCCAGATGCCTCTCTGTTTATTCTTTCCCTGGATAACCTGTCAATTGATGAGAGTGGGGTGTTAAAGTCACCCACCACCACTGTGTTTGGTGTTATCTGTGACCTTAGTTCTAATAGTGTTTGTTTGACGAATTTGGGAGCCCCCATGTTAGGTGCATATATGTTTAGGATTGTAATGTCCTCCTGTTGGAGTGTGCCCTTAATCAATATAAAGTGACCTTCCTTATCTTTTTTGACTAACGTCGGACTAAAGTCTACCCTGTCTGATATTAGGATAGCAACCCCTGCTTGTTTTCTAGGCCCATTTGCTTGAAACACCGTCTTCCAACCTTTCGCCCTAAGATAATGTCTATCCTTTGTAGAAAGGTGAGTTTCTTGGAGACAACAAATTGTAGGATCCTGCTTTTTAACCCAGTCTGCAAATCTATGTCTTTTCGTTGGGGCATTGAGACCGTTGATATTAAGAGATATTATTGAAAGGTGTGTATTTATGTTTGCCATTTGTGTGTGTGTGTGTGTGTGTGTGTGTGTTACTTGTTCTACCTGTGCTCTCTTCTGTTAACTGGTATTTGAGTATAGCTGGTTTTTTCTAGGTTCCTTATATGTGTGCTTTTCCTTTTGTTCAGCATGGAGGATTCTATCAAGTATTTTCTGTAGAGCTGGTTTTGTCTTCAGATACTCCTTTAACCTGCTTTTGTCATGGAATGTCTTTATTTCTCCATCTATTTGGATGGATAACTTTGCAGGATAAAGTAACCTTGGTTGACAGTTGTTATCTTTCAGAACTTGGAATATATCACTCCAAGCCCTTCTGGCTTTAAAAGTTTGTGTTGAATAATCTGCTGTAATCCTGATGGGCTTGCTTTTGTAGGTAACTTGATTTTTTTCTCTAACTGCTTTCAATATTTTTTCTTTGGTGTGTGTGTTTGGAAGTTTGAGTATAATGTGGCGAGGAGAGTTTCTTTCTGGGTTTTGTCTGGCTGGGGTTCTAAAGGCTTCCTGTATCTGTATTGGCACCTCTTTCCCAATTTGGGGGAAATTTTCCTCTATGATTTTGTTGAAGATGCCTACTATGCCTCTGGAGTGGAGTTCTTCTCCTTCTACTATGCCCTGAATTCTTATATTGGATCTTTTCATAGTGTCCCGAATATCTTGAAATTCCCACTCATACTTTTCTATAAGTTTGTCTTTCTCTTTGTTGGACTGCATTAGGTCTGCCACCTGGTCTTCTAGCTTAGATATTCTGTCCTCTCCCTCATCCATCCTACTGGTGAGATTTTCTACAGAGTTTTTTATTTCATTAACTGTGTTCTTCATTGCTAGTAATTCTGACTGGTTTTTCTTTATTATTTCTATTTCCCTATTTCTGTCTTGTATTGCCTTCTTTATTTCAGTAAATTGGTGGCCTGCCTCTTCTTTGATTCCTTTGATTTCCTCTTTGATTTCTTCTTTGATTGTTTTCATGTGTTCTTTGACCTCTTTGAACATATTTATAATTATTCTTTTGAACTCTTTCTCAGGCATTTCCTCTAACTCTTTCTCACTGGAGGACATTTCCGATGCATTAATACTTTTAGGTGGATTTATATCGTCTTGCTTTTTAGTGTTTCTTGTGTTATAATGTATATATTTTTGCATCTTGGATTAAGTTAATGCTTGGATTTTCTAGCTAGCTGTGTATTCTTAGCTGTATCAATTGATTTGATGTAATATATTTTCAGGGTAGGACCTTAAGGTATTAGGTGTGGCTCTTAAGACTCTCAGAGTATCTACAAAGATGTTCTTAGGGTTTGAGTTTCCCTGCTATAGGAGTATTCAAGCAGGCTGAGTGGAATAAAATACTGGTAGATTCTAAAATTTAACTCAACACTGTACACATTCAATCAAAAACAGCCCCGAGTATGTATGCAAGAGTAGTTATTATAATGAGCAGATCCTCTATCAACAAAGAGGTTTAGATTTCTGGTCTGTTGAGGTATCCAAGTCAGCTTGTGACCAAGTGAGACCCTTCCCTTGTGCAATCCCAGTTACCTTGGGTGATTGTGGTCTCAGTCAAGTTGCTGCCTGGGTCGTCGGGCGGCTGTTCTGATTTCTGGAGCTGGGCACTTGCTTTTCCTACGGGGCAAACTGAGCCTCTGCTGCTGCCTCTGCTGCTGTTGTAGCTGCCACCCCCGGAGCCACCACCACTGCTGAATCTGCCTCTGCCGTGTCCACCGCCGCTGCTCACCCCGAAGCCACTGCTGCGGGATCTGCCGCGCTGCCGCTCCTGGGTCCGCTGCTGCTGGGGCCACTGGTACCGGTGCTGGAGCCGCTGAAGTTGCTGCCGAACTCTGCTCCTGCTTGGGTCCTGCTGTCAGCCCAAGTTGGCGTGGCCGGTCCCAGGCTGCTGCTGTGTTCACTGGAGCTGGGTTCAGGTGGTGGGGGAGGGGAGGGAGCCGCGGCTGCTCTGGTTGTATCGCTGTTCCACGTGTGCTTCTACCTCGCAGTCTGCTCTTCCCTCCGTTGCTCGCTGCCGCTCTCCCCTCACGTTTCCCAAGTTGTGGAGAGCGCGGTGTGAGGGGAAAATCCTGCACCTGGCTTGTCCTGCGGCTCGAGCCGAGAGTCCGGCGGCTTTCTGCCGCTCCGCGGCTGCGGCGGGTGGCCGAGCCGCCCCGGAGCCACTGTTCCCACCTGTGCAGGCTCTGGATGCTCTGGAACTCTTCTACTTCTCCGCTGCCGCCTCAATTTCCTATACACCTCACTTTTTAGTAAAAGTGTGTATTTTGCTGAGTTTTTTTGGTCTTTTTCCCCCCTAGGCTGCTTTGGCGTGGTACCTACGCTGCCATCTTAACCGGAAGTCTAATAGCTAATTCTTTGGTGTGGTTGAAATCTCAGAAATTGACAATGTAAAATATCTACAATAATAGGAACCAAATTGCAAATTGCTGGTGGAAGTTAAAAAACCAAAAAAAAAAACAAACTTTAGAGGGCTGGAGAAATGGCTTACCAGTTAAGGAGCTTGACTGCAAAGCCTAAGGACCCATCTTTGACTTTCCAGATCCCACATAAGTTAGATGCCCAAAGGCAAGGCAGTCAAGGTCGCACATGTGCAGTAGTTGGCACAAGCATGTGTAGTTCAACTTCAGTAGCTGAGGCCCTGGTATGGCAACTCTCTCTCTCTCTCTCACATCTCTAAAACAAAAATAAAATAAATAATTAAAAACTTTACAGATTACTGTTTTGTTTTGTTTTTACTTGCTTATTCTTTGAGATAAAGTTTCATTATTTTACCTAGATTAGTCTTGAACTCTCAATGCTCCTTCCTCAGTCTTCTAATATGTTAATCAAAGACTAGAAGATATTTTTCTTATTCTTAATATTATTTTTATCTTATTGTATTCTTAATTCTCAATCAGGCATGAAATAACACCAACAAGCAATCCAAATCTACCCAAAAGAAATGAGAACCAATGTTTATGAAAACCTGTACAAGGAATGGAGAGATTGCTTAGTGGTTAAGGCACTTGACAGCAAAGCCAAAGAACCCAGGTTTGATTCCCCAGTACCCAGAAAAAAGCTGGATGCACTAGGTGGCACATGCGTCCGGAGTTTATTTGCGGTAGTTAGAGGTCCTGACATGCCCATTCTTTCTTTCTCTCTATCTCAAATAAATAAATAAAATATTTAAATTTTTAAAGAACTATACAAGATTGTGTATTGTAGCTTCTTTTAAATAACTGTGAATTTACTAATGCTATTGGATAATCTCAACAGTGATACACACATAAAAATACTGTTCAGAGATACAAAGAGATGATAAATTTGGCAATATATATGAACCATAAAAACACTGTATTAAATGAAAATATGCAGATATTAAACAATACTCACTGAATGACTTCCTGCATTTGAAATTCTAGAAAGAAAAGCAGTGTCAGGAGCAGACCACCAATTAATGTTTTTTTTTTTTTTTTAAATATTTTTTTGTTTATTTGAGAGTGACAGACAGAGAGAAAGAGAGAGAGAGAATGGGCAGACCAGGGCCTCCAGCCACTGCAAATGAACTCCAGACACGTGTGCCCCCTTGTGCATCTGGCTAAAATGGGTCCTGGGGAATTGAGCCTCAAACCTGGGTCCTTAGGTTTCACAGGCAAGTGCTTAACCACTCAGCCATCTCTCTAGCCCCAATTAATGTTCTTAACAGTAATTAAATTAAATTAAATTAAATTAAATTAAATTAAAAATGCATGTAAAATGAAAGACAATAGATGTAAACATGTACAGTGGATCAAAATATCATGATGAACCATTTCTAAAGAAAATAGTAACTCTTCTCAAATGGTATTTAGTATAGTAGATTTTTATTAGCCAAAATACCTGCTTCAGGTGTGATTGGTTATTCAATATTCAGTAAACTCTGATTTTAATATTCAATGACTAAGTTACAGGAAGTTTTTTTTTCAAAGGAGAATGAATAATCAGCATAGTCATGTGTTTATCTTCATAGAGCATATTTGAGTGGCTTAGATTTATCAAACAAAGACAGTGAAAATGAATTCCATATAGCCATATATCCAGCAGTTCATAATTTAGTTACAACATTATCACATCCATGATATTTTTATTTATTTCTTATAATAAAATTGTGTTTTATAATCAATAAAATTTCACTATTCTGTCCTAGTACTTGATGACCTACGAAAGTATAGTGGTAAGACCCTACTGCTGAAGACACCTTATGTGATTGACAAGTAAAATGGAATGGCTAGAAGCTGGAAGATAGTCAGTCCCCAGACAGTTAGCATGTCTAGTGCCAGAAGGTACTACATGGGTGACTGGGGGAAAATGACCAATATCTGTCTAAGCAACTCATGGTCTAACCTACTTAGTAGCAAACCTATTGTGATGCCCACACAAGTGCAATAGTGGCACACAGCCATGGTGGAGAACCAACTACTGTTGATTCAGCAAACTGATCCCCTTAGTGGTACAGGACCCATAGCTGGAGCTGGGAAACAAGTCAGAACCATATCCAAGCATAAGCCCACTCTCCATTATCAAGCTACCATCAATCATGGGCTACAAGAGGGCCTACACCTATTAAATTCTCTATAAAAAAGTAAGGTTTATCTCATTTGTCCTGGTGCTAACAAACTCTCCATTGGAGAATCTGCTTCTCTTTTTCAGATAGATGTAGATCCTAAGGAGAGAGCCACCCCATCATACTTCAGTAGGGACCGGGATGAAACTAAGAACAATTGGTGAAACAAGCAAGGGTGCTGTTTTCTTGGTGATCTGGGTACCAGCACAAAGGGGACAGAGATCAACACAGAGAAAAATCAAAAATCCTACCAAATCAGAGATCCAAGGACCCAGAGGCCCCCAACATCTCATCACTGAAACAGACTAAAAATGAACCCAACATGGCTCAGGGACATTTTGTGGAGGAGGGGGCGGAAAGAATGTCAGAGCCACATGGTGGGTTATGATATGCAGAGACATTTATCCTGCCCATAACTGGACTAACTCCACAATGCATGACCCAATACTTCAACAAGGAGGGGCCAAGGGGATGGGGTAGGTCATGGATGAGCCTAATAATGGGACCAAACTGACTGTATTTGTTGAATACAAAACTAATTAATAAAAAAATTTTTAAAATTTCACTATTCTATTTTTTATTGCTTGAACATATTTCATAGCTATTGTATACAAATGATGAATAAGGGTCTGTAGGTGGCTAACAAACTCCAGATGCATGGGCCACTTTGTTCAGCTAGCTTTACATTGGTACAAGGGAATCAAACCCAGGCTGGCAGGCTTTGCAAGCTAGTGCTTTAACTGTAAGCCAATTCTCTAGCCCTAATCTTTTCTTTCTAAAGGGGCTTTAATATGACTCCAGGAATCTTCAATAAACATATTTTATTCAAAATAGATAAAGGAGATATTGGGTAGGCTTCTATTTGTAAAATAATGTAGAACTTGTAGGTACTTCATGGCAAAGTTTCTTAGAAATTGAGAAAGAAAATTAATTTGAAAAAAATGAGCTTTAATTTACATAAGCATGGTGATGCTATAATTTTTAAGGTGTTTCTATCTTTTGCAACTATTTCCCAGATAATGTAGTTTTATTTATTATTATTTTATCCATTTTTAATGTGTTTGTATATGGTGTGTGTTTGTGTGTGTGTGTGTTGCATATGTAGGTATAAATGAGCAGACTCCAGGATGACAAAGGTCATTACGTATCTTCCTCTATAGCTTTTCCATTTCATTTCCTTGTGATAACACCTCTCAAATAAATTGGAGCTCATAATTTTCCAGTTACAGTGGTTGATCTAGGAGCTCCAGAAAGCTTGGTGTTACCCATATTCATGATCACACTGAGCTTTTTGTATGGTTGCTGGCAATGCAACTCGGTTTCTCATATTCTTGAACAGCAAGCAATCTTACTATTGAGCCATCTTCCCAGCCACATTAATGGAGTTTTTCTTGTTGGTTTATTTTATGACCTTATCTTCCTACAAAAAGAAAATCAAATTCAAACAAATAATTGTCAACTTCATAACTTAAATTATAGCATTTTAAATTACGTTAACTTGTGTGGCCTTAATTTTAAACTCTGCATTTGACTATTTTTCAGCCCAATGGGAGAATTATCAGCAATCCACCCCAATAGTTCCCTGGCACGGCTGGAACAGTTTTGGAATTGTGAAAACTGAAGTAGCAACATTTAGGAATCAAATCTACAACAGAGAAATTTCTCCTTTAGTTTTTAAGTTTTTGTTGTTGTTGTTGTTTGTTTGTTTGTTTGTTTTTTGGGGTAGGGCCTCACAGCCCAGGCTAACCTGGAATTCACTATGTAGTCTCAGGGTGGCCTTGAACTCACAGCACTCCACCTACCTCTGCCTCCCAAGTGCTGGTATTAGAGGTGTGGGCCACCACACCCAGCTCAAGTTTTTAAGTTTTAAGTTTAGTGTGGATACTTTTTTCTACTAGAACATTTTTATTGTATATCCATATGACTGTACTTTGAATTTGATGACTACTTCAGGACATTCTTTTCCAACACATTTTCAGCACTGAATCGACAAGTGTAATTTCTTTCTGGTGTGTAGTCATTGAAATGGGAACATCTGGTACTTATATATATCTACATATAAGGATATCTTTTTTAAATAGAAATTTTGTTTTTTTTAAATAAATATCTTGCATATTGATTCATGACTATTTGACAACATGGCCATGAGGTTGTTTCCTGGTTGCGCTTTTGCTTTTACCATATATAATTGATTTCTAGCTTAAGGCCACTCACTTACCAAGAAGAACATGGACTTCGCATCTGTTTGGGGGCATGTTCCTGTATGTCTTCCAAATGTTTTATATAGATTGTTATATCAGTGTGGAGAGAATTTCAAATGTTACTGTAATCTGGTTTAAGCACTGTCCTTTCCATTTCTGATCTCAGTTAGGTTACTGATGCATCCTTGGAAATGTCAGCACTGTGAAGAGAAAATGAATAAACTATCTCACATATGCAATTATGTCAATTTCTCATTTTTAATAATCCATCTTTTGCTCATATTCATATTTATACTTAGGAGATATGAATTATTAACCTGGGGTATATTATGTAATTTGTGGTCTTAGTTCCAAAATTGAGATGTATTATTAAAAAAAAGCATTCAAATAAAATAACAATAATAGAGATACTTAATTAAGCAAAGGATTTTTCTCTTTCTTAAAGTGTAGAATTTTACTATTGACAGCTTCTATACTTACAGGAAATAAACTGATATTTCCCTCCCTCCCCACTTTCTCTTTCATACCTCCATCCTCTATCATATCCCCTTGCTCTCTCTGTTAGTCTTACTTTTATTTTGATGTCATCATCTTTTCCTCCTATTATGAGGATCTTTTGAACATATTTCTAGGCACTGCGAGGCCATAGATATTAAGGTCATTTGCTGTCTGGACAGTTGCATTGTAAGGAGTCATACCCTTCCTTTCGCTCTTACATTCATTCCTCCACCTCTCCCACAATGAACCCTGAGCCTTGAAGGGTGTGATAGAGATGTTTTAGTGCTGGACAATCCTCCATCACTTATTCTCAGCACTATGTTGACTTTTAGGTCATCCCAGCAGTTACTGCCATCTAAAAGGAGAAGCTTGTTTAACCAAAAGTGAGAGTAGCATTAACATATGAATATGAAGTTTAAATATGGTGCCTAATGGACAGTGTGTTGAGCATAATATATGCATATGACCAGACAAGAGCAGGCTTTATGCCCCTAAGGCTCATGACCTCCCCTGCCATAGGCTGGTTTTCAGTAGCAGACATGTATTCCCACAGAAGTCTAAACATTTATAGCTAGGACCCACATATGAGACAGAACGTGTAATGTTTGGCTTTCTGTGCCTTGGCTATCTCGTTTAGTATAATCCTTTCCAGATTCATCCATTTTCCTGAAAACTTCATAATTTCATTTTTCTTTACCACTGAATAGAACTCCATTGTATAAATGTACCATATCTTTATTATTATTATTATAATTTATTCATCTGTGGAGGGACATCCACTCTGGTTCCATTCCCTAGCTATTGTGAATAGAGCAACAATAAGCAGTGTAGAAGGGTACCCTTTTGTCTACATCCTCATCAACATTTATTGTCATATGTTTTGTTTTGATGATAACCATTCTGACAGGAGTGCAGGAGTGAGATGTAATCTCAAAGTAGTTTTAATTTGCATTTCCTTGATGGCTATGGATGTAGAATACTTTTCCAGATGTTTACATGCAATCTGTATTTCTTTTGAGAACTCTGTATTTAGTTCCATAGCCCATTTTTTAAATTGGGTTGTTTGCTTTTTATTGCTTTTTTTTTTTTGAGTTCTTGGTATATTCTGGATAATAATCCACTGTCAGATGTATAGCTGCAAAGATTTTATTCCATTCTTCGTTATTCACAGTGTCCCTTGCTGTACAAAAACTTTGCAATTTCGTGAGATCCCAGTGATTGATAAGTGTTTTTTTTGTTTTTGTTTTTGTTTTTTTGTCCTGAGCAATTGCTGTTATATGCAGAAAGTCATTGTCTATGCCAATATGTTAAAGTGTTTTCCCTACTTTTTACTCTAGCAGTTTCAGAGTTTCACATCGGATATGAAGGTCTCTTATCCGTTTGGACTTAATTCTTATGCATGGAGAAAGACAAGGGTCTATTTTCATCCTTTTTTCTTTTTGAGGTGGGGTCTCACTCTGTCCCAGGAAGACATGGAGTTAACTGTAGTCTCAGGGAAGTCTTGAACTCATGGCAGTCCTCCCAAGTGCTGGGATTAAAGGCATGTACATCCATGCTTGTCTTATTTTTATCCTTCTACAGATAGATACCCAATTTTCCCAGCATCACTTGTTGAAGAGACTGTCTTTTCTCCAGTAAATTTTGTTGACATTTTTGTCAAAAAACAAATGGCTGTAGCTGCCTGGATTCACATCTGGGTCCCCTATTCTGTTCCATTGCTCTATATGTCTGTCTTTGTGCCAGTGCCATGCTATTGTTGTTACTATGGTTTTGTAATATAGCTTAAGATCAGGCATGGTGATATCACCAGCCTTAATTATTTGCTCAACACTGTTTTAGATATTTGAGGATTTTGTGCTTGCAAATGAAGTTTATGATTTTTTTTTCTATTTCCTTGAAGAATGCCATTGGAATTTTAATAGCGATTGCAATAAATATATAGTTTGTTTTTGGTAAGATTGACATTTTCAAAATATTGATTCTTCCAATCTAAGAACATGGGATGTCTTTCCATTTCCTAGTGTCTTCTGCAATTTCTTCCTTGAGTGTTTTAAAGTTCTCGTTGTAGAGATCTTTCACTTCTGTAGTAAGGTTTATTCTAAGATACTTTATTTATTATTTTTTGAGGCAATTATGGATGGGAGAGATTCACTGATTTCATCCTCCACATTTTTGTTGTTATTATATAGGAAAGCTACTGATTTCTATGTGTTTATTTTGTATCCTGCTATGTTGCTAAAAGTATTTATCAGCTTTAACAATCTGCTGGTAGAGTCTTTAGGATCCTTTATGTGTAGTATCATATCATCTGCAAATAATGATAATTTGGTTTCTTCCCTTCCAATATGTATCCCTTTTATGAGTGTCGCTTGCTTTATTGCTATAGCTAAGACTTCTAGTACTATATTAAATGAAAGTGGGGACAATGGACAGCCTTGTCTTCTTCCTGAATTTAATGGAAAAGCTTCAAGTTTTTACTATTATGTTGTCTGTGAGTATGTCATACTTTTTTACTGTCTTGAAATATGTTCTGTAGGACTTTTACCATGAGGAGATGTTGGATTTTGTCGAATGCCTTTTCTGCATTTATTGAGATAATATGTGATGTTTGTCCTTCAGTCTAATTATATAGTGTATTATATTAATCAATTTGCATATGTTGAACCATCCCTGAATCTCTGGATAAAGCCTACTTGGTTGGGGTGAATAATCTTTCAGATATAGTCTTGTATTGTGTTTGCCAAAATTTTATTGAGAATTTGTGTATCTATGTTCATGAGGGAGATTGATCTGTCATTTCTCTTGTTTCTTTCTGTCTTTGTCTAGTTTTGGTATCAGGGTGATGCTGGCTTTGTAGAGGGAGTTCAGTACAATTTCTTCCTTTCCCATTTTATGGAGAAATTTGAGAAGCAGGGGTGTTATTTCTTCCATGAAGGTTTGGTAAAATTCACCAGTGAATCCATCTGGCCCTGGGCTTTTATTATTTGGTAGACTTGTGATAAATGCTTGGATCTCTATACTTGGTATAGGTTAAATGATTTATCTTATCCTGATTTAATTTTTTTTTAATTTTTTATTTATTTATTTGAGAGCGACAGACACAGAGAGAAAGACAGAGGGAGAGAGAGAGAATGGGCACGCCAGGGCTTCCAACCTCTGCAAACAAACTCCAGATGTGTGCGCCCCTTTGTGCATCTGGCTAATGTGGGACCTGGGGAACTGAGCCTTGAACTGGGGTCCTTAGGCTTCACAGGCAAGCGCTTAACCGCTAAGCCATCTCTCCAGCTCTCCTGATTTAATTTTGATAGGTCATAGGAATCAAGAAAATTGTCCATTCCTTTGAGATTTTCAAACTTAGAGTATTGTATATTCTTAAAGAATGTCCTTATGATATTCTAAATTTCTTTGTTATCTGCTGTAATGGTGACCTTTTCTTTTCTAATTTTATTAATTTTGTCTCTTCCCTCTTTCTTCTGGTCAAATTTGCTAAAGGCTTATCAACCTTGTTTATGCTTTAAAAGAACCAACTCTTTATTTAATTGATTCTTTGGATTTTTTTGTTTCTATTTCATTAATTTCTGCTTTAATCTTTATTATTTCTTTTTATCTATTGTTTGGGGGCTTGCCTAGTTCTTCCTTTTCCAAGTCCTTAAGGTGAAGCATTAAATTGTTTACTTGAGGACTCTAAATTCTTAACGTAGGCACTTAGATCTAAGGATCTTTCTGAGTGTAGAGTATAAGATTGTATACATGAAAGGTTGTTTTCTAATTCTCATGCTTTCACAAAGCAAACTTATACACTTATACCATATATATATATTTCATTATTACTATGCTATTATATGTATATTTATTTTGTTTATAATACATGTATACTATTTCACAGTATTTTTCCAGTAGATGAAATTAGAGTGTTTCTTCAGAAAAAAGTTAGGTATAACATTACCAGTCAGAATGATTCTTATCATATCTTGGCATTTCTTTTCTCCATGTAGATGCTAGCAATTGTTCAACGCAAAATTGCACATGTGTGTTAAACTTGCCAAAAATGGCATAAATTTTGTTATGCCTATAGGTAAAACATTTATGGAGAATCTTCCACATTGACATTATAAACCCTTTCCTACTTTTCATTGTTATGATAAACTCTCAAGATGAATCAAAGCATGTGTTTTTCTACAGGGTATTGCACTGGGATCATTAGTGCTGTGTGGTCTCAGATATTAGAACCCTAAAAAATTGTATTCCTAACTGGAGGAAATTATGATAAATAACAAACTAGGTAGTTCTGAAGAGAACTGTCACATAATCTCACTCATATGAGGAACCTAAAATGTCAGCCTCCAAGAAATTGAAAGTGGAACAGTGGTTACCAGAGACCCGAATAGTAGAATGGAGGGAGTGGTAGTGTGTGGATAATCAGTAAAATGCATTGCAATTAGAAAAGAAGAGAAAGAAGTTCTGTTGTGATTTTGTGTACTAAGGTGGCTATTGATTTTTTAAAAATGTACTATGAAAGAATTTTAATATCTTCACCATTAACAAATGATAAATGAAGAGATAGATTTATTTCATCCTATTGAAACATCACACTAAAAATGTTCTCAAAAATCATATAACCCATTAATATATATAATTTTATCTTATTATGAATCTGCTTTTTAAAATAATTTAAAAGAAATATACTCCCATACATACTACTAATCAATGATAAAATTATAAAACTATGTAACATTTAACATACAGTTTTCTAAGTGTTCCTATGTTAAAACCATTTCATTCTTTATTACCTTTAATTTTTGAGAAGACAAGTCATATAAAATGTCTTTTTCTTGTGGTTGTCTTTAAAAGTTTTGTACCATTTAATAGTACTCACATATTGCTGCAGTAAAAGTCCTTATCTTGACTTTATATTGAAAGGATAAAAGTTGCCATATTTCTGCTGCTCTGTTTTCTAGCTGCTTTGCTAACTTGCCTTTTTAAGCTTCTGTAATATGGCTTGCTTGCTACTGCACTGAATCACAGAACTGCCATTTTGCAACTGCCTCCATTTTGTAAAAAGTATGCAACTACCTCCATTTTGTAAAAAGTATACCATAAGGACCTGGCCCTTTGTACGCCCTACCCAATCAGAGGGACCCTCACGAGCCCGCCTCGTGGGCCCCACCCAATCAGGGGAACCCACGGCTGAAAAGCCCCTATGACTCTGCATACCTATAGTTTTCAGCCTTTATAAGCTGACCAAACACGTGGCTAGGGGCTCTTCACCTTTCCTCCTGCGAGAGGAATCTGTGTTGAGCCCCGATGCATCGGAATCAATAAACCTCGTGCGGTTTGCATTGAGAGCGTCCTGCGTGAGTGTTCTTGGGGTCCCGTAGACAGCCCTGAGCGGGGACCCCTCCGGGGAACCCCACATTTGGCGAGCCAGCCAGGAGTCTCTACAGGACCCCAGACCTCATCTAGGACCCCTCAGAGGTAAGAGGCGCCTCCCGTCTTGTCTGTGTATGTCTGTACTTTTATATCTGTCCTCTGGAAAAATTCTCGATTTCAACCGGTTTCAGTATCTGGATGCCTTCCCTTTGGGTGCTCTGAGTTGGGGCTGACGGGCCTGAGAACCACCACCCAGCAATCTGGAGGACGCTCCTGATTGCCCCCAGGAGACAGGTTTTTCTGTCTCCTATCTGAAGAACTCGGATCGAGTTCGCCTCTGTCGGGAAGCATCATCTGGGTCCCGCTCGCCGCCATCTGCTTCAGTTTCGTTTTTACTCGAGCAGCAATCGGGCCACCTTTGTCTCTTTGTTCTCGGTGTTCTCCAGATCCTTTTGTTCTCCTATCTCTTTTATTCCCCTTCCAACATGGGACAGACTATCTCAACCCCTTTGGACTTGACTTTAGCTCACTGGACTGACGTTAAGAGCTGAGCTCATAATTTATCTGTTGAAATAAAGAAAGGAAAATGGCAAACTCTATGTGAGGGAGAAGGGACTATGTTTAATGTTGGATGGCCCCGAGGAGGGACCTTTAACCCAGATCTTACCAGGGGATGATCCAACTCAGAGACCTCTGCCACCCCTACAATATTGGCCTTTCTCCTCCGCAGACCTTTATAATTGGAAGGCCAACCACCCTCCCTTCTCGGAGGACCCCTCAAAATTAACTGCACTCATGGAATCCCTAGTTTTCTCCCACCAGCCCACATGGGACGATTGCCAGCAGTTACTCCAGACCCTCTTCACGACCGAGGAGAGGGAACGTATCCTGTTGGAAGCCAGAAAGAATGTCCCTGGTGACGACGGGCGCCCAACGTGGCGGCTCGAGGCACGGACCCCTGCTGGACGGAAAGCCCCCAGCACATGAGCTCCGGGGTCACCGCTTCTCCGCCCAAGAAGACGGCAAGACCTGGTAAGTTTTCCCTCTTCATTCCGTCCCATCAAGATGGGCCATTCATTGTCTAAAGAGGCTTCTTTCATAAAGGATTTAAAAGCCTCTCTCAGAGAGCAAGGAATACGGGTAAAGAAAAAGGATCTTATACAGTTTTTTATTTTTGTTGATAAGACATGTCCATGGTTTATGATTGATGGACCTAACATTCATCCCAAGAAATGACAAAACTTACTACTGAAAAAATGGCAAAGAGTCAACACCTCTGTCTCCTGTGTGAGATATGTGTCGACCCCAGAGCTCTGGTTTCCTGAATAAAGCCTCATGCTTTTGCAGCAAGTTGGGTCTCCTGTGTGTCTTTGGGTGCATGCTATCTCGAGACTTGAGTGAAGGTCTCCCTCTGGGGGCCTTTCAATTGAGGACTCGTCCAGGGATTTGCACGTCCACCCAGGACTCCGGAGACCCCCTTGGAGGTAAACAATGTAAATGTCTGCAGCGCTGCTTGTCTGAGTGTTTGTCTGAGTGTTTGTCTGAGTGTTTGTCTGAGTGCTTGTCTGAGTGTTTGTCTGAGTGTTTGAGTGATTTCTGTTGCTCTGATCTGTTTTAATTTCGGTTTGGGCAGCTGTTGTTCAGGACCGTGAGGACCTGACAATGGTGGTTGGCAGGACCACAGGCTGCAATCCTGGGGGATGCCCCAGGATCTGAGGAGAGTCAGGGTGGCTGACAGTCTCCTATCTGGTAAAGGAAGATTGTGTATTTCTCCTTCAGGAGAAACCACGGAGGCATCTTCCATCTGAAACTGCATTTGGTTTTCTGTTCTGGACGCCTCGGAGGTGTCACGGTTTTTGGTTTCTTTTTGTCAGTATCTATTTTGTGTTTGTTTGTGGACTCTTGTTTCTAGTTATGGTACAGACTGTGATGACCCCCCTAACTCTGACGGTATCTCATTTCTCTGAAGTTAGAAGTAAGGCTCATAACTTATCTGTAAAAATTAAAAAAGGTAAATAACAGACTTTCTGCTCCTTTGAGTGGCTGCCAGAGGGAGCATTTGAGCTAACCATTATTTCTGCTGTTAAGAATATTGTTTTTCAGAAGGGACCCATTCTCACCCAGATCAACAGCCATACATCCTGGTCTGGGAGAGCCTAATGATGGATCCCCCGGCATGGGTCAAGCCCTGGATCCACCCCCGCCACGGTCAGGCTCCCAAGTCCTGGCAGTGGCCCAACAAGCCACGAGAAAACCAAGCCGAATGGCCACAGACCCCTCGGCTCAGCCCAAAATATATCCTGAAATAGAGGACCCTCCCGAGTGGCCCTCTGCCCCGATTCCATCTCCCCCACCTTAGCCCCCTGCTCTCCCCGCTCCAGCTTTGGCTGAGGGAGGAGGAGATGGGCCCACTGAAGGGACTAGAAACTGAAGGACCTGATTCTACCGTATGAGCCTTTGGTCCTCCCCCTGACCTAGCATGTCTCAGGCCCAAATGAGCAGCCTACCTAGCTCCCAAATGAGATTGATGTGGGATTCCCTCTCACCCGACCTGAATGGAATTACAACTCAGCAGAAGGTAGGGAGCAACTGACAGTCTACCACCAGGCTCTGATGGCAGGTCTCAGGGGAGGCTGCTTGCTGCCCCACGAATCTGGCTAAAGTAACCTCCCTCTATCTTTTTAGAATGCTTGATGGAGGCTTCCCAGAGATATACTCCTTTTGACCTTACTTCTCCCGGTCAACAGGCAGTGATAACAATGACATAGATAAGGCAGTCCACTCCAGACATTAAAAGCAAGACAAGAAAGGAACTTAGATAGGATATTGGCTACAGTGATTAAAAAAGAAAAAGAAAAAAAAAAAAAACCCGAGGGCTTTAGGAAGCCCCTTGAGAAGGATCAATGTACGTATTGCAAGGAAAGAGGATGTTGGGTTCGCGAATGCCCCAAAAGGAAAGAAACTGGGAAGGAATTTTTCAATGTTGGGACATAGAGTGCTTGTTAAAAATGTCTTTTGAGTGGTACTTAGATCAGAATGTTAAAGTATGTAAATAAAGATGTGTGGATATAAAAAAAAAATATATATATATATATATGTGTATATAAAAAATATATTTTCAGGCTGAAGTATGTTGGGATAGTTTGCTTGAGCTTTATCAAATTTAAGTCATGGGTAAAACATAAAATTGTTTTATGTTAATAAAAATTTCTGTGGTGCATGAAATCAATAGTTATCAAGTTTAAGCCAAAATCATTGGTTGTAAAATAATGTTTTTTTTTCTTTCAAAAAGATTTATCAAGGGTTATATTAATATTTAGCTAGCTGTTTGGGCTCAGAAAAGACCAGATTTTACTTTGTTGTATGTAAAGTAACTATCTCAATTTTGGCATCTTAAGTCCAGTGCTTATAACAAAATTAACCCTTAAGATATATTCCCTACTTTAGGGCACAGCCTCATGCTCAAACAATGGTCCTCATATGAAAAAAAAAAAAAAATCAAACTCCACGGTTCTGTTTCCAATGTTCTCTGGGTAATTTGTACCCACACAGGTATCTAAACTAATCAAAGATGTTTTCACACAGGTGCTAAGATGTTATATTGTCCTACTTGTTTTCTACGTTAAATGAATTAAGTTTGTAAATCAACTCTACTGTTTTCAAGACTGGTAACAGGTTCTGCCTATACTTATAAATGTTGGATATTTAAAATGGGAGATGTGCCTACTTTCTATACCTCAGATATATATATGACTTATGCTACCACAGTACAACAAAAATTTTAAAGATAGGACAAAATGATTTTAGAAGCCCTGTGCCATTCTTTAGTTAAGTCTATTTCAGTAATTAAATGTGCTCTATATGTATGTACATCCAAGCTGGTGTAACTTCCTTTCTAAGTGTGTTAATCACCTATGTAGAAGCCAAAGCCAATTGGAATCATCGGAGTAAAAAGTGTCAATATTTTGGCCTGTGCTCCCATGTCATGAGGCCACTGGAGATGATGGGACACTTCTACACTGGCCCCCTGGTAAGTCACCTGTCTTCCTGAGCAGGGAGGATATGGAGACCCAAACAAAAGTGGTGTACAATGTAAAACAGGAGAGTCACAATTGAGGAGCAATCAGTCCTCCTGACTTCCCAAAGAAGGGAAAACTACCTGGCCAGCATGGCCCTGACTCATCCTAACAGGCAAAAGACACCAGTAAGCTATGGGGCTACTCCTGTGTCCCTAAAGTCTCTTTGGAGAGCCATTAATGACCTCCAAAATTAATCCTTAATTAACTTTTGGCTATCTACAAGGTCTTAAACACTCAGAGAGAAATGTATAACCAAAGATTAAAAAAAAAAATAGCTCTTTATTATTAAGATTAAATGTTATGTATATGTTTCTGATAACTCTGCTAGCATCACATCTGTTTTACAAGCCATGTTAAATACTACTGTGCCATTTAATGAACAGTTCGGAAAGAAGATCTCAGCCAGCTCATCCTCAGATGGTCCTGAGATGATCCAAGCCTGTCTACCTGGATTCCCTCGACCTGCAAAAAGACCAGTTTGCTGTGTGTTCACTTCTCAGTAACTCCTTACTTTTATTCTTTCCAAAGTTATCTTTCAAGATTATCTTCCTACACTCTGGGGTACATTAAAATAGTTCCCCTCTCTAGGAGAGATTCTCTAACTGCAACAAGTCTCCACTTCATGTCCCGTTCAGCAGGAAGTAGTAAATGATCTGATGTCTTCGACCCAGTCCCCTAAAGCAGTTAGAGTGTCTTCTCATGAGAGGGAGAAATAAAAGGGAAATAGACTGTCTATACCATACGTTCCTGTTGTCATAGATAAAGTTTACTTAAAATAAGTTTATTTAAAGTTCCTCAAATAAAATTATAGAGCTTGGTTGAAATGCCATACAGATTAGGACCTCCCTTTTATGAGGGAATTGCCATCCTTACATCTCCTGTGTCTACTAACAGTGCAGAGGGATTATTCTGGCACTCTGCCCCAGAGGGGGGTATTACTCTTGCATCCATTTCCGGCCTCGGACTGTGTCTATTAGGCCCTGATATGCTCCCTCCTCTGACTCTTGAACCGGTATGCAACCAAACTGCTATTATCAATGACTCCTTTATATATACTAAAGCCCCTAGTAACTCCTATCTTGCTTGTTCCATGGGGCTGACTCCCTTTATTGTCAACAAGGACTTTTTACAGACTAAGGACTATTGTGTTGTAGTTATAGTTTTGCCACGATTTTTCATTCATGATTCTGAAAGTTTTACATCTACTATAGATTAAGGCATTGCCATTAAACCAAATAGAGAGCCTTTAACTGCCCTCACCCTGACTGTGCTCCTGGGACTTGGTGTTATGGGAGCAAGAACAGGCATTGCCTCGCTGGTAACCTCCCAACAGCATTTTTCACAACTCAGTGCCTTAGTGGACAGAGATCTTAACCTCATACATGAGGGGATACAAGATCTCAAAGATTCTTTGGCCTCGCTCTCTGAGGTTGTACTTCAAAACCGGAGAGGGCTAGATTTGGTATTCTTAAAGGAAGGGGGACTCTGTGTAGCCCTCAAAGAAGAATGTTGTTTTACTTAGATAAGACTGGGCTAATACAAAATAGCCTTGATAAAGTTAAAAAAAAAAAATCTAGAGGAAAAATTGGTTTTCCACATCTCCCTGGCTAACTACTTTGCTTCCCAGTCTTTTATGCCCTTTTGTTGGATTCCTTTTGCTTATCTCCTTTGGCCCCTGGGACTTCAGATGACTAACCAGTTTCATTAAGAGTCAGGTAGATTCTGCAATCAAGCTGGTTACTACCATCGCCTCGCACAGAAGAAACATCTGCCGCTGACCTGCCAAAAGAACAAGACAACCCCCCATCTCGACCCTTAATAATGGGGTTGGGTGTTGCAGGAGCAGGCACCGGCATAGCTTCCCTTGTCACCTCCAACCACTCAGCTTAGCAATAGACAAGGATCTACAAGAGTTACAGTCAGGAGTGCAGAACCTAAAGGACTCGGTTTCTTCACTTTCAGAGGTTGTGTTACAGAATAGAAGAGGCCTAGATTTATTATTTTTACAACAGGGGGGACTCTGTGCAACTCTAAAAGAAGAGTGCTGCTTCTATGCAGACAAGACTGGATTAGTAGAAAACAGCTTGCAGAAAGTACGAGGAAGCCTAGAACAACGCAAACGGGAGACACAACAGAACCTGTCTTGGTATGAATCTTGGTTCACCAGGTCCCCCTGGATGACTACTTTGATCTCCACCTTGCTAGGGCCACTTATCATCTTAATTCTCCTCTTCACCTTTGGTCCATGAATAATAAATAGATTAGTTACCTTTATTAGAGAAAGGATCAGCACTGTCCAAGTCATGATACTTAAACAACAGTACCAGTCTCTTGCAGAAACTGAAATTCCATGATTGGAATTATGACAAAGAAAAGGGGGAAATGAAAGGATAAAAGTTGCCATATTTCTGCTGCTCTGTTTTCTAGCTGCTTTGCTAACTTGCCTTTTTAAGCTTCTGTAATATGGCTTGCTTGCTACTGCACTGAATCACAGAACTGCCATTTTGCAACTGCCTCCATTTTGTAAAAAGTATGCAACTACCTCCATTTTGTAAAAAGTATACCATAAGGACCTGGCCCTTTGTACGCCCTACCCAATCAGAGGGACCCTCACGAGCCCGCCTCGTGGGCCCCACCCAATCAGGGGAACCCACGGCTGAAAAGCCCCTATGACTCTGCATACCTATAGTTTTCAGCCTTTATAAGCTGACCAAACACGTGGCTAGGGGCTCTTCACCTTTCCTCCTGCGAGAGGAATCTGTGTTGAGCCCCGATGCATCGGAATCAATAAACCTCGTGCGGTTTGCATTGAGAGCGTCCTGCGTGAGTGTTCTTGGGGTCCCGTAGACAGCCCTGAGCGGGGACCCCTCCGGGGAACCCCACAATATCAAATGATAATGGGTCATGCAAAAGAATTCTCATCACTATCCATTGAGTAAAAATATTTTAGAGCCTGAGAGCTGGCTTAGCAGTTAAAGCCCTGGCCTATGAAACCATCGGCCCAGGTTTGATTCCTGAGTACCACATAAGCCATATGCACAAGGTGGCACTTGCGTGTGAGGTTTGTTACAGTGTTTTCTCTGGCATGTCCACTCTCTCTGAGCCACTCTCCTCCCTCTCTTTCAAATAAATAAATTATTTTAAATTTTTTTTAGCAGTTTTTTTTTTCCATTAAAACAGAACTATTGTTCTTTACATCTGACTATCAAAATATATATTGTTTTTGTAAACACAAGTATGTTTTCTATTAAGAATCTCATTTTCAGAAAACTACCTATTGATTCTTTGTACAAAGTGACTCTTCATTTCATATAATATACTTATGACATTCCATACAAATGTTTATACAAGATTTATATTAAACACAGTGTACCCTATTCTTTTGTGTGATTAATATGCCATTTATGTATGTATATGTATATGTATGTATATGTATATATAGTGTGTATGTGCATATAATGTTATTCACACAGAAAATATGCCACAGTCATTGTTTAATTTTCACTTGATGTTTAAAGATAGCATAGAAATAATGTGTGCTAAACCATTTCCAACTTCTTTGTGTAAAAATAACTCAGTATTGCAGCAAATTATTGGAACTGAATTTGGTTGCTTTTATCTTTGGAAATGTGTCTGCATTTATGTGTGTATGCATTTATCCTTGGATAACTTTGAAATGGAGATCATATGCATATGAATTGACAACTTAATACTCTTGGTATCAAGTGAGAAAAACAACTTTTCTTAATTTGCATTATTGTCCTTACTGACCAAATTCAAATAGTTAAACATGATAAATTCATCATATTATGTAATGTTTACAAATAACTACCTTATAGCTGGTCAAGAAAATCATATTTCTGCACTTTCAAGAATATATGCAAACTTCATATGTTATATTCATTTTCTGTCACCAAAATACTCAGAATACTAGCTAAAATATCTTTTCAGAAATTGAGATTTATGCTTGGAGAACATTATGTTTTTAATTATTTATTTATTTTTTATAATTAACAACTTCGATGATTGTAAACAGTATCCCATGGTAATTCCCTCCACCCCCAACTTTCCCCTTTGAACCTCCATGCTTCCTCATATCCCCTCCCCCTCTCAATCAGTCTGGAGAACTTTATTGAAGCAAGTTACATTATTTAAACAAAAAAATAATATATAACACTACATATATCATTTACTTTGTTGACCTGCATTTCTATGTCATTTTTATTTTTTATGTGTGAAAGAAGTGGATTAGGGGATTTGAATGACATTTAAGATTAAGATATGATGTAAAATTTCCAATTTACATATATGTTAATTTTATACTAGCATAGTATTTTATTTAAAATAGTGTTTATTGCAATAGAAAATAAAAATGCCAAGGAAGAATTCCAAGTAATACTTTATTGTCAGTATTTTTTGATCACACACAAGTATTATAATCATTAGATTATAATATTAAATTTAACTTTTACAAAACAGCCCTATTCTTATTTTAAAACTTGATATACTTTGTGGGTAATAGTACTGTTTTTCTTTAAAACCATCTGTACAACTAAGCCAGTAAGTTCACATATTTAAGTGGAAGAAAGTTTGTATTAAAGGTCTAGCTGTTTACTTGGTATTCACTTCTGCTACTTTCTACTTATGTGATAGAAAAATATTCATTGCATATTCTGGGACAATTTAGTTAATATATATATATATTTTATATATATATGGAGAGAATACATAAAAACATGTTGAACATTCTTTCTATAAATAGTCAGTCATTACAATAAACCATACTAAGTATATGTGTTACTTTAAATTCAGAATGCAGAAATGTGAGAATCTTGAAGCAGAGATAAAAAATAATTTGTATAAATAGAATACATTATAGTAGAATTCATGATTGTGCTTTCTACAGCATGTTGCTATTAATATTTTAAGGGCTATGAAAAGTTTTAGGAGAAAATAAATTTTGTAACTTTTCAAAGCAAAAAGAAATGCTTTCCAGTTGGCAAATTAATCAGATTATGAATCAAGTAAGAAACATACATGATCTGTGAGGGCTTCCAGGAAGGACTGATAGAGGAGGATGAGGCAGTCTCCAGAATGGGTAGCTCTTCTGATGGTCATTATGCATAAAGAAGCTTGAGTGAAAACGAAGCCTTTGTCCTGGCTCTCCATCACCTGCTTGCCCTTGCCACTTGCTCACCTGTTCATCAACTCTATTTTGGATATCTTTAGTGGATGGAAGAACCCAGTTTCATCTATCTACAATGTGGACGGAAGACCAGTGGTTCTCCAGGGATCCTGCAAGGTTTCAGTGCCATATTAAGGTTGCTGAGGCATCCAGCCTTGTGGACTGAGCACCTTCCAAGTTCTTCATCTAGATCCAGACTGCAGACAAATATTGTTTACTCAGCTTGTATTCTATGCATTCTATTGGCTCCATTGCTCTGGAGAACAATGACTCGTACAGGAGAACAAGTTGTCCAATGGGATGATGGTGGCTAAAGGCCATTGGGTACGCCTAGGAGTACACTGAGTAGAAAGTGAATATAGAGCCTGAAGAGATAACTCCGTGGTTAAAGACACTTTCATGCATAGTCTAATAGCCTGGGTCCAATTTTCCAGTACCCACATAAAACAACATGCAAAAAGTGGTAGCAGATCATGGTGTTCTCTCTCTCTCTCTTTCTCATGCTTTCTCTCCCTCTTTTTCATATAAATATAAAAGAGGGCATAGATTGCACAGAAATTCTTGTGGAAAGAGACATTGAAGCATACCTATGGTTGGATACACCTTGCATTATAGGGAGAGATTCTGAAGGGTGACACCTCCGTAATCTTCAAATTCCCCATACTCTCCTCTCTCAGAGAGATGCAATTTTGAGGGAAGGTCAGGTCAGTAGTTTCCATTTTTTCCTCTCCTCTACATTTCAGGTCTTCAGAAGAACCTCATGTTCAAGTACACCAGACTCTGCTCTGAGTGCTATCCTTACCTGCCAGAAGCAACTTGACCTAGACACTTAGTAAAAGACATATCATATTTTAATACAATACCACCTAGCCTTGATACACACCAGAGGATGGAGAGAGTTGGCTCCAAAGTGGCACCCCCACCTATAATGTCACTCTTCAATATGAACTCTTCTGTGAGAAACAAGGGAATTGTTCTGAAATCCCTAATGTCTAGACCTTTAGGGTTGTCTACCATGACCCATCTCTGCACTGCAACTGGAAAAATCACAAGAAACTTTCTAGAGATGTCCACCTACTCAATGACTCTACTGGGGAACAGTTATAATGACAAGTTGGGTATTATCTTACAATCTAAATATCTACTAACCAAAATCCCAAGAGTAATTACAGCCTTTCTGACCTAAATTAAAAACTCAGGGGCTGGAGAGATGGCTTAGCAGTTAAGTGCTTGCCTGTGAAGCCTAAGGACCCTGGTTCGAAGCTTGATTGTCCAGGACCCATGTTGGCCAGATGCACAAGGGGGCGCATGTGTCTGGAGTTCATTTGCAGTGGTTGGAGGCCCTGGAGTGCCCATGCTCTCTCCCTCTCTGCCTCTTTCTCCCTGTGTCTGTTGATCTCAAATAAATAAATAAAAATGAATAAAATATTTTAAAAAAAAACTTAGAAGATCAACAGTAAGATTATCCTGGAAAAGTCATACCTACAATACTAATCCAGATCCCATAAAAGATCATTCCAAAACTCCTCTTAGGAAACAGTACCCCATTTGAAACAACAAGAGGAAGTTACAACTCATTATAAACTCCTAATTTATGGGCTATTAAAACATTGCCAGTTCTTTGTAAAACTATCTCTTAAAATCACCGAGGGATACTAGCTACTATAGGAGTCTGGTTAACAAGGCCATGGTACTTATATACTCCCTAGTGGCAAATATATATACTCATTTAAATCAAATTCCAGTAAGTTCCCATGGTTTTCAGTCCTGGACCTTAAAGGTGTCATTTTCTCAAATCCCTTTACCTTAACTCTAAGTTCCAATTTTCCTTAAGATGGCACATCCTAACAAGAACACTAGAAAATAGACATGCACTGCAGTTTTGGAGGGGTTTTAAGACAGTCCTCATCTACTTGCCAAAGCATTAGGAAAATCTGTCTTCCAATATGTTTATGACCCACTGTTCTGCAGTTCAATTCTGGAGATTGCTACAAAGACATACAAAGACATTCCATATATATATATATATATATATATATATATATATATATATATATATATATATATATATATATATATATAAAATCTCCCTGGCCTCCAGGGGATGCATACTATCAAGTTATTTACTTGGGACATCTATTTGCCCTGTTGAATGCAATTAATTCCTATTCACATATAAACTATATATAGCTTAGATATTTGTAACACTAAGGACTTTCAGTCCTTTGGAGGGGGATGGCAAAGATATGCTGAATCTGAATCCTGCATTTAGGAATAATGGTTGAAACCCCTTTTAATACTACTATGGGATCTGATTGAGAAATTGGAGGGATCCACAATATATAAGCTACCTACAGTCCATTAAATTAGCTCTAAGTCAGGTTTAGCAGATGTTGGTGAAACTGTGGGGAAGGAGGAATCTTTATTCACCATTGGTAAGAATGCAAACTTGTACAACCACCATGGAAATAAGTATAGAGATTTCTGAAAAGATGAAAATTGATTTACCATTTGACCAAGCTATTCCACTTCTTGCTATCTACCCTAAAGACTCCACTTTCTGTATCAGAGCTACTGGCTCCACTATCACAATATCTAGGAGTTGGACTCAGCCTACATACCCATCAACCAACTAATGGAAAATGAAGATGTGGCACATTTCCATAACAGAAAAATGAAATAATGAAATTTTCATGAAAATGGATAGTTTTAGAAAACATCATCCTAAGCAAAGTAATACAGATTAAAAAAAGATAAACATTGCATATGATCTCTCATATTTATCCCCTAAATTGGACCAGCAGAAGAGGAATGTAAAAGGGGATAATCATCAGGACTGTGGGTGTGTAACTAGGATGAGACAAGGAAAAAGAGGAACCAGAGAGGGAGAAGAGTAGGGATTGCCAGACAAACCAGTAGAGGGAAAGAATATTGTACTGGAAGGGTGAGGGAGGTCTCAAGGAAAGGGTAGGTGGGAAGTATAAATTATAAATTCAAAGATGAAAGTAGTCAGCACAATAGGAACCTTCTTCCTAGAAAACAGTATGTGACATAGAACACCCAAGAAAGAGGGGTGGATGGACCAAACCAAAATATCCAGTAGAAGGTAGAGAAAGCTTAATCTTTAAGCCATGGACTCTGGTTGATGGATTCCAGGGCCAAATCCCCCACAATGAGCATTTGCCCAGGGTGATCCATGTCATTCCACCTCCACCAAAATTCAGGTCTTTGCCAAGCACTTATTTTCCAGATAGAGCTAAAGGTAAGATCCTGTTGCTGAAGACACCACATGTTTCCATCTCAGAACACTGAGAAGCAAGTGGGAGCTGAGAGGAAAAACAACTTTCACCTGCAGAACCTTCGTGGCACTGGAAATTGACAATGGCCACCAACATAATGAATGAGCAAATGACACAATCTAACAGTAGGACAAATTTTACACATTATGCAATAGTGGCACATGGATTTGTCAGTAACCCACCCCCCTATGATTGGACACGGGGCTTGCTCGGTGGGATAGAAGTCATAACTGGTACTGGAAACCAAGTCAGCCTGCTGGTCAGAAAAATCACAATATGTGGAGGAGGAAATTCCTGAGTGTACCCTGTACAAGTTGAGTGGTTAGCCTCATCAAACTGTCTCTCAAATTCCTAGGCATATTGCCCTAAGTCGGTACTTCTCTTGCCATTGGTGGGAACATTTGTTTTATCTTACAGATGGCAGATATTATCAGGGTGAAAAAGGATCCATCAACATAAGAATAGAGAGCCAAATGCTCACAATGAATTGTACTACCTCTACCACATTTACTGGGGTCCAGAATAAATGGCAGATGAGGCAGTGATGTGAGTATTGCTCCCAATGATAACCATCATTCACACCCAAGAAAAATAGCAACAAACACTGTGGTGAACTGAAACATATCATAACAGAAATAGAAAGCTTGTAAAGTCAACACCAACTGGTAACACACTTGCCAAGACTCCAGGACTATTGTGGAAGAGGGGTTAGAAAGATTGCAAGAGCTGCAAGGCAAATAGAAACACTCCAAGGCACAGCTCCCCCAGAAATAGAGATCCTAATTACTGCATAGTGAACACCAGTGACCCTACTGAGGAGGGCCCTCAGGGAAATGGGGATGGCGATGGGGCATACTACAAGCTGTGATATATCACTGAGGAAGAGGTTTAATGAGAAGGGGAAGGAGGATGAAAGGAAGGTGATTGGTAAATACATGAAAAAAGCTGGTATTATTGATGTCAAGACCATGGAGAAAGTTTGCATAACTCTTTATATATAGGCCAGCATGCCCTATGCAATGATTTCTCACTTTTCCTGGGAACAGGAATGGAAGTCACTGAGAAACATGGATGTTAGGGTTGTCCCTTAGTATGGTTGGTTGGTTAATAACTGGTGGTTTGATTCAGATATCCACCATAAACTTATCAGGTCTGAATTCTAGGTTCTATCTGGTAGCAATTAGGGAATTGGAGCCTCCAAGAGACATTAAGAACTATGGACTGTGAGGTTTGGCTTATGAGGCTGATACAGCGCTTGGTCAGAACTGGGATGGAAATGCTTTGTTACATTCTGTCTGCCAGTATCCTGAGACCTGGCACATGGCTGCATTTCACAGAACTGGACTTGTGCGACCAGAAGATATGGTACAGTACTAAAACGAGTCTTTGGCTGAAACTGCTGCACATCCAGCTGCAACTGTTTGAGAGACTACAAGCAGTTGGGCCAGTTTATCTTCACTGGGGCAACAGGAAGAATGAACACTCTTGAAGTGGGGAGTTTTCAAGTTGGAATGAATGCATTTCATTTAATACCATGGATCGTTACCAGTTTATGGGGGTCAGCAGCAGAATGTGGTGATTTGTTTCAGGTGTCCTCCATAAGCATGTGTTTCCTAAATGGTTGGTCTCCAGATGGTGGCAATGCGGAGATTAGAGCCTCCTAGAGGCAGTGCATTGTTTGGGAGGGCTTATAGGTATTGTAGCCAGATTCCTTTTGTCAGTGTTTGGCCCACTCGCTTGTTGCTGTTGTCCACCAGATGTTGGCCAAGAGGTAATGTCCAGCCTCTCATGCCACATTTCCCCTTTCCATCATGGGGCTTCCCCTTGAGCATGTTAGACAAAATAAACCCTTTACCCCCAACAGCTACTTTGAGTCAGGTGGTTTCTTCCAGCAATGTGAAGCTGACTGCCACCATAACCCTTACTCCTAACCTCTTATTTGCCATTCAGAGAATAGGTCCATATCAAAGAGCAGATTGGCTACTGGAATTCACTCATATGCCAGTCCTAAAAGGGACATAAGCTCCTTTTAGGATTAATAGACAGGATGGAGAGAAACATTTTCCATCTGAGAAGAAAGAGCTACAGAAGTAACAAAGTTTGTTGTTGTTGTTGTTTGTTTTTTAAAGAAACTACCCCTTACTTTGGATTGCCTCAGTCAATGCTAAATGACAAAGGATCCTCCTTGACCTCACAAGTAACACAAAGAGTGGCTAAGGTAATAGGCATTGAATATTACTTACACTGTACCTGGAGACATCCATCACTGAAAAGATCAAAGCAGAGGGTTTGTTGGATAAAACACTTGTTGCACAAGTGTGTGTACAGGAGATTGACTTTCTAGCACCCACATAAATGCCAGACAGGCATGATGACCCATCTATAAACACGGTGATTGAAATGTGGGGGACAAGTGACCCCTGAGGCCAGCTGGATACCTCAATGGCACACATGTGTGAGCTCTAAGTTCAACTGAGTGATTTTATTGCCGCATTATATAAAGTGGAGAGTGATAAAGGAGGTCTGTTGATATTAGCCTCTGGCCTCTACACACGTGTACACACACATGCACACACAGGCATACACACAAATGCCTACACATGAAAATGCACATTCATATACACCCTTGCAAACCTCACACCCACATGGGTTTTCCTCGCATCCTGCCTTGGCTACCTCTTCTAATCTCTACTGGATTCAACACAAATTGTTGCAGGAGGAGAGCCAGCTATGGAAAAACTACAACCCATACCTATAAGGATCAACTAAAGATAATTGTTTTCCCAAAACTGACTTCTTTGGGGTCCTATGAGAAGTACACTGTGCTTGAAAAGACTAGACTATTAAACTATCACACCCAGACAAAAGAACTAAGTATCTTCCCCTTGGTTGTTGCTAATGTTAGCCCAACAATTAACCCTGTAAGGCTGAACTTGCATATATCAGTCTACTTGTTCTGTCGTGGTCCTCAAAACAGTTCTTAACATTTTTCAAATAAGCTGGCCTCCGACTGACCCTCAAAAAACTACAGTTTGCATTATTTTTATTTACAAGCCATGGTACCTATTTTTCTAGGCCTCTATTGAATTTATGGTCAAAATATTATTTAAAATCACTCACCTTTTGGAGAAGTGCCTTATCTCTAGGCTATATAACACCAGATATTACTTTTTCTTGGAAAAATACTTCCCTATCATTTTCATCATATAAAATAGCCATCCACATAAGTGAACAGCTCCTTTGATCCTTTGATCCCAGTGGGAATATCTCTAAGTGCCTGCTTGAGTCAGGGAACTTGGCAGCAGGGGAAAGCTCATTAGTTATACAATTGTCAAGGGAGACATCAAGGCACTCAGGAAAACCATGTAGGGTCTGACTTAGATGAAAGATCAACTAGACTCACTTGTAGAAATGGTTCAAGAATATAAGGAAGCATTAAATATACTTACTACCTGCTTATATCTCAAAAAGGAATGATGTTTTATCCTAATAAATCTTTCAAATTCCAGTAGAATATCATAAACATTCTTTAGGGAGAGAACTTAATGGATAAACTGTTTCTAGCCTTTCAGTCCAGAGGTAGAAAAGTGGGACACTGTCAGCACTCCTTTCTTGGTGGTCCTATCCTCTCCAAAATATTCTTGCTTACCTTTGCCCCTCCTTCTCTCAGGAATATTTCTCAGCTTATCTCTTCCAGAAACCAAGAAGTTCAAGTACAGATGTTCCACCACCAATACCTGCCACCATGATCAGCCAAACAGGCATGAGGAGATTCCTATTTGCCTTTGGACCAGTGGGCTGAGGAATTTCATGGATGATCTTGATGGGTCTTGACAGTTGTAACATTATGGAAAGACTGGGAGAGACTATCTCTGCCATAGTTTACAGCAAAATGTATCTAATCTTTCATGTCATAAGTTCCCTTTCAGGCCACCCACCCACTGAATAAAATGATGGTGGATGCTTCCTTAGGTTGTCATCACACTGCTTTTTTTTAGTGATAGTAAGATTGGTGGCATGGGTACCCATGGAGTGTCCTGTTGTCTCTGTACTTGTTCCCAATGAAAGGGCAAAGCAAAGGAAGTAATCCACTCTAGACTTCTATTGAGTTGTTCAGTCTCAACTCTGCTTGGCTTCATCTCTACTGAGTAAGAAGATGCTCACACCTTGTCTTTCACCTCATGTGTTTACCTCCTCAAGACATGAAAGACTAATTGGTTGTTTGGTCATATCTGCTGTTTTGCTTTTTTCTTCCAATGTTGCAGATCAAACCCAGGACTTTGTTCCTTACAGGGAAGGACTGAGCCCTTCTGATTTTTGACAAGCTCAAAGTTTGGATTTGTTTCTTGACCAGCTCTTTTTTTTTTTTTTTGCTGTCTTCACCATAGCCTAGGACTGATTGTCTCTCAGATGTCTACATCCTTGAACAGAAAGATAAAATCCAGGGTTTTGAAAGTTCTATCTCGTTCTCAGATTATTTTTGGATGGTGGGTTTGGTGGTTTTAATTCAGTGTCCCCCACAAATATAGATGTTTTGAATGCATGCTTTCCAGCTGGTGGAAATTTGGGAGGCAAAACCTTGCTGGAGGAGATATGTTGCTGGGGTTAGACAATTTGGGACAATGTGATGGTATTTGTTTCTTTGTGTATCTGTGTAAGTATGCATGCACGTATGTATATATCTGTCATTTTTGTTTGGCTTTGTACTAATGTACATGTGTGTGCATCTCAATGTGTTATGAGAAATAAGTTTAATATTTTGTTATAATGAGAGTTTTGTGTATTATGTAATACATTGCCTAATATGTAAATATTGTTTTAAATATAAATTCAAATAATTCAGAGCCTTTTTAATACATTAGACAAGCATACTTCCTTAGATTACAATTTTGTGAATTGCACAAAATCACATGTGTATAGTTTCTCAAAAAAAAAAAAAAACTCACTATTTTGAGACTTCCAGTCAAGATGGCATCCACCTAACTATGCGGCAACTCCCAGGAAGGAGAGGCAAGGAATCAAGGGGTCACTGGGACATTTAAGGGAGTATAATCTCTAATAGATCACCAGTGGAAGGGTGCAGAGGGGCAAAAAAAGGGAATTGACTGATTCCCAGGCTCTCAGGTAACCCACCTGTCCACAATCACCCCAAATGGCCATTCTAACCAGAGTCCCAGCCTCAGGCTACTCTTGCAGGCAAGGAGACCCAGGCTAATAGTTCCAACTACACCCCCAGGCAAAGATGATTGCCAGGATCCACACCCCAACCCCCCCCCCCGTGAGTCACAGACTCCCTCCCACCACCATGTATCTTCAGGCTCCCCAACCCCCCCACTCCCATCTCCCTCCACCCTGCCCCCACCCACCCCAAAGTTGCAATCACTCCAGTCTTTCTCACCCAGGCCTCGACTTCCCCCTACTCTGGTTGGCCTACCCCTGACCCAGAACTTCAGACAGACACCTTCTCAGAGTGAAAAGGTGGAAAATGATATTCCAAGCAAATAGGAAGAAGAAACAAGCAGGCGTAGCCATATTAATATCAGGTAAAATAGACTTCAAACCAAAAATAATAAAAAAAGACAAATAAGGCCACTTCCTACTGATCAACAGAACAATCCAGCAAGAGGATATTACAATCATCAATCTTTATGCATGAAACACAGGTATACCACAATTCATAAAACAAAACCTACTCAACAACAAAACAGAAATAGCCACCAATACCATCATAGTTGGAGACTTCAATACATCATTATCAGCAATAGATAGATCATCCAAACAGAAACTGAACAGGGAAGTGAGAGAGCTTAACAAAACCATAGAACATTTAGACCTAATGAGCATCTATAGAATCAGCCTAAATTCATGGACTACACATTCTTCTTGGCAGCACATGGAATCTTTTCTAAAATACTTCTTATACTGGGTCACAAAGCCTGCCTCCGTATATTTAGGAAGATTGACATAATCCCCTGCATATAAGATCACAATGCTATATTGCTAGAAATTAACAACAAAACACCCATGAAAAATCCCATCGGCTCCTGGAAACTGAACAGCACACTTTTAAACAATAAATGAGTGGTGGAAAAAATCAATAATGAAATAGAGAAATTTCTAGGAACAAATGCCAATGAGAACACATCATATCAAAACATATGGGATACAATGAAGGTGGTCCTCTACAGAAAATTCATAGCACTAAATGCCTTCATAAGAAAGACAGAGAAATCCCAAATCAATAACCCAACCATCCACCTGAAGGCACTGGAAAAGCAAGAACAATCCAACCCAAAAAGCTCCAGATAGAAAGAGATAATTAAGATCAGAGCAGAAATTAATGAATTGGAAACTAAGAAAACAATTAAGAAAATTGATGAAACAAAAAGTTGGTTCTTTGAGAAAATAAACAAGATTGACAAACCCCTGGCTAATTTGATCAAGTGAAAAAAAGAGGTGCTTCAAATCAACAAAATGGTACCAACTTGAATGTATTCACTGACTACACACACAAAAAAAGAAAAACTGCATAAAACATATATGTAAATCAGTATTTATAATGATAAAATAAAAATTATTTCAAATACTAAAATCAGGTAAATCAATGTACATTTGCTTGTTGTGTGCCACTTAACCACAGTAATCACAGCATAAAAAGATGTGAAAATACATTAAAAATATCACTATTTTAAAATTGGAAGTGGCTGTTTCTCAACATTGGCTGTGCAGTGATAACATGCTTTAACAAATAAGGAAATAGTCCATGAGGGCATTCAGAGGAAAATTAAGAAAGAAGATTGTTCTCTTGAGTTTAGGTGATCTCATACATTTTTTAACTCTTCAAGAACATACTAAAACAGTGAGCTCCTCTCCTGGACCAACACTTACCATACTTTTATTCTCACAATCTTCATATGCAGTGATTTCCTATTTCAAGAAAGTGTTTACAGGGATGAGCCAAACCCATATCCAGAAATCCTCTTTTACTTGCTGCAAAGCTGACATAAACAAAGTTCACACTATCACCACATTTCATTTTTTCATTAAATATTCCAAACTTTGACCCAAATTTTCAATTCACAGGTAATTTGGGTCAAAGCCTATAGCAGGATCAGCGACATTTCTGCTTATATCAACATTTTTAATTTCTAATTTCACCAGGAGGCTCCATCCATTAAAGTCAAGAAAAATCTTTTTTTTTTCTCTTTGTTTTTATACCTTGAGAGATTTTAATATGAGGTTGTCATACTTCCTATGAGATCTCCTTTGGATTTTCAGCCAGACTGTCAGCTGCAGATCCCAAACTACTCTTGGCTGGAGTCTTTAAAATCTCACTTGAGTGCAGAGTTCCACTTTAACTTTCCACTGTCATTCTTCATGAGTTTAAATGAAATATTGACACTTTCCATATTCATTTAAAATATTATCTGCACCCTCTGCAATTCTCTGTATTTTGCATGAAGTTATTTCAAACATAGGGATATATAATTCCACAGTTCATTCTAACCAGTGTGAACTTTCCCTGACAACCTATTAATCTTTGAAATATTTTGCCCAAACCTATGATATCCTGTCATAGAAAATGTAGGATTCATTGCTTTTAAATCCATCTGGGCAGAAATAGAACATCATTATAGAAATTTATTATATTGCCACAATTAGAATCTCCATAATGGATTGGATCTGAGTGCTTTGTTTGGTTGTCACAATTAACACATGAACAATGCGAGTGTAAACCATCACTCAGCAACTTGATTATGAAGTAATGTACCTGTGTGAACTATGTAATATTTAAACCTGGCAAACCTTTCCAGCTTCATTACTAAAAATCTTTTCACAATGACAGAAATATGCACAGTTTGAATTGTATAATGATGGCAACATTAACAATAATTTGAAATATAAATAATCATTTCATTTGACTAATTTGTTTTACTAAGATGGCCATCATTTATATGCAAAAATGCATCAATTACTTTATAAAGGGCCAATTTACATTTGTATAAGTGGGGAACATTCCAATTGCCTGAGTTTTCCAAATTCATAATCTAGGTGGGTTACCTAGCATGATTATAGAGATAAGACGAAGTAAAATTATGAGTCAACAAATTTGTTGCATTTTAGTTAAAAGATTACTTAACAAAATATCCATTACTGGACTGATGGCTTAGCAGTTAAGGTGTTTGCCAGCAAATCAAAGGACCCAGGTTAAACTTCCCAGTCCCCACATAAAGATAGATGCAACAAATGACACATGCTTCTGGAGTTTGTTAGCAGTGGCTAGAGGCATTAGTGTAACCATTCTGTTTCTTTCTTTCTTTCTTTCTTTCTTTCTTTCTTTCTTTCTTTCTTTCTTTCTTTCTTTCTTTCCCTCTCTCTCTCTCTCTCTCTCTCTCTCTCTCTCTCTCAAATCAATAAACAAAATATTTTATTAAAATCCAAATTTTAGGTCCAAGCCACAGTATTCAAAAATAATTCAGGGTCTTTGAACCTTAGTTTCCAAATATGTAAGAATGGAAAGGAAAGGCTGTTTCATTGGGTTTCATGATAGCTCTTAAAACAGCAAATGATTTTATATGTCTCAGATGCCAAGCAGACTACCACAAACAATTCTAACTTCAAAATGTACTCAACATTTTCATTGTTTTTATTTTTTTTAAATTTTGATCTTATTTCACTGTTGACTAAACAGAGCATGGATAATGCAACTTAGTGATAGCTTAATATACATTTGGTTGACTCTTGGATTTTCTCATGTTGAATGATTGTTAAAGAGCAGTATGCTTAAAATATGTTGATGCAAACATTCCCTAACATGGAATGTATATTCTACTGAAAAACTTACCTGTCTGTGAAACAGGGAAGCTAAATGGATTTGGAAGGATTGAAGTAGGAACTTACCTAATAGAGCAATCATATTTATGAACTTTTAAAATTTAGTTTTGCATAATAATTTTTGGATGTAAACCCCAAACACAGGTAACAACAGCAAAAATAGACAAAATGGAATAATATCAAACCAAAATTCTGCACATAAGAAACAATTGAATGAGAAACCAGTTGAATGCATAAAATAAAATATTTGAAACAATATATCTGATAGGTGAATAGGAAAGATATAGGAGAAATAAAATAATGTAATAACAGTAACATAACCTGGTTAAAATGAACCAAGCATTTAGATGACTTTTCTCTGAAGAAGACATAAAATTGATAACATATGTATGAAAAAATAATCAAAATCACTAATAAAAGGCACAAGTTTTAGCTGCAATGAGACACCTCCTTACTCATGTTGGAATTTCTGCTGTCAAGGGATGAGTGAGGATAGTGAAGGGGTTGCCATAGTGAGCAATAGAATGGAGGAGCTTCCAAAAGATTAAAAGCAGAGCTGCCATATGACCTTGGCAGCTATAGGTATCTACCAAGGAAGCAAATGGGCACTTTGAAGAGCCATCTGTACACCATTAATGCAGCTTTGTTTATAGAAAGCGATATATGGATTCAATCAAAATGTTCACCATAGGACAGGTAAGAATAGAAAAGGTGGTATATATTTACATGGATGGAGTGCTGTCCAGTCATTAGAAGAAAGAAATTTCATTTTTAGAGACGATGGGGGTGATCTTTGAAGATACTGCATTAAGGGAAAAAAGTGAGAAACTGCAACAAAAATGCCACACAACCCCATTTTCATTTGTGGAATCAAAAAAGTTGATCTCATAGTAATTTACCAGGGCTGGACTGATTAAGGAAGGGTAGTTATAGAGATATTTGCCAAAGAGTAACACACCAGTTAGAGAAAAAAATAGGGTCAAGTGATGTATAACATGGTACTGAAATTAATAACAAGTTACTGAAAAGTGCATAAAGAGTAGATGTTCTCACTACAAAAATGATACTTAAATACATATCAACTCTCATGATTGAAGCATTTCATAGTTTAGATAATTAGAAATAAAATGCCATGTTTTGTAAGTGCATACAATTTGATTTGCAAAAATAATAAGCAAATGAACACATAGAAAGAAATGACTCAATATTTAACGTTACATGCTTTGAAAAGTTTAGCAACAAAATATTAAATTTTAGCTCTGCATGGTAGCTTATGTCTCTAATCTCAGCACTCAGGAGACTAAAACAGGAAGATTTGCCATGACTTTAAGGTTGGCATGCTTGAGTATAATGTGTGATATTAAATAATTAATTGATAATTTATTGTGATATGATCTATGTTCTTATTTAATATTAAAGTTTATGAAATCACAAAATCAGTTTACATTGATATATGTATTTTAATAATCAATTAAAGGTAATATTAAATATTTGGTTTACTTACTTTCTGATTTTATAAGATTATGTTAAAATTATTCCACAGGGGCTGGAGGGATGGCTTAATGATTAAAGTGCTTGCCTGCACAGCCAAAGGACCCAGGTTTGATTTCCAAAGACCCATGTGATCAAGATGCACAAGGGGGTACATGCATCTGAATTTCATTTGCAGTAGCTGGAGGCCCTGGTGTGCTCATTCTCTTTCTCACTCTCTCTCTCTCCCTCTTTCTGTCAAATAAGTAAAAATAAAATTTAAAAAAATTATTCCACAGTTTTATTTAGGATAAAATAACAAAATGAAATTGAACTTTTTTGTATGATAAGCCAGTTTACCAATTTATAGCCATCCACAGAGTTCAAGTTATAAGGAAATTAATTTTAAAATGCTATTAACTTTATGAGATTATTCTCATAGATGTGATTGAAGCTGTTTAAAGTAGCTTATCTTTTCATAATATTTAGCTTCTACATTCAGTCATTGATTACAAATGCTGGCAATATCATTAGAAGTATAAAATTTTAAAAATTGATATCCTAAAGACTTGGGATATGCCTCAGTGGTAGAGTACTCACCTAGCATGTACAAGACCCTTGGTTTGATCTCCAGTCCAGACAATGAACAAAAATCCAACACATTAATAACCTATAATAACTCATAAATGTTAAGAAGAACATTTTAATACTTTACTCAATTATTGGCAAAATAAACAATATGTATAAATATTCTGTACAATATATAACATTAAAATATGTATACATCTAGGATGGCTATATCAGGCAACATAAGCTGTACTTTATTTTACATGCTTCCTTAATTTTCTTTTAAGAATACTTAACTCAGGGCTGAGAAGATGCCTCATGATGTGGGAGGGCTCGCTGCACAATATGAGAACCTCAGTTCAATGCCCAACAACCTATATTAAAAAAAAAAAAAATACTGACTTGACTGTGCACGTCTGTAATCCCAATGCTAATTGAGATGGAGACAGGAAGATTGCTGGGGATCCCTGGTCAGCCTTTCAACTAAAAAATAGGGTGTTTCAGGTTCAGTGAGAGACTCTAAAGGAAATAAGGCAGCACTATGATAGAAGAGGGTACTTAATATCTTCCTTAGTCTCCACATGCATGTGCATGGGGCATATGAATCTGTATATATACATGCATATAACATACACAAGAGAAACACATCCCCTTAAATAAGTTAAATTGTAAAAAAATAAATTTAAAAAGTGCTTGAATTTAGTCTGAAAGCAGTTTCCAAGAGTGACATGCATTTCTTTTAAAATATTTATTTATCTTTAAGTAGACAGTGGGGGTGCTTATGACTTATTATCACTGCATACAAGATCTAAATGCATATACCACTTTGTGTATTTGCTTTACATGAGTACTGGGGAACTGAACCGTTAAGCTTTGCAAGCAAGCACCTTTAACTGCTAAGTCATCTCCCCAGCTATGAGTGTCATATATTTCTATAATTGTGATGACTGGGTACATTTGATGCTTTGAACTTCTCTTTCCCAAATCTCACTGGTCTTCCCACCTCCTACTCCCAACCCCAGGCAATATTGTTTCACTGTACTTCAGATCCAACTTGTAAAACTTACTTGTGAAATCACGCATGTTTGCTGACTATTGTTTATCACACTTAAGTACACAGTTCCATGTTCCTTTCATTAAACGATGGATACTGAAATTGTTTACACTTCTTGTTAAATATTATTTCTCTATTTAAGGAGAGAGAGGGAAAGAATGGATGCACCAGGGCCTCTTGCCATTGCAGACAAACTCCACACATGTCACACCTTGTATATCTTGCTTTATGTTGCTACTGGGAAATTGAACCTTGACTAGCAGGCTTTGCAAGCAAGCACCTTTAATCACTGAGCCAACTCTCCAGCCCATTTTTAATTCTTGGTTACTGTGACTATGTGGAAATAAAAACAGAGTGTAGAAATCTCACCAATATAATTAGTCTCTTGTAGACCATATATCAGCTATTATGCTTTGATTTATTCAGTCACTATATATATTTTCATTAGAAAATTTAATCCTTTTAATTTTAAGGCAACTATGGATAGTTTGTCTATATTTATACATATACACTTAAAACTTCCACTTCGTTCATTTTCTCTCACTATTTGTATAATTTTTCTCCTTTCCATGTGTTTTCCGTTTGTAATTAAACGACTCCTCTCTATTAGCATGCTTTGATTCTTTTCTCTCTGTATTTTATGTATCTACTACTGGATTTCGTTTGCTGATTACCATAAGGAGTGCTAAATACAATCAGATATGAAGACTATTTTTAAGTTAAAACAAATTAACTTTAACCACACAAATAGTTATAATTTATTCCACCCCACTTTCTGCAGTAAAAATATTTGATATCACAATTTACATCTGGTTATATTATGTGTCAATTTTTTTTTTTTTTTTTGAGGCAGGATTTCACTCTAGTTCAGGCTAACAGGGAAAATTCAGTATGTAGTCTCAGGGTAACCTTGAACTCATGGTGATACTCTCACCTCTGCCTCCTGAGTGCTGGGATTAAAGGCATGCACCACCACACCCGGCATTTGTCACTGTTTTATATTTCAACCTTCATACTAAAGATATAGAAATTTGTAAATCATTATTAAATTATAAGAGTATTTGAGTTTGTCTATATCCTTAATTTTACTGATGAATTCTATGCATTGTCATGATTTTGTGGATCACTAAAGTCCTTTTCTGTAATAATTACCTCTGACCCGGGTCTGTTGTTTTAAACTTATTCAATATTTCTTTGGCTGTGGAGGTCTGTATCTCTCTTTCTGAAGGACAGTTTTACATAATGATGCAATCTGGGCTGCTTTTTTTCTCTTTTGCTTCTTCACTTTGGACTTATTTTATCACTGTTCTCTGACTTATAACATTTCCACCTGAGACATCTATTGCTAGCTTTATTAAAATTTCATATATATTTCCTTTCTCTTGTTATTAGGTTTCTCCATTCCTGCTAGATTTTTTTTTCCACTTTTTTATTAAACAGGAGAGAGAAACAGGCAGAGAGGAAGAGAAAGAGAATGTATGCACCAGGGCCTCCAGCTACTGCAACCAAATTCTAGACAAGTGTGACACTTTGTGCATCTGGCTTATGTGGGTCCTGGGGAATCAAACTTGGTCCTTTGGCTTTGCAGGCAAGTAACTTAACCACTAAGCCATCTCTCCACTCCCACGTTTTTAGAAGTACATGCTGCACTGTTCCCTTATATAATTATATCTTATCTTGATGGCCTATTTGTACCTTGATGTCCATAAGTATCCACATTTGAAACTTTCTGATGTATTTCTTTTTAAATAGTTTCAATTCTTTATTTTACCTTCTTCACAAACACATAATGCCCATGTGGTAGTTTGAGTGAAGGGTGGCCCCCACAGCTTCATGTGTTTTAAGACTTGGTCCCCAGTGGTTTACAATTTTGGAGTTAGAACCTTGCAGGGGTAGGTATGCTATTTGGGGCTGACTTTGAGGTTTATTGGTCTAGTCTACTGGGTGTTCAGAACTATCTCTCTTGGACTGCTTTTTTCCATGCTATTGTAACAAGATGTGACATTTTGTCATGCTTTCTCTATCATGGTAAAGCTTCCTTGTGAGACTCTCTTCCCATTAGCTGTTTTATCAGAATGTCTTATCTCAGTAGCCCAGATATTTATTGTTTGATTAACTTTAAATTTCTCTACTGTATGGAATTTTTTTTCTGTCTGACTTTGTGTTTAGATAACCTCTCTTTTTAAAATTTTTTTGTTGTTTATTATTTATTTATTTGAGAGGGACAGACAGAGAAAGGGGGAGCAGGGGGAGAGAGAGAGAGAGAGAGAGAGAGAGAGAGAATGGCTGCGCCAGGGCTTCCAGCCACTGCAAATGAACTCCAGAAGCATGTGCCCCCTTGTGCATCTGGCTAACGTGGGTCCTGGGGAATCGAGCCTCCAACCTGGGTCCTTAGGCTTCACAGTCAAGCGGTTAACCACTAAGCCATCTCTCCAGCTCAATAATCTCTCTTTGAGCTCATCCTTTCTTCTGCTTTATCAATTCTGCTGGTGAAGTACACAATGACTTTTTTTTTTTTTTCATTTTATAGTTAATGTCAGTATTTACTTGATTTTTAAAGCAATTTCAATCTTTCCACAAGGTCTTGCATAGTGGTTGAAACTTCTATTCATAGCAGACAACTTGCAAGCTGGGTTAGCAGGTGTTGATATGAATACTAGAACTACGGCAGTCAACCCTTTGGTGGATCAGGCCTAAAGCATGTGGACATATGAGCATGCCCGATTCTTGGGTGACTAGAGCTGTGGACTACTGAGACTGGACTATAGCTTGGGAGAGCAGAGCCACAGCTTTCTGAATGTGCCCTGGCACCACAGGCCACTGAAGTTGGCCTACTGGTAGTGTGGACAAGAAAGTGAGCCTGCTATGTAGGCCTTCTTATAGGATGCAGCTTGTCAGATCTGTAGGCATGGAGAATTTGTACAATGGTCATAGTACATAGCCAGTTTGTAGTCAAGGGCCATGGAGACTTGCTTGGTGCAGAATTCTACTGGAGTAGGTTTGGGGGATGCTCCCAGGCATATATTACTGCTCTCCAAAACATGCTGTCTGGGAAGGTTGATAATGTAAAAATAACCTTCACAGAGTTATGAGCCCTTTTTATCTTACATCTGTACTACAACAATGTGCTAGAACCCTCGTCTGCATTCGTTAGCTCTCGTGAAGGTATTTTCATGAACTGATGTTTCTGCCAGTCCTCAGCCCTCAGAGTACAATTCTATCAACTTGCAGATGTCTCTTCCTACACTCTACAGAAACTGTGTTTTCTTAATTGAGTACTGTCTTCAGCTTTTATTTAAACTTAAAACTTATATGTCTACGTGAGTTTAGGCAATTTTAGAGTAAAATCATGAACATTTTGTATCTGTCACTAAAATGTAAATCATTAAATCAGAATATATCAAGTAATACCAGACTATATAGTAAAACAATTAATATATAATTATATGTGCTATATTAATATCAAGACATATATATACATTAAAGCTCATATCCAACATAATAATTTGCCATGTTATATGTTCATTGTTATAAATACAGATTAGGAACATTTTTTGACATTGATGTGTATATATATATATATATATATTTAAATCATCTTAAGTATATTACATATATTAATATGTAATATACTTAAGTATATTACATATATTAATATGTAATATACTTAATATATATAATATATGTAATATATCACATATATTAATGTATTATGCTAGCTTCATGAAGGTAAATATGAATTATATATTAGTAATGACTGAAACTGTATTCTGACTTTAATATTCCATATCACATAGTTAAGAAAATATATTGGGTGAACTATTCCCAATAAGCATATATAATTATATCCTATAGAGAAAGAAGTATATGATATATAATAAAAATAAACTCTAAAATATTGAAACCTAAGCATAAACAGGAGCAAACATATCAGTAATGTCACTATGAAATTGATTAGTTCACAAAATAAATAATGATTATAAATTTGGCACACAGACATGTATGAACTATTTGTCTTACAAAAGACACTTAATTCAGCATAATTCATAGAGGTTAAAATTTAAGGAATGAAGAAAACTCAAGAAAAAAGAGACAGAACAATAATTTTGCAGTACAGGTGACAAATTTATAAAAATTATCATATGCTTGATAATAAAGAAACACCTGTACTTATAATGATATCAGAATATTAAAGCAGTTCTGTTAGTGGTACTATAAATATAGAAAACTTTAAGAGAAACAAAAAACAGAAATTCTATTTAGTAATACTGTCTCCAGCCACAGAAAAAAGAGATGTTCACATGAATAGACACATGAACACACATGTCATGTCTTCAGCTTACTGAATTTTAAGCTTATGTCACAAATAAACGAGGTAATGTCTCAAGAGACAGAGGAAAAAAATATCTATCCAGGTTTTCAAGGCACTATTATTTTTTTGCTTGAGAAGTAAATACTTAGCAAATGTTTCCTCATTTAATCCTAACAATACTGTTATCAAATATGTACCATCCACCCTTATTTAAACAGATAATATACAAGAGAGTTGTTTTGTTTATCTGAAAACAGCCAGAACAAATATACTTTCCTACTTCTGCTCAACTCTAAATCTCTAGTGAACAGCTTGCTCATTTTTGGAGAGCCTGTTGCAGTAGTGAATATCACTGGAGTGATTCTGACATTGGGATGATAAGATTTGCATTAAAATATATTTACAGAAACTCTGTGGAACTAGTATATAGCTCTTCACAACCTTTATCAATTTCAGACACATTTGGTTTTCTCATGCATAAAACTTACAGAAATGTTTGCCAAGAAAGCAATTCTAAGTAGAAAAGAAAATAAAGCATCCTATAAATGATCAGTTCTCTCCATAGAGCTCAGATAAAGCAAAGAATCAAAGACAACATAATAAATTCCACTTTTATTAATGTGTATTTATTTTACATAAAGTGTCTTATTCAAAAGTGCACCATTAGTATCATCTTTTTGATAACATATGTTTTTGTATGCATTCTCTCCTTTGTGTTCCGTAATTCTATTCCATAAGTTCCTAGGAACTAAATATAAAAAGAATTTCTTTCTCAGGAGTGTATTATATCTTCATTTGTGGGAGTGATAAGACACACAGATGACATTTTCAATGCTAGAGTGTTCTTTAATCAATTTAAGTTCCTACAATATGGCATTACATAGGGAATGAAGCTCAAACTAATATGCAAAGTTTATATATTTTAACTCGTGTTGGATGAATTAAGTTGCCATGCATTAATTTTGAGAAAGCTTGACCTTCAAACTAAGATGTAAGGTAACTTTTAGAGTTTTTAGTTTTGAAGTTTTCTTCAGTATTTAGGATTGAACACAGGCCTCATGCATGCTAGCCTGGTGCTCCTAACATGAACGGTATTTTATCCCTCTTTTCACTTTTAGTTTTCTTTTCTTTTTTTTCTTTTTTTTTTTTGTTTTTGTTTTTTTGTTTTTGTTTTTCCAGGTAGAGTCTCACTCTAGCACAGGCTGACCTGGAATTCACTATGGAGTCTCAGGGTGGCCTTGAACTCATGGCAATCCTCCTAGCTCTGCCTCCTGAATGCTGGGATTAAAGGTGTGCACCACACGCCCGGCTCACTTTTAGTTTTCAGACAAGGTCTCACTAATTTTTTCAAGGTGACAGGGTTCTCTAGAGGAAAAGAACAGATAGAATGAATTGAAAGGGCGGATTTATTGGATTAGTTTAAGGGAGTCCAGCAATAGCTGTCTGAAAGCTGGAGAATCCAGGATTCTGGTAGCTGCTCAGTCCACATGACTAAATACCTCAGCAGTCCCAATTTGCCTCTGAGGGAGAATTGGTGGTTTTCAGTTCAAGTGGTGAGACTGATGAAAGCTGGTCCCAATGCCCATGAAATAGAAAAAGAAGGAGGCACGTAGGTGTGAACAGTGGAGAGGAGGGTGGGACAAAATACAAAGGGTTAGGAGAGATTAACTAGAGTAATGATACCTGTATTAGTCAGGGTTCTCTAGAGGAACAGAATTACTAGAATGAATTATTTTATAAAGGGAATTTACTGGATTAGTTTACAGTAGTCCAATAGCAGTTGCAGGCCTGAGAATCACCGAACCTGGTAGCTGCTCAGTCCACGTGGCCAGATACCTCAGCAGTCCCGACCCGGCACTGCAGATGGTGCCGGAAAGCCTGGAGGCTTCCTGAGGAGCTGGAAAGCCTGGAGGCTTCCTGAGGAGCTGCTGGGTTTCGATCCATGTGGGTCTTCAGTTGATGTTGGTCTTTAGTCCGTACTGGTCTTCAATCCACGCTAGAAGGTAGGGAGCAGCTCCGGCAGCCAAGTGGAAGGAAGGAAGGAAAAGGGAACTCTTCTACCCAGAGCTTCCTTATATCAAGTCCCTCTCTGAGCGGGGCCGCCCACTCTGGGGGAAGGGCTCACCCTGGGAGAAAGACCTCCTCCTTTAGTTGATCCTTCCTAGAAGCAGCCTGTGGATTACTAAACAGATCAAGTTGACAACACCTTAACTATCACAAGTCCACCCCTTGTCAACTTGGCATCAAATCATGTCTCCTTACATCATACTTAATTTCCAAATGAAAACAGTAACAAGCTCATAATTCTGCCTAACATCGCATAACTATCCCACGTACAACCGGAACCGCAAAATCTTCCCCCCAACATAAGCTTAGTCTCTAATACAATGGGTCTAATATAAATTCAACAGTTTAGCTAATGATACAATCTTAATATTGGTGTAGATACAAACACTCTGTTATCAAGGCAGGACAGAAACATTGCAATCACAGTCCTCGTTTCTGTAACTGATCACGTGGCCTTAGCTGATATTTGTAACTGCCTTCTTCTACTACCCATTCTGTATTCCCTCCACCTTCAGCAAGTACCTCGGCAGGTCTTGGTTCTTTACCTGGAGGGGTAACCCATACCTTCATTCCTGAAGGATCTGGACCATTTATCACACTACTTCTATTCGGTTGTTGCAGTCGTCCATTGACTTTGACAACAGGACATGATAACACTAACAGACGCCCTAAAGGCTCTCCTGCACTCCAGGCATACTCTTCCTTACCGCCATTGTGGAGGAGCAGCCCAATTTCCCCCTGGTAATCTGGATCAATCACCCCTGCAATCACTGTAACTCCTTTCTCAGCCTGTTCACTCAAGGGCATTAGGAGCCCAAAGTGACCAGGGGGAAGTCTTAGCTTCCAGTTCAATAGAATGTTCTTTGTGTCTCCTGGCAAAAGCACTCCCCCCTCTGGGACAAAGACTTGTAGTCCAGCAGAGCGTAAGGTTGCGGGAACAGGAAGCAAAAATCTAGCTAATGGGTCACTTGGGGTGATGGCAAGTGGGACCATTGCAGTCCCAATTTGCCTCTGAGGGAGAATTGGTGGTTTTCAGTTCAAGTGGTGAGACTGATGAAAGCTGGTCCCAATGCCCATGAAATAGAAAAAGAAGGAGGCACGTAGGTGTGAACAGTGGAGAGGAGGGTGGGACAAAATACAAAGGGTTAGGAGAGATTAACTAGAGTAATGATACCTAATAAATTTGATACCCAAGAAGATATGAAGAACAGACAGATACATACTCCTTAGCAAGACTGAGTCACATGAGAGGGACTACCCAGGTAGCTTAGCATGCAGGTGGCTAGCTAGGAGAGGCTCTCAAGGGAGGAATCTCATGTCATACCATCTCCAAGGCCATTTGCAGGATTCTGCCTACTCATCTCACCCAACTAGATCTCTCCCACACAATGGGTGGACCCCTTCTCTGAGTTTAGGCCAAAGGGCTTTCAGACCTGGTCACCAAATATCTTACCTGGGCTCAGGGAAAGGGATTTTGCTTTTCTGGCCCTTTGGCTGCTCAAATCTCCATGCCTGGGTCTCCTGCCAGAAAGAAAGATTATGTCCTTCCCACTCTGGCAGCATGACTTCCCAGAGTGGAACTAGAGAATTCTTTGCTATTACTTTTATGGCCTGTGGATCTGTTTTTTTTTTTTTTTTTTGAAAGCACACACCCTTTTAGAAAAATATCCCTGTTCACATTGTTTTGAGAACATGGGTTCCAGGACCACATAGTGTATTCTCCCTCTCCCCAGCCACTTTCCCTTCCTCAGTTCTCAAGCCCTTCCTCTCCACTGTATTCCTGATATTTTTGAATAAATTTGTGGTCTCAGCCTGGTTTGTCCATTTTTTTAAATTACATAGACGTAGGGGTTTGGTGTTCAAGGACTTCTCCTGACCCCTCCATAGCACTGTTACAGTTAAGTACAGAAGATGAAAGTAAACAGTCATGGATGAATCAGTAGAATGTCTCCACTCCCCCCAAAAAGTTGCAGTGTCAGCTGAATTCTACAAAATTCTATAAAACATTTGAAGATAAAATATTACCAACTGCTTTTCTTTCCAAAAATTTGAAGAGAAATAATTCTCCTGATCTCGTTCTGTGAGGCCAGAAGTACCGTGATACAAATCCTAAGGGGAGCACACAAAGAAAATAAAGATAAAACTCAGTGACCTTCCTAAATATAGATGCAAAACTCAGTTGTTGTAGTAAACTGAACCTATATTAAAGAGATTTTCCACCAGGACCAAATGGGATTCACCACAATGAGGCATGACTATTCACTATATGCTTATCAATTCTTCTTTGACAGCATTTCAGATATAGGAAACAGCCAAACTATATGGTTATCACAAAATATCTCAAAGAGACCATTAATAGAACCAACATCCCTTCATGATAAAAGCTAAACAAATTAGGTGTGAAAGAAATACACTTCAATATAATTAAAGTGCTGTTTCACAAACCAACAGCTAACATAATTTCAAGTGGAAGAAATGAGCAAGTTTTCTCAGCAAGATCTGGAAGAAGACAAAGCCATCCACATTTTTTTAATCTTTTTTTTTTTTTTTTTTTGTATTGTGATGCTGTTGTTTTGAAACCAGGGCTTGAGCATGTGAGGCAAACACTATCACTGAGCCAAATCTGCAGCCCTAAGCTACCCGTTTTCATCATTCTCATTCAGCATGTCCTAGGTAGAGAAATCAGGAAAAGAATTAAAGGAAGACAATAAAAACTAATAGGAAAGAAGGTAACCTTTTACTCTTTGAAAATTACATGACTTTATGATACTAAACACCATCCAAGAGTTAGAATTAATAAAAATTCAACATATTTCAGTATACTACAATCAGCATTACTATACATCAATATCAAATTTCATGAAACAGAAATAAAGTAATAGCTATGAAAATTAAAAAAATAACCAAATGTAAATTTAATTTAATATGTGGAAGATATATACAATTAAAACTATAAAACATTCAATGAAGGATATTGGAGAAAATGTGCCACAAGATATAGAAAATTATCTAATGTTCATAGATGAGAAGAATTGCTCCTGTTAAGGAATCTGCAATGTCAATACTACCCAGTGATCTACAAATTATTGTAAAAGCTTTTCAAACTGCAAATCATTTTTGTTTTCTAGCAGCCTATGTAATCCTTTAGCAACATGATCTCACCCAACAGTGAACCCTGTGTACTACAATATTGACCTGCCAGAAAAGATGGGCCCACTGGTGCCATAGTGGCAATGCTGTTGTGGAGGTAATCAATAGCTCTCTGATTGGATTTTAGGCCTACTCCACAAGAAGAAATTTGTACCTGGGATTAAAAACCTGGCCAAGCCATTCTGTATGCAATTCAATGGGGGAAAGAGAAATAAAATGAAGATACTCATCAGTGGACACTTCAAGCCTTATAACTGGCCAGCCAGGTCAAATGAGCTAATGGGTGCAATAGTGACATGTCTGTTATGGGGGAAACCAACTGCTCTCTAATTGGACTTGAAGCCCACTCCATGGGAAAGGAATACATCCCTGATACTGAAAACTTAAAACAGGGGGTAGTCATAAGCCCTAGGGGTGTAATGACTGCTGTTGTCTGGTCAAATGTATATACTATGCTTATCAAACTGCCCAGTAAGCACTTATGTTAATGTTCACACCCTTATATTAATGATACTTTCACTTTTGGTTGAGAATCTTCTCTTCTTTCAGATGGCCGTGACCTTGGGATGACTCAGAAGGTATCATGGTGATGGAAAGAAATGACTGCAGTGTTCAGTACCGCAATATCTGTATCACACCTTCCAAGGCTCAGGGTCTAATGTGGAAGAGTTGGCGGAAAGAATGTAAGACCTAAAGGAAGGGCAGGACTCCACACAACATGCTCCCTCCAGACACAAAATGGCCTGGGTATCCATGGCCTCACAGTGCCTGATACTACCTGCATAAGACCATCATAAGAAGAGGAAAAGATCAAGACATCAAAAGTAAAAGAGAGACTTATTGAGATGGGAAGGGGGTATGATGGAGAGTGGAGTTTCAAAGGGTTAAGTGGGGGGAAGAAGGGTATCACCATGGGGTACTTTTTATAATCATGGAAGTTAATAAAAAATTTTTAAAAAAATTTCAAAAGTCCAAAAGCAGGGGAGGCCATATGCACTATGGATGATCCAATTTCTGTTGTTTTACTAAATTGGTATACTATCAAACTGCCTTGTAAACATTTTTGTTTTTATTCACAGATTAGGATTGCTCTAATCCTTGGTCAGCAAAGCTTTTACTTTTGTTCCAGTGGGATCCAGTTGACTCAGAGACATATAACTGATTAACATGCTGAAAATAAGTGACTTATAAGTGCTCATCCTAGTATGTGACATCTATCTCATCACCTACAAGGCTCAGGGAACATCACAACATCACAGAAGAAGGGAAGAAATAAGCATAAGAGCTGGAAAATGGAGAAGAGTACTGTGGAAATTTGTCAGCTGAATGTGACCTGGCTGTTGTACTTATAAATTTATAGCAGCTGTGGTCACCTTCCAAAGACCTTAACAGGATAGGGTTACTCAATAATCATTCATAGGTAGAGAAGGAGGTTATGAGTCCCCATCCATCCCTGAGGAGCTACTGCAGTTAAGGGTTGTTTGTGTAGCAAGAATCATTCTTTCCTATGATGTAACTATTGGCAAGTGATGGGAGGAAGAAAGGGTGTACTAGGAGTGGAAGAATAATAAAAGACAGTAATAGGAGGGTGTAGTATATATGTATAAAATTGCCAAATACAAATAAAAAATACCAATTTATTCTTATTATATGTACATATATCCATGGTGTGAATGAATGCATGTGTATGTGTGTGTGTGTGTGTGTGTGTGTGTGTGTGTGTGTGTGTGTGTATGTGTGCGTGTTTAAACACCAAAGGTTGACATCTTCTACAATCACTCTTTAGTCTACTAAGGTACTGTGGCAGTCAGGTTTGCTTTTCTGGCAGAAATCACCTGACCAAGAGCAGCTTGTGGGGGAAAATAAAAATGTTTATTTTGACTTACAGACTTCAGGGGACGCTCCATGATGTCAGGCAAAAACAATGGCATGAGCAGGGAGTAGACATCACCTCCTTGCAAACATCAGGTGAACAATAGCAACAAGAGAGTGTGCCAAACACTAGCAAAGGAAAACTGGCTATAATACCCATAAATCTGCCCCCAAGAACACACTGCCTCCAGAAGGCATTATTTCCCAAATCTCTATCAGCTGGGAACCTAGCATTCAGAACATCTAAGTTTATGGGGGACTCCTGATTCAAGCCACCACATTCTTCCCCTGAACCCCATAAAGTGATTACCATACATGGTATAAAATACAATGTATTCAGTCCAACTTTAAGAGTCCCCTTAGTTTTATCAATCCCAATGATGTTCAAACATCCTCATAGTCTAAAATCTTTTTTAACTGAGACTTAGTACCAAAAAAAATTTTAAAAAGAACACACAATGTCACATAATATTCACATTACAAAAGATGGTATTGGGTAGGTATAGCAAAGAAATATTCAACCAATACAAGATTTAAATAGGGTAAACATCAATCTCTGTAGTTCCAAGTCTAACAACTCTAGTTAATGACAAATCTCAAAATCCGATAATTTTAACCAGCAACAAGTCTTTGAAGTTCCAATTCTACCCCTCCAGCTAAACTACTCACAGACTTGGAAAACTTCATCTGGTGCTGTCAGCTCTCCTTAACAGCTGTCTAGTAGTCCCAGCATCTCTACTGAGTCTCCAGTGAAACCCATGGTCCATCCTTGTGGCTCCATCAGGTCTCCATGCAGGAAATCCTTACCAGACCTGCTTCACACTGCCCATGATCATTTGCAAAACACAAGACCATGTTGCAAATTCAATGACCCTCTCTCTTTCTTGCATTTCTTACATGCTATAATACCTGGTAGGGTGTTAATTTGTTAATTCAAGGGGGGAATTAAGCGGACTTTGAAGAACAGGTCACTCCTGCAGCATTCAGACCCCTTCAAAAGAGACTACATTCTTATTGTTGCCCCAGTGCAGATCAGCTGGCCCAATCTCAAAGGTTGTAATCTCTCATATAATTGCAGCTGAACAGGCAGAAGTTTCATCCCAAAGGTTTCAATTATGTGCAATATTCCTCTGCTCCTACCAGTCCATTTCTATGCAATGCAACCTGGCACAAACTCTCATACAAACTACTTCCAGCCCAGGATAGGCAAAATTCTTTCTCACCCTCATAAGACAAACCACACAATCCATAGTTCTTACTGCATCCATGTCTTTCAACTCTGACCAAAATAGTCCATCAAGCTGTACTTATAGCACTGCAAGGCATTTATTAGGCCAAAATTTCAAATCCTTCCACATTCTTCTCAAAAGTCAGCTTGGAAAGGCCAAAAGCCACACAGTCAAGTGTATAGCTGCCATGATGCCAAACTCGGTACCAACCTTACTGTTTCAGTCAGGTTCACACTGCTGGCAGAAATCACCTGATCGAGAGCAGCTTGTGGGAAAAAGGGTTTGTTTTGGTTTATAGACTTGAGGGTAAGCTCCATGATGGCAGGGGAAAACAATGACAAGAGCAGAGAGTGGACATCACCTCCTTGCCAATATCAGGTGGACAATAGTGACAGGAGAGTGATCAAACACTGACAAAGGGAAACTGGCTCTAATAGCCATAAGCCTGTACCTCCCACAATACAGTACCTTCAGGAGGCACTAATTCCCAAATCTCTATAAGCTGAGAACCTAGCATTCAGAACTTCGGAGTTTATGGAGGACACCTGAATCCAACCACAAAAGGGAGGCTCTCTTACTTGAATGCAGAGCATATAAATTCACCATAGTCTAGGTATCCATCTTGCCACAGAGATCTGTGTGTGTGTGTGTGTGTGTGTGTGTGTGTGTGTGTGTGTGTGTGTGTTTCTCTGTCTGTCTCTCTGTCTCTGCCTTCTGAATGCTAGGATTGCAGAAAGCCAATACACCCCTTCATGTATATGTAGTACTGCAATATGAACAAGTCTTCATAATTATGTTTCAAGTCCCTTGTCAACTAATCCATCCTCCCAGCCAATAAATGACATCCTATTGACCTAGAAATTAGTGATTTTTAAGATTTATGGGGAACTACCTCTATCATGCCCTGCCTTTCCCAAATGATTAAAGCCATCTTAATCCAAATGAACAAAGTAGGGAGCATTATAAATCTGACTTGAAAATGTACCAACTAAGGCCTAGTAACTAAGACAGCATACTTTCAACATGAAATCACACATGAAGAATAATTTTAAGAGAATGGAGGGACTAATTGGCAGCCAATCCACCAAGGCAAAGTATAGGGAAGGGAACTGAACAGAGAGTTCTTAAAAGAACAAATACAAATGGCCAATCAACATCTAAACAAATGCTCAGCATGCTTAGCTACCAGGAAAATGCAAATTAGTAGTCCATTTCACTCTAGTCAGAATGGCAATTATCAAAAACTCATATGGCAGACTATTCCAACAACAGTGTAATGACTGTTGGTATAAGCTTAGACAGGTGCAACCACTATTGAAATCAGTTGGAAGGTTTCTAAAAATAAGCCTGAAATTAGGCATGTTGGTACATGCTTTTAATTCCATCACTCAAAAGGTTGAGGTAGGAGGATCACCATGAGTTTGAAGCCAGTCATGACTACAAAGTCAATTCCAAGACAGCTGAAACTAGAGTGAGAACCTACCTTAAAAACAACAAACAAATTTTAAAAACCTAAAAATAGGTCTATCATATGACCTATCTATTCTACTTCTGCTCATATACCCTAAAAATTCTAGGCTTTGCTATAGAGATCTATATCTATATCAGAGAAGGCCTTCAACAAAATGTAACATCACTTCATGATCAAAGCCCTAGAGAGAATAGGCATGGAGAGTTTATATCTCAATATAATAAGGCTATATATAAAGCTCCTGAGGCCTAAAAGATACCTAATGAGAAAAGGCTCAGGGAGTTCATATTGAGATTGGGAACAAGACAGGGGTACCCAATCTCACTACTGCTCTTCAACATAGTACTAGAAGTCCTATCCCACGCAATAATACAGGAAAAAGAAATCAAAGGTATACAATTTGGAAAGGAAGAAGTCAAATTGCAGATGACATGATCCTATACATAAGTGACCCAAATGTCTCATCTCAAAACTTCTAAAGGTATTTAATTTCTTTAGCAATGTGGCAGGATATAAAATCAACACTCAAAAATCAGTAACCTTTCTACTTGCAAAGGACAAGTATATAGAGAGAAAAAAAACAGTGAGGCTGTTCCATTTTTAATACTCACAAAACAATAAAATAACTTTGAAAATACTAACCAAGAATGTGAAAGACCTATATAATGAAAACATAAAAGCACTCAAAAAATTGAGGAGGATATGAGAAGATGGTAAGATCTCTATGCTCCTGGATAGGTAGAATGAATTAATATTGTAAAAATGGCAATTTTACCAAAAGCATTAAACAGATTTAATGCAATACCAATAAAAAAAAATTCCAGAATCAATTATCACAGAGATAGAAAAAAAAATCTCAAAATTCATATGAAATATGAGCAGGCCTCTGATAGCCAAACATACCCTCACCAAAAGAATTACCTCTGGAGGTATCCCCATGCCTGATCTAAAGCTATACTATAAACCCATAGTAGCAAAACCAGCATGATGCTGGCATAAAACAGACATATAGACCAATGGAACAGAATTGAAGACCTGGCTCTAAGGACAAACTACAGCTACTTGATCTTTGACAAAGGTGCCAATAATTTAAACTGGAGCATCTTCAACTAAAGATGATTGACAAATTGTACAAACACATGTAGAAATTTTGAACTAGTCCCAATCATTTCACCATCCATAAAAATCAGCTCCAAATGGATTAAAGACCTCAATATACTGGAAGAAAAAATAGGAGGAACTGTCCATGACATAGAACTGGAGAAGGACTCTCAAACAATATCCCAGTAGTCCAGGAAATTAAACAGTCACTCAACCAATGAGATCTCAATAAGCTAAAATGATTCTGCACAAATAACATAATAAGCAGAGCCAATAGATTACCCAGAGAATGGGAGAAAAAAAAATGACAGATATACCAGTACCAGTGACAGAGGCCTAATATCTAGAATTTAAAAGAACTCAAAAATAAAAATAATAAACCACCTATTCAAGAAAAATGGGGTAGAGAACTGAACAGGGAGCTCTGAGAAGAAGAAACACTAATGGCTAATACACAATGAAATGTTCAACATCCCTATCAGGGTAATGCAAATTAAAACAAATTCCACCTTACTCCAGTAAAGATGTCAAACATTTAAAAAAATATATCAAACAAAGATGGGCGTGGTGGCACACACCCTTAATCCCAGCACTTGGGAGGCAGAGGTAGGAAGATCACCGAGAAAGTTCAAGGCTACCCCGAGACTACATAGTGAATTCCAGGTCATTCTAAAGTGAACCCTACCTAAAAAAAAAAAAAAAAAAAAAAACAGCAACAAATGTTGGCAAGGAAGGACATGGGTAAAGAGGACCCATAATTCACTGTTAGTGGGAATGCAAATTTATACAACCACTATGGAAGTAAGTATGGAGATTCCTGAAAAAGATGAATACAGAACTACCAACAGACCCAGTGATTCCCTTTTGGGGCACTCACCCTGAATGCTCCACACTTCACTACAGAGATATTTGCTCAACCATGTTTATAGCTGTTCAATGCATTATAGCTAAGAACTGGGATCAACTGATGTGCCCATCACTGGGCAAAAGGATGGTGAAGTTGTGATGCATCTATACAATGGAATTCTACTCAGAAGTAAAAAAAAAAAAATGATACAATGAAATTTTTAGGAAAATGGATGGACTTAGAACATATTACACTCAGTGAACACACACAATAACAGAAAGAAAAAATGTTGCATGTTCTCACTCATCTGAGGTTCCTAATGTGGATCAGTTTGAGTTGCTGGCATACTGAGTAAACAACTTGAGGCCCAGACAATAGGGATGGATGGGCTTCAGGGGAAATAAACATAAAACTAAACCCAAAATGAACTGGTACCATAAAAACCTTTCTCCTTGAAAGTGGACTAAAATATTTAACCTTCAACAGGAATATGGGAGGAGTGCCTGAAAAGAAGATCCTAGAGAGGATGGGATGAATCTTAACATTAAAAAAAAAATTGGATCAGACTTAAAACTCCCAGTATGAGAAACGGGGGCTAACCACATTGAGCTGCTGATAGAAGAGACCTTTAAACTCCCTAAAACAAGGCAAGTTTTTGTCAAAGCACTTTTACCTGTGGTAAAAGGTAAGATGCTATTACTGAAGACACAGAACATGGGGAGACATGGCTAGTATTCAGAAGAGAGCCAGCCCCAAGACAGTTAACCCATATAGTACTGGAAAGTGCTACATGACCTACTGTGGGTAAGTGGCCAACAGCAGTGTGAACAAGCAGTGGTCTAAGCCACTCAGAGACTACCAGTCTGATAAGAAATACATTGCTAGTGTAATGGAGGCACAAAGCCTTGGTGGTTAACCAGTCGCTTTCTGATTGGCTTAGCAATCTAGTCAGTGGAAAGAAACCCATATCTGGAACTGGGAACCTGGCCTGAATCCTATGAACACAAAGATTATGCTCTCCAATGTTAAGCTCCACTAGTCTTTGGCTATAAGAGGGGCTACGTTCATCAAAAATCTCCTCAAATTAATAATACTTATTATATCTAGCATCTGCTGATTTCACTCTCTTTTTGGAGAATCTGTTTGTCTTTTTCAGAATGTAGCAAGTCATGAAGAGATAAACCTTCTCATTGCAGCCAAAGTCCAGGTGAAACCACTTAGGAATTAAGGACAAGAGCAAGAGAGTAAGCGTGCTCCTTCCATAGTGAGCCTGACAATTAGCTCTAGAGTGAAGGAGACAGATATTAAGGATACTCAACATATTCCAAAGCACAAATCCAGCGGATCTCAAGAGCTCATCATTGAAGTAGACTTAAGCACATCTCCCAATGTTCAGGGAGTTTTGTGGAAGAGGTGGTAGAGAGATTATAACAGCCACAGGTTGGGATGCCACTCCCATGGGCATTGCCTCCCCCCAATAACTGACTGCTGCTCCCACAATGTATAACCCACACACCATGGGAAATATAAGCCACCCCACTGAGGATGGCCCCATATCACTGGGGCAGGGAGGAGAAGAAAACACAAAGTATATTCTTAATAAAAATAAATATGAAAATATTTTTTTTAAAGTTCGTCTGAAAGAAGTTGAGAATTGAATGATGGTTTTCAGAGGCCAAAGTGCCATGTAGGAGGCAGGGATAGAGAGAGGGAGATATGTAGGTGATGGCGTATTATTCATTCAGGACCGAAGTTTGTAGGATGATTGTGGATAAGGCTAGAGGACAGTATATTGCATAAAACTGTAAAAGTGATGTTGAATATTTTCACCAGAATAAAAGAATGTCTGAGGAGATGAGCTTAAACACATTTTATGTATCAAAACTTCACATATGTGCAATGTTCATGCTTCAGATATCAGCTAAAACAAAGCTTCTACAAGTTGAAGATTTGTGTTTGTGCATGTGTGTGTGTGTGCATGTGCACACGCATGTATGTTTGAGGCAGGGTCTCATTCTAGCCCAGGCTGACCTAGAATTCATTATGTAGTCTCAGGGTGGCTTTGAATTCATCAGGATCCTCCTACCTCTGCCTCCTGAGTTATGGGATTAAAGGCATTTACTACCATGCTAGGATGAATGTTGCTTTGACAACATTATCATTCCAATTTTTAGGAATAATCTCTTGTAATAATAACCTGTAGCTATAATTATCATTTACCTTACAGATTTGGGTCATATATTATTTTCTTTCATTATATGCATCTGCATTGAATTTATGTACCCTGATTTTAGCTGAACTGCTCTTTAATAATTTTTCCATTTGTTTATTGATCTAGTAGGAAGATTACATTTGGAATATGGACTCACTTAGAATCACTGCTTGCCCACTCATTGCAGGCTCAGACTTCATAGATATAATTTAAGTAATCAGTGTGCAGACATCAAGATTATTGAAGATCCTAATATGATATTCTTTTAGAGGACAGAGAGTGATTGAGACAAGGCCTCACTCTATAGCTCAGTCTAGCCTGAAATTCACTGTTCAGTCCAGGCCGACCTCAAGGTTGTCTCAAGCCTCCTGCTTCAGCTTCCCAAATGATGACATTGCAGGCATGATCCGTCATGACTGATTCTAGGGTAATATTGTCAAAAGCACTAAGAGAGTAGCTGTCACTTTAAGTTTATGAAATTATGCATGTGTGTTCATATATGTGAGGGCAGGGGCACGTTTGACACGGTATGGTACACTTCAGAGGACAACCTTGGGTGTAGGTGCTCACATTCTACCTTGTCTGAAGAAAGTTTTTATTTATTTATTTATTTGTTTATTTATTTATTCCCTGCTGCATTCACCAGGCTAGCTGGACCATGAACTTCCAAGGAAATCTCCTGCATGCCTCCTGTCTCACCATAGGTTTCTGGGATTATAAAGTTCTGCTACCGCACCTAACTTTAAATGTGTTTTGGGGATTCAAACTCAGATATTCATAATTGCACACTTTATCCACTGAACAATCTTCCCAGTCTTTTAGGAAACTTGAGGAGAAAGTACAAACCACTCGGTTATATCCATCACATAAACTATTCATCTCACCAGTAGTGACATTTTCAGATCATGTGATATGGCACCATTGGAAGATACATCTTAGAGAGATTCAGAATATTCTGATATAAGTGATCACCTTGGGGATTTGTTGCTATTCTATTAAGTTTTGCATATGCATACATATTCTTGTTTGGGGGGGGTATATGTGTTATATGCACATGTATGTGCGCTTGAAGTGCCCCATATGCTTATCTATAATATGTGGGGGAGATGACTCATTTACCAGGGGTGTCCAGCAAGAGTGGAATGTTGAGTGTCCTGTTCCATCATTCTTCTCCCTGGTCTTGTTTTTGAGCCACAGTCTGAAGCTTGTGGGGTTGTGAAGAATCTTAGGTATCTGCTCCACTGAGGGATTGGGGTAACAGGTACCTGTAGTCACACCCAGTTGTTTTACCTAGGATTTTCAGATTTGAACTTGGTCAGTCTCAAGTCCCCAAAGGCCCTCATGTTTTTACAGGAAGTATGCTTAACCACTAAGGTATCTCTCCATCCTAAGTTTCTTTGATAATCAGTTAATGTAAAACTTTATCACAAGTTAACTGTACCCAAATTTCAATTGTCTTTTCCAAGTGGTTTGCTTGCATTTTGTAGGAAAAAAATTAATAAAGAAAAAAAATAAAGGTTTCTTTTGATATTATTCCAGTCTCATTACTCAGGTGCAACTGACACTGCAATCTGTAAGCTCTCTGTCTTTCTCTCTCTCTCTCTCTCTCTCTCTCTCTCTCTCTCTCTCTCCTCCTTTCTCTCAATATCTACAATGTGGCATCACTTTCAAATAATTTAGGAAAACATACCAAAAAGCATATATCATGAAAGAAAAATTTAGTTGAAATTTTACAGTTATCATTAATTTTAAAGAAAATATTTTTTATTTATTTGAGACAGTGACAATGGGAATGCCAAGGAGTCTGGCCACTGCAAACAAACTCCAGACACATGCACCACTTTCTGTATCTATACTTGGGAAGTGAACCCGGGCATCAGGCTGCAAGCAAGTACTTTTAACCACTGAGCAATCTCCAGCTCAAATTCAGGGATTTTTAATTTGTGTATGAACTTTTAGTTTTTCTGAGGCAGAGTCTCACTCTAGTTTAGGATGACGTGGATCTCACTTTATAGTCCCAAGCTGACCTTCAATTTAACAATCCTCCTACTTCTGCTGTCCAAGTGCTGGAATTAAAGATGTATACCACTACTCCTGACCAATTAGCATGAATTTTTAATTTTAGCTAATATTTGGTTGTAAAATATGATTATGGAGGATACAACCAGCAATGTGTACTATTCTGGTGTCAAAATCAATGGGCTTGGGCTGGAGAGATGGTTTAGCATTTAAGGTGCTTGCCTGCAAAGCCAAAGGACCCAGGTTTGACTTCACAGGACACATCTAAGCCAGATGCACAAGGGGGTACACACATCTAGAGTGCATTTGCGGTGGCTGGAGGCCCTGGTGCACCCATTCTCTCCCTTTCTTTACCTATTTCTGTATCTCTCTGACTCTCAAATAAATAAATTAAAATAAAATATAAAATATCAATGGGCTGGAGAGATAGCTTAGAGGTTAATGCACTTGCCTGCGAAGCCAAGTGACCCAGGTTTGATACTTCAGGACCCACATAAGTCAGATGTACAAGGTGGCACATGCATCTGGAGTTCATTTGCAGAGGCTGCCCTGGTGAGCTCATTCTCTTTCTTTCTTTCTCTCTCATAAAGAAATACAAATAACTATTAAAAATCAAATATATTTTAAAAACATACTGTCCCCAAAGAAGAATTCATTTTGGGGTATCAATGGAAAGGAAGAGGGAGGGGCTAATAATGTTTACATAAATCCCACTTCTCAATTTTGTTAGCTTCTATCAGCTACTGAGTCTGCAATTATATAAATGAATGAAATGGAAGTCTGACAGTTTTATTTGTCCACAGTATTCAAGTAGTGATTTAAAAAGTTATTTTTCTCTTAAAAATTTCCTTATTCTTTTGATAATAAAGAGTCATTGAAAATGCTTTCTTTAACTGGCATGCTTAATACTAGATGACTTTAACTCTTTCACATTTTCCCATTGAAGTAAAGACAATCGCATAACTTATCTTTATTATTTGCAAAATTTAAGTGAGCATCTAGTAATAATGAAACATTGTTTCTTGCCTTTCTTTTTTTATTATTGAAACTCAGTATCTATCAGTAAGAAAGCATTATTTGTAGGAGGAAACAGAATAAATCACTATAGTCACTGACAGAGGTGTGTATTAATGTTAGATTTTAACAATATTGTTATCATTATATTTATTATCATCTGTTTTTGTTAACATGACCATTTGACTAACTGAAAGAATACTTGAAGGGGCTTCAAGGTCTTTGATTCATTCTCACTCATCTTCATTCATCACTCACTCAACTTTATCTTTTTTTCACCTTGTTCATCTTACTAAAATGCCAATTTTGTTCCTGGGAGCATGTTATACATTGGAGAAAAGAGAAGAAATTAGAGATCATTTTCTCTAACAATATATTCTCAGTTGGGAGTGGTAATGCATACCTGTCATTCCAGCATTTGAGGAGTTGGAGGCAGGAAGACAAGGAGTGTAAGGTTATTCTTTGTTGTTGTTGTTGTTGGTTTGATTTTTGAGGTAGGGTTTCATTCTAGTCCAGGTTGACCTGGAATTCACTATGTAATCTCAGTATGGACTTGAAGTCACAGCAATCCTCCTACCTCTGCCTCTCAAGTGCTGGGATTAAAGGTGTGCACCACCACATCAAGGCCAGATTGGAATATGTAAGACCCTACCTCAAAAAAATATTACCCAGTAAAAGATAAAATGACATAATAATAATAATAATAATAATAATAATACCTTCAATAATATCTAATAACAAAATCATTCTCTAAATAGTACTAGGGGAATTCAGAGACAAGATATATAATTCAAGATGAAAGATTTGAGGAGAGTGCCCCAACATGTCAGCTCTGAGATAGAATAAATGTGAGTACACAAATGAAGTCAGCAATGGTGCTAAGGAGGGACCAAACAGAGGCAACAGGAGGCATAAATCCTGTGAGAGGAAATCCATGAAGTACTGAGAAGGGCAATGTGGGTGTGACAGGGTGGGCATGAAACAAAGGAGGCCAGGATGTTCTGCTCAATGTGCTGAACACTGAGGATAGGCCCTTAGGATCAGCATCTGTGGGGGGAGGGAAGGAAAACAGAGTTTGGCACAGGGAGAAGCTGAGCAGTCCTAGGGATGACAACATCCATTTTCACAGAAAGCTCTAGGGTTAGGATGTCCCTTTAAAATCATTCCAAGTTAGAGAAAGATGTGTCTTCATATACTTAGTATTATCAGTCATTAGACACAGGACAGCCCTGGAAAGAGCTGCGACCTTGTGTGTGACATTTGTCTTCAGCAGATATATGACAGCTGAGTCCCCTTCTGGCAGAATCCAGAACATCTGTTTAAATAAATCTCTGGTTACTGAAGAAGGACCTGGGTGTAGCACATCAATGTCAGCTATAATCATCCTGAGGAGTTGTTCTATGTCACTGAGCCATTTCAATCAATACTGAGATAGTATGTGAGTCTTGAAATTTCTGTTGTGCTCAGAAGCACAGTTCCTGCTGCAGGAAGTATGCACATTGAATATTTGGTTATGCATTCTTCACTATAAATGAATACACACCAAGCCCCAAATGCTGACATGAAAGAGCATATGCTGCCATTTTCACCTCTTCTATCCCAATACCCATGGACCTTGACACTTGTCCATACTCTGTTTCCTTGAAAAAAAAAAAAATCCTGAGCTTATCCTTAATTTTCCAATGGTTTCTTACTAAAAAGAAGAAGAAGAAGAAGAAGAAGAAGAAGAAGAAGAAGAAGAAGAAGAAGAAGAAGAAGAAGAAGAAGAAGAAGAAGAGGAAAGAAAGTGACAGTAATATTTCCTACCTTCTCATTTTTTTCTCAATTTTTATTAACATTTTCCATGATTATAAAAAATATCCCATAGTGGGCTGGAGAGATGGCTTAGCGGTTAAGCTCTTGCCTGTGAAGCCTAAGGATCCTGGTTCAAGGCTCGGTTCCCCAGGTCCCACGTTAGCCAGATGCACAAGGGGGCGCACGCATCTGGAGTTCGTTTGCAGAGGCTGGAAGCCCTGGCACACCCATTCTCTCTCTCTCTCCCTCTATCTGTCTTTTTCTCTGTGTCTGTCACTCTCAAATAAATAATTAAATAAATAAATAAATAAAATATTTAAAAAATGTATCCCATAGTAATACCCTCCCTCCCCACCCACCTTCCCCTTTGAAATTCCATTCTCCATCATATCCCCTCTCCATCTCAATGATTCTACCTTCTTATTTTTAATCAAATAATGTTCCATAATATATTTTTTTTTCTGAGCTGTTATCTTGGTTTCCAAAGGAGACATTATTATAATTGGTGTTTGGTGAATTGCATTTCAGTAGGTGAGTGCACTGACAAAAATTCTTTTTTTAGAATTAGACTCAATAAAAAAAATTTGGGGAGCTATATTAAAAACATTTTGAGAAGTTTATCAACTGTTTAATTATAACATTTATTCCTCTGGCATAAAATATATAGTGAATATTTCATAAATATTATATTAGTATATCAATAAAGAATATTTTTAGATAACAAAATACATTCTTAAATTTATTTTAACTTTCATTCACTAATACAAACAAATTTACAGTAAGCATCTACTCAATGAATACAAATAGATGAATATTTTATGTACTAAAGCACCTATGAATTAACAACACAAACTCATATCCACATAGTATGTTGTAATTTACAATTTAGGAAAAATCTGAATATAAATATTTTATGATTTTTTTTGTCTTTTTCAGTTTTCTCTAATTATTAGAGAATCCCTGAGACCAGACAATTCAAGACAATACGAGGCAGTGCTTAGGATCAAAACAATGGCTCTTGCATCTGTTTGTCTTCCAGAGAGGGTCTCATGTTGTGTCCTAACATAGTTGAAGGGTCCAAGGGGCACATACCGAGAGAGGAAGCAAGAGAAGGTGGATGAAGCCAAATCAGCTTGGATAGTACTGTGTTCTCACAACAACTTACTCTCATGAAAGGGCACTGATCCCCTTAAGTTCTTGACGCCTTGCACAGGTTCCTCCACCTCTAAACTAAAATGAAGAAATAAATTTCAACTCCAGTTTTGTTATGACAAATAACATTCTAGTTACAGCACATACAATACTGTTACTTAATACTACTATGTTAGGTATGAGTTGTACCCCCTTATGTTAATAATTGGACAAGGAAGGACATATTCCAGAAGTGCAGTGTTTCAATTAAACTAAACTTTTGATAAGTGCTACTCTTCCACATTATATTTGAATAAAAATGAGGGTGCTTTAGATGTTTCAACAGTTTTTTGAAGTTATTAAAGTATTAACCACAGATGAAAGGGAAAAGGCTCAGGCCTGAGGACTGCTAAGTCCAGACCGCCAGCACCCATGGAAATATGAGGCTTACTGGCAAGCTGGTTTAGTTCAGTAGGTGAGCTTCAGGTTTAGTGAGAAATATTGTCTCAAAAAATGAGGTGGAAAATGATTTGGGAAGAAAATATCAACTTCTGGCCTCCACAGTGCTGCATGCACAAGCACACACACACACACACACACACACACACACACACACACACACACACACATACATCTAGATTGATATGCATATAAACATGCATACTATACAGACAGACCCAAAATATATGAACATTCAGCTTATACCATTTAACTCTAAGAAATAATTATTAGATATTATGTAATATAACAGCTTTTACTATTTATATTGAAAAGACAGGCTTGTACTATGCTTACTGCTGTGAGAACCAGAAGATTTTTATTTTATGACTGCCTTCAGATATTTGTTCATATGATTTTCATTAAAATTAGCATTTTATGGTATTATTAATTTAGGACAAATGCTGTATATCACTAATGAAATTTTGTCAATAATCCAATAGTAGTTATCCTTGAGAATATTATCACCTTCCTGGACTTTTTGGTACACATTTTTGGTACAATTATGGCACATAGTAGACTGATGTGGAAGGATCATGAATTCCATGGAAATACAGACTACAGAGCAAGATTCTGTTGTTTTATTTCTTTCTTTCTTTTTCTGTGTGGTTTTTCAAGGTAGGGTCTCACTGTAGCTCAGGCTGACCTGGAATTCACTATGTCATCTCAGGGTGGCCTTGAACTCATGGCAAGCCTCCTACCTCTGTCTCTCAAGTGCTGGGATTAAATGCATATGCCACAACACCCTGCAATTCTGTCTCGATATAGATAATTTATTTACATTTTCTAGTTAAATAACACATAGTATTGGGCTCAGTTCAAATTATGATAGAGTAATTTTATGAAGATTTCTTAGAAAAATAAAACTCATTGTACATATCTTGTGTGATAGTTCTAGGAAAATTTTGGAATCCAAATACCATTTCTATTAAAAATATCTTAGGATATTAGGGAAAAGTTATAACATTTTTTAGATATTTATTCAATACCTTGATTTATAAAACATATTCAACTTCTCATATTTTTTTATTAATCCATGGCCTGGAAGAGAAGAAATTAAATATGTAAATAAGTCAAATCACTGAAGTACCTAGCTTGATGCATTGTTAGAGTGCTCCCTTGGAATTGCTTAAATCTTGGTTTGAATTCAGCTTCTGACATTTGGTAACTTTGTGACTTTGGGCAATTTAATTAGAGTGTCTCAACCACACTATCTACAAAAAAGATAAGATCTATATTAGCAAGTTCATATGAGGACTATAGAAATACATATCTTTCCTGGCACAAGATGATATTCAGCAGGTCTGTGTTAATGATGCCACTGTCATTCAACTCCTGAGTGAAGGCAAAGCAAGGACTCATCGAGCCATCATTCTAGTTTCATTGTGTCGCTAAGCACTTTTGAAGAAATCTACTTCTCAAATGTCTTTCCTAATGATTACCATTATCATCCATCTATGTAAATAGCTTCTGAGTCATCAAAATATAAAGTTTGACACAAAGCAGTTAATAATGTGAAACCTAGTAACATAGTAGAACTTAGTGAGGATATGATAAAATTGTCTTCAATGACCTTGTATATGGCCCATTTTTTATCTCAAGTATCTCTGTCTGTCTAAACTAATTCAGCTGAACCTTGTGCATATCCCCCAACACTACCTGTTTCATGACAGATAAACCCAACCACAGTAAGATGCGGCTTCAGGTTTCAAAGTGAGTCATCCCAGACCAAGTCTGTCTCATTGTAGTCATCATGTCCCTTTGGCTCTGATATGTCACATGTTAGTCACAACTCACGGTGACAGTGAAAACTCCAAAAGTACTTTCTACATAAAGTAGTCTTATTCTAATTTCAGTAAATTACTTTCCCTCAATTTTTTAGTATGAGTTTCCTTCTTCTGGTTTTTCTTATATTCAGATTAAAATTCAGAAACAATTTTCTTGTCATACAGAAAATAAAAATCACTCCTACTTTCTACAGCACTGAAATCCTTCATGACATATTCTTGTGTGAATTACCCTGGCAGAACATTATCCAGTACTGCTCTTACAGTTTTATTAGGCTTTTCAGTGCTGCTGAAAAACATTTTCTTCCAGAGTTTTGAATGTTTTCTTATTAATTATTCTGTGTTTCATAGATATGCCATTCCAAATATATATACCAATGACAATGTGTACATTTTAATTTATTATGTGTTTATTGAAATACACATGAAGATAGAATTTATAGAATGCAATGTATTTAAATACCTGAGTGGTTTTTCTGAAACCTGCAATAACATTTTCTGAACTGGCATTTATCAGCTATTAGAGTGTACAACTTCTTGTTTTATTAGTAATATAAATGTTATGATGGAATTATAAGTGCTTCCTAATCACTGAAGGATCTTTGAAAACCAATAATAATTATATCTTGTAATTATCAAAAAGCAAATTTCCCCAATCATTTCTACAGCCAGCCATTTACTGGCTCTGAGCCTGCAGCTAAGTGTGATAAGATTAGCTTCTAATTACAGGAAGAGAAAATAATTATGCTGAATATTTTTTTTTCATTTTAAGTTGTATATGACATTTGAAATAAGGATGTTTTCTGCCCCTGTGAGGACATTTTACAGTCTTAGAATAAAATTGTGACTGAGTTTTAAGAAGTCATGGGGAGAAAGTTAAAATTTTCCTTGGTATATTTTGCAAAATATATAAATATGCAGAATAGTTATACCCTAATAAGTAGTTTAGTTTTATTGTGTGAACTACTTTACTGAACTGACTGAGGTAAGAGATGTGTAAACTACCAAGTAAACAAATGTAAGGATTTTTTAATGAAAAAATGGAATAATTGCTGTGTTTTTACACTGACTTTTACAATCTGCTTTGGTTTTAAACTGTCCACTCTTAAATTTCAATATTAGGAAGGTAATAATCCAGAACATTTTCCCAAAGTATTTTGCTAATAATCACACAAATAAGTTAAATTGAGATTTCATAAAAGCATGAAATGTATTTTGACAATCTTTGATGAAATGAAATATTTATTAACTTCAAGATTTCTCATATCATTTTCAGGCAGCTTTGCTCTTGTTTTGATTCTAATATGATGTAGAATTCCCCTTGCTTCCATTTATTATTTATACATTTAGAACTCTCTGGAACCCATTTTTGACAATATTTTCCAAGTTGTATGTATCCAGTTGTATGCATTCCTGATCAAGTGAGTATGCTAATCTGGCATTTTTCTAATTACTTATTTATTTAGGGATTACGATCACATTTTGAAATTTTAGGTTATGTGTTTTGAAGCCAAATTCCTCCATTTTGGTATGTATTTTTGTTTACTTTTACCAATCATCAGGATAGATATATGCATAGACACCGTTACACAATGATTATCATTGATCTCATCTATAAATACTAAATTAATATTTTCATTAATAATGGTAATAATTGTGTTATTAAATATTTGATAAATTGTAGCTTTTTACTATCTTATGTCTTGAAGACAATGTGTCTTTGGCACACTGGTCAGAATCTTCCATCATTCAGCTTCCTCTCAGTGTACATTTCCGTGTGTTGGTCACTGTACATGCCATCCCAGATTGTCAGGTTGGATGTTTTGGCATATCCAAATAACATTTGTACTAAAAAATTGTGGTGAGTTTTCTTTCTGAATGCTTTCATGTCTCCATTTGACACAAAGGTAAGGAATTACTCTCAAATTTGGGGGCAAAGTTCATGGGTAAAGTGCTTGCCATGCACACATGAGGGACTGAGTTTAGATTTCAAGAGCCCACATACAATTTCTGGTATAGTGGCATATATGTGGAATGCCAGTGAAGGAGAGGCAAAGACAGGATCCCTACAGCATGCTACCTAGCATGTCCTGCCAAATCAGTGAGTTCTAGTTTCAGTGAGAGATTCTGTCTCAAAAAGTAATGAGGAGAGCAATTTAAGACATCTGCAATTGACCTCTGATCCCCAAAAGCACACCTGAAAACATACTCATGTTTACCTCTGTGCATGTGAATATGCATGTGAATATGCACTCAATCATACCACAGACATACACCCTTGTAAAAGTGTTATTTTGCATCTTTCAACTTTGCAGATAATTTTTTTCCAATCTTTTTCTTGCCTTGACCTCTGGAGAGTTTAAGAATGATTTTTTAAAAGATATTTAATAACATAAGCTTCAGTGAAACTTGTTCAGTCAGTGAAGAGAATTTCATCTGTTCAGAAAGAATAAAACTGCTAGCCATCATAATTTGATTTCCAGTTGAATCTTCTGAAGATACTATGTATCAACTTATTAACATAAGTATATGATATTGACAGCCTACGGATTCAGGCAATATTAAAAATGGAAAGAACACTATGATTTGCTACTCAAGAAACACTTGAAGTCATGGAAATCAATATAATGGCACTCCTCCCATCTTGAAGAGATTTTTTTATGTATATCTCATTCATCAGTTCAATTCACCCACTGAAAAGCCAACAAGTTTCAGTGGGAAATGGTAATAGAGATTTATACTGATGGACCACATTTTTTGTTCAGAATTCTGAAAACCTTTTTGTTCAGTTGCCAAGAATAGAATTAATTCACCCCCCCAAGACTAATGAAAATGAGTGACCACATAAATACATAAGGACGCCCAGTTTTTTTCTAAGGCACTAGGTCCAAGTACTGTTGGAATTCTAAGGAAGGTTTCTTTCATGCAAATGGTTTTCCTTAAGACAGAAAACTAAAGCATCAAAATAAGTGATGAGCACATGTTTGAGTTTACAAAATGGCCTATAACATAATTACTATCTAACAAAATGTGCTCAGTGAAAAAGTGTTTTTTAAAGTTAGCTATTTCTTCTCCCACTTAAGTTGACTACATGAATAAACAGTCTCAAGTCAGAAGAAAAAGCACTAGACAAATGTCCAGAAAGACACAGCAGTGCACTAACTTATTGTGATTATGGAATGGTAAACCACAGTGTGGAATTGCCACTCTAAATGGAAATTTGGGCAATGGTAATTTCTTTTTATCAATGTATTATGAGTGCCACTAAATATACCTGTGATTTTGGAATTTTGCATCTGATGGTGACTACTCTCTAGTTTTTTTCTAACATTTACTTATTTATTTAGAGGCAGAAAGGGAGAGTGTGGGGGAGTATGAGTACCCTAGAACTCCTGACACTGCAAACAATAAATTCCAGATGCATGTGACTTATTGTTTTTTATTTCTGTTTGCTTGGAAAATCATTTTCCACCCTTTAACACTGAGGAGGTGTCTGAGGAAGTGGATTCCTTGAAAACAGCAGATTGAGGGGTCTAATTTTCTGATACATCCTGTTAGCTTATGTCTCTGATGGGTGAATTAAGGCCATTAATGTTTAAGGTAATAACTGTGAGGTTTGATTTAATCCATGTCATATTGTAGTGGTTTATGTGGTTTGGTGTTTTCTTGTTCTTTGTAGTTTTTGTGCCTTCTTGGAGTTTGGTTAATGTGATCTGATTCTCATAGACACTTGAGGTTGGTTATTTCATTCTTCTGTGTGGAGAACTCCCTGAAATACTCTGTGTACGTTTGGCTCATGTTCATACAGTTGTCAAGCTGAGTTTTATCATAAACACTTTTTCTTTCACCATCTATTATGAGGGATAATTTTTCTGGGTAGAGTAGTTTGGGTTGGAAACCATAAATTCTTAGAGTTTGCAGTGTTCCATTCCAGGCCCTTCTGGCTTTCAGGAAAATAAGTGCTTTTAACCACTTCTCACAATTTATCTGGGCCTACTTTCTACTTTTATTATGAAAAGCTTGGTAATGTTGAAAAACTTAGTATTTTTATAGTTTTCCTTTATTTACAAATTTATTCTATAAAACTAATTATCTTGAAGTTTGTAGTAGTTAAACTTTTGTTGCTGTAACAAATCACCTGACCAGAAGCAGTTTATGGGAGGTTAAGATTATATTTCAGGCCAACAGTCTTGAAGGGAGTCTTCATCATGGTAGAGATAACATGGCAACTGGCTCACATCTGCAAAAGCAGCAGCAGAAGGACGAGAATAAGAGAGTGGGGAGGAGGAGAGAGGGTGTGCAGAAGCAGGCTCTGAACAAACCCTGGGCTGGAGTAACCAACCCCAGGGTCACTCACAATAACAATCTCCTCCTGCCATGCTCCAGATCCCAAGGGCTCCACTCACTAGAGATTAAATAGGAAGTTTAATCACAAACACTTGAAACTATAGGGTATGTTGCGCATTTAATCCACCAAAAAGTTATTACTTTTATATAGTTATTAATTATAAAATAAAATGAAAGTTTGGCTAAGTGCTTGTCTATCAAAGCCTTGTGTTGGGCCTTGAGAGGTCCGGGCATGAGGCATAGTGGGACTTCCTAAGTCTAGCTAAAGTTTGGTGATCTGCCTCTGGCCAGCTACACCTAATGGCTTCTTGCCTGCTACTTCCACATAGAAGTTGGAATTCCCATGCATGTGCTTGGGACCATTCATCTCAAAGATCATGGTTTACTATTGGCCCTTACCTCTCCCCTATCCTAGAATCCCCACCCTTGTTCTCAACATTATATAGGCAACTGCTTGTAACAAGAAAGCGAGTTCTTGCTTCGACAAGACTCCTGACTCAGTGTGTTTTTTCTCTGGTGACTAGGAGAGGTTCTGAGTTGTCTAATGTTTATCCTCTTTCTCAACTCCATGGAAGGAACCAGTGGGCCTGGTCCCTCCTCAGCACTACCTACCTGCTGGGACAGAGCCCAGCATCTGGCGCCTAATGTGGGGCTCTGGGAACCCTGCAGACTAGTGTACCATGTGAGGCATTCTCGTTGAGGAGGTCAATCGGTGTACATGTGCGGGTGAGCGTACCCTCTTAAGTTATGAGACAGTCTTCATATTTAATGTGCTAAACTTTGCTTCTATAACCTGTACTTGCTTGTCAACATCTCTTTATTCTCTTTCTCTCCTTTCACTTTTGGTTCATTGGCAAGCTGCATCTTTGGCTTTGTATTTCTAAATGGGTCATATGTCATATGTCCCTAGTGGACACACTGTATAGCTTTTGATCTTTAGGATTGTGCCTCTCTCTCTCTCTCTCTCTCTCTCTCTCTCTCTCTCTCTCTCTCTCTCTCTCTCTCTCCCCCTCCTTGGGCCTGAGAAGGCAGGCAAGCTTTTTCTGCCATTGTGGAACTTCCCCTGGATCTGTAGGCTTCAATAAATATCCCTTTCTCCATAACTGTACCTGGTCTGGAAGTTTATCTCAGCAAACCTGAAGCTGTCTGACCAAGAAATGGACTGAGATAAACCTGATCATGTGGATGTTGATCTTCTGGAACCTTTGTTTTGGAGGAATATGCATGGACTTGGTGCTTACAACTGAAGGTGTTTTCTGGAGTGGTAAGCCAAATTTTATGGACTATTCTGATGAGAATCTGAGAATGCTAAGTACAGACAGCATTGAACTTCAAGGCTTGGCTTATGAGCTTTCTAAGGGAAAGGAAAGACTGCAGAGGACTTTGTTGGAACTGGGCTACTGGCATAAGGGCTGACTGCATCCTGCTACCCAGGCCCAGAGAGTTTAATCAAGGTTAAATTTACAATAGACTGATGTGAATATGTAGGAAAGAATTTTCAGGCTAAACCTAAACGCCATGACTAAAGTTAGAGATTTTTCAACTGTTTACAGAGTCTTAAGGATACTCTAAAAGTTTTATATAGGGACACAGTCTTACTCTAAATTTATCTTACAATAGATAGGTGGGTCACAATGTCATAAGTATAGATGTAATTGGAGGTTTAACCAGGTTAAACATAGACAAGAGTCTATCACTTTGTGTTTTGCAAATGGGTAAATTTGCTATTTAAAAACAAACAAACAAAAAATAAATAAAATAAAAACAAACAACTTTAGAATAGGATAAGAAATGTCAGGATGCTTATCTCTCTGCTCTATAATTCCATTTTGCTCTTGCTTTCCAACACATACTACTAAAATTCATGGAAAGCTAGACTCTTAAAAATGAATAAATCTCCCTTTATCTCAGACCCCATACAATTTTAAGCCATGTGTCCCCCAGACTCTTACTAGAGACTGAAAGGCCAATTGTCTCTGACAAAATAAAAAGTACAACATATAACTGTGGTTCTCTTTAGTTCTTCTCTTTTAAGCACCTAAAGTCACATCTGTTAGATAAAATTTCTCACTAGACAACATGTTAAATAGGTCAACTGAGTCAAGGTATTTGACCAGGTTACAAACTCCTTACATAAGATAAGCATCAGACTTACCTAATGTGTATAGAAGTTGATGGGCCTTGAGAGGCCCAGGCATGAGGCCTAGTGGAATTTCCTGAGCCTAGATAAAGTTTGGTGATCTGCCTCTGACCAGCTACGCCTATTGGCTTCTTGCCTGCTACTTCCATGTAGGAGTTGGAATTCCCACGTGCGTGCCCGGGACCAATCATCTCAAAGGTCGCGGTTTACTATTGGCCCTTACCTCTCCCCCCATCCTAGAATCCCCACCTTCATTCTCAACATGATATAGGCAACTGCTTGTAACAATAAGGCGAGTTCCTGCTTCCACAAGACTCCCGACTCAGTGTGGTTTTTCTCTGGTGACTAGGAGAGGTTCTGAGTTGTCTAATGTTTATCCTCTTTCTCAACTCCATGGAAGGAACCAGTGGGTCTGGTCCCTCCTCAGTACTACCTACCTGCTGGGGAGGAGTCCGGCATCCTTGAGTTAAATCCCCAGAACAGGAAGAAAAAGAGAGAGAGAGAGAGAGAGACCATGAGGGAGAGAGTTATCAAAGTGGTTCTTCCTGTGTTGCTATAATGTAGAAAGGCACTGGAGCCATGCTGATTTCAGACATGCCCTTCTTCCTCTTTTGTGTTTCCCTAACAGCTCATTGTACTCTTCTGCTTCATATTGCTCCTATTTCCTGACACAGCACTTGGCTGTCTTACATCCCTGTATTTTTTAAGATATATGCACCTTCACCAGTTGTCCTCTCTTATCTCAGTTTCATTATATGAAGCTTCACTTAAAAAATGTCCACCTAGGCCTAAAAATACTACTTGGCAATTTGCAGAAGCAAGAAACACAGTTTGAATTCTAATGTCATTCTATATAGTGTGGAAAAAAATTTCTAACTCCATCACTCTCTGTCCTGCCCAGGAAATGGATCACATTTACTTTTCCAATATAGGGTCTTCATTCTATGTCAGAGTGACCTGGAATTCACTATTCAGTCTCAGGGTAGCCTTGAACTCACAGTGATCCTCATACCTCTGCCTCCCGAATGCTAGAATTAAAGGTATGTGCCACCATGCCCAGCTATGAATCACTTTTATCCAACATATCCAGACTGTACTATTAGTCACTGTCTTTGTTGGCATATAGCCTGCTCTAGAATGACAGTGCTGTGTTGAGGTAATATATATTTTACTTTAAAATGGCTCCCAAGCACAATCATATTGACTGTGGCAATTTGAATATGCCATGGAGAAGTTGTAAAATGCTTTGAAATAGGTGAAAATTCTTTAATAAGAAATGAAAAAAAAAGTATGTTAAGTTGCTAAGACCTACCATAAGAATAAATTTCCTATCCATAAAACTGTGAAACTAAAACAAAAAATATATGCTACTTTTGCAGTTAGCATTCAGACTGCAAAGGTTATGACCACAGTTCATAGAAAGTGTTCAGGTTAAGATGAAAAAGGTATTAAATTTGCAGATGGAAGGTAATAACTAAAAATGTGTTCTGATTGATATCAGTCAAAAATGGTTGTGTTAGAATATATAAATGATAAACAAAGACTTTGTCTAGGGATACTCTGCAATGTGGGTGGCCAAGCCATTTACTGTAAAGAATAGTTACATTCATTCAGGAACAGGCTTAAACTTAAAAATATAAAAATACTGAAGAGACTGTGACTGCCAATGAAGAAGGTTCTGTAATATTAAGAAAATGATGAATGACTGTGCCTACTTTATAAGTTAAGCTTTATCATAGCTGGGTATGTGGAAGAAAACGGTGTCTGTACATTAAGGTACTATGTACAGAATTGTAGCCTCAATTAAAAGAATACAAATTATCCATTACAGTGCTTTCAACTAAATTCTTTGAGATCATATTTTCATTCTGGGAACTGCATTAATATTAAGGTTGAAAAAAGTAAATATATAACAAAGATGTTGTAAACATGGTGCAAGTAATAAAATAAAATATTTAAGTGTTAAAATAAGAGATACCCAGCAGAGGGATCAACCAAAACTATGTAACATAAGGAAATATGTCATTTTGTATGTTGATTAAAAATAAATAAAAATAAAGAGATCAATAAGATCCTATAGCATATAGCAACTTGAAAAATACAATAAATTTATTAGAAAGACATATATTAAATAGAAAATTACTGCCTATTAATTATATATTTAAGTTTAGGTCTCAATTTTGAAAATTATAGTTTTTATTGTAAAAATAACCCAAATGTTGTCCACAAAGTATATATAATAAAAAATACTTTTTACACTTTAAATTGTTTCATAAAAAATACAAATAAATAGTCTGTAGCTTGAGTAAAAGTAAAGGGCTAATTTTAGCTACATAGAAACCTGTTAAATAATACTGAAGAATTAATTAAATAGATGAGAAAGTAAATAGCTATAAAACTTAAGAGATGAATTAATATGGCTTTCCTGGATTTTTTTGTGATGGTTTGAATATAAAATCCCTCATAGCCTTATGTGTTTAAGAAGTTTGCAGAGCCTTTGGAAGGTGAAGTCTTATAGGAGGAAGTGTGTCACTGGAGGCAGGGCTTGAGGTTTTACAGTCCAGCCCTGCTTATTGCATTCAGCTCACTTTCTCAGCTCCATCATGCTAATGTGAAGATAAGATACCAGCAGTCTGCTTCTGCTATGCTGCCATGCCTTTCCTGCCAAGATAATATTTTGTCTGCAAACTGTATGCCAAAAATAAGTCCTTTTCTTCCATTAGCTACTTCTGTTTTGTTTTGTGTTTTCAGCAAAGAAAATAACTGAGATCTGTGTTTACCAAAATGTCTTAGCCATTAATCTATTAATTAACAAATAAGTATAAATATAATGTTTACAAAACATTATTCTTAATACTTATGCAGATATTTTATTTTTATTCAGTATATATCTGCATTGTGAATACCTAAAAGGAATTAGAGATTTTACTAAATATCAGTTTAAATTGCACAATAAAATGTAATATGTTTTCAAATTATGATTAGTGATATTGTAGTCAGCTCCTTGTTGCTGGCATCCAACCAGACACAGTTTGGTTACAGATCCAGGGGAAGTTCCTTTAATGCCAGAAGACATTGCTTATTTCATGGATACAGAGAGAAATAACTGTAGCAAACAAACACAAGCACCAACAAATACAAAACCAGAGCTCAAAATTTTCTCTCCACACCATAGGGATAGACTCCGAGAGCCACCTCTAGTGACACACCCTCCAACAGGAGGCTGCAGACTGATGCAGGAAGTTCACCTTAGTCAAAAAATACTGGGGCTGTGGGTGAAATAAAGTCACATTAACCTTCAAACTACCACAAGTAATGAGTAACCTTGAGTTATTGTATGTTTGGTTTGTTTACAGAGCACTGAGTGGATTAGTTTTATAGGCTACCCTAGTAAATTAGCAAAAACTTGTTTACTTCTTAAACTTACTTTTATTTTCAAATATTTTTGGAACCCAGAGGCCAAGTTATCAGCAGGGGTGTCCTCCCTCCAATGGGTCTTGGGAAGATTATCATAGTGCTTCTTTCAGGCTTGGTCTCTTTTATCTCTTGATACTATAAGTGAAAGCTTTACTCCCATCTTCACATGATTTTCCACATAAATAACAGATCTCCTTTTGTGTTTTTTAAAAGAAACTGGATTTGTGATTCATAGAAAATATTAAATCCAATACCAACTTATCCTGACATCCTTTATTTATCTCCAAATACTTTTCTAAGCATCAAATATTCACAAGCCCAGGATTTGGAGTTAGACATATATCTTTGGAAGATACTGTTTAACCCACTACATTGTGCAAATGCATATGTGTTTATTACAAAGAGGTGAATAGTTTTGGCTATATGCTGTGCCTGAATATTTTTGATAGTATGGTATAAGCTTCAAAAGCCCTGCCATTTTTGCATATATAAAATAATGAACTTATGCAGTATGTATCAAATATGAGAAGTTACAGATTGATATAATTTGAGTTTCTTCATCATCTTTCTCTGTAGGTCCAACTTAACTTTCTGGAAATGCTAACTTCCAGCCCTGAAACTTCACCTTTTATGTTCCTGGCAAGAAAATTTTTGAAATTTTTTTTTCAAAGAAGAACGTTTGCATTTATGACCGAAATAAATATTAATAACAATTGGATTTTACTTCTGAAGTTAAAATTTTCTATCACCTATTTTCTATTAAAATCCATTAGGAAGCTTTATGGGGTTAAATATGCGGGAGGAATAGACCATAAAGGAAGAAAATTCCAGAATACAGATGATACCAAAACAACATATTGAGGCAAGGTATTGGGATTTGAAAGGGTTAATAAGTGATGAGGGCAGAGAGATGGATAAAAATGGATAGTGGGAGGATTTGTCAAAACCTAGGAGATAAAAAAAAGCCTTCAGAAAGCAACCATTTAGTGAACTTTGTAAAAATACCTATTTGACAATACTGCATGTAGTCTATTTAACACTAATCTCAGTGCCAGTCGTGGGGCAATTCCCAGTGAGTTGTGGATATGCCAAGCTCTGATACTTCCAAACTAATACAGGCTATTGTCATGGATCTTGCCTGCACACAAGGACAGAAAGGACAGAAAGATCCCACTGCTGAAGACACCACATTTGATGGTTTCAGCACATAAAGAAATAATGCTGAAGATGAGGTGGGAAATTCGTTCTTGCTGGCTAGATTCCATAATGCCAGAAGGTGCTATTCAAGCTGCTGGTAGAAAAGTCATCATTACCTCCCAACAAAGAATTCTGTACACTACTACAATATTGGCCCTCCAGGCACTATGTTTCCTCCAGTACAAGAGTGGCATGAAGGTTACTGAGGTAACTAACAGCATTATGAATGGATTAGGAGAGAACAGATACCAGGTACTGAAAACCATGTCAAAAGACTGCCAGACAGTTAGCCTTTCTAGTGCTAGAAAGTGCTACGTGAGCTACCAGGGGAAAGTGACCAACATCTGTCTGAGCAACTCGAGGTTTAAGCTACTCAGAAGCAAACGACTTGATATGATGCCCACACAAGTGCAATAGTGGCACACAGCCATGGTGGGTAACCAATTGCTCTTAGATTGGCTAACAGATCCACTCAGTGGAAATGAACCCATATTTGGAATTGGAACAAGTAGAAATCATATCTAGATAATGATTTTACTTTCCAATATTAAGCTTTCACTAATATTGGGCTACAAGGGGGTCTACACCCATTAAATCTCTATAAATTAATAATGGTTATCCCACTTAACCTGTGCTGACTTTAGTCTCTGTTGAAGAATCTGCTTCTCTTTTTCAGAGGAGTGAGGGACCTGAGGAGATTAATGACCCATCACACTTCACCCCAGCCCCTGCTGAAACCCCAGAGGGAGTGGAGAAATGAGCAAGAGTGCTATTTTCTCTGTGAACCTGATATCAACACAAGGGTGAAGGAGATAGATGTTGAGGACACTCAATAACTACCACACCAGAGATCCAGAGGTCCCTAATGAGCCCATCACTGAAGTAGACTTAAAACACACCCAACATGGCTCAGGGAACTTTGCAGAAGAGGGGGTGGAAAGATTCTTAAAGCCACAAATTGGAACATTTTGCACAGAGACATTGCCTCTCCCCCATAACTGACTGTTGCCTCATAATGCACAACCCACACTCTCCACGTGAATGATCTGCAATGCCAACGAGCCCAATGAGAAGGGCCTCATTGGAAAATGGACAGGGATAGGGAAAGGATGGTACCAACATGGAGTGTTTGCATACTAAATATGTCCATAACTAATAATACATTTTAAAAAATGGCTTGGGGAGTGGCTGGAGAGATGGCTTAGCCATTAAGCACTTGCCTGTGAAACATAAGGACCCTGGTTTGAGGCTTGCTTTCCCAGGACCCATGTTATCCAGATGCACAAGGGGGCACAAGCATCGGGAGTTTTTTTGCAGTGGCTGGAAGCCCTGGCATGCCCATTCTCTCTCTCTGCCTCCTTCTATGTCTGTCGCTCTCAAATAAATAAATAAAAATAAACAACAACAAAAAAGACTTGGGGAGAATGCATGCTCTAGGGAATAGCCTACTATTGCTGTGTTGCTAACAAATGTGCTGTCAAACTGACCCTTATATGTTTATCTTTCTGTACACATATCAGTTCTGTTTTAAGCACCAATCAATAAAAAATCTGTCTTTTGTTGTTATTGTCATCTATGTCACCATCACTGTTATTATGGTAAACATGATGGATGAAATGTAGCTAGTGCAGGGAACTTTAACTGGTCAGGTGTTGAAAAAGAGTGATCAGCCCTACATATCATCTGCTTCAGGGCTCAGAGAACTTTGTAGAAGATGGTACACAAATAACTAAGAGCTGGAGGCTGGAAAGAGTGCTGAGGAACTCTCAGAGTGAGCCATGACAAGTTCACTGCACTCAGGCACTCACAGCAGATATAGAACTGCATAAAATGGGTCCATTGGGAGGCTCTTGGGAGGGTACTTTCCTCCCCAATGAGCTGCTAATAGTAAAAGGTTGCTAGAGAGGAAGCATTATTCTTTTCTGTGGCATAACCATGGGGAGAGATGAGAAGTTTGGTCATATTGCAGAGGATAAGAGAGGGTAATCTGGGGTACATAGGATCAAAATATAATAGAAATGTATGAAAATGTTTTAAAAAAGTATTTTTCTATTTTCTAAGCCAGTCTTTATGGCACACACTTGTAATCCCAAAACTAGTGAGGCAGATCCAGAAAGTCCCCTTGGACTTACTGAAGAGTGAGTCTACCTATGTAATGATCTTCAGCTCCATGAGAGGGCCTATTTAAAATTTCTTTTTGTTTATTTTTATGTATTTATTTGAGAGCGACAGACAGAGAGAGAAAGAGGCAGAGAGAGAGAGAGAGAGAGAGAGAGAGAGAGAGAGAGAGAGAGGAGAGTGAGCACGCCAGGGCTTCTAGCCACTGCAAATGAACTCCAGATGCGTGCGCCCCCTTGTGCATCTGGCTAACATGGGACCTGGGGAACCGAGCCTCGAACCGGGGTCCATAGGATTCACAGGCAAGCGCTTAACCGCTAAGCCATCTCTCCAGCCCAGAGAGCCTATTTATTACACAGATTAATGACACCTGGAGTCATCTCTGCTCTTCCCTGCATGTACAGACAAATGTGCATGCTCATACATGAACATACACACACACAAAACAATTTTGAACTTTTTAGGAAAAAAATGACATATATATCAAGGAAAGTGTATTAAGTCCAGCATATGTACTCCATTCATTGTCTGCAAAGGATAGAAGTAACAGGGTGAGTGCATATTGGGCAGTCAGGAAAAAGGGCTACACATTCTGGAGAAGAACTTCTGTCCTTCAGTCCTTCCTGGAAACACCCTCACAGACCCTTGTCTCTTACTTGAGTCTTTATCTGATCAAGTGACAATACAGTTTAATTGTAACAGTGTTGGACTCAATCAGATTGTGCTAATCTACATGCTGCGCTGTGCATGTGTGACCTGCAGCAAAAGATGGACTTTCCTGACCTTCATCTTCACATTGTCAATATAACAATCTCAATGTTAATTTCTATTCCTAAGGGTCTTGCACCAGGTGTCAATGCTGACTTCAATTTAAACTGAAAGTGATTTTGAAGAGATTTCTTTTCAAAATTTTCTTCTTCAGGTAGAATTGTGTTTAGAAATATTTAAGTTCTGAAATAATATGTTATACTGAAAACAATTAAGTATTTCCTACTGATATGTAGTTACATTAAGTTTTGTGACCACATCAACAGCAAGTAGAAAATAGAATTGGTTTAATTTTTTTTCTGAATTTATGTAGAAAGTAAAAGAAAAAAGAAGAGTTGTGCCTGACGGCAGATTGTGAGGGTGTTAAAAGAGCAAGTCTGAGCTCTGGCAGTTTGTTCTTGCTGGTATTGTTTGTTCTCTGTGTGTTATGGATGTGTGGAAGTGAGCCAACTTCTTCTGCTATAAAGAAACTTCCTGGAATCTGTAAATTGAAATAAACCCAATAAAAAAAAACCTGGGAAAATGTTCTCTAAAATAAATTGAAAATACATTTTTTCAAGTGAAATTATTCTTATCTCATCTCTCTCTCTCTTTCTCCTTTTCTGTCTGTCTCACATAAAGATAAATTAAAAAATAATTCCTAAAGTCCATTCATGTTTCTTTATACTTTATTATACCATGTCTCAAATGTATTATTCATTGATTTGTTTTGGATACATTACTATGATTTGTCACTGGGTTTAACTTCAAACATTCTGATTTGTTGTGTACATTTTCAAAGCATTTCTATTTACACAGAAAGCCTTCTACATTAGGCCCCTTCTCTATATGATGCCTCCTTCTCTTGTATTATAATCACTGTCTTCATTTTGATGCCTTCATTTCTTTTTCTTGAGAATTGCTTAGCAATTACTGTTCACTGTTTCTTTAAAGGGACCCTTATATTAATTTCCTATACTTTTTGAATTTTTTAAATATGTGCTATTTTCTGTTATTTAAGAATGTTTTATACATTCTTATAATAATAAGCAAAATACAGAGTAATGAAAATATATGAGAACATGGCAAGGTGTTGTCTTTTAAAACTAGGCCATAAGATTTCCTCATATAGGACTTTTATTTTTTATTAATTTGGAATATAATAATACATACTAATAAGAAATGAAGGGTAATATAAAAATAACATATATTTGTATTTTTATAATATTACTGATTGCATTGCTTTGGTCACTGGAAAGTTGAAATGAAGCTGATTAACCAGAGCCAGATGGACTGCCTTTCTGTGATACCTGTAGACTTCTGTATACTGCCTGTGGAAAGTCTCAGGAAAATAAACCAGGTATCTGCAGAACTCTCAGCAGGTGGGTATTCTCTGCTTATCATCAAGACAGGGAAGGAAGAAGAAACCCAGACTTGTGAGCAAGTCAGTATCAGAGAGAACCCCAAAACCTCTGCATGCATGTGTCTACCTATGGGCCATGTATGTATTCACAGATTATTTGATTAAGGAGCATTGGCTTATATTATTTATATAGGGCAGAATTAAAACAAGTGAGTAGGTTATATAATACAGTAGATCAAGACAGTTTAAAATATATCTTTATATTTACATTGTGATTGACTTTCCCATCCTTGCTTCAGTAGGGTTAAATAAGCATCTCTCTCACACAAAACCTTAAATTTATAACTTTTAAACTATCCAAACCTTGAAAAGTACAAATAAATTGATTTATATAATAATATTTAAAATGTAAGTCCTGTAAAACAAATGTTACTTATAAGTGACATGTCTGGGATTTACTGCCGGTCTCTGCAGGCGGGTGGTGGTGAGGAAGTACCAAGCCCACTCATTGCTCCCAAGGGGTTGAGGAAGAGGGTGAAGGCCAGATGACTCAGAACCTCTCCTAGTCACTGGAGAAAAACCACACTGAGTCAGAAGTCTTGTCGAAGCAGGAATTCGCTTTATTGTTATAGGCAGTTGCCTATATAATGTTGAGAACAAAGGAGGGGATTCTAGGATGGGGGGAGAGTTAAGGGCCTATAGTAAACTGCTATCTTTGTGATGATTGCTCCCAAGTGCGCGCATGCTGGAATTCCAACTTCTATGTGGAAGTAGCAGGCAAGAAGCCATTATGCATCTTGCTGAGTCCTAGCTGGCCAGAGGCAGATCACCAAACTTTAGCTAGGCTCAGGAAGTTCCACTAGGCCTCATGTCCAGGCCTCTAAAGGCCCAACATCTTCCCCTTTTGTTATTGTAAGAGCACTAGTCACCATGGCCCCTGTCTTAGGTTGTCCCCCTCTGGGGATCTTATCTGTCACTGGGTACCAGGTGTTTAGCTCGCTGAGAACCCACTCCATGGCCTGTCTTAGGTTGTCTCAGTCAGTCTGAGATCTCACCTGTCATTGGTCACTGGTCACATGGAAGGCAGAAGAGGTGGCAGTGAGTCATCTGAGGAACTTAATTCCTGAGTTGCCAGCCTGTGATAATGTCAACCTGATGGATTTTTCTTGCCTCTAGCTGCTGGTGAATGAATTATCTAATTTTGTTAATTACACAAAGCCCGATAGTGAGAACAAGGAGAAAGAGAAGGAAGGGCCCAAGTAGGGGGATAAGGTAGGGTTGGTGTAAAAGCAACATTTTTTCCTGTAAAAATAAGCATATGCCTCCCTTTTCGGCCATTAGTAGGTCTAGTCCCCTCCTATTTTGTAGGACTACCTCAGCCAGGGAATCTAGCTATTGTTGGAGATAGGTCTCCCTCTGATATAATCAAAAGAGGGCATAGGGAGGGCCTCATTTCCAGGAATGGCATCTACATCTGGGATTAAGGTGGCTGGGGCACAAAAGCCCATTGAATTGGTGGGCATAAAGTCATAGGCCATCCCGCCTTCACAAACATAAACCATTCCAGAAGGCAGGCAGCATTTAGCACTGGGATCAGTTGTGCTAAAAGTACAGAAGGAAGGAAGAATGTATCCCATATCTATACTGGAATTATTAGGGGAAAGCGGGACCCAAATGCAAGTTCCAGAGGAAACATTGGGAAAAGCTGGACGGGGATGGGGAAGGTGGCTGAGCAATGTAGGTAATGGATGAGGACCAATGGAAATGGGATAATTGTTTATCTTCTTTAGAGATATTTAAAATATTTAGGGTAATTAATGCCTTTTTTTCTTGATTGTGTGGGGGTAAGGAATCCCCATTTTGTTTTTGTAGTTGAGACTTGAGAGTCTATCCTATCTTTAAAATTTTAGTTGCACTATGGTAGTATAAGCCTTATATATGAGGTATAGAAAGTAGACATTTCTCATGTTTTATATATTGAATTTTGAAAGTAGACATATCTCATATTTTATATATTGAATATTTATAAATATCACACATTTTAAATATTTAACATTTATAAACACAGGAAAACCAGTCACCAGTCTTGAAAACAGTACCAATTGATTTATAGACTAACGCATTTAACCTAGAAATTATTAGCATCTTGTTTGAAAACATCTAAGATTAGTTTAGATACCTGTGTCAGTAATAGTTACCCAGAGAACATTGGAAACAGAACCATAGAGTTTAATAATTTTTTTCAAACCAAAACAGCTAGCTAAATTTTAATATAACCCTTGATAAATCTTTTTGAAAGAAAAAACATAATTTGACAACCCATGATTTTGGCTTAAGCTTGATAGTTATTGATTCCATGTACCACAGAAACTTTTATTAACATAAAACAATTTTCTGTTTTATCCATGACATACATTTGATAAAGCTTAAGAAAGCTATCCTAACATATCCCAGGAAGATGAAAGTTATCATTACTGAAGTTAAATAACTTAAACCTAAGTGATTAAACCTAGTTATGACCATTTAATAGAATTAGCATAAATAAGACAGAAGCTATCTTTAAAGTTACAATGTCTTTAGGTATGAGTACTTCACCTTTGTAAAATAACCACTTCTATGTGAGCCTTTATCTTAAGAATAGTTAAAACTTTGATGAAAAGAGGAACCTAATTTACTTTATGAGAGTGTCTTAAAGCCAGTTTTATAACCCTTAAATCATAACAAATTAGCATCAGTGACCTGTTAATGAGTGAGGTCTTATCATAAGACTCAGTTTCTCCATTGATTAAAACCATGGCATCAGACAAATATTAATTTAATCCAATTAAATATTTTAATTAAGGGGCCCTTTTCCTGATATACACATTAGGTAAGTCTGATGCTTATCTTATGTAAGGAGTTTGTAACCTGTTCAAATACCTTGACTCAGTTGACCTATTTAACATGTTGTCTAGTGAGAAATTTTATCTAACAGATGTGACTTTAGGTGTTTAAAAGAGAAGAAGTAAAGAGAACCACAGGTATATGTTGTACTTTTATTTTTCTTTGTCATAGACAATTGGCCATTTTGTCTCCAGAGTCTTAGGGACACATGGCTTAAACTTTATGGGGTCTGAGAAAAAGGGGATTTTATCCATTTTTTAGAGTCCAGCTTTCCATTAATTTAAGTAGTATGTGTTGGAAAGCAAGAGCAAAATGAAATTATCGAGCAGAGAAATAAGCATCCTGACATTTCTTATCCTATTCTAAAGTTGTTTGTTTTTAATAGCAAATTTACCCATTTGCAAAACACAAAGTGATAGACTCTTGTCTATGTTTAACCTGGTTAAACCTCCAATTACATCAGTACTTATGATGTTATGACCCACCTATCATAGGCATCACATGTGTCTAATGTAAGATGAATTTAGAGTAAGACTATGTCCCTATATAAAAATTTTAGAGTATCCTTAAGACTCTGTAAACAGTTGAAAAATCTCTAACTTAATCACGGTGTTTAGGTTTAGCCTGAAAATTCTTTCCTACATATACACATCAGTCCATTGTAAATTTAACCTTGATTAAACTCTCTGGGCCTGGGCAGCAGGATGCAGTCAGCACTTACGCCAGTAGCCCAGTTCCAACAAAGTCCTCTGCAGTCTTTCCTTTCCCTTAGAAAGCTCATAAGCCAAGCCTTGAAGTTCAATGCTGTCTGTACTTAGCATTCTCAGATTCTCATCAGAATAGTCCATAAAATTTGGCTTACCACTCCAGAAAACACCTTCAGTTGTAAGCACCAAGTCCATGCATATTCCTCCAAAACAAAGGTTCCAGAAGATCAACATCCACATGATCAGGTTTATCTCAGTCCATTTCTTGGTCAGACAGCTTCAGGTTTGCTGAGATAAACTTCCAGACCAGGTACAGTTATGGGGAAAGGGATATTTATTGAAGCCTACAGATCCAGGGGAAGTTCCACAATGGCAGAAAAAGCTTGCCTGCCTTCTCAGGCCCAAGGGGGGGGGGGGGGTAGGCACAATCGTAAAGATCAAAAGCCACACAGTGTGTCCACTAGGGACATATGACATATGACCCATTTAGAAATCCAAAAGCCACAGATGCAGTTTGCTGGGACCCATTCAGAAATGCAAAAGCCACAGATGCAGCTTGCCAGTGAACCAAAAGTGAAAGGAAAGAGAAAGAGAATAAAGAGATGTTGACAAGCAAGTACAGGTTATAGAAGCAAAGTTTAGCACATTAAATATGAAGACTGTCTCATAACTTTAGAGGATACACTCACCGGCACATGTACACCGATTGACCTCCTCAACAAGAATGCCTCACAAGGTGCACTAGCCTGCTGGGTTCCCAGAGCCCCATGTTAGGTGCCAGATGCTGGGCTCTGCTGGCAGGTAGTGCTGAGGAAGGACCAGGCCCGCTGTTTCCTCCCAAGGGGTTGAGGAAGAGGGTGAACTTTGGACAACTCAGAACCTCTCCTAGTCACCAGAGAAAAATCACACTGAGTCGGAAGTCTTGTCAAAGCAGGAACTCGCTTTATTGTTACAGGCATTTGCCTATATAATGTTGAGAATGAAGGCTGGGATTCTAGGATGGGGGAGAGGTAAGGTCCAATATTAAACTGCAACCTTTGAGATGATTGGTCTCAAGCACTTGCACACATGGGAATTCCAACTCCTAAGTGGAAGTAGCATCCAAGAAGCCATTAGGTGTCTTGCTGAGTCCTACCTGGCCAGAGGCAGAACACCAAACTTTAGCTAGGCTCAGGAAGTTCTACTAGAACTCACACCTGGGCCTCTCAAGGCCCAAGAATTTACAACTTCTGTTTATGATCATTACCTTTGTTAAGATGTTTATATTTTAATGTTATATTTATGTGGTATTTACAAAATCTAATATAGCAATCATATTTTTTTTATCTTTGTTTAAGGTGATAAACTTATATAAAATCCTACTGAGAGCTAACATAATAAGCTGTTATCACCTAAGTTATGTCAGGAATTAGTGAAAAGGCTAATAATAAAATAATTACCACTAGTTTGAATTAAAACTAAAGTAAAGGGGTCTTTAGGGAATGGTGCTTCAATAAAATTCAACTATGCCACTTTTTACTTCATATCAGTAGAAGAGATGAGTATTACCTCTAGGGATATTTCAAAATGAAACCAAATTTCTGAACTAAATGAATACAGCTAAAAATACTTATATTAATATTTAATGTGAAATTTGAACTGAGGACATTAAATATTTGATAGTCATCATCTTCAATAATACCAAATTTTCTTTTATACACAATATTTTACAGATTTAAGCATAAAATAAAACTTTTTCTAAAAAATTTCTGACATCAGTGTCATACTAATACCATTTCAAAGACAAGGTTGCTTGAACCAATTGAGAAATTTCCTTATTATAGGCTTATTTTAGACCCCATCTCAGTTTCTGTCATTAAGATTTGCCACATCTCCATTTATTATGACATTTGTAGATGGCACAGAGATATAAAATAAATTGCTAAATTTTTCCTGGTTTAAAGGAGCAGGGAATATATTTTTTAAATTAGAATTATACAGATCACACCATAAAGAAATAATAATACTATGGGACTTAATGTGTCAGCCTAAAATGAAAGATAACTATTAACAAAATATTTATCAAGACCATCTTATGTACAAAACATACAGAAAATCACAATAATCAATGGACAGGTACCTAAATCTAATAATTGTGTACAATTTTACATATTTGTATGTTGTGTGAGATTCTTCAGACCAATAGTCAAATTAAAACAACTATAAGATTCCACTTTATCCCAGTAAGGATGGCAAACATTTAAAAAAAAAAACTAATAAAAATAAATGCTGGTGAGGATGTGGAGAAATAGGAACCCTCATCCACTGTTGGTTGGAATGTAAGATGGTACAACTTCAGAAAGCAATATGAAGACTCCTAAAAAAGTTGACTATAGAGTTACCAACTAACCCTGGTATTCTTTTACTGGGAATGTACCCTAAAAGCTCCATTCCTCATTTTAGAATTTCTCAACCTTGTTATAGCTGCTCAATTAGTAACAGCTAAGAAATGGAGTCAACCCAGATTTCCATCATTAAACAAATGGATAACTAAGATGTGGAATATCTACATGATGGAATTCTTTACAGCAGTAAGGGAAAACAACACAATGAAATTTGAAGAAAAATGGATGAACCTGGAACAGATCATTCTCAGTGAAGTCACCCAAACATAGAAAGGCAAATGCCACATAGTCTCACTCATCTACTCCTCCTAACCTGAATCTACACAAGTCACCAACATACCTAACAAGCAGCTTCAGGACCAGACAATAGGGTGGGTAGAGAGGGAGGGAAAAGTAAGGGTGGGAGCAAGGAACACAAAAGTGGACCCAAATGGCAATGGTACCATAAAAGTCTACATCCTAAAAGCAGACTAAATGGTTGAACTTTCATCAGGCCGTTACAGGGAACACCTGAATCACAAGGCCTTGGAGAGGGTATGATGAAGACTGATGTTAATCTCCTGTTTCTCTCTCCCTCTCTCCCTCTCTCTCTCTCTCTCTCTCTCTCTCTCTCTCTCTCTCTCTCTCTCTCTTCACTTCTCTCCCACTTCACTCTATCTCTTTTATATTACTTATCTTTTTCTTCCTTCTCTTCTTGGGTACTGATCTGTAACTCCCAATACCAGTATGTGGTTAATATCCACAATGAGCTCTTGATCAGAGACATACAAGGTTTCCAAAAAGAAGTCAGATTTCTGTCAGAGTACTTGATGACCCACCAAAGGTTAGTGGTAGGACCCTACTGCTGTTGACAACATATGCTGTTGGTTTGTAACATGGAGTCACCATCTGGAAAAGAGTTAGTCCCCAGACAGTTAGCTCATCTAATGCCAGAATGTACTACATGAGTGACTGGGAGAAAATAACCAAAATCTGTCCAAGCAACTCATGGTCTAACACACTCGACAGCAAACAACCTGATGTGATTCTCACACAAATGCAATAATGGCACATAGCCAAGGTGGGTCACCAACTGCTATTGATTTGCCTAACTGATCTGTTCAGCTAAATAGAACCGATAACTAGAGCTGAGAATCAAGTCAAAACCATATTCAAAAATGAGCCCACTTTCCATTATCTAGTTATCATCAATCTTGGACTACAAAAGCACCTACAATTATAAAAACAAACAACCCCCCCAAAATGGTTATCCCATTTATCTGACACAAACTTCACTCTCTGTTGGAGAATTTGCTTCCCTTTTTCAGATGGACACAGATTCTAATGAGAGAATCAGCCCATCACACCTCAAAAGGGTCCCAGGTGAAATTAAGAGTATTTGGGAAATTGAACAAGAGTGCTGCTTCCTTAGTGAGCACACTACTAAGCACAAGGGTGAAGGAGATAGACACAGAGAATACTCAACTCCTACAAAAATAGATATCCAGAGACACAGAGTCTCACAATACCTCATCACTGAAGCAGACCTAAAATGAACCCAACATGGCTTAGGGAAATTTGCGGAAGAGGGGGCAGAAAGAATGTCAGAGCCACAAGTTGGGTCATAATACACAGAGAAATTGCCTCCTATCTGTACCTGATGGCTAATCCCACAATACCCAACCCATATTCCCCAACAAGGAGGGTCCTTGCAGAGGGGGGGCAGGGAGGAGGCTAACGATAGTACCAAATTGACTGTATGCACTGAGGACAAATCTAATAATAAAAAATGTGAAATTAAAAAAAAATGAAATGCCTAGGTTCAATTACAATAAATTGAAGTATGAGATAATTTGTACAAAAAGAAAATGGATTTGTGGCTGGTGAGATGAGTTAGCAGTTAAGGTGCTTGCCTGTGAAGCCTGAGAACCCAGGCTCAATTCCTCAGGACCCACATAAACCAGATTCTCAGGGTGGCACATGAATCTGAAGTTCATTTGCAGTGGCTACAGGTCCTGGTGTACTCATTCTGATTCATATCCTCCCCTCCTTTTCTCCCCCACTCTCTGTGTCTCAATAAAATAAATTAAATTAGCCAGGCATGGTGGCTCATGCCTTTAATCCCAGCACTCAGGAGGCAGAGGTAGGAGGATCACTGTGAGTTCAAAACCACCCTGAGACTCCATAGTGAATTCCAGGTCAGCCTGGGATAGAGTGAGACCCTACCTCAAAAAACCAAAAAACAAAAATAAATAAAAATAAAAATAAATAATAAATTAAATTAAATTAAATTAAATATTAAAAAAAATGGATTTTAAAACCAGGGATTTAAGAAGGAATATGTGACTGATTTTCTTGGGGTTCTTAAAGAAGCAGATGTAAATAATAGTGCATGCAAATTATAAAATAGTGCAATAAAGTCTAATAAATGGCCTTTGGAAAAGGAACCAGACATCATTTCTAGTATATACGTTTTTAATCAGAGTCTTCATTATCATGTCAAAGATTTAATTCATAGGATACTGAACTTGTCCCTTTCCAGTTCATCTTCCAGTATCAAAAGCAACTTTGATGGATATACTAATTAGAGATAAGTAGCATTCCTTTGATCTCAAGAACTATTAGGACTTGCCTATTGTTAAGTTTGCTAAACTTGTTGGCAAATATGTGCAGGTCACTTATATTGGGAATATATATATATATATATTATTTTATATGAATGTATTAGGAAATCAATGAATGTCCTTTGTTTAATCCACTTCTAGTCAGGCATTCCCTCAATTGAAAGAGTATTCCAAATTTATTCTATAGCAGTGTGTGGGGAGATATTATGCTCACATCTCTTGTAAAAAGAGATTGAAATATGGGTCTGGGGAGGTAGCTCACTAGATAAAGCCTTTGCCACACAAGTGTGAGGACCTGTGTTTGGATGCCCAGAATCCAGGTAGAGCCAAATATATTAGTATGAGCATTTCAGTGCTCCTATGGAAAGATAGGAAATGGAGCCTGGGAGAATCCCCAGAAGTATGTAGGTCAGCTAGCCTAGGGAACTCAGTGGTAAATAATAACAGATCCAGAATCAAACAAGGTGGAAGGCAAGGACAGTCCTCTGACCTGACCAAAGGCACTTTGGTGTGTGTGTGTGCACCAGCCTGTATTAATATACATGAACATACACACACACATCATACACTTAGTAAGAAAATTGAAATATCAGAACCAATGATGATTAGTATTATTAGCTGTGGCAGGGTATGTTGTGGGATAAGTCTTTAGAACATAATGTCTCACATCAAGTTCTTTATCAGAGTTTTTAAAATAGTTCTTTCTTTCTCTTAGTTGGAGCAGAATTAGTATTTGTTTGTTGATTTATTTCTACCCTTATTTTGTGTCCATCTGTATCACAACAGTAAACATCTCTCACACAGCAAATAGGAAATTTGAGCAAAATGAAGAAGGTTGGAAGGTGTATCAAGGTTTAGAAGAGCCAAAACAAGTAGGACAAGACATCTGATATCAGCAGTAGCAGGAATTTTCACAGCCATTAGCTCTTAAGCAGAACAAAAAGGTGAATTATTAAACCCTGAGAAGTTACTATAGAGGAACACATTCTCTGGAAACATTGTTTTCTTGTCAATTGGAACTTCCAGAATGCACTAGGCAAATGCCCAGAGTAAGAGATAGTGTACAGCTGAAAACAGTGTCTTTAAATCTGATTGTGAAGGGGCCAGCATGACACTGTGGTCACATTACATTCATAAAAATTAACCCCAGCCACCAAGAAGGCTAAAGAAGAGAATTGCAAATTCAAGGCTAGCCAGAAGTACATAATTCATTCAAGGACAGCCTAGGAGACTTAGCAAGATCCTATCTCAAAAATAAATAAATAAATAAATAAGCTTAAGAAGAAGGAAAATATAGCCCATGGTATGATAGAGCATTTGATTAGCACAGGCAAAACTATAAGTTTAACACTTCTACACAAACAAAAGGTGATAAGTTAAATACATGAATAATTTTTTTTCAGTTTTAAGTGATACTTGATGAATAATTTTTAAATAGCAGAAAACACTTCAGATTGTAGACTATGACTTATATAAATAGTAATGAAAAATGAGGCTATTGAATTGATTTTGATGGCAGAAAGACTGTACAAGCCACAGGGTAGAAAGGAGTATCCTGAGGCATTGGCCCCACTATAGAGTCTGACTGGTACATTCATCACAACACAATGAATACCAATAACCCAACCAAGTTGGTCCCTTAGTGGAACTGGAGAAGAGTACAACCTGGGCTGGACAGATGGGTTAGTGGTTAAGGGGTTTGCTTGTGAAGTCTAAGGGCCCAGGTTTGATTCTTCAGAATCCACATAAGCCAGATGCACAAGGTGGGTGCATATCTCTGGAGTTCACTTGCAATGGCTAGAGGTCATGATACACCCATTCTCTTTCCCTCTTTCTCTCTCAAATAAATAAATAAAATAAAAATAAATATTTAGAACTAAAGGAGTATAACCTGATAGAAACATGGCCAGCATGCAATATATTTATATAAGTTTACAATTAATAAAAATAAATATTTTTGCTGGGCGTGGTGGCACACTCCTTTAATTCCAGACCTCAGGAGGCAAAGATAGGTGGATTGCTGTAAATTTGAGGGGACCCTGAGGATACAGAGTGAATTCCAGGACATCCTGGGCTAGATTGAGTCCCTACATTGAAAATCCAGTATATATATATATATATGTGTGTGTGTGTGTGTGTGTGTGTGTGTGTGTGTGTGTGCACGCACATTAAACAAAGATGAGCCTAGCCCGAATAGTTTCTTTTAATAGGTTTGTAGACTTATTTTAACTCCTTATGGAATGTTATTTGCTGAAGTAAAATATATTCATAGAGTATAATTAAATTAAAAAGAGCATAGTTGATTGATCCAAAGTCCAGGTCATCAAGTCTATTCCATTGGCCTATACTCCTATTTTTATGCCAGTACCTTGCTGTTTTTATTACTATGGATTTGTAATGTAGCTTTAGATTAGATATGGTAATGCCTCCAGAGGTATTTCTTTTGCTGAGGATATGTTTGGATATGCCAGGCCTTCTGCCTTTCCATATGAAATTTGAGATCATTTTTTCTATCTCTGTGAAGAACTCTGTAGGAATTTTAATTGGAATTGCATTAAACCTATTCCCCGGCCAGCGGGGAGTTGAACAATGACCTGAGGGGAAGTTAACCTGAGTGGGAGAAGGCAAACAGACACAAGAAGGAGACCATGCTAGGTGTTTGTCAAGGCCTCAAGATTTTATTTTTACATGTAGGTTTATATAAGGGTGTAGGGGGAAGGGGACGTAATCAGGCCGAAGATCACAGAGTTACTGGTTAAGCCATAATGCCTTTGTTTCTTAATCAGCTACTGGCAGCATGGGGGAGTAATCAGCCAAGTGTATGATCTCTTTGTTTCTGGTAGTTTAGTATTAGGTGAGGAAGTAGAGACTTAACTTGCTACATGGCGGTTTCTGTTAACATGGCTGAGGTTTGGTTCATAGCTCCCAACAAATCTATATATTACCTTTGGTAGGATTGTCATCTTCACAATGTTAATTCTGCCTATCCAGGAGCATGGGAGGTCTTTCCATTTTCTCAAGTCCTCCGTAATTTCTTTTTTGAGTGTTTTTATGTTTCCATTGTATAGATCTTTTACTTCCTTGGTTAGCCTTATTCCAAGGTATTTTTATTGTTGTTGTTGCTATTGAAAATGGGACTATGCCCCTTATTTCTTTCTCTATATCTTTGTCATTTGCATATAGAAAGGCTGCTGATTTTTGTTCATTGATTTTGTATCCTGCTACTTTGCTATAGAAGTTAATCCCTTTCAGGAGCTTTGGGATGGAGTCTCTCGGGTCTCTTACATAACAATCATGTCATCAGAGAATAGAGCTAACTTAACTTCTTCCTTTCCAAATTGTATCCCTTTTATTTCCTTCTCCTGTCTTATTGCTTGAGCTAGGACTTCTAGTACTATATTGAAAAGCAGAGGTGAGTGGACAACCCTGTCTTGTTCCTGACCTTAATAGGAATTCCTCCAGTCTCTCCCCATTAAGTATTATTTGGGCCTTCAGAGCTTTGTATATTGCCTTCATTATGTTAAGATATGATCCAACCATACCGATTCTCTCCAGTGTTTTGATCATGAAGTGATGTTGTATCTTGTCAAAGGCCTTTTCTGCATCTATTGAAATGATCATGTGTTTTTTTATGTTTAAACTTGTTTATGTGGTATATTGACAAATTTTCATATGTTGAACCACCCCTGTGTTCCTGGGAAGAATCCCACTTGATCAAGGTGGATCTGGTTTAAGGTTAAAAGAATGTTAACTGCTGAAAACATGAGATTTAGAATTTTTCATTATCAGGAAAGAAAAGTAGAAAGATGAACCTCACTATTCTAGCCAAATAGTTTACTTATCTCAATTGCCTTAACACAATATCATGTCTCAACTAAGCAGCTTGAATACATACTTGTTTTCCTGCAGTTTGGGATTCTTGAAGTCTATGATAAGGATGTCAAGAGATTTAATTTCTGATGTGCACTTCTTCTACCTTTCATACGTCCTCACAAGACTTTTTTTTTTCTATACTAGCAGAGAAAAAAAAAAAAAGATAGCATATTGCAGTTTTTTTTTTTTTCCTTTTATTACATGGTACTGGTCCTGAACATTAGTTCTGCTATGATCCAAATGTTTATGTTGCCTTAAAATCCACACATGAATTCTAATTACCAAGGTGATAGTTTTATGCAGTGAAGCTTAGGGGAAGCTTTTGGTCATAAAGTAACTACCTGATAAATGGTTTCAGTCCCCTTTTCAAAGATATTCCAGTGTCCTGCATTGTGCCTTCCACCATGTGAAGATGTGAAGAAGTAACCTGGGGCCATCACCTTTAAGCCAGGAAATAGTCCTTCATCATATGTTGACTCTGTCAGCAATTTAATATTGGATTCTCCACACTTGAGACTGATAGATGCATTCTGCTGGTTCTGTTATCTATCTAGTCCACATTATTTTCTATAGCTTCCCAATTTAACTCAAGAGGGGTCTTGTCTTTATGATTAGATTTAACATAGAGCATCATAAAGGTTCTGCTTTTAAATAAATTCTGTTTTGCTTTACCCCACATAGGGATTTGGAATCTGCACAATCCAATCCTAAGCAGAACCCGAAGTACAGTACTAAAAATTGAACATAAAAATCAAATAAATACAAAAACAGGACCCTATTTTTAAAAATTATATTAAATAGACCTAAAATTAATTATTGTATACTGTTTTACATATTTTCTTTTAGTTTCTGTACTTTATTACTATCTGCTAATAGTTTCAGACCATTATTAGTTCAAGCACTATATTGTATCTTCATTCTTGTTCATTTTGATTAAAAACTAATACCCCACGCAGAAATAATTGACAAAGAGATATTTCTGAACTTTGGCACAAAACAATAATCTACATTAATCAGGAATAGTGAAGGGAACCGGGTCCTGTAGTAATTTTAAGATTTGGACCTGTAGGAGTATCTTCATATGTGGCTGTTTGTGAGGCATGATAATCCATTCACTTGGGGTATAAGAGGCTATGTGTTGTGTCAGCAACAATAAACAGTTTAGATATGATATCAGCTCTTCTTAATTTTTTAATTGACATTATTTAACTCTAGTAGTGTCAATACTTATACAAAAGTTTATTAATATATTTATATAAGTAGATAAAATATTAGTTTAGGTGAAATGACTCTTTGAATTATTTTTAGGACCCAAACAGGTGCTTTGAAAAGGTTCATGTCAATATCTAAGAAATAAGTAGAATTATTTTTTCCTGTTTTTATTTACAAAGGAATGCAAAGACAAATTGCTAGGGCTCAAAATTAAGAAGGAAAAGGAGTTAGTTTCAATAGCTGCTATGAATGGATATCATTCAGAAAAATAAATTATCCTTTGTTTTTGCAAATGGCTACTTGATATATCCTTAGAGACTCATGCTGTAAGACTACCCATTGGTCTCATTTATTTCCTTCATCATCAATTAGGTTTATAAAGCATAAAAATCTGAATGTCACATTTGGTGTGTTTCTGGATGGCTGCATTGATTTTGTGGCTTATGGATAAATTCAATTACATGCAGTAGTCAGAGGTTTCTGTAATTGTAATTTTGTTGGATATCCTCACTCAATAACTTCTCAATTTCCTAATCTTTTGTTATGTCAAAGGTGGCAGAAGGTACAGTAATTTTTTAAAGCAGTACATGAGTAAAATTCAATATTTAATAATAGGCAAAGCAAATGCTATTATGCACATTGTATTCAGCTTAAAATTCTTATTAATTCCAAAGTGCCATCTGTTCAAGATCTGGGACTCTGTGGTACCTGAAATGGTAATTTTGGCCTGGGTGAATCGTTTGCATTTTGTAATGCTAATGCTCTAAGTGAATTAATGATGAGTACTTGAACTTAAGTTTAAATATTCACATTTTAAATACACACACACACACACACACACACACACACACACACACACACTTCCTAAGTAATATGCTCACAAAGGAAAGCAAAAATAATAGGCATTACTTCTAGTACTGGAGCTGGGAAGACCGGGTCTGGTGGCTCACACCTGTAATTGTACCACTCAGGAGGCTGAAATAGTAAGATTACTATGAGTTCAAGAAAAGCTTGGGCTACATTTTGAGTTCAAGGTTAGTGTGGGATAGAGTGAGACCTCACCTCTGAAGCAAAAAAAGCAAACAAAAACTTATGGCAATTGTAATATACTTTGGAGTTATAATGTAAAAAAATTCTGATTTCGGCTTCCTAAAGAAATAGGAATTTCATCACTGTGAGAGACAAGAAGCAAAGCTTATATTCCTTGAAAAAGAGACATTTTTAAGAAATGTATCACTTAGCTAAGAAGTGACCCAGTACGAGGTTCACGGGTCAGAAGTATGAGCAGATGACATATTGTGTTTAGAAGAAACTATGTCAGCATGGGGGGGCCTGAGAGAAGCATTCATTCCTATTGTAGTTAGTCTACTAAGGTTAAATTCATTCATTTATTAGAACATGCAAAACTTTGTTTCAGATGACATAGAAAATGGTAATAACTCCCTGAGTTGTGGGCATGATAGATAGGCAACTTGAGGGCCAGACAATCTGGATGGAAGGGTTTAGAGGGAAGGCAAGGTGAGGTTAGGCAATAAAAAGGAGAGGTTAAGAGGTAATAAACATGAAACTAAAATCAAGAAGAACTGGTACCATAAAATTTTTCTTTTTGAAGGTAGACTAAATGATTTCACCCTCAACAGAAGCATAGGGGGAATGTTGAAAAGAAGGGCCCTGGAGAGGGCAGAATGAAGCCTAACCTTAATTCTTTTTTTTTTTTTTTTTTTTTTTAATCTGGCCTGTAATTCTCAGTAACAGAAATCGGTGCTACTCATATTGAGCTGTTGATCAGAGAGACCTATGACACAGGTCCCCAAGACAAAACAGGTTTCTGTCAAAGCACTTGGTTACCTGCCTGAGGTAAAAAGTAAGACACTATTGCTGAAGGCACAATATGCAATCCATATAGAACATGAAGAGACCTGGCTGTTACTAGAAGGAAGCCAGTCCCCAGACAGCCTGTTTAGTGGTGGAAATCTCTACATGAGCTATTGGGGGAAAGTGGCCAACAACGGTGTAGGCAAGCAGTGGTCTATGCTACTCAGAAACAACCAGCCTGACAAGAAGTACACACCAGTACAATGGTGGCACACAGCCTTTGTGGTTAACCAATAGCTTTCTTATTGGCAAAGAGATCCACTTAGTGGAAAGAAACCCGTATCTGGAACTGGGAACCAGGTCAGATTCCTATGGAGACAAATAATTCCTTCCAATGTCAAGCTCCCACTAATCTTTGGCTAAAAGAGGGGCTACATCCATCAAAATGTCCCTAAATTAATAACACTTATCCAACCTCACCTATGAATACTTCACTCTCTATTGGAAAATATGTTTTTTTTTTTCTTCAGAGGTAGCAAGAACTGAGGAGATAAACCACCCCTAGTATTTCAGGCAAGCCTTAGCTGAAACTACAGAGGAATTGGGGAGAAGAGCAAGAGTGCTGCTTCCATGGTGAGCCTGACAACCAGCTCCTAGTTGAAGGAGACAGATGCTGAGGACACTGAACACAAACCAAAGCAGAAATCTAGAGGCTCCTAAGACCTACTGAAGTAGACTTATAACACACCCACCAAATCACAGGGAGTTTTGTGGAACAGGACATGGAAAGATTGTAAGGGCCACAGGTTGGGACATCATGCCCAGAGCCATTACCTCCCCCCAGTAATTGCTGCTCCCACATGCATAACTCACAATTCCATGGAGAATACCAGCAACCCCACTGATGAAGGTCCCCACTGCAGTGGGGACAGTGATGGAAGAAAAGATGGTACCAACACAAGATGTATCCATATAAAGCATGTTCTTAATAATAAAAAAAAATGCAAGAAAGAAAATGGTAATTATAGCAGGCTAATGCCTGCTTGAAGTGAGATAAAACACAAGATCTTTTAAAGATCTTTTAAATAGGTCTACATCCTGAAACTAATTTATGTTTATGTACATATTAGAGTCACCAAAATAATGGATGGAAGTCAAGATATAAATAACACAAAAAAGGGTTCTATGCTGAGATTTTATAATGCCCATGCCATACTCCTAATTATTTTCATATGAAGCATGCATTAATTACTGGTTGTGACTTATATTACCATGGCTATTTTATCTTGGGGACATGTTGTCTTAATTTTATGTTGTATGTCTATCTGCATCTGAGTGGGTATACATGTGGAGTATGTACATGTATGCTGATGCATGCCCATGAACACTTGTACAGAGGCCAAAGGAAGATTTCAGAAGTCTTCTATGATTATTTTTGTCTTATTTCCCTCAGAAAGACTCTCTCACTAAATCCAGCTTGTATCACTTTTATTTATACTGATTGACCAGAGGCCCCCAGTGATCCTCCTGTCTCTGCCCCCTCAGGATAGGGATACTGGCATATCTGGTCACACCTACCTTCATTTGCAACTTTTCTTAATCAAGCCTTGGTTTTAGTACCAAGGTAACACCAGCTCAGCAGAAAGTTACTAATTGGCACAGTCTAGAATGCAGAATTCAAGGCCTCATTTAAGGATCTCTCAGAGTTAATAAAACTCCTCGCTAGGTGGTGTGGGGTATGGACATTGAAGTGATGTCCTCTGTGTGGATGTCCATGCTGAGACCTTGAAGGACAAAAGGAGGTGTGGGTAGTGCAATAACAGGTGATGGGGTAAAGTTTGAGCTTTGTTAGATTTGTAATATGCCCTGTCAGGAGCTAAGATGTCTCACCATTACTTGCATAAAATTAGTGACCTTAAGAAGACAGAGCACCAAAGTGTCTTCTAGCCAGTCTGCTCACATATCTTTGGTAGGGTCTTTTATAGTACTAACTGCTTAGTATCTTAAGGACAACTCATGTGAATTAAATCTATTATTATGATTTTCTGTATTAAGAAACCTGAAAGAATTGGTAGACATGCAAAAGGATTTATATTGCTGCAAATAATCTATTAATTGGAGATATTTTAAAAATATTATTTTTAAAGTTACAGAAAAATAATTTATATTACAGATTTAAAACTCTAGTGTGTTTAGCTTAATACTAGAATGATGTATATTTATTTTACCTTGGCATTCAGGTGATAGTGTATGATGTTTTGTTTGAAGAATGTATAGAAAATCTTGTCAATTTATTATTTTACAAATAATTTTAAGTATGCTATGTAATCTATGGAAAATTCCACTATACATTTATAAGAGAATAAGAGTAAAGCAAATGTAAACAAGTGTTGCTATGAAGTCAGTCTTGACCTTCTGGCCTTTGAGAGTTCTCTAGATTGTCCTTCGCTTGAGATACACATTTATAAACACACACACACACATACACACACATGCACACACAGGCACACACACATACACCACAATCATGAGGGAGGAAATGATTCAGCTGAGGAAGATATGATCAGATGGAAACAAGGATCTAGTTTAATATAGATAGAAACTAGTTAGCAGATGTCAGAAGGAAGACTATGCAAACAATGTAGGTAAATAAGATGTGGGCTTGCGTGTACATGCACAAGAAAGAATCAGAGACTTCCAGCCAAGATGGCCACCACCTACCTGCCCTGCAAATCCCTGAGGGAGAAAGGCAAGACAAAAGGCAAGACATTAAGGGTTTTCTGGGACTTCTTATCAGTGGGAGGGCACTGGTGGGGGGGGGGCATTGAATCATGGATCCCCTCGTTCATGGGTAGACCACCCCTAACACCAAAAAGACTTCACGACCAACAACCACAGCCCGAGACACACCACGGCAATCCCCAACTCCCCTCTTCAGCTCTGCACCCATTGCTGGGAACCTGCACCAGCCTCCGAGGACCCACAACCAGCCAACGCGGTCAGCCCCCACGCCACCGCCACACCAACTTCTGTGCCCAGATTGTGAGCACAGATTGATCCCTGTGTGCGGAACCTTAAACCGCTCTGCACACTTGTCCACACTACTGTTCAGTGAGCCCAGTCTCACACCAATTGCCACACAAGCCCAGATTGTCTCTCACTTGCACCAGCTCAGGTGCCCTCTCCTACCTGTCTGCCACGCCTGTCATCCTATACATTCTCCTGTGGCAGGGGAGCGCAGACTGTTTCCAGGAACCAGGGTTCCCAGCAAGAGTTTGGGCTGCTTCAGGGCTTTGTAACTCAGTCCCCATCCAAGCTCCAAGGCAGGCAGCTTCGGTGCATTACCGCTCCAGAATTCAGGAAACATTGGTGCCCCTGTCAGACAGTATATAGGGAGCTTTGGCAAGTGGGAGCCAAAGCTCAGGCTGCCTGAAAACTGCCCCAGGCTGCCTCAGATTCCCATTGCGCTAGATCCCAGGCTGTTCCACCCACTTACCTGCCCATACACTGTCATGGGCAGACCACAGCGCAAAAGAAATAACATGAAAAATTAAATGCAAGAAAACCCAGTTAGACCACCCAGTCCTACAATGAATGCATCTAAGCAAAACATAGAAGAGTTATTATGATGATAACATCAAATTGAAGTTATGAGCAATGCAACCCTGACCAACCTTGTGATAGAAATTGCAGGAAAACAACAAAGGACCAATAATCGTGTGGATGCTACCACCACTAAGCTAGAATAAATTGATAAAAATTTGGAAGGAGTTAAAAGAGACGTAATAGATTTGAGGGGGAGTGAAAAAAAAAAAAGAGGACCTTAAAAATCAGCTGGCCATACTAAATGAAAACATAAAGAAATGCAGGGATGAATTCAAAGAATAATAAAGAAAATCAGAAAATGATGTGAAAGGGGAGATTGACAGAGTGATGGAAATGATACATAGAAAAGTAGTAGAAAATGCAAACTTAATTGAACAAGCCCAAAACTCTCTAGAGGCCCTCAAGAACAGAGTCAGTGAAGTGGAGGATAGAAACTCTGATCTGGAAGACAAGATGGAAGAAACAGTTCAAGAGTTCAAAAACTTCAGTACATTCAAAAGTTCCTGGGAACAGAACATCAGGGAATTGTGGGATGCAATTAAACGTCCTAATATCAGAATCACTGGAATACCAGAAGGAGAATAAATTCAGACCAAAGGCATGGAGAACTTATTTAACAAAATAATTGAAGAAAACTTCCCCAGTTTCTTTAAAGAAAGGCCCATCAAGATACAAGAAGCAAACAGAACTCCAAAGAGACTGCACCACAGGAAAAACTCTCCAAGATATATTATGATTAAGACTCAAAACATTGACACCAAAGAGAAAACACTAAAAGCAGCTAGGGAAAAACAGCACACCACTTTCAAAGGAAACCCCATCAGAATTACTTCAGACTTCTCAATGGAAAACCTGAAAGCTAGAAGGGCCTGGAGTGAAACTCTCCAAAGTTTAAGAACCTATGGATTCCAATCCAAACTACTGTACCAGGCAAAAGGATCCCTGATAATAGATGGTAAAAGGAAAACTTTCCATGACAAAACTCAGCTTTACAATTATATGAACACAAAACCAAACTTACAGAGAGTATTTCAGGAAATTCTCCACAAAGAAGAAACAAATAACCAAACTCAAATGCCTACAAGAAGCAGATCACAACAACCAAACCCAGAGTAGGCACAAAAACCTTCAAAGCCCATGAAAACACCAACACACATCTAACACCACAATATGGCAGGGATCAAATCAAATCTCACAAATATTACCCTAAATATTAATGGTCTTATTTCACCCATGAAGAGACACAGGCTAACAGTATGGATCAAAAAATTAGTTCCCTTAATCTGTTGTCTTCAAGAAACCTACCTCTCCTCTAAAGACAGACACCTCCCTCAGGGTAAAGATGTGGAAGACAATATTCCAAGCAAATGGGAATAAAAAACAAGCAGGTGTAGCTATATTAATAGTGGATAAAATAGACTTCAAACCAAATATAATCAAAAAAGAAAAGAAGGCAATTTCCTACTCATCGAGGGAATGATCCATTAAGAGGATATTACAATCATAAATCTGTATGCACCAAACACAGGGGCACCACAGTTCATAAAACAAAACCTGCTTGACAATAAAACAGAAATAAGCATGAACACTATCATAGCTGGGGACTTCAATACACCATTATCATCCAAACAGAAACTCAACAGGGAAGTAAGAGAGCTCAACAAAACGATAGAGCACTTAGACCTAATGGACATCTACAGAACTTTCCATCCCAAATCCACAAACTACACATTCTTCTCAGCAGCCCATGGAACATTTTCTAAAACAGACCATATACTAGGTCACAAAGACTGCCTCCACATATTAAGGACAATAGACATAATTCCCTGCATGATATCAGATCACAATGCTATATTGCTAGAAATAAACACCAAAAGACCCACCAAGACGCCCAACCGCAGCTGGAAACTGAACAGCACACATTTTTATACAATAAATGGATAGTGAATGAAATAAAAAAGGAAATTGCATAATTCCTGGAATTGAATGAAAATGAGAATACATCATAACAAAACTTATGGGACACAATGAACATGGTCCTCAGGGGAAAATTCATAGCACTCAATGCCTTCATAAAAAAGACAGAAAGATACCAAATCAATAACCAAATCATCCACCTAAAGGCACTGGAAAAACAAGAAAAATCCAACCCAAAGAGTTCATGAAGGAAAGAAATAATTAAAATCAGAACAGAAATTAATGAATTGGAAACCAAGGAAACAATTAAGGCAATTGACAAAACAAAGAGCTGGTTCTTTGAAAAAATAAACAAGATTGACAAACCTCTGGCCAATTTGATCAAGCAAAAAAAGGAGAGATTCCAAATTAACAAAATTCAAAATGAAAAAGGAGAGATCACAACAGACATGAGTGAAATCGACAGAATCATCAGGACTTATTTCAAAAACCTCTACTCCACAAAACTGGAAAATGTGGAGGAGATGGATAAATTCCTGGATGCATATCATCTACCAAAGATAAACTCAGAGCAGATTAATCACCTCAATGAACCCATTACACTCACAGAGATTGAAAAAGTAATAAAAAACCTCCCAAAAAAGAAGAGTCCAGGACCAGATGTATTCCCAGCTGAATTTTATCAAACCTTCATGAAAGAACTCAAACCAATCTTTCTAAAACTGTGCCACACAATTGAAGAACAGGGAAAGCTACCCAACTCCTTCTATGAAGCTAGTATCACCCTAATCCCAAAACCAGGCAGAGATGCCACAAGAAAAGAAAACTACCGGCCTATTTCCCTAATGAACATAGATGCAAAGATCCTCAACAAAATACTTGCAAACCCAATCCAACAACACATCAAAAGCATTATCCACCTTGACCAAGTGGGATTTATCCCAGGAACACAAGGGTGGTTCAACATACGAAAATCTGTCAATGTAATACACCACATAAACAAGCTTAAACATAAAAACCACATGATCATTTTGATAGATGCAGAAAAGGCCTTTGACAAGATATAACATCACTTCATGATCAAAACATTGGAGAGAATCAGCATGGCTGGTTCACATCTTGACATAATAAAGGCAATATACAAAGCTCCAAAGGCCCAAATAATACTTAGTGGAGAGAGACTGGAGGAATTCCCATTGAGATCAGGAACAAGACAGGGATGTCCTCTCTCACCTCTGCTTTTCAATATAGTTCTGGAAGTCCTAGCCCAAGCAATAAGGCAGGAGAAGGAAATAAAAGGGATACAATTAGGAAAGGAAGAAGTTAAGCTAGCTCTATTCACTGATGACATGATTGTATATGTAAGAGACCCGAGAGACTCCATCCCAAAACTCCTGAAGGTGATTAACTCCTATAGCAAAGTAGCAGGATACAAAATCAATGCACAAAAACTAAGGACAATTGGCGAAATAAGCAAGGGTGATGTTTTCCTGTTAACCGGATACCAGCACAAAGGGGAAGGAGACCAAGACAGAGAAAAATCAACTCCTACCAAATCAGAGAGCCAGAGCCTCAGAGGCCCCAAACACCTCAGCACTGAAGTAGACCAAAAATGAACCCAACATGGCTCAGGGAAATTTTGCGGAAGAGGGGGCGGAAAGAATGTCAGAGTCACATATGGGGTCATGATTTGCAGAGACATTTATCATACCAATAACTGGGGGCTAACTCCACAATGCAGGACCCATTTTCATCAACAAGGACGGTCCAATGGGAGGGGGTAGATCATAGATGAGCCTAAACAATGGTACCAAACTGCCTGTATTTACTGAAAAGTAAACTAATAAACTAAATTTAAAAAAAGAGCTCCAGAAGGAAAGAAATAATTAAAATCAGAGCAGAAATTATTGACGGACATCTACAGAACTTTCCATCCCAAATCCACAGACTACACATTCTTCTCAGCAGCCCATGGAACATTTTCTAAAACAGACCATATACTAGGTCACAAAGACTTCCTCCACATATTTAGGAAAATCGACATAATTCCTTGCATGATATCAGATCACAATGCTATATTGATAGAAATCAACAACATAAGACCCTCCAAGAATCCCAACTGCAGCTGGAAACTGAACAGCACACTCTTAAACAAGAAATGGATAGTGGATGAAATAAAAAATGAAATTGCAAAATTACTGGAATTGAATGACAATGGGAACACATGATACCAAAACTTATGGGACACAGAGAAGGCAGTCCTCAGGGGAAAATTCACAGCACTCAATGCCTTCATAAAAAAGACAGAAAGATCCCAAATCAATAGCCTAACCATCCACATAAAGGCACTGGAAAAATAAAAAACAATCCAACCCAAAGAGCTCCAGAAGGAAAGAAATAATTAAAATCAGAGCAGAAATTAATGAATTGGAAACCAAGGAAACAATTAAGGCAATTGACAAAACAAAGAGCTGGTTCTTTGAAAAAATAAACAAGATTGACAAACCTCTGGCCAATTTGATCAAGCAAAAATAGGAGAGGCACCAAATTAACAAAATTCAAAGTGAAAAAGGAGAGACCACAATAGACATAAGTGAAATTGGGAGAATCATCAGAACTTATTTCAAAAACCTCTACTCCACAAAACTGAATAATGTGGAGGTGATTGATAAATTCCTGGACACATACTATCTATCAAAGCTAAACTCAGGGCAGATCAATCACCTCAATGAACCCATCACACTCATGGAGATTGAAAAAGTAATGAAAAGCCCCCCCCAAAAGAAGAGTCCAGGACCAGATGGCTTCTCAGCTGAATTCTATCAAACATTCATGGAAGAACTCAAACCAATCTTCCTTAAACTGTGCCACACAATTGAAGAACAGGGAAAGCTACCCAACTCCTTCTATGAAGCTAGTATAACCCTAATTCCAAAGTAGGGCAGAGATGCCAAAAGAAATCTACAGGTCTATTTCCCTAATGAACTTAGATGCAAAGATCCTGAACAACATCCTCACAAACTGAATCCAACAACACATCAAATGCATCATCCACCTTGACCAAGTGGGTTCATCCCAGGACCACAAGTGTTCAACATATGGAAATCTGTCAATGTAATACACCACATAAGGCTAAACATAAAAACCACATGATCATTTCAATAGATGCAGAAAAGGCCTTTGACAAGATACAACATCACTTCATGATCAAATCATTGGAAAGAATTGGCATATTTGGTACATATCTTAACATAATAAAGGCAATATACAAAGTTCTGAAGGCCCAAATAATACTTAATGGAGAGAGACTGGAGGAATTCTCACTAAGATGCAGAATAAGACAGGGTTGTCCTCTCTCACCTCTGCTTTTCAATATAGTACTGGAAGTCCTAGCTCAGGCAAGAAGATAGGAGAAGGAAATAGAAGGGATGCAATTGGGAAAGGAAGAAGTTAAGTTAGCTCTATTCGCTGATGACATGATTGTATTTGTAAAAGACGCAAGAGACTCCATCCCCCAAATCCTGAAGATGACTAACTCCTATAGCACAGTAGTAGTAGGATACAAAATCAATGCATAAAAATCAGTAGCATTTCTATATGCAAATGACAAAGATACAGAGAAAGAAATAAGGGACATACTCCTATTATCAATAGCAACAACAACAAAAATACCTTGGAATAATGCTAACCAAGGAAGTGAAAGATCTATACAACGAAAACATAAAACCACTCAAAAAAGAAATTGAGGAGGACTTGAGAAAATGGGAAGATCCCTGTGCTCCTGGATAGGCAGAATTAACATTGTGAAGATGACAATCCTACCAAAGGCAATATATAGATTTAACACAATTCCATTTAAAATCCCTACAGTGCTCTTCACAGAGATAGAAAAAATGATCTCAAATTTCTTATGAAAAGGCAGAAGGCTCACATATTCAAAAATATCCTCATCAAAAGAAATACCTCTGGTGGCATCACCATACCTGATCTAAATTTATATTACAATGCCATAGTAATAAAAACAGCATTGTACTGGCATAAAAGCAGAAGTATAGACCAATGGAATAGACTTGAGAAAATGGACTTTGGGTAAAACAACTATAGCTACTTGATATTCTACCAAGGCTTGAACTATATAGGCTGGATAAAAGACAGCATCTTCAACAAATGGTGCTGGACAAACTGGATAACCACATACAGGAAACTGAAACTTGATCCACACATTTCACCATTCACTACACTCAAATCCAAATGGATAAAAGACCTCAATATAAGACCAGAAACTCGAATACTACTGGAAGAAAAGTTAGGAAGTACTTTCCATGACATAGGAATGGAAAAAGACTTCCTGAACAAAACCCCAGTAGCTCACAATCTTAAATAGTCACTCAACCAATGAGATCACATGAAGCTGAAGAGTTTCTTTACAGACAAGCATATGATAAGCAAAGCCAATAGATTACTCCCAGAATGAGAGAAAATATTTGTGGGCTATCTAACTGATAGAGGCCTAATCTCTAGAATCTACAAAGAAGTTAAAAATCTAAACAATAAGAAGTCAAACACCCCACTCACAAAATGGGGCCAAGAGATGAACAGGCAATTCAAAGAGCAAGAAACACAAAGGGCAAACACACACTTAAGAAAATGTTCATCATCCCTAATCATCAGAGAAATGCAAATTAAAACAACTATGAGATTCCACCTTACCCCAATAAGGATCGTAAACATCAAAAAAATCAAACTAAAATAAATGCTGGCAAGGATTTGGAGAAGAAGGAACACTCATCCACTGTTGGTGAGAATGTAGGATGGTACAACTACTTTGGAAAGCAATATGGAGACTCCTGAAACAGATGACTATAGAGATACCAACAGACCCAGTTATTCTCATAGTAGGCATCTACCCTAAAACCTTCAAACCACAGGCCAGAAAGATTTGCTCAACCATGTTTGTAGCAGCTCAATTTGTAATAGCTAAGAGCTGGAATCAACCCAGATATCCATCACTAGAAGAAGGGATAACTAAGATGTGGTATATCTACACATTGGAATTCTTTACAGCAGTAATAAAAAATGACACAAAGAAATTTGAGGCAAAATGGGTGAACCTGGAACAGATCATTCCCAGTGAACTTTCCCAATCACAGAAAAAATAAATAAATAAAACTGCCCCTTAGTCTCACTCATCTACAACACCTAACCTGAATCTACCCAAGATACCTTACATACCCAGGAAGCATCTCATGGACTAGACAATAGGATGGATGGGGAGGGAGGAATGAGAATCAAAGGGGTGAGAAACACATATCTAGACCCAAATGGCAATGGTACCATAAAATTTTACTTCCTAAAATTCAGACCAAATGGTTGAACCTTCACCAGGCCCTTACAGGAAATACCTGAACCACAAGACACTGGAGAGGGTAGGATCAAGTCTAACCTAAATCTTCTACATCCTCACTCCCTCCCTCCCTCCCTCTCCCTCTCCCCACCTCTCTCTCTCTCTTATCTCTGACTCCTATATATTAGTTACCTTTTTTGCCCATTTTCTTAGGGGACACTGACAATGACCAGTACCAACATGGGGCTATGACCCACCACGAGCTTTTAATCAGAGAAACCTGCAAGGTTTTCTAAAAGAATGACAGATTTCTGTCAGAGTACTTGATGACCCACCAAAGGTTAGTGGTATGACCCTATTGCTGAAGACACCATATGCAGCTGACACATAAAATGGAACGGCATGGCTGGAATCCAGGAGACAGTCAGTGCCCAGACAGTCAGCATGTCTAGTGCCAGAAGGTGCTACATGGGCGACTGGGGGAAATGACCAATATCTGTCCAAGCAACTCATGGTCGAACCTACTTAGCAGCAAATAACCTGTTGGGATTCCCATACAAGTGCAAGAGTGGCACACAGCCATGGAGGCAACCAACTGCTCTTGATTTGGCTAACTGACCCCCTAAGTGGTATGGGACTCATAGCTGGAGCTGGGAAACAAGTCAGAACCATATCCAAACATAAGACCACTCTCCAATATCAAGCTACTATCAATCATGGGCTACAAGAGGGCCTACACCTATTAAACTCTCTATAAAAAAAGTAAGGCCGATTTCATTTGTCCTGGTGCTAACTTACTCTCTGTTGGAGAATCTGCTTCTGTTTTTCAGATAGATTCAGATCCTAAGAAGAGAGCCACACCATCATACTTCAAAAGGGCCCCAGCTGAAACTAAGGAAAAGTGGCGAAACAAGCAAGGCTACTGTTTTCCTGATGAACCAAATACCAGCACAAGGGGGAAGGAGACCAACACAGAGAAAAATCAACTCCTACCAAATCAGAGAGCCAGAGCCTCAGAGGCCCGCAACATCTCATCAGTGAAGCAGACCACAAATGAACCCAACATGGCTCAGGGAAATTTTGTGGAAGAGGGGGCAGAAAGAATGTCAGAGCCACATGTTGTGTCATGATATACAGAGACATTTATCCTACCCATAACTGAGGGCTGACTCCACAATGCATGACCCATATACCTCAAAAAGGAGGGGCCAGTGGGGAGGGGTTAGGTCATGGATGAGCCTGATAATGGTACCAAACTGCCTGTACTTGCAGAATAGAACACTAATAAAAAAAAAAAAAAAGAGAGAGAGAGAGACAGAGAGAAACATAGATGAACTGAAAAAAAAAGAATCAGTTCCAGTTATAGTTATTGACACAATAACTGCAACCCTAAAATGATAAATTAGGGGGCTGGACAGATGGCTTCATGGTTAAAGTGCTTGCCTGCAAAGCCTAAGGACCCTGGTTTGATTCCCCAGGCCCCACTTTAGCCAGATGCACAAGATGGCATATGTGTATGGAGTTCATTTGCGGTGGCTGGAGGCCCTGTCACACCCATTCTCTCCCCTTCCTTCCCTTCCTCCCTCCCTCCCTCTCTCTCTCTCTCTCTCTCTCTCTCTCTCTCTGTGTGTGTGTATGTGTGTATCCCTCTTACCCTCTCTCCTCTCTCAAATAAATAAATAAAAATCTAAAAAATTAAAAATTATATATCCTGTGAGACATCTTAGAAAGCATGACTAAGCCATTATCTGTATCCACTTGAAAATGTAAATTGAAAAATTAAAAGCTGTATTGCTTTACAAAGGTATTTCCCATTAACTTGAGAAGATAATAAAGAATAATGACTAACCTAGTTTCATACAGCACAGACATATCATTGGAAGCATTAGTAGGCAGGTCACCCCAGGCCTAGGAGCCTGTGTCACAGGAAAGCATTTTCATAGGCATGGAGTGCATTCACTTCCATGTTAGCTTCCTCTGATGAGGGAGACAAACCAGGTCAAGATTTGAAATGGGGAGAACTAGTTTTCATATTTTCTTTCTTCTCATTGTTCTTACTCTAACAAAGCTTTTATGAGACATTACCATGAAAGCAAATACATGCTCCTCCTTTTATCAATCAATTGTCATTGCTGCTATTAGAATTAACATGAAAAAAGCCTAACCCCCAACACCTCAGCACTGAAGCAGACCAAAAATGAACCCAACATGGCTCAGGGAAATCTTGCGGAAGAGGGGGTGGAAAGAATGTCAGAGTCACATGTTGGGTCATGATTTGCAGAGATATTATCATACCAATAACTGGGAGCTAATTCCACAATGCAAGACTCATTTTCATTAACAAGGAGGATCTAATGGGAGGGGGTAGATCATAGATGAGCCTAAATAATGGTACCAAACTGCCTGTATTTACTGAAAAGAAAACTAATAAATTAAATTTTAAAAAAAAAGCCTAACCAAAATAATATTGCTTAAAGTCCTTCTCTGACTTATATCCCATGATAAACACCAAATGTCTCACTCCACTCTTACTCTCTCCATGAATCCACTCATACCAGCTCATCCTCACATTTCCTGGAGATATTTTCCTAATAGATTTGTTCAAAATTTGCTCAAAGAATTTCCCCTCCTTTCTTCCTCCCTCCCTGATATTGGGGGCTAGCCTGCCTCTGATAAAACACTTGGTTATATTATTATTATTATATTTTGCAAAAAAGAAATGAGTGACTACAGAGATCCTTCCCCCCAGAAAATTAAAAAATGAAGACAGCAATGACAAATTCTGACAATGGTGACAGAAACAAGGCTATTTTCACAGTAATAAAATTTCACCTAGGTAATTCCTATAGTTCTGATGAAAAATGTACCCCATTGGTGCATGTGTTTGGGAACTTGGTCCCCTGATGGTGGTGCTGTTTGGTAAGACAGTAGAAACTTGTGGGGGTGAAAGCTTGCTGGAGGAAGTAGGCCACTGTGGGCAGTTTTTTTGATGTAAAAGTCCAGCAGCACATCCCATCAGAGCTCTGGTTCTTAACTGCAAACACAAGGTGACCAGCTCTGCTCCAGCTACGTCCTTCCCTGCCACGATGGACTCTATCTTCTAGAACTGTAGACAAAATGAAACTTCCTCTCTTAAATTGCCTCTGGGCAGGTATTTGTTTATAGCAATGACAAAGTAACTGATTCAGTAAGAAAGCTAAGTACCTAAAAGCTCTACAAAAATCCTTTACAGGGTGTGTGAAGAACCAAGTCCCCTGGCTACAGGTGGATGAAGTCTGCTGATGGACATCCTGGGCGGGGGTGGGGGGGGGGTGGGGGGGACTGCAGTGTGAGAAGAGAGCAGGGCAGTTTCTTAATATGCAATGCAAGCGTCTCTGTTCTCATTTCAAAGGAATGCAAATAGGAAGACTGAGCAGTGAACCGACCTACATGTACATAAAAGAGGACAACATATGCTTGCTTATTTAAACAATTATTATTTATTTTAGCAATATGATCACAAATATTGTTTAAATCACCTGGTTCAAAGTGTGAGTGAGGCATATGGTTGAGACAGGTAGGGTATTCAAGAGTTGTAGGATGGGCTGGAAAGATTGCTCAGTGGTTAAGGTGCTTGCATGCAAAACCTAACTCCCTGTGTTAAATTCCCTAGTACCCACAGAAAGCTCAATGCACAAAGTGGCACATGCATCTGAAGTTTGTTTGCAGTGGCTGAAGGCCCTGGCATGCCCAGTCTCTCTCTGTCTCTGTCTTTCTTACTCTCTCTCTCTCTGTTTTCTTTCCTTGCAAGTAAATAAATAAAATATTAAAAGTAATAATTCTAGGCTAATTTGTATATAAAGAAGTCATTATAATTCTAAATAAAATATGTGAGGGCCTAAGTGTACAAATAGTACTACTGCTTTATCACATCTAACACCAATATTGATCTTATTTCTATTTTGAAAATACCAATAAATATATCTCCACTGTGTGTGTGTGTGTGTGTGTGTGTGTGTGTGTGAGAGAGAGAGAGAGAGAGAGAGAGAGGGAGAGGGAGAGAGAAGCTCCAAATCAAAATCATCACTTCCTACATTCCACATGTTTTGTCCAATAGACACAGTTATAACAGCAAAAACAAATAGCAGAACAGTTATAAATAATAATAATACTTATCAATCACTGGATAAAAGTCCCTTCACTATATGAAAACATTTGAATTGAAGCCTAATTGCAAGTATGAAGATAGTTCTGAATGAATACAAACATGAAGTTTTGACCACTTATCTGTGCACATATGACTCACTGCAGACATAGATACTTGAAATTACTTGTTCTTGGACTCAGATATTAGATAGGAATGTTTGAAATAGTTCTAAAACCTTCTTTTCTTGAAGAAGAATTTGGATGGGGACTGCTATTTGTTTCAAAGACTCTTGGATCTGTCCTTCCCTCTCCTCAAGTGTTCTTTCAGTTAAGACAGCCAATTGAATAGAGTCAAATGATGTGTCTTTTATTCTGTGTTGTCTCTGTCTGCAATATATATGACATTATATATATAGCATATTTTATCTATCAAAATCATTTTTTGTTTCAATGTTATTAAAGGACTCAACTATAATTGGCAGAAAGAAATCTTATCTAACAGTCACTTTACATTTATTATTCTCCTTTAAATTTATCACAAACAGGGGCTGGAGAGATGGCTTATTAGTTAAGGCTTTTACCTACAAAGCCAAAGGACCCATGTTAGATTCCCCAGGACCCATGTAAGCCAGAGGCACAAGGGCATATGCATCTGAAGTTCATTTGCAGTCACTACAGGCCCCAGCATACCCATTATCTCTCTCTCTCTCTCTCTCTCTGTGCTTGTAAATGAATAAAACAATTATCACAAACATAGTTAAACAGATATTACTATGTGTATTAATACAGTAAAGAAAGGATTACATAGATGTCAAATAAATACTGTGTACTCTCACATACTTATTAAGTGGGAAAATTTATGTAGAACTCAGTTCTGCCTTATCCCAGTGCATGTATTTTATGTATCCCAGTTAGTCATTATCCTTTATTATGTACTGATCTTAATGGAAAATTCCTTTGTGTGTGTGTGTGTTCATATATATATATATATATATATATATATATATATGAACACACACATACATATATTTGCAGTTTTCAGTTTTAGGTGGATACAGATAATGGCTTACTCATGCTTCCTGCTCATTAAAAAATGTTCAACATATAATATACATATTATTAAAATATGTAAGTCTTCATTGATTAAATAAGAAAAGGTCGCCAGCTGTGGTGGCACATGCCTTTAATCCCAGCATTTGGGAGGCACACGTAGGAGGATCGCCTTGAGTTCAAGGCCACCCTGACACTACATAGTGAATTCCAGATCAGCTTGGACTAGAGTGAAACTCTACCTCCAAAAAAAAAAAAAAAAAAAAGGAGAAGAAGAAGAGAGAAATGACACATAATGGTTATATACATTGGGGAAAAAAATATAAAAAATTCTGACATGAACCAAAGTATCTAGTTATATAATAATAGTAAGTATTTTTTGTATTTTCTATAGCACCAAAGTATTGACTCTGGAAAGGGTTTCATAGTTTGCATACCAGTGAATTTAATTATGGAATGAAGGTTGACCCTGACATTAGTGATCTATGATGAATGTCAACAGAAGTCTGGGGATGATCAGCTCTAGGTCTAAGAAGAGTTCAACATAGTTCTGCTGATGACTCATTTTCCTTAATCAACATCTTAATAACAAGTGAATACATTGAGAGCAATAAGTAGTTTCAATTTCTTGTTGCTGATTGCTGTGATATTTTAAAAATTCAAATCAATAATTAAGATAATTAAGTCATTTAATGTCAACCTTTTCTGCAGACATTTTAAACTCTTTAAATAAATAGTTGGCATCCATGTGACATTTAGGTTATACTTGCAATCTTTGTTCTGTATATAACTGAATGCAGAAGGAACGTGGTGATACATCCAAAATTCACTAAAGTCATAAGATTTTGAAGAAGGACTTCATAGACTTAAATTCTAAGGGGATGGAAGAAGGCTTTGTTTGGTCTGGGTACAAAGTATCAGAACTTCCATTTTCATGAATTTTTTTTTAATTCTATTACTTGTCTATCATCATTCAGAAAATTACATATAGTCAGTAAAGACCCAGTGTTGTTCTAGGTCCGTGTGTTCATCCATCAGCCTTATTGTAAATTTTCAAAATCAAATGCTTGCCTTATGTCACAATCCAAAGGCAAAATGCAGTCAGGGAACTTTTTCTTTAAAATAAAATATATAGTTCTATCAATTTTTATAAACTCTTTTGCTTCTTTAATGAAAATGACACAACTACCATATGAATAGCAGATCAATAAGTCATCTTTTGACAAAGTAGATTAAAATTTAACTAGTTATGTATTAATAATAAAAGAACATAATGATAATGTTTACAAAATTTTCTATTATAGAGACTTTATAATATAAGGAATTCTTAGAGCATACATGGTTTTGAGTTAAGTTTAAGGTTCTTGGACACTGTATCCTTACTGGTAATTACTTAAATAGACCCATCAGAAGTGGTCCATCTGGTTGCTTCTTATAAAAGATAACACCCCAATTTCAAACATGCACTCCTCAGTATAGCTTTGCATAACATAAGACAAAGAAAGATGTATATTATCAAAAGCCTACACATTAACATATGATTAAAGAAAGGTAAAGCCCATATATTCCAAGAAAATACTAAACTTATCCTGTAATAGTACCAGGTAACTATAGATAATCATATTTATAAGTATGTGACAACAGGGTTTTTTTTATTTTAAATAAATAAACTTCACATTTACTTTCTATGACATATGTTTCTTATTTCACTCATTCAAAAATAAAGAAAACACAAATTATGAAAAAAATATACACATATATAGAAAGAAGTAGAGATACAGAGAAAGAGACACTTGAAACATACCCTGATAGTGATTCAATGATTCTCCTGCCTCAACCTTCTGTGAACTGTATTTATGGACCTATAAGACCATGCCTGGTTATGAAAGATATTTTTATGTTATTTTACTTATTTATGTAAGAGAGGGGGGAGAGAGAGATTGCACAGGTGTCTGAGAATCTCTTGCTCCTTAAACAAACTCCAGATGTATGCTCCACGTTCTGCATTTGGCTTCATATGAATACTGGGGAATCAAACCTAGGCTGGGAGGTTTTGCCAGTATGCACCCTTAACTTAACTTGTAAGCCATCTCTTCAGCCCCCAAAATATATTCAACTATTAGGAATGCTACCATAAATGATATATTATCTAATCTCAAATTGTTAGTGGGAAAGACAGATGAAACTCTGTAATTATAGTGTAATACAAGTGTTGTGGTTTCAAAATCTAAGATGACCTATACAAAGACCATATAGTCTTGTCTTGAATCACAAAAAAAGGCCTCATGAAAAAAGAGCCAACTAATATGAGACTGAAAGGATAAGGAAGAGTATACCAACAAGGAAAAGAAAGCACACTCCAGGTGGAAATCAATGGATGTGTTATGTCCCAGAGAAACAGGCTGCAGTACCTTTGAAGACACACTGTGCTCTGAACAGAAAAGGGACAGGACACAAACTCTCTTGAGATTACATAGGGATCTGAGATGCTGCTGGTGAAGAGTTTAGTGCACACATCTTGGATTCAAGTAAGGGCAGTAAGAATACTAACTGTGAGGTGAGGATAGTGAGGGTTCAACGGTGGTCAAAGGCTGAGGTTCTGCAAGTCTGAAAGAAGATGGTTTTGAGAAAAGTAATTTCAAATAAATAATATCTAGTTATATATGGATACATGCTGGAAAGCAGTGAGCAGGCACTACAAAGTGAATTCTGGTATAAAGAAGTAATTTTTTGAAATAGTATATAAATGCAATAACACATGAGGTTATACACTTCTCTGTGTTTTATGACAGATATAGCAGCTTAAATAAGACATTTCTTGATTTAAGTTATAATCTCTAGGTAAAATTGAAAAGAGCTAATTTCAAAAAGAAAATTTCCAGGCAAAATATAATGAGTAAGAGGATATCTTCAGTTACCTGGTATACCAGTAAAAAAGTGTTGTAATAGTGTGGAAGCAGAAAATTCCATAAAAACAGGAGGAGCCTTGCTCCAGTTGGGTATCACAACTTACACATAGATCAAAACTTCTGAGAATTTATAATTACATATACACATTACATACACATATACACATTATTTCTATTATTTTTATTTATTTATTTATTTATTTTTATTTATTTATTTATATTTATTTATTTTATTATTATTATTTCTATGTCAATTATGCTTCTCAGTAAAAGACTGAAATGTTGTAAATCTATACAGGACAGTGAGATCCTCAGAAAACACCACAGTATGAGGATTTGGAACACTTATTACATTAATGTGTGTGCGTGTGTGTGTGTGTAAGAGAGAGAGAGAGAAAGAGAGAGGTACCAGGGAGGAGGTAGTTCACAAGGAAAGAAATATACAGCTTCTCTCTCCATACTTCAAGGAGATGGCTGAGTGGATGTGTTTGTTCAGTAGGTGGCTGGAGGAGATAGACCTAATTTTCAATTCTCTGTTGAAGTTCGAAAAGCTCACTGGCTTAGAGGACAGAAATAGTTCTGTGACCTATTTAGAAAAGAGACCCTTGGCTCACAGAAGTTTCTAAGATCTAGTATGACATGAGAAAATAGTTGTAGTGCTACAATAGTGACAAAATTGGGGGGGAAAAAGGTATTTCAAACTGATACTTTAAAACATTCTGTCTCTGATTTGAGATGAAACTCAGAGAAAAAGAGAGGGGATGCAAAATAAATGAACTGATAAATCTCCTACAAGGAAAGAGATGAGAAAACTCTTGCTATAATAAAATAATGAGAATTTAATATATAATTACCTATATTCTTTTCCTTATATAATTAACTTCACATAATATATATGTATAAATTTATGTTTCCATTTCCTGAGATATAATCTTCATGCAATCAAATGGAGTGACTACATTCGATGAATTCTGAAAACTGAATATTTCAGAAACTGTACAACAAACAAGATAGTCAATAAATCTATTACCCCCAACTGCAGTGAAGTTTCTCAAACAAGTTCTCTCCCCATTTCCAAACAACCCCTGGAGTAGTTTTGCTTTGATAAAATTTCATGTACCGTTTCAGCTTACATGTCCCACAGCATTTTCTTGAGTTTCACTATTGCATTTACCTGGTTTCTTGTCACACTGTTAAGTAGTACTCTATCCTAAGAATATATCACAATTTTCTTGGTATATTTTTTGAAAATTGCTATAATTGTTTTCAATATTTAGACACTATATATAAACAATCTTCAACTTTATACATATGTTTTCCCTCTTGTAGATAAATATTGCAGTTTAAATGTTAAGACACATATACATAACAAAATTTAAAAGAACTAGCAATTACTTATGCATGATTATCCCATTTTGTATTTTCATTTGAAATACATATATATATATATATATATGTGTGTGTGTGTGTGTGTGTGTGTGTGTGTGTGTGTGAATGAGTGTTCTGTTTCTTGTCCTCACACTGTTTTGTTTTGAAAGGATCTTATCATTTATTTTTGGATTTTTTTTTTTTTTTTTTTTGAGGTAGGGTCTCACTCTAGCCAAGGCTGATCTGAAATACACTTCATTCCCTAGTCTGCTCTTGAATTCACAGCAATCCTCCTACCATGTGCTACCATGCTCTACTCACCTAATACTTTTCTATATCATTCCTTTTTGTTTATTCTAACAGGCTTATTACTTTGTTTATGTTTTTGAGCATCTTATTATTAATTTACAATTGGCATAAATATTGCATTTATATATGTAAGTGTAAATTTTTGTAAGATTTCACACATATGTGGCTTGTGACACTATAACTGGAGTAAAGGTAAGAGGCTTTTTTAAATCTGCTTTTGTTTTTTTAAGTAGAAATTATGGACACATCATGTGTTGGTATCATTTCCTTCCTCTCTGCTCCCATTCTACTGAGGGATCTCCTCTGCAGGGTTTCTGGTATTCACCATGGGGCTGTGGGTAATGAGTTTTGAGAGCTGCAAGCATTGTGGGGGAGGAGGAAAACACACCTTTATATCCCCCTGCCACCCTGTGGCTCTTACAATCTTTTGGCCTCCTCTTCTGCAAAATTCCCTGAGCTGTGGTAGATGCGTTTTAACTCTATGTTAGCACTAAGCTCTCAGAAGCTTCTGGATTTCTGTTTTGGTGTGTTCTGAGTATGCACAGTGTGTGTCTCCATCACTCTGGCACAGGTTGTCAGACTCACATGGAAGCAGCATTCTTGCTTATCCCACCAATTCCTCTGTGGTTTCATCTGGGACCCACCAGATGTGTGAGGGGAGGTTCATCTCCAGCCAGGGAGTCAGCTATCTTTTCTTGTCTTGTTGGATTTTGATTGTCCTTGGTTCTTGCTGTCTACTGAAAAAGAAAAACAGATTCTCCAATGAAGACTGAGATCATCATAAGTTTAAGGGAATAGGATTGCTAATTTAAAGAGATATTTGATGGATGTAGACTCTCTTTTGACCAAAAACTAGCAGGAGATTATTGCTGGAGTCCACAGTATTGGTCTCTATAGGATTCTGACTTGGTTCTCAGTTCCAGTTAAGGGTTTCTTCCCAGAGTGGATCTTTTAGTCAATCAGAAAACTATTGGTCACCCACCTAGGCTGGGTGTCACTATTACAGAGGTATGTATGTCTTTTCAAGCTGATTGCTTTTGGGTCTCTTGCTTGCTTATGGCATTATTGGCATTTTCCTCCAGCAGTTTATGTAGTGTTTTCCAGCACTATAGGGAAACTGATCTGGGAACTCGCTTTCTTCCAGATTCTAGCTGTATCTCTCAGTGTTCTGTGTGGGAAGCTTGTGGTGTCTTAAGCAATAGGGCCTTTCCTTTTACCTCAGGGAGTAATCAAGTGATTTGACAGAAGCCTGTCTTATTTTGGGGGACCTAGTAGGTCTCTCTGATAAACAGCTCAATGTGTGTTGTACCCAATTTCTGGTACTGGGAGTTACAAGGCAGAGCCAAATGTTTTAGAATAAGGCCTCATTCCACTTGCTCCAGGGCCCTTCTTACCAGATGGTTCCCCCATACACCTATTGATGGTTATATCCTTTAGTCTACTCTCCAGGAGGAAGGTTTCTATAGTATCAATTCACTTTGGATTTACTTTTGCCCTGTTCCTTACTGCCTTTTGTCATTTCTCCTAGTCTTTCCCTGATTCTTCCATTTCTATCACCTTCCTTTTAACAGCAACCTAAATAAATTGATATATTCTGAAGTTCTATTTCAATAATATCATTCAATCTCAAGGTTACTTTTGATTTATTTTCAGTATAAAGCTGTTTTTCTGTAAAATGTGTGCTAAGATAACTAAATTATTATGGTTTGCTATGTGGTGGTACTTGGGATTGAACCCAGGGCCCTGCTCATACTAGGCAAGTATTCTACCACTGAACTATATCCCCAACCCACTGTGATGTTTTCTATTTTCATATATGGCTATATGAAATTGTAGGTCATATTTTTCATCACTAACTGGCATTCCATTGTATAAACAAACTGCCCCAGATACTGCTATATTCAGTACCTGTTTATTTTGTTATTTTAAGAACTTTCAAACTGTCTACTTGGCTCCTCAATTATACGCACTTTGTAACAGCAAACCTGTTACCTTTCCCTCTTCACTAGTCCCAATTCAATCCATTCAAACCCACGTAACGCCAAAGGCAAGGTGGTGTATGGCAATGGTAAGCAAAGCCAGGAGAATTCAGAAGCTCATAGATATTCCCAGTGGCAAAACAAGGAAAAGAAAGACCCTGTCTCAGACAAGGTGGATGGTGAGGCCTAACTCTTTGACCTCCACATGCATAAGAAGTGGTTGTCACTCTTTAATGGCCTGACTTAGAATTGTGAAGTCCCTGTCATTTTGAAAGTGACTGTGCAACTCTTCTGCTCCTTTGTATTATTGTAATCTTTTTAATCTGTCCATTTTAAGTAGTGGGTTTATTTTGCTGCTGCACTCAGCTTTGCTTGCTGGTAAAAAACAAAACAAAACAAACAAACAAACAAAAAAACCCACCTGACCAAGAGCAGTATGTGGAGTATGTGGGTGGAAAGGGTTTATTTTGGCTTACAGACTCAAGGGGAAGCTCCATGATGGCAGGGGAAACCGATGGCATAACCAGAGGGTGGATATCACCACCTGGCCAACATCAGGTGGACAATAGCAACAGGAGAGTGTGCCAAACACTGGCAAGGGGAAGCTGGCTATAATAACCAGAAGCTCACCCCAACAATATATCACCTGTAGAAGGTTCCAGTTCTTAAATCCTGAACTTCTGGAGCCCTAGCATTCAGAACACACAAGTTTATGGGGACACTTGAATCAAACCACCGCACTTGCCTTTCTATACATAATCTTGAATTCTGTTCTAAGGTGAATTAAGTTAATTAGACATATTCTTCTCAGGGCTCCAGGTAGACAGGCCTTATTTGACATATGTCAGGCAGGCAGGTCTGGCTCAGTGCTCATTCTTCAAAGAGCTACTTTCTGCTCTTCCATGTATGAGAGCCTGTGTCCCCTTAACAATGATGTTTTATAGGCTGACTTGTAGGACAGGCATTGTAGCTGATCTTAAGTCAATGTTAAACAACATTCACTTACTGTACTTCCTTCCAGTTCTAGTTCTTGGGTCTCTCTCACAACTTGTTCTCCCTTGTTCTTTCTTCTGTGACACTATCTTGTGAACACTGGTCAATTTGTTCCTCTTGCAGTCCTGAGTTCTCTTTCTTGATCTCAGAAGATTCGTATTCTCCTGAACTATGCCTCTTGTGATGCAATGTGCAAACTCTCTCCCAGGTGACAAATTGGTTTGTCTAATTTGTTTGCTGTCTCTCAAGCATCAGAATATTATTTTAGGACCCTCATTACCCTCACAAGAAGCTTTAGAACAATGAAGCACCTCATTCTTTCTTTCCTACTCTCAAGCACTAGGCAAATATTGAACATCAATATTTTCTTATGGGAAGTTTTAAAATTACTTTTCACTTATTGAAATGGTGACTTGATTAGCTGTCTTTTCTTTAGTTTTGGAATTTTTTTTTTAGACATTTGTTCATTTGTTCTATGTTACTTAATTTTTTGAAATGCAGTTGGTTACCTTCTGGTAATCTTATTTTCCCTCTTTTTGTTTGAATTTCCCCTCTCTCATTCTTGCTTTTGTTAATTTGTGCATTTGCTCTGTCTCTCATATTTTTGCTTGATTAGCCATGCTAAAGATTTCCTTGACATTTTTTATTCTGTTGATTTTCCCTATTGCATTTTTAGTCTTTAAATTGTTTCTTTTGTATGTTTTTTCTTTTTCTTTTGTGGGATTGAATTTTTTGATCTTTTTCTAGATTCTTTCAGCAGAAGATTGCATAATGGATTCAAGATAAACTTGTTTTCACTAGAAGTGACTTAACTACAAATTGACTTTTATACCCTTCATTGCTCAAATTCTAAGAGATTTATGTGCTTTTGTTTTCATTCATCCCAGAGTATTCTTTGCTTGTGTTTAATTCTATTATTTTATTTGGGATTATTTCACAAATTTGTGAGTTTCTTAATTCCTCATTTTGATTTTTTGATTTCAAATGTAATTAATTTGTTATTGAAATGACTTACATCCTTTAGGATCTGTGAGGTTGCTAATGGTACAGCACACCCCATGAATGCCTCTGAAAACTGTATTGGACCCTAAATGGTGAAATATTCTACACATGCCATTTTTATCTAGTTGACATTCAAGTCTTCTACTTCCATTTTGAATTGGTTCCTCCTCATTGAGCCTCCTTGTTCCACACATTTTTAAAGGTGGGGCATTTAAGTGTTCAAATCTTACTCTCATTTTATTGTGGAGCCATCTATTTCTGCCTTTGACTCTGTCAATTTGAATTGTATTTCTGAACTTTGTTGTTATGTGAACAGTTGCTTATAAGTATTTTATTTTATTAGAAAATTTACCTGTTGGTGTTATAAACTGACCTTTTTTGCTTTAATAACATTTTCCCCCAGTCCTTTGTCCAACACCCATGTTAACACAGCCAACAGATAAAATTCTCTTTTATCTGTTATTTGCATAATATGACTTCCCATTCTTTGAATTGCCTCTAATTAGATTTTTAGTATGTTTTCATGTATTTTTATATAGGTGCTCCTTGTCTCATCATGAGATTTTATTTTCATATATCTATGTAACAATATCAATGCTAAAAACTTCATTAATTATATTTATTGCAAAGCAATATAGTTTAACCAGCCTACTTCAAACATACTCTGAACATGTGTATTTGTCTAGCGTGGAACAGAACTACTTAACACAATTCCACTTTATAGTAATGTGTTGAATCAATTGTGTAATAGGCTGAATAAATGTGAGAAATAGAATGGTTGTAAAGAACCTGGAACAGATCATTCTCAGCGAACTTACCCAATCACAGAAAAAAAATCGACACATAGTCTCACTCATCTGCAACACCTAACCTGAATCTGCCCAAGATGCCTTACATACCCAGCAAGCACCTCATGGACTAGACAATAAGATGGATGGGAGGGCGGGGAGGGAATCAAAGGGTGGAAAACAGTAATTGGGACCCAAACGGCAATGGTACCATAAAATTCTACTTCCTGAAAGACAGACCAAATGGCTGAACCTTCACTAGACCCTTACAGGAAACACCTGAACCACAAGACACTGGAGAGGGTAGGATCAAAACTGACCTAAATCTCCTACATCTTCCCTCCCTCCCTCTCCCCCTCTCCCCTCTATCTCTCTCCTCTCTAACTCTTGTATATTAGTTATCTTTTTCCTCAATTTCTAGGTGGACACTGACCTGTAACCCCCACTTCCAGCTTGGGCCTACCATCCACAATGAACTTTTGATCAGAGAAACCTACAAGGTTTCCCAAAACAATGACAGACTTCTGTCAGAGTACTTGATGACCCACCAAAAGCCAGTGGTAAGACCCTATTGCTGAAGACTCCATACGCAGCTGACACGTAAAATGGAATGACATGGCTGGAAGCCAGGAGAGAGTCAGTCCCCAGACAGTCAGCTTGTCTAGTGCCAGAAAGTGCTACGTAGGCGACTGGGGGAAATGACCAAGATCTGTCCAAGCAACACATTGTTTAACCGAATTAGCAAGAAATAACCGGATGTGATGCCCACACAAGTGCAATAGTGGTACACAGCCATGGTGAGGAATCAATTGCTCTTGATTTGGCTAACTGATCCACTCAGTGGTACTAGACCCATAGCTGGAGCTGGGAAACAAGTCAGAACCATACCTAAACACAAGCCCATTCTACAATATCAAGCTACCATCAATCACGGGGTATAAGAAGGCCTAAATCTATCATACTGTCTATCAAAACAGTAAGTGTTATCTCAATTTTCCGGGTGCTAACTTACTCTCCGTTGGAGAATCTGCTTCTCTTTTCCAGATAGATGCAGACCTGAGAGCTGCCCCAACATACCTCAAAAGGGGCCCAACTGAAACTAAGGACAACTGGCGAAATAAGCAAGGGTGATGTTTTCCTGTGAACCGGATACCAGCACAAAGGGGAAGGAGATCAACGCAGAGAAAAATCAACTCCTACCAAATCAGAGAGCCAGAGCCTCAGAGACCCCAAGCACCTCAGCACTGAAGCAGACCAAAAATGAACCCAACATGGCTCAGGGAAATCTTGTGGAAGAGGGGGCGGAAAGAATGTCAGAGTCACATGTTGAGTCATGATTTGCAGAGACATTTATCATACCAATAACTGGTGGCTAACTCCACAATGCACGACCCATTTTCATCAACAAGGAGAGTCTAATGGGAGGGGGTAGATCACAGATGAGCCTAAATAATGGTTCCAAACTGCCTGTATTTACTGAAAATAAAACTAATAAATTAAATTTAAAAAAAAGAATGGTTGTAAAGATTAGATTTAACATCATTATAATTTGAAAAATCCCCAGATGAATCATTTTAAGTTAGAGACCGTCTATGATATAATGACTTATAAAATAGTACTTCTCCCACCGGGCGTGGTGGCGTATGCCTTTAATCCCAGCACTCGGGAGGCAGAGGTAGGAGGATTGCCATGAGTTCAAGGCCACCCTGAGATGACAGAGTTAATTCCAGGTCAGCCTGGACCAGAGTGAGACACTAACTCCAAAAACAAAACAAAACAAAACAAAACAAAACAAAATAGTATTTCCATTTGTCACATTGCCACTTGCTTAGTATTTGCTTTATGTGTTTATGACTATATTCTTCATATGATCTCCTATTGCATTATTTAAACATTTTACACTATGCTACTTAAATTACCCATGAGAATTACATTTCAGATGATGTCCAGATTATTGTTTTACTTTCTAAGAATGTGAAATTTGTACACAAAGATACACATGGAGGAAGCCAGGTGAAAATTCATCCAGAGATTAGTGTGATTCATTGAAGTGCCAAAGAAGGGTTCCAGCAGCTGCATGTTCATACCAAGTCTGTTAACAATTCATGTCTAACACCAAAATCTACTAGTATCAACTGATATTAAAGATCTTTAGCTATTACTGAACAATGGTACATAAAATCCTCTTGGAATAGATGTAGATCCTAAGGAGAAAACTACCCCATCATACCTCAAATGGGCCCCAGCTGAAACTAAGAATACTTGGAGAAACATGCATGAATTCTGTTTTCTTGGCAAACCAGGAACCAGCACAATGGTGAAGGAAATAGACACAGAGAACAATCAACCCCTATCAAACCAGATATCCAGGGACACAGAGGTGTCAAAGATCTGAACACAGAAGCAGACTTAATATGATCCCAACATGGCTCAGGGAAATTTATGGAAGAGGGGACAGAAAGAATGTCAGAGCCACACGCTGAGTCATAACACTCAGAGACATTTCCTGCTAACCAAAACAAAAGGCTAATCACACAATGCACAACCCATATACCCCAACAAGGAGGTACCTGTGGAGGGGGAGGACAGGGACAAGGCTAACAATGGTTCCAACTTGACTGTATTCACTGACTACAATTTTTTTTAATTTAAAAAATTAAAAACAAACAAAAAAAATGCTTAGAGATTTCATGTATCCCTAGTTAGAATAGCTATCATAAGCAAAGCTAATAGCAAGTGCTTTTAAGGTTTTAGGGAAGAAAACTCTAATTACTGTTGATAGGACCATCACTATGGAAGTCAGTGTGGAGGTTTTTCAAACAGATAAAAATTGGACTACCATATAATGCATCTGTATCACTTCTGGGTATACAGCCAAAGGACTAGATACTACCAAAGAGATGTGTAGTCATGTGTGTTGTTACCGTAATACAAAAGCTAGGAGATGGAATCCACCTGAATGTTCATCAAATGGTGACTGAATAATGAGACTATGGAACATACATTCCAGTGTTTTGCTCAGCTTTAAGGAAAGATGAAGTTATGAAATTTGAAGCAGAGAAGTGAATGGAATTGGGAAATAATATACTAAGTGAAGTAACTCAAGCCAAAAGCTATTTTAAAAAATACATGCTCCTTCTCATATGTGGATTTTAACATTGAATGTGTATGTATGTAAGTAAAGGGATGTCAAACTAAGTTTGGGCTATGATTCTAGGTAGGAGACCATGAGAGGAGAAGGAGAGGGGATGAGAAGGGGAAATGGACATAAGGAAACATGTAGTATGAAAACAGAAAGAGGTTAAGTTTGTAGAAAGGCTCAAAGGGAGAAGGGACTAAAAGGAGAACTGAAGTAAGAACATTACTTTGGAAGCACCTTTATTAAATCCATTTCTTTGTATGCTAATATCTTTTAAATAAGCATTGTGGTAGTTTAAATATACATCCCCCATAGAATCCGGTGTTCTAGTAAAGCTTGTAACTTGGATCTCTAGCCACCTGGCTGGAAAAGGTGTCCCTAGGGGGTAGATTTTGGGGTCCAGCCCTAAGGTGTGTTTGGGGGTGGATCTGATTTCTAGCCTAAAGGTATGCACAGAGCTCTGAGCTCTGGCAAGGTCCCTGCTGCTGGCAGGCCATTACTACTTTTGGTTTTTATGGGCTGTTTGGCTGTTTTTCTCTGCTTGGATGCTTGGAAGCAGCTTCTTCTGCCACTGATGAGACTTCCCTAGATCTGTAAACTTGAAATAAATCCTTCCTCCTACATTCTTAGAAAGTAAAACAACAGTCCCCTCTTTCATTCTTAGAAAGTGAAACAACCATCTCCTCCTACATTCTTTCTTAGAAAGTGAAACAACCATCTTCTCCTACATTCTTAGAAAGTGAAACAATAATCTGCATATGGTCTGAAATGTAATTCTCATAGGGAATTTTAGTAGCATACTGTAAAATGTCTAAATAATGCAACAGGAGATCATATGAAGAATACAGTCATAAACACATAAATCAAATACTAAGGAAGTGGCAGTGTGAAAAACAGAAATACTGTTTTATAATACTATTTCATATTCCTAACTATATCTGGCTTGGATGCTTACCCCAGCAATGTGGAACTGACTTCAACAAGCATGGAATAGGTTTTCCCACTGAATGTTCACCAACCCGTCAACATTTGGCTCTTATCTCTAGAAGTTGAAGATAATATAGTTCTTTTATATTTAGTTATATTATGATAATTTGTTTCACTAACCACAGATAACTAATAAACATACACCACACAGATTTCAGGTTTGAATTATTTATAGTTAAAGATTTTTTAGTCTATAACTTTTTGTTCTTTGAGTTTTTAGTATGAAAACTTTCAATGATACAAAAAAATAGAGCAGAAAGTAGAAGAATGTCAATGTTTCTATAATCATGATTATCAATATTTTGCTATATTTTCATTGGAAAAAGTAAATTTTCCTTTCTCTATTTTCCAATAAATGTACATAATGTACCTGGATCATTTTCACCTCCCTTTAATTTTTCTTGTCTGTTTCCCCTCCTGTTGATCCTCTTTTCCCTCCTAGTATAACTTATACTTTGATACATATGACATTCTTGGTGTCAGTGTGAACTACCAGGGAAATGCAATAAAGAATTACATAAGATAATCTGGTCATTTCATTAGATGTTATTTTCTAAAATATTTACCCTTTTCCTAGCTTGTTACATTGCAAACAATATGTTAATATAATCTGGTTAATATAAATCTAATGTTTCTGAGTAGTTAAATATTTGTCCAACATTGGCTATAAGAATTTATAAGTTTAAATTATTTATAAATTAAGTGTGGTGGCACAGCATTGTAAATATTCCTTTCCCTGTTGCCTATTATTTTGGACATGGAAATAACTTGTTTCTACTGAATTTTTATAATCTTTCCAGAAGGTGTCAATTATGTTTGTGAGACCTCAATTTCAGAAACAGACATGGGTTTACATGTTTCTTGTTTGGGGTGAGCATAGGAAGCTAAATAGTTTCTTTAAAACATTTGTTTTTATTATGTGAACTTTTATTATAAAAGGTCAGAAAAAGAAAATGCATTTAATTCGTTTACTAACAATAGCATATTTTTATTTCCTTCTAATAAATAACTATAGATCAGCAGTGTTAAAGCAATCCATCAGCAATTCCTGCTAACAGAATGTGTCATGTACTATGCTAAAACTCTGACAACCCCGGGAAAAAGGGAAAATTATGTAAAAATTGCTTATACTGTCATTATAAAGACATCAGCATAGTTAAATACTGCAATTATTTTTCAAGTTTAATAATTGAGAAACTGAATTATGTCTAGAGGTCACTACAGAGAGAAATCATAAAGGAATAATGCTCTGAAGGAAGATTTCAGGCAAGTATACACCCAGTGTTGTAATTTATTTTATGGAGTATATTTCTTAATATATTATTTATTTATTTATTTATTTGAGGGAGAAAAAGATAGGGAGAGAGAAAGAGAGAGAATGAGTGCATCAGGGCATCCAGTCACTCCAAATAAACTCCAGAGGCATCTGGCTTAAGTGGGTCTTGGAGAATCAAACCATGATCATTTGGCTTTGCTGGCAAATGCCTTAACTGCTAAGCCATCTCTCCAGCCCCTTATGGAGAGTATTTTAATTACTGCTTCAATCTCATTGTTCATTATGATTATGTCAAATGTTTATATCATCTATGCCCCTGACCCGTGGGATCAATCTAACATGGGGTGGTTGAGGAGGGCTGTAATCTGAAAGAAAGGGCGGGAAAGAAGAAGGAGACCAAGCGGAGGATTTGTCAAGGTCTCGTTTAATGTTGGATGTTTTAGCTCTTTTATAATCAACCAGCAGGTAGGGTAATAAGGAGGGGAAAATGGGGAGGGGCTACAAGGAAGGAGGAAGTAGGGCCACCTGGCCTTAATCTTCTGGAGCATCTTGTGGTATTTCTGGAATCTCTCTTGTGAAGTCTCCCAGAGCAGCTGTTTGTTCTGGGGGGAGGGGCTGCATGAGGGCTGCTAGTTCTCTTTTGTCCTCAGGGCAGCCAGGTCATGGTCTCTGACACATCTAGATTTAATTTTGGTAGCACATATTATTTGAGAAATGTTTCAATTTCCTCTAGAACTGTATCAAAATGTTAAAACTAGTTGATCTATGGTATAACTTAATTATGAAGTTTTTATTTTTATTTTTATTTTTATTAACATTTTCCATGATTATAAAATATATCCCATGGTAATTCCCTCCCTCCCCACCCCCACACTTTCCCATTTGAAATTCCATTCTCCATCATATTACCTCCCCATTACATTCATTGTAATTACATATGTACAATATCAACCTATTAAGTATCCTCCTCCCTTCCTTTCTCTACCCTTTATGTTTTTTTATTGAGTTTTTAGCTTAGAAAATATATCTAAATATGGCAATGAGGTCAATTAATTCTCCTTCTATTATTGTGTGAAGACCTGTGTGAGATTTATGACCTCTTATGTCCTGTAGTGGTTTTATTTTATTTATTTATTTATTTATTTATTTATTTATTTATTTATTTATTTTTGTTTTTGTTTTTTCTAGGTAGGGTCTCACTCTGGATCAAGCAGACCTGGAATTCACTATGTAGTCTCTCAGGGTGGCCTCAAACTCACGGTGATCCTCCTACCTCTGCCTCCCGAGTGCTGGGATTAAAGGCGTGCGCCACCACGCCCGGCCTGTAGTGTTTGTTTTAATGAAATTAAACCCTAATGTTCAGTTTGTTCACTACAATATTCAGTGTATTTAGTTGTGATTGAACCCCAGTGTTCAGTGTATTCAGTTGTAATTGTTATAACTTTGGGATGAATTGTTCCCTCCTTGAATATGTCATTGTGCCTTTCTCTGACAAGTTGGATTTGGAGTCTGTGGAATCAAAGGTAAGAAATACTATGCCTGCTGGTTTGTTCCTTTCATTTGTTTGATAGTTTTGGGACATCTTGTCATACAAATGCATTTCTTATAGGCAAGAGATCATTAGATCCTATTTTTCAATCCAGCCACTCTGTGTGCTTATTTGGTGACAGTTGAGGCCATTTGCATTTTTTGAGGTGGGAGTGGCCATTTTCTATGGCTTTATTAGACAATGTTCTGCTTGGTTGGGTTACAGGTTACAGGCATTTTCTTTTTCTTGTATGTCTTAGTATTTTTTTTTTTTTTTTTTAGTTTGCTATTTTGGCATCATAGAATACTTCCAAACTTTTCTTTGTTCATTTTTCCTCTTGCGGAATGTGTATTTTCTCCAATGGTCTCACAGACAAGATGCTGAGGGTGGCTAAGGAGACTGTGGGACTGGTGGAGGGCAGTGGTAGAAGTGTTCACCAGGAATCCTTTTATGAAGAAAGTACACTTGTGGTGCTACTTTTGTAGGTAGTTCTCTTGTTTAAATATTTAAAGCATATCCAAAGGATGGTTATGGGGTGTGTGTGTGTGTGTGTGTGTGTGTGTGTGTGTGTGTGTGTATGTGGTGGTGGTGGTTTGATTCAGGTGTCCCCAATAAATTTAGGTGTTCTGATGCTAGGTTCCCAGCTGATAGAGGTTTTGGAAATAATTCCTCCTGCAGGGGGTGTATTGTTGGGGGTGGGCTTATGGGTGTTATAGCCAGTTTCCTCATGCCATTGTTTGGCATACTCTCCTGTTGCTATGGTCCACCTTATGTAGACCAGGGGGTAATGTCCACCCTGTGCTCATGCCATCATTTTTTTTCCTGCCATCATGGAGCTTCCCCTCTATCCTGTAAGCCAAAATAAATCTCTTTTACTCACAAGCTGCTCTTGGTTGGATGATTTCTACCAGCAATTCAAACTTGACTGCAACAATGTGGTACCAATCAAGCAAATGTCAGTGGTAGCCCTGATGCTAATTCAGAGGATGGTTGTGTTAGGTACCATGGCCCCAGAGTCTGTAGCAGTGATTACATTATGGTAATGGCTCATCAATACCACTCCTCAGTATTTATCTAAGTATGTTGAAAATTTGTATTAGCACACACATAAACACACTAACATACTTGTTCTTGAACATTTACCATAGCCATATTTACAATTGTATCGAATTTGTGACTACTTATAACCATAGTTTTACAGCAAAAGCTTTAGCTCCAATAGTTCCAAATGACTCTGCTTTGTTAAATGCCCCAAAGCTACAATAAAAGAAGTGTGTTATGATGCAAAGAAAGTGATTTCATTAGTCAATATTGAGAAGAACAACACATTAATTTTGGATGGCCCAAATTTATCTTTGGGGTATTGAAATACACCTCAGGTTTTAAAAAAGAAATAAATGGGTAGAGTGCCAAGAGTTATGCATCATTTTATACCCTTGGTGACTACATGGTCTGGTTTATCATTATCAGTTATCATACAGGCTGTTCTGAAGATACCGTTCTTACTATAATCACTTTGGGGTAGCAATGTTCCTATCAGATGACTTGATGCAGCCATGTGATCATATATACTGACCTTATTTCTGGGTAATATGTCCTGTGAGTGATTTTTACATGGGGGCAGAGTATAATTTCAATCCTTTGTCACAAACATATTTTTTGATCAGCCCCTTTTTTTTGGAATCCAAGAAGACTCTAGAAGTGACTCCAGAGGAAATATTCAAAAGGAAAACAGAGACAGAGAGGAAAATGATCAGGCTAGATAGCCCATTGATTTATGCCTTCCTTCATATTAGCAATCCTTCAGCAAATAAATAAACTGAGTACACTTTTAAGATAGAATATCTTCAACAATAAAAATAATGGAGGTTAAATGATTTGACTATACAGCTTAGTTTTAAATACATCTTGCTAAGTAAATGAAGCTCTCCCAAAGGAACCTATTGGTTAATTCTTTTTCTTTGGTACCTAGAAAAGACAAGAGGACATATGAAGAAAAAATATATGATTAGAGATTAATATAGGAAAAAAGAGTTGTATAGATAAACAATCCAAAAATTCTTACAAAAACACAAAAGAGGGCTGGAGAGATGGCTTAGCGGTTAAGCGCTTGCCTGTGAAGCCTAAGGACCCCGGTTGGAGGCTCGGTTCTCCAGGTCCCACGTTAGCCAGATGCACAAGGGGGCACACGCGTCTGGAGTTCGTTTGCAGAGGCTGGAAGCCCTGGCGCTCCCATTGTCTCTCTCCCTCTATCTGTCTTTCTCTCTATGTCTGTCGCTCTCAAATAAATAAATAAAAAATTAAAAAAAAAAACACAAAAGACCATAGTCAAAGCAATTTATAGTAGAAAGAATACTTTTGGAGGTATGTTATTTCCTGACCTAATATTATACTATGGAGCCAAAATGACCAAGATAGCATGGTACGGGCACAGAAACAATCACATAGTCCAATAGAATAGAATCAAAGCTGCAAAAATAAACCCACACTGCTATGACCACCTAATTTTGGAAAAAGACACCAAAGAACATATCCTGGAAAAAGAGCCTATTCCTCAACTGGTGCTGGCAAACCTGGATGTCCACAGCAGCAGAAGAAAATTAGATTCACATTTCTCACCCTGCACACAACTCCATTTAACGTTCAAAAATCCATCTTATGCCAGGAATGATGGTGCAAACTTTTAATCCCAGCACTCAAGAGGCAAAGGTAGGAGGATTGCCATGAGTTTGAGGCCACCCTGAGACTACATAGTGAATTCCAGGTCAGCTTGGGATAGAGCGAGACCCTACCTTGAAAAAAGAAAAAAAATCCATCTTAGTTCAAAACCAGAAATGCTGAACTTTCTGGAGAAAAATAATATATATACTTACAAACATGGAATAACTATTATACCTCTAGGCAAGAACTTTTGGAACATCTCTCTAATAACATAGGAAATAGTCACAAGAATCAATAAATATGACTACATAAAATTAAAAAGATTCTTCAGAGCAAAGGAAGCTATGAGCAGAGCCAACAATGCATACCAAAGAAAGAAAATCTTTGTCAGCTATCTTTCAAGTTTTATATCTAGAATATAAAAGAACTAACACCAAACATATAAAGTAAAATCTGTAAATCAGTAAATAGGTTAATAAAATGAACAGTTTTCAAAAGAAGAAGCACAATTATCCAATGAATAGTTTTTACAAGTAAGACATTTTTAGTCATCAAGGAAATGCAAATGAAAGCTACTTTGTGATTCAATCTCATGTCTGTCAGACTTGCTCATGAAAACAATTGTTGGAGAGAATGTGGGGAAAGGGAGCTCACATTCACTGTGGGTGGAATTATAAACAAGTGAACACTATGGAAATCAGTGTGAAGGCTTCTCAAAAGGCTAAAATTCAAACCACTATATGACCTAGCTATACTAGAATATTCTACAACAGATACAATCACATCTCCATGTTCATCGCTACTATGTTCAGTGATGAAGTCCACCTAGATGACCATCAGTGGATGACTAGATAATAAAAATCTGGCACATATACTGGTGCAGTCAGATTCACATTGCTCATAGAAATCACTCAACCAAGAGCAGATTGTGGGAAAAAAATAGGTTTAATTTGGCTTACAGGCTCCAGGGGAAGCTCTACAATGGTAGGAGAAAATGACGGCATGAGCACAGGGTGGACATTACTCCCCGGCCAACATAAGGTGGACCATTAGCAACAGGAGAGTGTGCCAAACATTGGTATGGAGAAACTGGCTATATCACCCATAAGCCTGCCCCCACCAATACACTGCCTGCAGGAGGCATTAATTCACAAATCTCCATCAGTTGGGAACTTAGCATTCAGAACACCTAAATTTATGGGGGACACCTGAATAAAACCACCACATTCTGCCCCTGGCCCCTGTAAACTGATAACTGTACATGACATAAAATGCAATACATTCATCCAACTCTAAAAATCCCCATAGTTTTTATCAATTCCTATGATGTCCAAACATTACCATTATTCAAGATCTTTTAACTGAGTCATAATAGCAAAAAATAATAATAATAACTTCAAAAAACCCATAAAAGGACAGAATAAACATTCACACTGCAAAAAAATGGCATTGGGCACAACAAAGAAATACTCAAGCAATTCATGATTTAAATAGGGCAAACACCAAACTCTATAGCTCCAAGTCCAACAACTCTGGCCAGTGACAAGTCTCTAAATCTGATAATCCTAACCAGCAAGAAGTCTCTGGAGTTCCAATTCTACACCTCCAGCTAGGTTACTCACGGTCCTGGAAAACTTTATCCTGGGCCGGCAGCTCTCCTTTACAGCCATCTTATGGTCCCAGCATCTCCACTGGGTATCCACTGTAACCCTTGGTTTATCTTCATGGCCCCAGGAGGTCTCCATGCAGACATCTAGCAAACCTGCTTCACACGGTCCATGGCCATTTCCAAAACACAAGACCATGTTGCAAACTCAATTACCCTCTCTTTCCTGTATTTCTTATACTCCAAAATACCAGGTAGGGTGCCAATTTCTTAATCCAGGGGGGAATAAAGTAGACTTTGAAGAACAGGACACTCCTTGAGTACTCAGATCCCTCAAAAAGAATCTACATTCTTCCTGTTGTTCCAGTACAGGTCAGCTGGCCCAATCTCAAAGGCTGTAATCTCTCAATTGCAGCTGAATGGGCAGCCGTTCACCCAAAGATTTTTTTTTTTCTGTGCCATACCCCTCTGCTCACACTAGTCCATATCTTGCAAAGCAAACCTGCATAATTTTCCAGGACACAGGCACAACAGCAAGCTTCTCACAAAAACTGCTTGACCAGTCCAGGTAAGGCTCTTTCTTACCCTCATAAGTCAAACCTCACAGTCCATAGTTCTTTTGGCATTTGGGTCTTTCAATTCTGACCAGAATAGTCCATTCATCTGTACTTACAGTACTGCAAGGCATCTCTTAGGCCAAGGTTTCAAATCCTCCCACATTCCTCTTGATAATCAGCTTCAAAATGCCAAAGCCACACAGTCAGGTGTTTAGCAGCCATCTTCCTCCTTGGTACCACTTTACTGTTGCAGTCAGATTCACATTGATGGTAGAAATCATCCAACCAATAGCAGCTTGTGGGAAAAAGAGGTTTGTTTTGGCCTATAGACTTGAGGGGAAGCTCCATGATGGCAGGAGAAAACGATGGCAAGTGCATAGGGTGGACAGAACCCCCTGGCCAACATAAGGTGGACAATAGCAACAGGAGAGTGTGCCAACACTGACAAGGGGAAACTGTCTATAATGCCCATAAGCCCACCCTCAACAATACACTGCCTGCAGGAGATGTTAATTCTTAAGTCTCCATGTGCTGGGATCCTAGCCTTCAGAACACCTAAGTTTATAGGGTACACCTGAATCAAACCATCACATATACACAATGGAAATTTATTTAGCTATAAATAAAAATAAAATTATGAGGTTTATCAGAAATGAATGAACCTGGAATACATTATTTAGAATGTGAGTTAGGCAACCAAAGCACAGAAAGGCAAAAAAAAAAAAAAAAAAAAAAATTACGTCTGTACATATATAAATTGATGTAACTGTGCAAATTGAAACAAAAAATGATATTATTGTCACAGTTGTGGGAGAATAGAATGAAAAGTGAGTCACTGAGATGAGCATATGGAAGAAGCCAGTTACCAGAAAGACAAGAAACTCTTTCCCACCAAGATAGCACACTGTACAAACATCCCAGTTTCTACGGTATAGGTATCATTGAGCTTTTCAAACTCACAAATGCTTTTTTAATAAACTGGTTCTCTTTTTATCCCTATTCTTGTGCTCCTGATCTAATTTCTTGTTATGCCAATCCCAGAAATTGACCTCTATGTGAGAACCAGAATGACTCCATCTTTGGACTCTGACTGCCATTTCATTGTAACCTTATATTTCCCTAGAGTGACACAGTCGCCCATTGCCATTGTCAGCTGTCTGGAATGGCCAAAGACACCTGTCAGATTATCACTTTCTTGAAGTGGCTCAAGCCCTGTGACAAGGTGAGTAGCCCAACAACCAGGAATTCGAATGCCCCCACCGCCCCATAAGTATCCCCTGGTATATAAAAGAAGGGGGCCTTATTGACATGTTTGGTCAGTGCCCTTGTGAGGCATGCTCGAATAAAGCCCACCTCTGCTATTGAGCTGGATCTTCCCTCATTTCCTTTTCCACTTTTTGTAAAATTCCAGCTGCCATCTACACCTTGTACATAATGAGTTCAGAAATGTATTGTATGTTTAATCAATATGGGCTAGACTGTTTTTTTCACTAATGCAATAAATAATTGGTGATGATGTTTATTTCCATAATTTCTATTATTATATTTTAAAATTAGTATTAGATAACACATTTTCAATCAATATTTATCCTTAAATGCAAACTAATTTTCCAGGGAATAGTCATTACAAAAGAAAATATATTACAGAAACTAAGGGAACCCAATACAATGACTCACTTATGTAATTTTAGCACATTGTAGGGGAAGGGTTAAAGCAGGAGGATCACAAAAAACTCAAGGGCAGCCTGGGCTACACAGTAAGATCCTATTTCAAATTAGAAAATTAAAAGAAACAATAGCAACAACAAAATATTCAATGAGAAAACATAAAACTTCAGAGACAGACATTACAATGATTTATATTAATATGTACAGATTGATGAAATAAAAGTAATATCAATCCTTCCAAAAGTGTTCTCAAATATTTCCCCCAAAAAATACTTTCTCAGAAATTATTATTTTAACTTTGAAAGGCAGATTCTATGTTATTTTGTAGTAAAATTTTCCAATTTAATAGAAATTTCAAGAAAAATATCTCAAATGATGAAACATCCAGTCAGATTCTGCATTATGTATTTTGTATCACTTAAGCTATGGAAGTTTGTTTATTCATTAACTTTTGAAAGGCAACAGAAGAAAATCAAATCAAGTGTTTGGGGTTGGCACAGGTCACTTTTCTGGGAAGGTAGGTAGGATGTAATAGGCTGTGCACTTTCCTGTATTATCTCACATTAGGTACCACAGGCATTATCTGATAACACAGGCTTTTTCTTTTTTTTCTCTCTTTTGTCACCTCACATTGTCCACAACAAACTTGACTCTCTGTGAAGCCACCAGGCATGTTCTTGCATTTGGTTCATTTTCATGTTTATTTCACTGGATTCAAGCCAATTTGGAATTAGCTATGTAGCCAAGGATGGCATCTAACTCACTGCAATCCACTTGACTCAGCCTCTCCACTGATGGAACTACAGACATGAGCCAGTAGGGTTAGCTTTTCCCAGATGTTTTGTCCCAGATGCTTGGCAGCCCCCTTTCCTCATTTTGTTCAGGTATCTCTTCAAACTGTGTCTTTTGATGACCTAATTTAATACCATCTGTTTCTTTCACTCTCTTTGTTACTCTGCATTCTGTTTCTTCTAACTTCTGTTTTTATCTGTAAATTTATCTATAGGTTTCTTTTGATCTTGGTAGAAATTGTGATTTTCTTCCTTTCCATTTAATTGTTGTTAAGTATTTGTTAATGAAAACCTATCTTCAAGTTTGTTTCCCTAGCATATGGATTGTATGCTTTATGAATAAACCATTGAATTTTAATCCTAGGTCATGATGATTTTCATCTTGTGAATGTGGCTATTACTGGTAACCAAAGGGCTGTGAAATTCCCTTCCATTCACATGCTAGGGCCCTGCCCTCCCTTCTGTTATAGCCTTATACTTTAAATAACTTGCAAATCCTTTTTTCTGCCTCTTCGAGATGTAAATCTTTATAAGAGCCTCTTTTCAGGTTTACCACCCAGAAATGCCTTTCTTAAGGGTCTGGGGACTCTCTTTGAAATGTAATCATGAAAGCAGATAATGTTCCTATATCCCAACTTGGGATAGGAATCTAAATTCCTTCAGAACTTTACTTCAAGTAGTAAAATTACCTCCTGTTATAAGCACATAAGTCTATAAGATATAAGCTCCTGTTATAAGAAAGTTTAGATTTTCTCCCTGTAAAGCAAATCAGTAAACACAGGTCTATGGTACTCTCCAACCTGAGGATTGAAGACCTCTCCAGCTTTTTGCCTCATCTAAGCAGATATTATATTTGCTCTGTGCTTTCTACCTTATCACTAGTAAGGGCGTGAGAATAATATTTACTTCCCACTCTTGTTGTCCAGAATGTTTTTAAACACCAAAATATAAACAAAACATCAATCTTTTCAATAACATATTTGAGTGAATCAAATGATATATTTCTGTGTGTTAATATACTGTTAATGCAAATGACACAACTCAAAGGAAATAGGCATAGTTTGTTAGTTTATTCTGGAGCCAAATATGAATGATCATGGCTCAGGAACATTGATTCTAATGATCTCTGAACGAGGATAAGAGAAAGCTAGCTTTTAAGGCAGTTTGAGTTAGAAATTGAGAACTAAAGAGAACCAAGAGATGCCACCTCACCCTGGTGCAGGAATGGAACTCCTGTCAGGAATGGAACTTGTGTCTGATGAAGACTGAGCTACAGCATCTCCCGATGCCCAATCTAGCACACTATCTATCTAAATAAAATGACCCAGAGGGCTCTGGGATTCACCTTCCAAAGTTACAAAACAATCGGGACTGCCCCTTGCACACTTGCATAACTGATCTGATGTTATAAAGGCTTCAGCCTTCCAGGCCCTTCCTCTTTCTTGACATTACCCTTTGTGTGTGTGTGGCGGGGGGGGGGGGGGGGGGGGGGGGGGGGAGTGGTCTCTCTGAATTTCCTCTCATCGCTGCTTTGGTGGGGTTGGGAGAGCATGCATTGTTTCTTCATCTGAAATTTTCTGTTTGTCTCTACTTTATATTTTGGAGTAACTTGTCACTTGAATTATATGCATGGCTTTCCTCTGGTGTCCACATCTAAAGTGTGTACTTTCCTTGCACTCCAGATCTACCACATGGTTGCTCTCAGCAACTCTAGGCTTGTTATCTGAGTAATTTCTCTAAACTCGTGGTAACCATGGGTATAACACTCTTTAGTACTCATTTCTCATCTGAATATTTTCTCTCTGCTACTCTTCCTTAACTCACCACCATTTGCCCTTTTAACTTCCTTCCGTGGGGAAACCCAGGGTGAATGCTATAGGTTTTCCCTCTAAATCTGTTTACACAAGCTCCTAAATTCTATCCTCCACATGCTTGGATCTTTAACCTAAACTCTCTTTAAAGGCCTCATTTTCCACAAGCATGAAGCTTTATTCTAATCTATCTTAAATCCCAATCACCCTTAAATAGACCCCACAGTTTGTGATTTCCCCCTAAGTAAACTTAATGATTTATAATCTATCCTTCTTAAATCTGTCTTTATTAATTCTTTATTAAAAGTAAGACAAAACCTGTAACTTGGGGGTTCACAAATTTTGGGGAACCCCTCCTGAGCCCCCAAATCCTAGATCATTTTCAATTTCATGTGCTAACATATTAACAATTTCATAAAGTTTTATAGTTACAGAACAAAAGAACTTCATAAATCACTGGAGTTTTCAGACACATTGGCTGACAATCAGGTAGACTGGTTACAGGAAAGTGGGGAAATCTCCACCATAGGCTTCCGGTGCTATCTGAAGACATTGCTAACCATTGGGTTGGTAGAAGATTGGGGTCTGTTTGCACATTCTAAATGTTTTACATGTGATCAACAGATCATCACCAGGATATTAGGTCAGACACAGAGGTGGGCAATAAATGGCTATTAAGGGGCTAAAAGTAGTCCAAGGTAATTGACTCTCATCTTGAAACTTTCCATCTGTGATCATAAGAGTTTTATCAACCCATTCTGTCCTGTTCCATATAGATATAATGGTTCTGTGGGAACTTTAGTTCCCAAAGAACATATTTAATTCTTGGTTAAACATTTTTAATACAAGTTTCTCATTATTCACTTTAATCAATTAATTTAAATAATTTATCAGTATCAATAGGCTATAGACATCCCAATATATTTGGCTTTAAATTCTGTGGGTTTCATACCCATGGATTCAACCATAAGTGGTTGAAAAATGTCCTCCATAAGACATTGTATTACATATGTAAAGATTTTTTTTTTTTTTTCGAGGTAGGGTCTCACTCTGGTCCAGGCTGACCTGGAATTAACTCTGTAGTCTCAGGGTGGCCTTGAACTCACGGCAATCCTCCTACCTCTGCCTCCTGAGTGCTGGGATTAAAGGCGTGCACCACCACGCCCGGCTGTAAAGATTTTTACTACCATTATTTTCTTAAAATACAGCACAATAGCAATTTATATCCTGCTGCAGTTTGAATGTAAAATGTCCCCCATAGCTTCACATAGTTATGATTAAGCTTCATTTTTTAGTTTCTAGCTGGTGGAACTTTTGGGAGGTGGAGCCACACTGAGAAGGACATTGTGGTTGATGAGTCTGGTATTCTGTGTGCTTGGAGCCAGTTTGTGCTTGCTGATCTCTTTCCGCTGTGGCTGTAGGATGTGTGAGCCATTTGCTTTTCTCTACCATAATGAAGTGTCCCCTTGAAAATAAAAGCCTGAAATAAACCCCTTCATCCTACTAGCTGTTTCTGGTCAGGTGCTTTATCCAAACAACAAAAAGCAAACTACTATATATACCCCTTAGATGTCCATACTTATAAGTGAAAATTTAATCTATATGTGAGGATGCATTATGGTTCTATGCAAATACCATCCTATTGTATACAAGAGACATGAGTGCTGATGAATTTTGATATGCACAAGGGATTCTGGAACCATGGCAGTGTAGAGATCCTGGGGAGGATATACTCAATACTTAAACCAAAATCAAATAACTCAATAAATCATTACCATACATAGTCAGCTTTATTTGTATGTGCATTGCTCTGAGTTTGGTTAATAGGAGTGTGAATCAGGTGCTGCCCAATAACTCATGTGTTTTGCATTCTTGGTTCCCAGCAGATGGTAATTTGGAAAGTGGTGATTTAAAAGTATCCTAACCAGCTCACCCTTGCCAGAACTAACCTTAATTTCCTGCTGCTGTTAAGTTATCCTCTGCTCTACCATGATTTCCCTGCCATCAAGGAGCTTCACCTTAAGCCTATAGTCCAAAATAAACCCTTTCCTCCAATAAGCTCAATGTGGTCTGGTGTTTGTCCTAGCAATGAGAAGGCAGCTGCAACAAAGAGACACTTTCACAGCAAGAACTTAGTTAAATAACTTGTTGGAGTCACCACTCTGAGCCATTATTGATTTATACCTGCAAGTAATTCTGAAGCAAAGCACTTTGAAAATTATCTCTAGACCTCCCAGGAAACTTCAGTATTCCAATTTATGAACACTGCACAAATTAACTTGAATGATATATATTGAACTTATCTTACAGTTTCACTTTTAAATATTTTCTATTTAAATATTATTTTTGAGCATATTATATTTTATTTCTGTGGCATTACATGCAAAAGTTATGTCTTGTGATTTAACAGAAAAAAAATTAGCCTGTGTTTTATAGAGTGTACATCACTGATTTTAAATCACAATTACTGAGTTATTTATGAGAATATAAGAATAAAGGATGACATTTTCTACAAATTACTTGCCCCTTGTTATACATAAAAGGAAGAATGCTTATTTATGTACTGATTTATTTTGAGTTTTTCTAGAAAAAGATTGTCATTCCAAACAAGCAAGTACTTTATAGAAGAAACTACCAGATCAGTAATCAAACTTCTTAATCAGAAAAACAGAGTAGCTCAAGAAAAACAGCTACTTGTCTAAATTAAAAGCAAGGCATTAAGACTTAGCAGATAACCATTGAGCCTTAATGTCCTACGTTCAGCATGAGATTATGGCAGGACAAAGACTGGCTCAAGTATAGTGACATGAATATATGAAGCCTAGCAAGGGGACTCAGTCATAGAGGAATCTGAACAATGGGGAAAGTATCAATGGAGAGATACCTGAAAAAAAGTCCAGTAAGCCTGAGACTGCTTCCTTCTACCCACAGAAACAAGTACAGCACATGCAAGGTTTTCAGGCATGAACCTGTCACTCTGGAGTATATGCCCCATATGCAGGCCCTTGGTCTTGTTGTGACTGATTTAAATACGGGCACAAAAGGAATCAGGATCATGATTTATTGGAGTTAGAGAGAGAAAACAACATGGTAGCCAAATTTGGAATCTTAACAGCTGGTACAAGGAAAGAGATGGGAAAGAAGAGGAAGAGGAAAAGTTATGTTTTCTGAATTAGAAATCAGAAAGAAAGCAGACTAACTTAGCAAATGAATCTAGCAGCAGCTGCACTGACAGTGGACTTTGGAAGGACAATAAGTACAAACTTCATCAATGGCATAATTATCCCTCTTAATGTTTTATCTTGTCCTAAGGTGCATCATATGTCATTTCTCATTTTTCATCTCATCTTTTGGTTGTGAAGCAGGACTTTTCCCTTAATACAGAATGTCCTGTGTGTTGATTTGGATTTTGTCTTTATAAGAAAATCCCCTCTGTCACAGGGCGTGGTGGTGCCTGCCTTTAATCCCAGCACTGGGAAGGCAGAGGTAGAAGTGAAGGTAGAGTTCGAGGCCACCCTGAGACTACATAGTAAATTCCAGGTCAGCCTGGGCTAGAGTGAGACCCTACCTGGGGAAAAAAAAAAAAAAAAAAAAAAAAAGGAAGAAAATCACTTCTTTCTACATCAGAAGGGCAGGAGTTGGGAGTTCAGGGGTTAAACCCAGGGCAGTGAAACCCAAACTTTGGATTCTTGCCCATTTTAACAAAGAAACAATAAAAGAGACTCCAAAAGGTACATTATTAATCATTAAGTTTATTTCAGGAGAGATAATGAAGATTATTATAAGGTGGATTAAAATCCAGAGAGTAAACCAACTAAAAGACATAGACCAGAGGATAATTTTCCTCCTTGCCTGGCTGGGAGAGGGAAGATGCAGATAGATAGATTCTCTTTCACAGAGGCACCCACACATAGATGGCAATGCATAAGAACAAAACTAGCTCAGTGGGGAGGCGCACGCTTTTAATCACAGCACTCAGGCAGAGGAAGAAGATCGCAATGAGTTCAAAGCCAATTTAGGCATGTAATGAGAGAACTGATTTGTTCTTGGACCAAGTGACTGACCTAGGAGAGGCCAACACCTGATTGGATTGTGGACTCAGGGGTCGCCCTGAGAGACTGAGATGAGACAGGATCAGGAATTTCCTGCAGGGAAGGGTCATTGTCAGCCATCTTGGATAAGACCAAATCAGAGTAAATTCTAGTTTTGCCAGTGTGGGCAGAACAGGATCTTCTTGTTCCCTCTTTGCCTTTCTGCCCCTGAGTAACTGCCTGTAAAAATCCTTACTTCTGTCTCTGTCATTATAGTTTCTGCTAAGTGTATCAGAAGATGTCTTCATATTTGTATTCATGTCTCTCCCACAAGAGGTCTCTGATATTTGAGATACTATATAAATCAGAAAGTCTCTTATAACCACCTATCTCATCATTTGTGATTCTGACCTATTGATATTCATATAGCTTCAATGGATTTTGAAAAATAGATGGTTGCAGAAAAACTTCTTGATTCCAGTTTTCTCTGCCTAGCAGAAAAAAATTACTTAAATCTCAAAAAAACTTCTATATAATACTTCTATATGTTCAAATACATAAAAGTTGTAGACTAGAAATTTAACATATCTAACAAGTATGTACAGATATCATCATTACTGTCATTATCTGCGTGTGTAGCCTTCACTTTACATAATTCTGTCTGTCTGCTACTCTGCATTATCACCATAAACTCATTTCTCTCTCTATAGTCAACATGACTTCAGCTTTGCTAACATTGAGTTGATTACTCAATCTTTTAATAATTTTAATTTTAATTTGCAAATATTTAAAAACAAACAAAACCCTCTTATGTCACTGTGCATAGTTGTCACACACTTACTATAATCCTGGCACTGAGGACACAAAGGAGGATCAGAAGTTCAAAGTCACTGGAGGCGACAAATGCTGCTCTAGCTCATCCTGGGATACAGGAGACCCTATCTGAAAACAACAACAGAACACTGCAGAGTTATGAATACATGTAGCATTTCTTTCTTTCCTTTTTTCCCTTTATATTATGTTCATGGAAATTTCTTGTATGTTTGTTTCCTATTATGAAAATTAACTGAACTTAATATCAATTTTGTCCCTAACATCTTGTTAAGTACAGTCAGCTGATTTGGAACTACAGACTTTTATTTTTCTTAAAACTGTTTAAAGGGCTGTAGTTATGGTTTAGTGCTTAAGGCACTTGCCAGCAAAGCCAAATGACCCATGTTTGACTCACCAGGACCTATGTAATCAAGATACACATGATGATGCATGCACCTAGAGTTCGTTTGTAGTGGCTAGAGACCCTGGCATACCCATTTACTTTCCTTCTCTCTATTTTTCCCTCTCTCCCTCTCTCTCCCTCAAATAAATAAATAAAATAAAATATACATTTTTAAAAAATTGTATGAAGATGGGCATGGTGGCAAATACCTTTAATCCCAGCACTCCACAGGTAGTTGTAGGAGGATGGCCCTGAGACTACACAGTGAATTCCAAGTCAGTCTGGGCTAGAGAAAAAGCCTACCTCAAAAAACAAAAAAAATAAATGTTTACTACTACTGTTAATGAAATTTTACTGCTTAACTGCACTCCGGTTGATACTGTATCTATGATATATACTATTATCACTCAAGAATTGTGAGCCATTCCACTGGCATAGTATATTTCTTGGTAATAACAGTCCAAAATACTATACCATGCCATGAAGTTATCAAATAAATACATCTATACTAACATTTTAAAAATATTATTTAACCCAGAGACTATATAGTGAATTCCAGGTCAGCCTGGGCTAAAGTAAGACCCTGCCTCCAAAAACAAAAACAACAAAGAAAATTATTCAACAATTCAATTTGCTAAAATGTTTTGTAAAATAATATAAGTCATTTAAGTAACAGACAATACCAAGGGCATATCTCTGCATAGCAAGCAACAGCTCTGAGAAGCTCCCTTTGTGACTTAAACCTATATATTTTTGTCGGGAGCCATAGAGCAAAAGCCTCTCCATTTTGCCTGGGCCTGCTCATAAGCTGACTCATTACTCAGAAAGCTGGTCCATCCAGATTTCTGTTAGGTACTTCTGGAACGTCAGTCAGCAGACTGCTTACAGAATCTTATCTTTTGCAAAAGGCCTGTTTATGGTCAGGATGTAAAGCCTGGTACAGTCAGAATGTTAAGCCACTGAGGCAAGATTAGATGAACACCTAAGTACATCCCCTCTAGATTTCCTGACAATTCCAAAGCCCTAAATCACCTCAGCCAGCTTATCCCCCCCCCCCCGCCCCTTTCCTTCCCCTATATAACCACTGTGTAAAAAATAAAGACTCTGAGGCCTTTACAAACATCTAGCATGGTCTCATTCTTGTGTCTGTTTGCCTTTTCTCACCCAGGTTAGCTTCTACTTGGATCCTTGTTCAACTCTCCACTGGCCGGGACATATTTTGAGGCTTGCAAGTTAACTGGATCATAATTTTCAACAATTTAATACAGATGACAATGATTACACTATTTCAGGCTTTAGAGAACCATCAGAGTAAAGGTAATATGTGTGGATGTGGGAGTCTTCTGTTGAGCACTCAAAAGGTAGTCTTCATCATTAGACCCTGAACACTCACAGAGGTTTTTATTTTTATTTTTTTTTCAAAATGACTTAACCATGATTCTGAGAAATTATAGCTGGGAAAAACAAAGTAAAATGTATAACTTCTATAAAATAACTGATTGTATAATAAAATTCTATAAAGTATATTTTCACTGGGATACTTTTAATTATTATGAAAATGATTCTGTATCCAAAATATATACTTCTCACCTAGACAGCCTTTATGTATATACACACACATATTTTCACATCAAGACACACTTGCACAGATCAAAAATCCTACATTATTTATTTTGTGACTTTTCCCAATCTCCAATATAATCTTGACTTGAAATCAATCCATAACAGTAGAAACCAAATTGCAGTGTGAATATTATCCTATATTCTCCACTTCCTGCCATAAAGACTCTGACTGAGATGTCCTTTGCATTGCAGTAGAATCTTTATCTGCAATATTGACTAGCACCTCCCTTGGAAATTAAGTATATTTGACTTTTACAATTGTAAAAAGAATGTATCTATGTTCTCCTTCAAGTATGCTTGGGTGAATATTTTCTGAGGAGATGTGACCAAGCTCACTCTAAGAAGAACACCAACAAAAGACACAAAGAAATAATCTTAATTCAGTACAGCTTGGCCAATCATTGAATCATGATGGAGTTACTCAGGGCTCCATGAATAAAGGATTATTTTTACTTACAGGAGCATTGGTGATTTATGGGCAGATAATGAAAATGGTTCTCCTTCACCCCAAAGCCACTGACTCTTTATGTCACTGGAGAGGAGCAGAGCCTTGTGAGATCCTATTTCTAGCATTTATTTGACTATCTATACATCCTCAGAGAATGACAGGAACTCATGAGCCCTCCATATGCTTCCATGAAGGAAAGTTAATGGGTGTAATCCTGTACAAGTCTATGTTGGGCATAATTACAGCTGCTTCCAGTTTAAAAAAAGCAATGGCCATGGCATTTCTGAAGGACTTGGAATTCATTTCTGGGTCTCTACATCCTCTCTGATCAAAAAGACAGGTAACTTACCAGAGACTAGAAGTTCAAATGTCCCATCATCTTCTGTGGCCTTTTGACCCAGAAGCAGGAACCAAAGAATTGGTTATCCTTTTTTTTTTTTTTTTTTTAATTTATTTATTTGAGAGCAACAGACACAGAGAGAAAGACAGATAGAGGGAGAGAGAGAGAATGGGCATGCCAGGGCTTCCAGCCTCTGCAAACGGACTCCAGACATGTGTGCCCCCTTGTGCATCTGGCTAATGTGAGACCTGGGGAACCAAGCCTCGAACCGGGGTCCTTAGGCTTCACAGGCAAGCGCTTAACCGCTGAGCCATCTCTCCAGCCCTGGTTATCCTTTTAACTCCAATGTTTTGAATTGATTTTGGCTTATACATATGGTTATTACTCACTCAGAGAGACAGTACATATCTGATTAGCAAAACAGATTAGTTAAAAAGGGTGCAGAACATATCTGGTTAGCAAACCAGATCTGGTTAGAGCATGACACAATAGTTTAATATCAGTTTGATTAATATTTAAGTTGAGTTGGCAGCTGACAGTGTAAGCTATATCAAGGACATAGAAACCATGTGCATTCTATCTTTTAAATATCAGTTATAAGTATAGACATAACATTTTAGTAGTCATGAAAACAATATTTTATCAATTATTTTATCAATAACTTTAAGGCAATTGATTTCATCTAAAGAGACAAGACAGGACTTCCGGTTAAGATGGCAGCATAGGTACCATGCCAAAGCAGCCTAGGGGGGAAAAAAGATGAAAAAATCTCAGCAAAATATACGCTTTTACTAAAAAGTGAGGTGTATAGGAAATTGAAGCGGCAGTGAAGTAGTAGAAGAAATCCAGAACATCCAGAGCCCGCACAGGCCGGCAAAAGTGGCCTCAGCAGCTCAGCCAACCGCGGCGGCGGTGGTGAACCAGAAAGCCACCAGGCTCAGCTTCAGCCTCAGGAAAAGCCAGGTGTGGGAGCTTCCCCTCACACCACACTCTCCGCAAATCAGGAAACGTGAAGGGAGAGCGGCAGTGAGCAATGGAGGAGCAGACCGTGAGGTAGAAGAACACGTGGAGCAGTGAGAGAACCAGAGCAGCTGCGACTCCCTCCCCTCCCCCACTGCCTGTGCCCAGCTCTGGTGAACAGAACAGCGGTCCTGGGACCCGGCCACGCCAACTTGAGCCGACAGCGGGACTCAAGCAGGAGCAGAGTTCAGCAGCAACATCAGCGGCTCCGGCACCAGTAACAGTGGCCCCAGAAGTAGCAGCTCCAGTCGCAGCAGCAGCAGCAGACCAAGCAGCAGTAGACCCAGGAGCGGCAGGAGCGGCAGCCGCGGCAGACCCAGCATCAGCAGACCCAGGAGCGGCAGCCGCGGCAGACCCAGCAGCAGCAGCTTCTGTGGGAGCAGTGGCAGTGAACACAGCAGCAGCAGCTTCAGCAGCAGTGGTAGCTCCAACAGTGGCAGCTACAGCAGCAGCAGCTTCAGCAGCAGCAGCTACAGACCCAGCAGCGGCAGCTTGAGTAGCAGTTCCAGCAGCAGGGGTGCTGATCTGCAGGGCCACACTTGCCAGGCTCGGTTTGCCCTGCAGGAAAAGCCAGTGCCCAGCTCCAGTAATCAGAACAGCAGCCCGACAACCCAGGCAGCAACTTAACTGAGACCAAAATCATCCAAGGTAACTGGGATTGCACCAGGGAAGGGTCTCACTTGGTCGCAAGCTGACTTGGATCCCTCAACAGACCAGAAATTTTAACCTCATTGTTGATAGAGGATCTGGTCGTTATAATAACTACTCTTGCATACATACTCAGGGCTGTTTTTGATTGAATGTGTACAGTGTTTAGTTAAATTTTAGAATCTACCTGTATTTTATTCCACTCAGCCTGCTTGAATACTCCTATAGCAGGGAAACTCAACCCCTAAGAACATCTTTGTAGATACTCTGAGAGTCTTAAGAGCCACACCTAATACCTTAAGCTCCTACCCTGAAAATATATTACATCAAATCAATTGATACAGCTAAGAATACACAGCTAGCTAGAAAATCCAAGCATTAACTTAATCCAAGAGGCAAAAATATATACATTATAACATAAGAAACACTAAAAAGCAAGATGATATAAATCCACCTAAAAGTACTAATTCATCAGAAATGTCCTCCAGCAAGAATGAGTTAGAGGAAATGCCTGAGAAAGAGTTCAAAAGAATGAATATAAATATGTTCAAAAGGGTCAAAGAACACATCAAAACAATCAAAGAAGAAATCAAAGAGGAAATCAAAGGAATCAAAGAAGATGCATGACACCAATTTAACGAAATAAAGAAGGCAATACAAGACATAAAGAAGGAAATAGAAATAATAAAGAAAAACCAGTCAGAATTACTAGTAAGGAAGAACACAGTTAATGAAATAAAAAACTCTGTAGAAAATCTCACCAGTAGGATGGATGAAGGAGAGGACAGAATATCTAAGCTAGAAGAACAGGTGGCAGATCTAATACAGGCCAACAAAGAGAAAGACAAACTTATAGAAAAGTATGAGTGGGAATTTCAAGATATTCGGGACACTATGAAAAGATCAAATATTAGAATTCAGGGCATAGTAGAAGGAGAAGAAATCCACTCCAAAGGCATAGTAGGCATCTTCAACAAAATCATAGAAGAAAACTTCCCCCAAATTGGGAAAGAGGTGCCAATGCACATACAGGAAGCCTTTAGAACCCCAGCCAGAAAAAACCCAGAAAGAACCTCTCCTTGCCATATTATAATCAGTATAATCAAACTTCCAAAAACACACACCACAAAGAAAAAATATTGAAAGCAGTTAGAGAGAAAAATCAAGTAACCTACAAAAGCAAGCCCATCAGGATTACAGCAGATTATTCAACACAAACTTTTAAAGCCAGAAGGGCTTGGAGTGATATATTCCAAGTTCTGAAATATAACAACTGTCAACCAAGGTTATGTTATCCTGCAAAGTTATCCATTCAAATAGACGGAGAAATGAGGACATTCCATGACAAAAGCAGGTTAAAGGAGTATTTGAAGACAAAACCAGCTCTACAGAAAATACTTGATAGAATCCTCCATGCTGAAGAAAAAGAAAACCACACATATAAGGAACCTAGAAAAAACAAGCAATACTCAAATACTAGTTAACTTAAAAGAGCACAGGTAGAACCGAAACCACAAAGAATAAATAAATAAATAAAAAAGGCAAACATAAATACACACCTTTCAATAATATCTCTTAATATCAACGGCCTCAATGCCCCAACGAAAAGACATAGGTTTGCAGACTGGATTAAAAAGCAGGATCCTACAATTTGTTGTATCCAAGAAACTCACCTTTCTACAAAGGATAGACATTATCTTAGCGTGAAAGGTTGGAAGACAGTGTTTCAAGCAAATGGGCCTAGAAAAAAAGCAGGGGTTGCTATCCTAATATCAGACAAGGTAGACATTAGTCCAATGTTAGTCAAGAAAGATAAGGAAGGTCACTTTATATTGATTAAGGGCACACTCCAACAGGGCAGGAAACATGTTTTCAGTATCAATATCTCTATAAGCAATGAACTTAAGATACCAGAAATAGGACAATTGAGTGAAACCTTGACTGAGACTGCTTATACATAGCTCAAGAGTAAGATAAAACTTGGCCATTGTTGAGTTACCTTAGACAAATTATGGCAGACACAATGCAATTTTTTGTTTGTTTGTTTGTGTTTTATGTATTTATTTATTTGAGAGTGATAGAGAAAGAAAGAGGCAGATAGAGAGAGAATGGGTGCACCAGGGCCTCCAGCCACTGCAAACGAACTCCAGACACGTGTGCTCCCTTGTGCATCGCTAACATGGGTCCTTGGGAATCAAGCCTCCAACCAGGGTCCTTAGGCTTCACAGGTGTTTAACCACTAAGCCATCTCTCCAGCCCAATTTCTTAAATAAGTACCTTTTACCATTGAACAATTTTAAGGCTTAAGTAAAGAAATATTTTTGACTGTTAAATGAAGCTTAGACATTATTAACATTAATTGTATGCAGTGCATTTCCTTAAGACATGGGAAGATTTTTTAAAATTTTTCTAAGAACAAAAATCATAAGTCACTTTTTATAAGACTTAGGCTATAACCTCAGTGATAATCTAGCAAAATTAGCATGAATAAGATAAGAACCATCTTAAAATTACAGAGTTTTAGCCAGACATGGTGATGCATGCTTATTGGTAGCCAAACATCATGGACTTTGTATAAATCAAACTGCAATATTCTGATATCTGGAAAAAACCTGATATTAACAAAAGCAAAGTTTACATATTTAAGGCACACAAGGCTACAGAGAGAAAACTATGAACAAATGATTTGCTGACAGAATTTAAAATAAATAAGAAATCTATATTACATAGTAACATTTTTGGTTTAAATATAAATATATGAAAAATTTTATAATTTTTAAGGTTTAGAGGTGGGATACCTTTAATATATACTAATGAGGAGATTTTTCACTTTTATAAGCTAAATAAGATGTCCATCCAATCTATAAGTGAGTTTCTGAAACTAATTTAGCTATATTTAACATACCCAAAGAATACAGGAAATGGATGATTTTTAATTTCTTATCATACACAAAAATTTTATGACAAAATCTAACTATTTTAGCCTTAATCAACTCTATAATTCTGTATGTAGCACTTTGGTAAACTTGTTCAGTAACCACATAAGTTAAATTTAAAGTATTAAGACTGATTGTTGGAGTAATTGAGGAATTGCATCTTAAAACACAACATAACTTTGTTTAGAAATTTCTTTTACTGTTCACCATAAAGTAAATACTTTTCAAGTGAGTGACAGATAAATACTGTTTAATGTTTCAAATGTGGTCTATCTACTTTATAAAATATGAAAAAAGAGTAAACAGTTCATCTGTGAGATTTTTTTTTGTTGTTGTTGAGGCAGGGTTTTAGATATAATAAGTTTAGGAGAGAATATTCATGAGTTAATTTTTACCTTCAGATTTAGGTAAGAGATTAACAAATAAAGGAACTTCGTTAGGACTTTTGGTCAATATGGTGTACAACTAACTGCACTGTGCCTCCATGGGAAGGAAAGGCAAGGGATTAAAGGTTCACTGGGTCTTTTAGGGGACAGCAATCTCTAACAGATCACCAAGGGGAGGGCACAGAGGGGGAAAAAAGGGAATCTGATGATTCCCTCACTCTCTGGTAGCCCCCCAGTCCCCCAGTTCTCCCTAGCAGCAGCGCTAGCCACAGTCCCAGTCTCAGGATACTCCTGTACATACTTCAGTTAAGGGGACCCAGGCCAGCATATTTCCACTTGCCTCACTGCGCAGTTGTAATTGCCCGGCTACCCCCATCCACACAGGCCTAAGTCCAGCTCCACCTGCCCACACACATGAGCTCAGGCCTGCTCTGTCCATCTTTATGCTTCTCATGTGTGGGCTCAGGCCACTTCACCCACCCACACATGAGCTCAGGACAACTTTGCCCATCTGCTTGCCCACATGTCTGCTCCCCCAAGAGGAACCACTTGCCCCACCCATTGAGACCACAGTTCTACTTTCTATGCCTATACACTGTGATGGGCAGACCCCAGCACAAAAGGAATAACAAGAAAAATCAAATTCAGGTAAATCCAATAAGATCACCCACTCATAAAATGGGTATCTCTTTTCAAAACATAGAATAGACATTAGGATCAGAACACCAAACATAAAACTATGAGCAATGCAACCCTGACCAAGCTACTGGTAGCACTTGCAGAAAAGCAACAAAGGACCGATGATTGTGTGGATACTGCCATCATTAGACTAGACCTAATAGTTAAGAAAATGGAAGGAATTCAAAAACAGTTAAAACATATGAAGGAGAGTGAAAAAAAAAAAAAAAAAAGAGGACCTGAAAAAAATCAGCTTGCAATGCTAAATAAAGACATAAAGAAATGCAAGGATGAATTCCAAGAAGCTTCAAGAAAATCAGAAAATGAGGTATAAAAGGAACTTGACAGAGGATGGAAAGTATACATAGAAAAGTAGTAGAACATGTAAACCTAATTGAACAAGCCCCAAATTCTTTAGAAACTCTTAAGAATAGAGTCATCCATGTGGAGGATAGAAACTCCAATCTGGAAGACAAGACAGAAGAACAGTTCAAGCATTCAAATGTTTCAATAAGTTCAAAAATTTCTATGAAGAGAACATGAAGGAATTGTGGGATACCCTTAAACATCCTAACATCCAGATCATGGGAATACCAGAAAGGGAGGAAATTCAGATCAAAGGCATGGAGAACTTATTTAACAAAATAAATGAACAATTTCCCTCGCTCTCAAAAGAAAGGCCCATCAAGATAAAAGAAGATAACAGACTCCAAACAGATTGGACCAAAGGAGAAGCTCTCCAAGACATATTGTCATTAAGACTCAAAACATTGACACCAAAGAGAAAATACGAAAAGCAGCTAGGGAAAGACAGCACATCACATCACTTTTAAAGGTAACCCCATCAGCAGACTTCTCAATGGAAACCGTGAAAGGCAGAAGGGCCTGGAATGGAATACTGCAAAATCTGAAAACCTATGGCTTCCAATCCAAACTACTTTACCCAGAAAAAATGTCCCTCATAATAGATGGTGAAAGAAAAACTTTCCATGACAAAATTCAGCTTTATAATTATTGGAACACAAAACCAAGCTACAAAGAGTATTTCAGGAAATTCTCCATACAGAAGAATCAAATAATCAACCTCAAATGCCTACAAGAAGCAGATCACAATAACCAAACTCTGAGAAGGCACAAAAAATTTCAAATTCCATGAAAACAACAAACCACATGGCACACAATATGGCAGGGAACAAATTGAACCTCACAGTCATTACCCTAAATATTAATGGCCTTAATTCACCCATCAAGAGGCACACACTAACAAGGTGGATCAGAAAATTAGAACCCTCAATCTGTTGTCTTCAAGAAAGCCACCTCACAACTGAAGACAGACACCTCCTCAAGGTGAAAGGGTGGAAAACAATATTCCAAGCAAATGGGAATAAGAAACAAGTAGGCATAGCTAGACTAATATTGGATAAAGTAGACTGCAAATCAAAAATCATCAAAAAAGACAAAGAAGGCCATTTCCTACTTATCAAGGGAATGATCCATCAAGAAGATATCACAACCATAAAACTTTATGCACCAAATGCAGGGGCCAGATGGAAGGGTGAGGACAGGGAGGAGGCTAACAATGGTACCAACTTGACTGTATTGAATGAGTACAAAACTAATTAAAAAAAAAAAAAAACAAAGATATTCTGAAGTAGAAATAAATAAAGAAAGAACAAAGCACCCCGGTGGAAGCCAGATACTGTTCTCAGCCAATGAGAGTGCACTGGCCTCGGATAGTTATCATGCAGAACCACCTCTGGAACTATATTGTTGATGAAAGCAAGTAGGAAAGAAATCTCTAGAAGTATTTTGTAGCATTTAGCAATGACTAATTCCTATCAAAAAAATGCAAAAGCTTTATATTTTGTAATATAAGCATAGCCTGACATATGTGTTCCCTTTTTGAGATAACATAGGAATAGAAGTAATGTTAAAATTATTTGGCTAGTATGTTTTTACTCTTTTTTCATTATTTGAAATTCCTTTTGGAAATCCTATCTGATTCCCTTTCTCTTTCATGTTGCCCACTTTTATTTCTCATTTACAAGGCAAAAAAATGAAGATATTGTAGATATCTTTAAACAATAAAAGAAAACAATTGTAAATTCTTTTCCTTGCCTTAGCTATTGACACAAGTTTAGTATATTTTATCTAAACACTTGGGATATAATCTTAGATTTTTCAGATCTCAGAATTTTTTTTTTTTTAGATTTCTGGTACTTTCATATAGGTAATGATATATTATGGAGAAGAAACCCTAATCTTAACACAAATTTCATTTGTATTTCACATATAACTTATACACAGAGCCCGATGGTAACACTGTATTGTATTTTCTGTGATTAACTGTTACTTGTCACATGTGGTTAAGTATGTAATATTTACCTATCATGACATTCTGAAACTGAGAATATTCTGGATTTTGGATTTTTGAATTAACTTCTCTTAATTTATTATGATTTAATAGGCGACATGGATAATATTTAAGTAGTGTTCAAAACCTATGAAACATGACCATTGTATTCTATTATATAAAATTTAACAACCACTGTCGCAGCCTGGTTCGTATTGCTGGTAGAAATCACCCAACCAAGAGCAGCTTCGGGAAAAAAGAGGTTTATTTTGGCTTACAGGCTCGAGGGGAAGCTCCACAATGGCAGGGAAAAATGATAGCATGAGCACAGGGTGGACATCACCCCCTGGTCAACAGAAGGTTGACCACAGCAACAGGAGGGTGTGCCCAACACTGGCATGGGGAAACTGGGTATAAAGCCCATAAGCCCACCCCCAACAATACACTCCCTCCAGGAGGCATTAATTCCCAAATCTCCATCAGGGGGGAACCTAGAATTCAGAACATTTAAGTTTATGGGGGACACCTAAATCAAACCACCACATTCCACCCCTGGCCCCCATAAACTGATATCCATACATGATGCAAAATACAATGCATTCAGTATGACTTTAAAAGTCCCCATAGTTTTTATCAATCCCAATGATATTCATAAATCCCCATAGTCCAAGATCTTTTAACTGAGCCATAATACCAAAAAATAACCTCAAAAAAACCAATAATGGCACAGAATAAATATTCACACTGCAAAAGATGGCATTGGGCATAGCAAAGAAACATTCAACCAATACAAGATTTAAAACAACCAGGGCAAATATCAAACTGTAGCTTCAAGTCCAACAACTCTAGCCAGTGACAAATCTCCAAGTCTGGTAATTCTAACCAGCAACAAGTCTCTGGCATTCCAATTCCACCCCTCCAGCTAGGCTACTCACAGTCCTGGGAAACTTCATTGGGGCTGGCAGCTCCTTGGCTGCCATCTCATGGTCCCGGCATCTCCACTGGGTCTCCACTGCAATCCATGGTTCATCCTCATGGCCCCATGGGGTCTCCATGCAGGCAACCAGCAAACCCACTTCACACTGCCCATGGCCATTTCCAAAACACAAGACCGTGTTGCAAACTCATGACCCTCTTTCCAGCATTTCTTATACTCCACAATACCAGGCAGGGTGTCAATTTGTTCATCCAGGGGGGATTAAAGCAGACTTTGAAGAACAGGACTCCTTGAGCACTCTGGCCCCTTCTAAAGAGTCTACATTCTTCTTGTTGCCCCAGCATAGGTCAGCTAGCCCAGTCTCAAAAGTTGTGATCTCTCAGTTGCAGCTGAATGGGCAAGAGTTCATCCAAAGATTTTTCTTTCTGTGCCATATTCCTCTGCTCACACCAGTTCATTTCTACACAAAGCAACCCTGCACAACTTCTCAGGACATGGGCATAAGAGCAAGCTTCTCACACAAACTGCTAGCCCAGTTCAAGCAAAGCTCTTTCTCCCCCTCATACGCCAAACCTCACAGTCCATAGTTCTTATTGCATTCAGGTCTTGCAGCTCAGACCAGAATAGTCCATCAGGCTGTACTTACAGCACTGCAAGGCATCTCTTAGGCCAAGGTTTCAAATCCTTCCAAATTCCTCTTGAAAATCAGCTACAAAAGGCTGAAGCCACATAGTCAGGTGTCTACCAGCAACCCCACTCCTGGTACCACTTTACTGTTGCAGCCCAGTTCATATTGCTGGTAGAAATCACCCAACCAAGAGCAGCTTTGGGGAAAAAGAGGTTTATTTAGGCTTATAGGCTCAAGGGGAAGCTCCACAAAGGCAGGGGAAAACGATGGCATGAGCAGAGGGTGGACATCACCTCCTGGTCAACAGAAGGTGGACCACAGCAACAGGAGGGTGTGCCCAACACTGGCATGGGGAAACTGGCTATAAATCCCATAATCCCACCCCCAACAATACACTCCCTCCGGGAGGCATTAATTCCCAAATCTCCATCAGCTGGGAACCTAGCATTCAGAACACTTAAGTTTGTGGGGGACACCTGAATCAAACCACCACAAACCACCCTTAAAAACTAAAAAAAAAAAGGAATTTAGGTAACTTGGTTGGGTACCCTAAATTCAGTCTTTCATAACCATTATTATGACCACATTAGCATCAACAAGTTAAAGTTAAGTTTACAACATGAATAAAATAGCAACTTTTACCTGCCAGGACCATACTTTGTTAGTCTCATGTAAGCCCTAGGCTGATAGTCATTTTATATTTGAAGAAGTCTGTAATCTGATTAAGTTCTTTGTCTTTAACCTTCTGTTTAAGTTTACTCATATCTTCATCTATATACTTTACTCATACTTCATCTACATGCTTTTACTTTAAAGCCTATGTAACCACTCTGTAATAATCTTTTTCATCAAACATTTAACATCCAGCATATAAAGTTTTCTCTCCAGGTTATCTTTCAGTCAGTTAATCTCATAACTACCAACAAAAGCTTGTTTTTACCATAAAAATTTCAATATGACTACTTTCCCCCCAAAACACCTCCTGAAATAACTTTTTTGAAAGAGTAGACCAGATTTCATTTATACTATTTACTCAGAATAAACATGTAGATTTTGAAACTCTGTTTTTTTAATTTTCCTGAAACACATTTTTTTTAAAAAATATGAAAGCAGATTTAAACATTATTAAAAATTTTAGAATTTGTTTCTTACAAATTTAGTATAGAGTACTTCTAAATTTAAATAGAAGTCTTGATGCTAGTGTTTATTAATAGTCCTATAGAAGCATAGAAACAAAAAGTAACCATAAAACAGTTACAAATTTCTTATAAAATGTCCCTATTTATAGCAACTTGGCATTCATTCATCATCGTGCTGGGGTTAGGATCCTGAGATTCCCTGTGCTTGAACGACCCTGGCTCTGCAAGGCAGGGAAGCTAAGAAAGAGCCTCACCCCCCTTCTCACCCCCCCCACACTAAATTCCAGAGAGAGTTCCTTCAGGGTTGTAGGCTGCTTTCTGATCCTGCCATTTTACAACTCTTTAAGAGTAGGAGAATCTTGCTTTTTTTTTTTTTTTTTTTTTTCTGTGATCTTAATTACTTTTAGTGTTCCTTCTGGGGGACACTCAACAGTAAAAATTGGCTATGCTGTCTTATATAGTGGGCTTGGTGGAAAACATTCTCACAATGAAATGTGCTCAGAACAGAAATCATTTTGTAGCCTTAGGGCTGTGAGCCGCTTACATACTCACACACATTCATTTTAAGTGCACTTTTCATATGGAGTCTAAACAACCATTTTCCCTTCACATATTCATTCATTTATTCATTTATTGAGCAGTTATGTATTTCAATTTTAAATTTCTATTCTATTTACAACTCCCAAGACTAAATCCAAACCTTGTTACCAGGCAGGGCTTCAGGAGAGGCTGAGGGAGCTGGAGCAGCCAGAGGTGCTGTTGGGGTGAGGTGGCTAGTAGGATCTGCTGAGAAAAGGAGGTAGAACAGAGAGAAGACTGTGTATGTAGATTGAATAATAGGGTATTTCAGACCATTTGCCTGTATATTGGAAGACTTTGTTTGTTTGCTTGTTTTAATCAGTGAGAATTTTAAAATCAAAATTATTCACAGGCCATTTGGACCCATTGTCCAGCTGATGCATGATGTCGTCCAAGAGTTGTAGAGGCTTTAAGTTCTTAAGGAGTCAAGGAAAAAGCAAAACAAGAGTGAGAGAAAATTAAACCAGAGCTTAAGCTGGGTTTACACAGAAAACCAATATGACCCCCTGGCCCATTAGGGTTAATGGGGTCTGAACCTCCCACATGGGCAAAGGCTGTACAGGTTGCAACTCTTGGCTAGTTAGCCGCTTAGTGGGCAAGGTGGGAAACTGGGCTTCCCATGGCAAAAGTAGCTGGATGTGGAAGGTGAAAGCAGCTGGCAGTGGAAGATGAGAACTGAGGAAGGAGAAGGAGAGGATGGAGGGAGAAGGGGTGTCCCAAGATGGTGCAACTGAACCAAAATGTAGCCCTTAATATATGGTAGACCAGAGAGCAATAGACACAAGGAGTCAAGAATGCGTCTTTCTCAAGACCTGGGGTTTGGGCCTAACGGCCAAGGGTTGTAGTTTGCATGCCATCTTAGGTTCTACGAGGATGGGTGAAACCCAAGAGCAGGCATCCCTAGAGGGACACTTACCAAGAAGGAGGGAGGAGAAGGAAAAACAGTGAGGTTGTATTGTGGCGGTATAAGAGCCTGTATCAGAGAGAGATGGTCCAAAACCTTCAGAGGGTCAAATGGCAGCTCAGTGGTCTTGTCAGGGGAAAGAATGTCTGACCACCCAAGAGGGCAACCAGAAGCCTTCCTATTTGAGTCACAGAATCACCAGATGTAAGGTTGAGGAGTGACAAAGACCACGGAGACCACTCTTAGGTAATGATGGATGGAAGCTTTTATTTGGGAAAAACATGAACTGCCAGGACTGACTCTCAAGCAGAGCAGTCAACTTTGAGATTACAGGTAGTGTGCCATATAGAGCTCTTAAGTTAGGGGAAGGTGAGAAAGGAAAGGAACTCCTTTGTTCTTTACATTAGCCATAGGGTGTGAGACCAGAAGTAACCCGTGGGAGATAAGGGGGCAGGAAACCTAGACCTGAGGCATTGTTAGGCAGGGAAGGGATAATGGCTGCATGGTTCCTTGAGCAATGTGGAAGACCCACTTCCTATGTCTCTGTGGCCCTCATGCTGTTCTTGGCTACTCCATTTTGTCCTGATCTAACAAATAGTAATAGTGTCCCTTCCCTGGCAACCTAAGATAATCTTAATGGTGTAAAAACCCAGGTGTGTCCAGCTCAAGGGGCAGAGAGAGAAAGATGCCTTTTTCTGGGCCCCCAAAAGTTGTATTTTAGAGTTTGAACTCAGGAAGAGGTGCATACACATGCACCATAGTTTTGTATCTCTGTGGAGCACAGAATAATAGTTTAATATTTGCATATAATTTATAACGATGCAAACAGATAATAAGCACTTCCATCTTACTAAATGTTAATAGTGTGCATGCTTGGGATGTTTGTACTCTTCTTCTTCCATTATTATTTGTTGTAGACTATGGTACGTAACAGTTATCTTACTATGATGTAGAAAAACAGAATTTATTCTACTCTCTTTGTTTTAGTGCCCATTATCTATCAGTTCCTCTTTATCCTTTCCGTTCTGTCATTTCTAGTTTGTACTGAACATTATTACATACTATCCTTATATGGAATTCTTTTTGTTTGTTTGTTTGCTTGCTTGTTTCTACGAATGCCCAGGTGTAGTGGCATATGCCTTGGATTCTAATTCTAGTACTAGGGAGCCAGAGGTAGGAAGATTCCTGTGTGTTCAAGGATGGTCTGAGTTCCAGGTCAGCCTGGGCTATAGTAAGACTACATCAGGGGGAAAATAATACAGCACGGCTACATGTATCTCACAAATCTCAACTAAGATCAAGAGCTCCTTTCACTCTGGTAATGTACATGGCAAGGTTTCATGCTTATGACTAAATAATGATCCATTTTTACTCATTTGTTCATCTAGTGAAGGACATCTTAGTTGATCCCACAACTTAGTTATTATAAATAGAATTGCAATAAATATGGGAACAAAGTTACAGTTTTATATAAATACCTCATTTCCTTTGGAAACTATATATATAAAACATCAGTTCTGTTGGATATGATCCTGGTATATTCAGTCATATATGGTAAGCTTTTTCAGTTTCAAAAGCAGTTCTACAATTTCACAATTATCATATTAATTTGAATTTCTAACATCAATATGTGAGTTTCTATTTCTATTTATTCATTCTAGCATTTTTTTGTCTTTCTGATAATATTCATTCTAATGGAAAAAAGAGAATATATACTTTGGGCTCAGCATTGCATTTCTTTGATGACTAGTGAGGTAATGCTGTGTTAGTGTAATAGGGACTTAAGCTGGAAAAGGACATAAATTACTCCATACTGTGAACTTGTACAAGGAAGTTCAGCTTAGTTGGTGCCTCAGGATGAGGTCTCACCTACACTTGAACTTTATGCTTGCCTCACTTTAGCACAATGGATCACCGCAAGAAAAGATGGTTTTCTTGTTGCTGCTAAATGAAGTTTTTAGCTACTATATTAATTTTTAAAATTTATTCTTTATTGATAACTTCCATAATTATAGAAAATAACTCATGGTAATTCCCTCCCTCACCCCACTTCCCCTTTGAGATTCCACTCTCCATCATATCCCCTTCCCCCTCTCAATCAGTCTCTATTTTACTTTGATGCCATTATCTTTTCTTCCTATTATTATGGTCTTGTATAGGTAATGTCAGGCACTGGGAGGTCAGACATCCAGGCCTTTGTGTGTCTGGGGGAGTGCATTGTAAGGCGCCCTATCCTACCTTTGGCTCTTATGTTCTTCCTGCCATTTCTTCTGCAGTGGACTCTGAACCTTGGAAGGTGTGATCGAGATGTTTCAGTGCTGAACATTCCTCTGAAACTTCTTCTCAGTGCCATGGAGCCTTCTGAGTCATCTCAAGATTACCACCATCTGGAAAGAAAAACTTCTCTAGCCAAAAGTGAGTGTCACTTTAATATATGTGTATGAACATTAAGAGAAGTGTTTACCAGGTAGTTTGTTGAGCATAATATATGCATTTATCCAGACACCAGTAGACGTTACAACCCTGGGGCTCATGACTACGCAGTCATTGGTTTTCACTAAAGGCATGTATTCCCTCTCATGGAGCAGGCTTCCAATTAGAGAGTGGTTCGTTTCCTCCATAACAGACATGACATTAGTGTAAACATTGGTTTGTTTGGCCTGGTTGGCCAAACTTAAGGCTTGCAGTATCCACTGTTGAATATCTCCACTGGTGATTTCTCTGTCTATTGAACTGCATTTTTCTCTCTTATATGTGTATCCTAGCTACAAATGATTAGATTTCTGTGTGTGTTGGAATAAAACTCAGTAGCAGAGGTCAGTAAGGTAGAAAGGGGATATAAAAGGAAAAAAAGTGGGGGAGAGGACTTAATAGGATTGCATTGTATATATGTAATTGGAAAGACCTAAGTGAGGCTTCTTTATTAATTGATGCTTGCTTGCAGTTTTAGGGGAGGGAATATACAGTGAGGGATAGATTCTGGGGAAGCTCCTTTTTATTTTTCTAAAATCAATTCAAATTAATTATTATTTTTGTAAGATTATAATTATTTAACTTCTGAACTATAACACTAAGATGTGAAATCTTGTGGTTTTCTCCTATAAAAGGAACCCTGAAGCACAGCTTGGCATGGCATTCAGGCTCCTGAGTCCTGGGGTGTCCTCCCTGGCTAGCCAATATAGATTCCTTCCTACTACTTGGTGTCTGGGTCATCTTCCCTGGGGGTCCTCACCATGACATCATTTTCATATGCTCTTAGCCAATTGTATGTTTTCTTTTGGAAAATGTCAATTCAAACATCTAAACAAAATTATAGAAACAAAATTCTCAAATCCAAAGAAAATCATACCTATCCAGGTATAAGAGATTACAAATAAGACCAGAAAAGAAATTTCTCACATCATATTATACTTAAAACACTGAGTAAAAATAACAAAGAAATGGTATTGAAAGCAGAGAGAGGTATCTAGTCACCAACAAAAGAGAGCTCATCAGAATAGTAACCTCTTGTAAAAGAAAATGATAAAAGCCAGAATATCTTGGAATGATTTTTTTGCTTGGTTGCTTGTTTTTGTTGTTATATCAGTGTATTTATGTGAAATTTTAGAAAAGATAAACTACTCTATTATGACAACTCAGTAGGGCCCTGGAACTATGGAGGGTAAGGGGTGCATAGAATGTAAGATAGAAAGGTTTGACAACTAAGATATACAAAGGAATGATAAAATTGTTTGTCTTTAGTAGTGATTACATGACGTTTTTTCATTAGCTATGGGCATACTCAATATGTAAACAGCACATGCTGGTACCATCCTTTCTCTCATCCCTGCCCCCTCCAAAGGGACCCTCCTCACTGGGGGTCTAGTCATCCTCATGGGAGTTGTGGGTCATGAATTGTGGGGGCAGCTGTCAGTTATGGGGAAGAAGCAAGGCTTCTGTGCATAATAAGCCAACTTGTGGCTCTAACAATCTTTCTGCCCACTCTTCTATGAAATTTCCTGATCTATGTTGGGTTCAATGTATTTTAAGTATTGCAGGAGCACAGCCTAAGCTACTTTACCCAGCAAAGTTATCTGTTTTAATGTAAGAAGACAGAGAAGCATTCTTTGTTTAAAAAAACAAAACAAACAAACAAACAAGCTAAAGGAATTTATGAGCACAAAACCAGTCTTACAGAAGACAGTGGATGAGATATCTGGCATTGAAGAGAAGAATAAACACATTCAAGAGGGTACAGGAAGAAAAAGCAATGACCAATGCTAGAATAGTTGTTAAGAAAATGACAAACAAAATAACAGGTCCCATAAAATCATCAACATGAAAAGGATTATCTTAAGCTTTTCAATAACTACTGTACATATTAATGGTCTCAATGTCCCAACCAAAAGACATAGGCTAATAGACTGGATCATGTCCCGTCCCGCAGGACCTAGTTATTCATGGGGGCGAGGAGGACCCTAACCTGAAATAAGATGGGCGAGAGAGAGGAAGAGACTCAAGCAAATGTACACTTGTCAAGAGTCCAATTTTATTGAGCCACAGCGGCCTTTTTAAGGGTTAGGGTTAGGGTTAGGGTTTTGGGTGGGGGGGGCTGGAGGAGGCAAGAAGTTATAGAATCTTCTTGGCCTTTGGCCTAGGACAGTTTGCGGTTATTCCAAAAATTCACGGTACAGTTCTCATGTCTCTGCAGTTGCCAGGCAGGGTGTTAATTAGTTAGGTGTGGCGGGGTGGGGGGATGGAATCAGTTAGGTATGGCAGGGTGGGGGGATGAGGAAAGGTCAGAAGTTGCTCAGGGCAGAAATTGCTCAGGACAGAGGTTATCTCAGGGCAAAGGTCTGTTCAGGGCTCATCTCCTCGTCTCCAACAGGATCAGAAAATAGGATCCACTCTTTGGGTGTTTCCAAGAAACTGAGTTTGCAGTCAAAGGCAGAAAGGAATTTAAGATGAACGAAAATGGAACCAGGAAGCAAGTAGGTGTTGCTATGGTAATACTTGATACAATAAACTCCAAACCAAATTTAATTAAAAGAGATAGAAGGTCATTTAACACTGATCAAGGGAATATTGAATCAAGAGGTCTTTGCATTTCTAAACATGAACAAACCAAACATAAGTGCATCTAATTTTATAAAACAAATTCTATTAGATATGATATCAGAGAAAAAATCACAAAGCAAAAATAACAGCAGGTAACTAAAATGCCTTACTATTTCCAATAGATAGATCTTCTAGACATAAAATACACTGATGCAATAAAGTATTACTTGAGAGCATTGATAAAATAGAATTAAAATAACTTAATAGAATGTTATATCCAGCATAATGAAGGAGGAAAGGACATAAGTCTCCCAATAGATATTCATTCTGATTTTCTTTGCCACACTTCCACTTTAACTTCTGCCTTGTTCCAATGTCATAAAACCATTTCCTATTGTCTCAAACTGTTACAATGTGCTTTTGTTGTTCCTAAATGCTGTTTTTCAGAGACAAAGAAAGAAACTTACACTCAGTTGGTGATAAGACATCTTAGTTACTCTCTTGGGCCTCTAGAGTAGCACTTCCCTCTGAGCCAAACTCTAAATGCTGCAAACATCATACTGCCCCATGCAGCCTGAAGACATTACAGTGGTCTGTATGTAGTGTTCCCTCTAACAGTTGTTAGAGCTTCATGTCAGGATGGGGGAATGAAGAAGATAGGAGAAAGCTAGCTTTTGTAAGCAGTTTCAGTTAGGGATTGAGACTCAATGAAAACCAGGAGGTGCTAGCTCACATACCACATCACCCCAGCTCAAAAATGGAACTCTTGGCAAAAATGTCTGATTGTGACTGATCCACAGAAGCTTCTGCTGCCCACTGTCTAACATGCTATCTAAATATAATGATTCACTGACATCTGCACAAGGGTGAAGGAAATAGACACAGAGGACACTCAACTCCTACTAAATCAGAGATCCAGTGACACAGCCATTCCCAAGAGCCTATCACTGAAGTAGACCTAAAACAAACTCAACATGGCTCAGGGAAATTCATGGAAGAGGGGGCAGAAAGATTGTTAGAGCCACAAGTTGGGACATTATGCAAGGAGATATTGCCTGCTCCCCATAACTGATGGCTATCCCCAAAATACATGACCCACAACCTACATGGTAGTAACTGGCATTCCCAATGAGGAGTGCCCTTTTGGAGGGGGAGAGGCAGGGACTAGGGTAAGGATGGTACCAATATATGTTGTTTACACACTGAGTATGTCCATAAGTAATAATAAAATAATAATCATAATCATAAACCAACTAAAAAGGAATGGAAGTTCCCTTGGGCTCAGGAGAGAAGTACTGACCTGGGTGTCACAGGCTTTTCCTGACCCGAGAATGACACTGCTGATCTGACCTTAGGGAGACCTGGAATCTGACATGTTTTCCAGAGATGGCGGTCACTTCACACCGTTCCACTCTCACTCCTTTGTAGGCCCCCAGTGTGATCAATACCAGGCAATATAAGTGGGGGGCAGGGTTAGGAATCCTATATGCAACCTTGATTCACCTCTCACCAAGTTCTACAGTATATTGACTACTGAGACTCCCTATCAGCTTGAGTCATATGAAATCGATGTTGTTGTAAATCAAAACAGTTGAACATGTTTTTTTTTTTTTTTTTCATATGGGGTAGCCTAATGCCAAAATAATTTTTAAGGGATTTTTGTGTTACATTCTTACAGTATGCTTTTAGTGACATCACTCTAAAATGATTCCTGCTTATCATTTAATTTTAAGTGTTTTTAATTTTAAATGTTGCAGATATTTTTGTTGTCCTCTGCTTCTTTTGTTACTTGATTATTCTGTATCATTTGTCCAGCAATATCAAGTATGTTTCTTTTATGTGAACAATACACTTGACATGAGAACAAAAATAAATAAATAAATAAATAAATAAACAACTAACTAAATATAATGGTTCAGGTGGGCTGGCTCTAAAATCCACCCACCACATTTACTAACTTGCCAATCATACCTGATGCTATAAAAGTATCCCCCTTTCAGCCCCTCCCTCTCTCTGGATGTGACTCTGGTGTGTGTGTGTGTGTGTGTGTGTGTGTGTGTGTGTGTGTGTGTGTGAGAGAGAGAGAGAGAGAGAGAGAGAGGGAGGGCGAGAGGAAGAGACTCTCTCCTCTTTGTTCCAGCCATAGAGACACACACGAGCCTGCTTCCCCTTGGGGGGGGGGGCATAACAGTGTTTCTTAGTCTGGGGAAGCTTTTCTACTTGTTTCTGCTTTATAGTGTGGGGTAACTTCTCATTTTAATTACATGTATGATTTTTCCCTGATCTCCAAATCTACCATGTGGGTGCACTCACCAACTCTAGACTTGCTACCTGTGTAATTACACTAAACCCAGAAGAACAATGAGTGTAACCCTTATTACTCATTTCTCCTCTGAATCTCTTGGTTTCTTCATTGATATCTGCCCTCTTACTTTTTCTCTTGAGCCTCAACATTTGTCCTCTTCAGTTTCTCTTAAGTCCATATGATTGCATTTTTCCCTACACAAGCTCCTAGATTCTTTATAAAAGGCTCATTTTTCTTTTAAGTCCACATGCTTACAGCTTTACCCTAATTCCTCTTTAAACCTCAGTTTAATTCCCCTTTATGTGCTTTTGGCTTTAGTCCAGTTTTTCCCCAAGATCCTCAATTTCTCTTCAGGAAAGCACATGGTGGGTGCTGTGTGTACTCTGAGTCTCTCTCTAGGTATGTCTAACTTCTACTTCCCATGGGCTTACAACTATGTTCTAGTCCTTTTCTTAAGATTTTAATTTCTCTTAAATAAACATTATAAACTATAGTGTTTCCACATGAGGTTTCCTACTTTCCACATGTTTATCCTCCCTTCCTAGACACCAATCTCCCTTAAATAAATCCCATAATTTGTGATTTCCCCTTAAATAACCTTAATAATTCATTATTTATACTTCTGGAGTTCATCTTTATTCTGTTTGTTTGTTTTTCAAGGTAGTCCAGGCTGACCTGGAATTCACTATGGAGTCTCAGGGTGGCCTCAAACTCATGGCAATCTGAGTGCTGGGATTAAAGGTATGCACCGCCTCGCTCAGCTATTAATTCTTTATTAAAGATAGGACAGAACCCAAAAAGTGGGGTTCATAAATTTTGGGGTCCCTGATGGACCCCCAAATCCTGTAACAATAATACAATTTTTTTCTCAGCAGCTTATGGGACTATCTTTAAAGTAAATCACTATTAGGAAACAAAGCAAGTCTCAATGAATTTAGAAATACTGTAATAAATCTTGTATTTTATCTGACCACAATGCAATGAAGCTAGAAATTAACAAGAAAAAAAAACACAGAAAATGAATGTCAAAGAAAAGCTATTAATATCTATGTGAGGGCTGGAGAGATGGCTCAGTGTGCTTCCTGTGTAAGCATGAGGACCTGATATATCTGAAACTCCACCAGATCCCATATGAACAGCTGGAAATGCTCATAGGTGCCTGTAACCTCATTCTCACAGAGGAGATTAGAGACCAATAAATCATCCTGTCTTATGAAACACAGCACACTCTGGTATTTGTATAAGTCTCCTACTCAAAATGACAATGTGTGGAAGATGGATGGAGTGGAACACTGGCCATTCTGCTCTGGCACTGAAAGCATGTGACTTCCACCGCAGTGGAGGCCAGGGAGTGCTCAGACAGTGCATACAACAGCATGCAGCACACACACACTCACACACATGCACCAACTACACTCAAGCAAAGAAAAAAGCTGTGAGACACATGAAGACAATCTTAAAAGGAAAGTTTATAGCTTTAAATGTCTACATGACAAAAACAGGGCAATCTCAAATAAATAATTTAACAATATGCCTTAAAGGCCTTGGAAAAATAACAAATCCAACTCAAAACTATCAGATGGAAAGAAACACTCAAAATCATGGCATGAAGCAATTATATAAAAACAAACAAACAGAAAAAAAAAAAAGAATTGATAAAACAGAGTTGATTCCTTAAAAACATAAACAATAATGACAAATTGAGGCAGTTTTAGGGTAACATGGTCTCCAAAAATAAAAGTAAGAAATATCCTTGAGTCTGCCTTGCATTTCTTCACTTTGCTAAAGGTCAGAGAAGATTCTGCCTTCTCCATGCCTTTTTCTGCTTAAAGGCTGCTTTTCCTTAAACTCAAAGTGAGTCCTTCTTAGAAAATAATTCCCCTCCCATAGATAGTTCTCTTTACTGGATTCCTAGAATAATTAAATCTGATTCCCTAAATAGAAACTTGGTCTTGGCCAGTCAGAACCCTCATTAAAAAGATAGAAAAGATCCCATTCTTGGCCTCTATGTGTGATTATCCATTGTATAGAAACCATTCTTAACATGTCTTGAGCAGGAGCTATGAATTCCTTCCTTCTCTTAAATTCTGGATTCTCCCATTTCTCAAATTTCCTCTCCTGCATCATCTTGGGCAGAAGCTCTTTGCATTACTATTTTTTCCCTTTACTTAAGCACTTTAAGCTCTATAATCCCTTTTATAAAATCTCACTAAACTTACCTTCTGATCTATGGATTTTAGTTCTTCAAATTTGTAAGATGAGAACCTGGTGACCACTGACTCAGAGTAAGTTTTGTGTAACTATGAGAATCTGTTACCCTCACTCTGGGGTTATAGCCTAACCAAGTGTTGAGAGATATACTCTCACTCTTAAAGACAACAGTGGCTGACAGCTTCATGTCTCTGAGATGAACTTTCAGAGCAGGCACAGTTATAGAGGAAGGGATTTATTGAAGATAGAGGGGAAGTTCCATAATGGCAGAAGAAGATGGCCTGCTTTCACATGCCCAAGAAGAGAGAGAGAGAGAGAGAGAGAAAAAAAAAAAAAAAAAAAAGGAAGCACACTTCAGGAATTCCAAGCAGAACTAAGGCACTTTACATATCTTTAGACTGGAATTCCAAATCCACCACTACACCATACGGCTGGACCCTAGAATCCACCCAGTTACACTACTTCTAGCCAGGTGGCTGAATGTCTAAATGATAAACTTTAATAAAATCATGAATATATGAAGAGCCATCACAACACCCCACAACACCCCAATTTCTTTGTGGTGATTTAAATCAGATGCCCCCCATGTATTCTGAATATTTGGTTAATGCTGATGGCTTGAGAAGTGGAGGGTCACAGGAGAAGATATGTTTTTTGGAATGAACCCTAAGTTTTTTTAGCCTCTAAATTGCCAGCGTTGGTTGGTTTCCTTGCTTGCTGCTGTATTTTACTGTTATAGCAGTGGTGAGGTTCAGCCTCTGCTCAGGCCATGCTTTTTGTGCTGTCATGGAGCCCACTCAAGGCTGTAATCTGGAATAAGAACCTTCCTCCAATCAGCTGCTTTTGATTGGGTTAATTGTCCCCGCAATGAGAAGGTAGTTTAAACACTCTTGTATCATATTGTTGCATTGGTATATATCCTATTGGTGCATGGGCCAGGAACATGGCTTTATCATACTCAGCCCATGTGTCCAAATCCTTAGCCAAATTAACCAAAAGAGAAAGAATACTCGAGTCTACAAAATTAAAGAGGAATCTGGATAACATTACAATAGATATCAGTGAAATTGAGACAATCATAAAGATATACTTGAGAAACCCACATTCCCACCAAATTGAAAAATAAAATAAATTAATTTCTTGTTACATGTCACCTACCAAAGTTAAACTAAGATGAGACAACTAATTTAAATAGGTATGTAATAACCAATGAGATTGAAACAGTAATAAAACTCTCCCAACCAAAACCAGTCCAGGTCCATACAGACCAGTTCACAATAGATTGTTAGTAGATCATTAAAGAACAAAAACGATGGCTATGGAAATTATCCCTTAAAATAAGAAATGGAGGAATACTTTCTAGTCTTGTCTACAATGTCAGAATTACACTAATAGTAAAACCACCTAGAGATACAAGAAAAAATAAAATGAAATTATTCTTAAATCTATTTTTATTAACATTTTTTAGCTCAATATGGTCTGGATATTAATCATTTGTCAGATAGTTTGCTGCAGGTTGTCTCTAAATATAGCAATGAAGCAGATAGTCATCTTTCATGAAGGAAGGTCAGATGCTGAAGTTCTTCTTAAGGTGACTGCAGATCAAGGCATTGTGATCAAGGTAGCATGTGCAGGGCACTGCTTATCACATGTTAGTCCCCTAAACAGAATCTAGGTCTCCTTTATGTTTAGACTTTCAAGCCTGTATCATCCCATGTTTTATTTGTTCAGATCACAGAAGTCTTCTCTTTCTGTTTTTGCCTGTTGGCCTGCTAAAAGGACAAGCAAGCTTGGGATTATTGCCTGATAGCTTTATCACTGCCCCCCACCCCCCCAAAAAAAAGAACATAGAGGGAAACAAAATGTTTACAATGAGTGTCTGTCAGTAAGCAGATGAATTGATAATGGGAAGGACTTATGGTTTGTCTAGGTACTTTGGCATTAAGTGGAGAGTCCTTCCTCCTGTCTTCCAGAATATGTTGTCAGGTATATCAGACTTATTTCAATCTACTGGCTTCAGGCTATTCTCTTGAGGATGTAAAATAGGATTTCCCCTTATCACAAGGGAAGATTCTATTGTCTTCATTGAAGGATTTCATCAGTCATTTGTAAAGCAGATCACTGATGACTGACCATAGTAATTCAAATGATAAGGAAAGGCAAAATTAGTATAGTATGAGGGACACAGAAGGTGGTCTAAAGCTGACTAAGGGAGGTTTCTATCATTGTTATACCTGATAATCTGTAAATAGGGACTGACAATGTTAATATTAATTTTTATGATCTCAATTATAAGATATCTTCATGTTTTGTATTTCTATCATTTATTTTATCAATATTTTAAAGTTTCCTTATATGGCTCTTTTAAATCCATGGTTAAATTGTTCATATATATGTATGCATATACATATTTTTTTTGCTGCTATTATGAAATTTTAATGACCTGTTTCACATAGTGGCACAGATTATACAAATCTGTAAAAAAAAAAAAGGAATAGCAAGGAGAGATTGGACCAATGCAAAATCAACAACCAGCAAGTAAAATCAATTGTCTGAGGTTCCAAATCTGACATCCATAACGAGAGATGGTCTCTGGCTTTCCAGTTCTGCCTCTCCAGCTGGGCTGCTCCCAGCCTAAAGCAAACTCTATCATGAGCTGACAGCCCTTTTTAGTAGCCATTCCACAGTCATGATATATCCAAAAGATCCTCAGGTCTACATTGTAAACCTCAGTTCACCTTCGTAGCTCCATTCTATAGTCTTACTCAGGCTCCATACACAGATTTCAACCTCAATGACTCCATTTCATTACCTGCTTCCCCACAATTTTCGTGCTTCCAGAACCTGTACCAGGTGGGCAGCATAACCAACTTTGTGAATCTAGTGGGTAATAAAGCTCAATCTTGAAGAACAGGATACTTTTGCACTAGTATTGCTTCAAGCCATCTCCTTTTAAAAGAATCTGCATTCTTACTAGCATGAGCCTTATTGGATGGGTTTCACCTTCAAGCATCTTTTTCACTGACTCATTGCAAAGCAGTTAGCCCACCTTCAATGGTGGTAATATTCTTTAACAATTACAATTTAAGAAACCTCAAACAGTCTTTGTACATACAACTTTAAACTTACTTATGTTTTTCTTGTGATAAACTGAGAATCTTTCATATCTTTCTGTATCTTCATTCAGGCAGACCAATACATTATTTTTTTTTTAAGTTTATTTATTTATTTATTTATTTATTTATTTATTTATTTGAGAGCGACAGACCCAGAGAGAAAGACAGATAGAGGGAGAGAGAGAGAGAATGGGCGCGCCAGGGCTTCCAGCCTCTGCAAACGAACTCCAGATGCGTGCCCCCGCCCCCCGTGCATCTGGCTAACGTGGGACCTGTGGAACCGAGCCTAAAACTGGGGTCCTTAGGCTTCACAGGCAAGCGCTTAACCGCTAAGCCCTCTCTCCAGCCCCAGTACATTATTTTTAAAATTAACTTTGATCATCTTGGCAGGGCTTTGGCAATACATATTATTCACCAGTACCCCAGTTCCCACAAAGTTGTCTGCTTCCAAGCTTTTACACTCCAAATTTTTCTCTGCATTTATTATTTTCAAACTTTTCCAGAAGAGCTATTCAAGCTCTGCTTACTGCAAGGCTTCCACAGTCCTAAGTACCAGATTTTTCCACATTTCTCCTACAAATGCATTTCAAAAGAACAAAACCCACATGGTCAAATTCACTGAAGTAATAACTCCACTTTTTGGATACCACTTTCCTGTTGTAGTCACTTTCCTATTGCTGGAACAAACACGTGACCAAAAGCAGTTTATGAGAGGAAAGGGTTTATTTCAGGCTTATAGAATCCAGGGGAAGCTTTATCATGCCAGAAGAAGCTAGTTTACTTCATACATACATAGTAGAGAGGGAAGGAGAGGAAGAGAAAGAGGGAGAGAGAGAGATCCAGCACCCACAAGCACAAACAGCTGAGCTCAGACTGGCTCTCAAACATAGGGCTGGACTCAAGATCTGCCACTAGTGAGTGACATACTTCCTCCAGCAGGACTCTGAATGCTGAAGATTAAGTAGGATGCTTAATATTAACTAAAGAAAGAAGAAGCAAAGAAATACCTGAGGCCATGGGAGACAAACATTTGCATTGAAACCACAGCATATTGTATGATATGAGGAAAAAGAAACTAACTCAAAAGAGTAAATATTTCAAATAATAAGAAGTTTATTTAAGGTGTGGAGATCCATTCATGGTATAGCTCTGTGGTCAGTGCTTGCCACACACTGGCAAGGCCTTAGCTATGATTTCTCACAACCACACAAATCAGAAAGATAAATGGAGTAGATAAATAAAATGGAAAAAAAAAAGCTTATAATAAAATGCTTTATATTATAAAATATAAATAATAAGAGTAATATGACAGATTGAATGTAATTTGTGATCTTTAATAAATGTATGCTTACTCTATAATTGCCAAATTATTTAGTAATGGAAAACTTATGATATTTAAGATAATCTCAGGCTAAGTATTTCTAAAAAGGCAAGGATTAATATAACCTAAAGAGGAACCACAGTCTAAACTTAAATACTAGAAGTCATGAAGTTAATCTGAGACAGAATATAAATCAGATACTAATAAGAAACATAAAGTTATTGAAAGTACACAAAATAATTATCTCAGAACAGTTCAAGATGCTGCAGGAACTACTTATATAAATAAAATTATCATCATATGATCTGTATTTGCGCATGCTCTGTAAGTGATTTCCAGCAATCCTGTCAGACCTAGCTGGGTCTTAAGCTTTGACCATGGCTATAAATGTAAAATATGGAGGCTGAAGAGAGGGCTTAATAGATTAAACCCTGACAGGCTGGGTTTAATTATCAAGTACTCACATAAAAGCAGCTGCACAAAGTGTCACATGCAGCTGGAGTTTGTTTGTAGCAGCAAGAGGCCCTGGTCTACCCATATTCATTTTTGTTTTCATTCACATTCTCTCTCTTCCTCTCTCTCTCTCTCTCTCTCTTTCTCTGAAAGTAAATAAATGAAAAAAATTAAAAAAATAGGTGGGAGAGATGGAAGAGCAGTTAAGGTACTTAATCAATTAATAATATAACTAAACTGCACATTCATCCACATTTGACCTATTAATGTTATTATGAATGGATCTACTCTTAAATGAAACCTTGAATAATTGAAGGTAATATGCAAGGCATTATTCATCTTGGCATTAGTGACAATTTCAAAACAGTGAAAAAAACACTCTGAACACATAATCAAATAATTCAATTTAATACATTATGTACTCAAGATAACAGACTATGGAGCCAGAGAGATTGCTTAGCAGCTAAGGTGCTTGCCTGCAAAGCCTAAGGACCAGGTTTGATTTCTCGGTACCCACATAAGTCAGATGTACAAAGTGGTGCATGCATCTGGAGTTCGTTTGCAGTGGCTAGAGGTTCACCCATTCTCTCTTTCTCCCTCTCAAATAAATAAATAATATCAAAAATTAAAATACATATGTGTATTTTGTGATATATAAGGCAATATATTTTTGAATTATAATACTTAAAATATCAGTACACATTAACCTAAGTTGATGTATCAAATAATATAATGAATTGTTAATTATGACTATACTTTGAATATGGAAAAAATTTAGTACTATAAAGATCACAGTATAAAAATAGGAAAGGACTTTAACATAAATATTTAATATTTCAATCATTATGTGTAAAAATAGTATAACTTGTTTTGAATTATAAGTTACTCAAAAGTTAGGGTTGATTTCTACAGAGAACTAAAACATTGAGATAACTGAAAAAGATGAGCTACAGAAGCCAAATTCTGAATTATATTACAACTAAACTGGTACATCTTATATCACTTTGGATAAGACTCTTATGAGGTCCAACTTACTTTCAAAAATTTTTCTAATTTAAAATACTATTTATATTAAATGTATTTTAATGAGTTATGCAAATATTTTTCCTATATTTTTCCTATGCATAAAATAAGTATAGTTATATCCATGAAACTAATCACTGTGGGTCACAGATACATGGATTAAACAGCCCAGGAACAGGACCTTGATAATGGCATAGGTAATAAGGAGTGGAGAGATTGATCATCCCATTCAGTTCTGCTTAATTTTCATGAGGTTGCACATAAACTCTTGTGATTTCAATATTTAGCATTTTTAAATGAATGAACATTCAGATTGGTCATGATACTTCTCTCAAGGTTTAGGAGTTAGTAAGCAATTTGTTCAGATAAAATTGATACTAAACCTAATCATTTAATCTAGAGAAAATTATAGGACTAAGAAATGCAAAAGAGTAGCATGTAACAAAATTTATATTTTAATTTGACTTTTGTTATTCTACATATAATTAAAGATAGTTTTAGACATTACTACCTCCCCCTCAATTTCTTGAAGGCATGTAATTATTAAATATTTTATTTTATTTTTATTTATTTGAGAAAAAGAGAAAGAGAGAGAGAGCTAGAAAGAGGCACATAGAGAGATTGGGCACACTAGGGTCTCTGGCCACTATAAGCAAACTCTAGATGCACATGCCACCTTGTGCATGTGGCTTACTTGGGTCCTGTGGAATCAAACCTAGGTGCCTTGGCTTTGCAAGAAAGTGGTTTAACCACTGAGCTTTATCTATAGCTCAGATGTAGACTTTTTGTGGGAGTTGTCATTTCTATAAATATTTATACCCCATAGACTGTTTGCACTCATTGGGGCTATACAAGGTAGAGATTATTCTCATAAAATGATAAATCAGATTTGGATTTATTAAAGTTTCTTTCTACCCTAACATTTTATTGTAGTATTTTACAGGTTAAATGATTTATTGGATAACATTTTTTCAATGCCATGGCATGATGTTAACTGGAGTAACTTCTCAACTTTTCTTGTGTCTGGCTATTACCCATACTTAATCAGTGAAACATCTGCCTTTTATTTTTCCTTCATTTTAAGTTCTACTGCATTTTTGTGAATACAGTCAAGTTGGTACCATTGTTAGCCTCCTACCTGTCCTCCCCCCTCCACAGGGGCCCTCCTTGTTGGGGTACATGGGTCATGCATTGTGTGGTTAGCCAATAGTTTTGGGTAGGAGGAAATGTTTCTGCATATTATGACCAAACTTGTGGCTCTGACATTCTTTCTGCCCCCTCTTCCACAAATTTCCTTGAGCAATATTGGGTTCATTTTAGGTCTGGTTCAGTGCTGAGATATTGGGAACCTCTGTGTCTCTGGATATCTGGTTTGGCAGGAGTTGATTGTGCACTATGTCTATCTCCTTCACCATTGTGCTGGTTCCCAGTTTTCAAAGAAAACAAAATTCTTGCATGTTTCCCCAATTATTCTTAGTTTCAGCTGGGGCCCTTTTGAGGTATGATGGGGTGGTTCTTTCCTCAGGATTTGGATCTATTTCAAAAGAGAAGCAGATTCTCTGATGGAGAGTAAAGTTAGCACCAGATAAATAACATAACCATTATATTTTAGAGAGAATTTAATAGGTGTAGCCCCACTGATTGCCCATGATTGGTGGGAGCTTGATAATGGAGAGGGACCTCATTTTTTGATATGGTCCTGACTTGTTTCCCAACTCCAGCTATGGGTTCCATTCCACTGAGCAGATCAGTTAGCCATATCAAGAGCAGCTGGTTTTCCACTATGGCTGTGCTCCACTATTGCACTTGTGTGAGCATCATGTCAGGTTTTTTGCTGCTAAGTGAGTTAGACCATGATTGTCTTGGATAGATATTGGTCATTTTCCCCCAGTCGCTCATGTAGCACCTTATGGCACTAGACGCGCTGTCTGGTGACTTACTCTCTTCCAGTTTCCAGCCATGTCACTCCTTTTATAAGCCAACAGGGTATGGTATCTTCAGCAGTAGGGGCTTACCACTAACCTTGGGTGGGTCATTAAGCTCTCTGACAGAAACATATCTTCTTTTGGGAAACCTTGTATGTAGGTCTCTCTGATCAAGAACTTATTATGGATGACATCCACCTGCTGGTATTAGGAGTTACACATCAGTGCCCAATAAGGGAAGGAAAAAAAGGTAAGTGATATAAAAGAGATAGATGAGAGAAAAGAGGGAGGGAGAGAGATAGAGAGAAGCAAAAACAGGAGGAGATAAAGATTGGTTTTCATCATTCCCTCTAAGGGCCAGGTGAAGGTTCAATCATTTGGTCTGTCTTTTAGGAGGTAGAGTTTTATGGTACCATTGCTGTTAGGGTCCAGTTTTGTGACCCCACCCCCTGCCTTACCTTCTCCTCCCTCCCCACCCTCCCTATTATCTGGTCTTCAAGATGCTTGCTAGATATGTTGGCAAATTGGGTAGATTCAGGTTAGGAGCTCTAGATGAGTGAGACTGCCTTGATGCATTTCCACTGCTTATTCTCTCACCACCTGGCTCTCTTCATTTTGCTCTGTACTCCCCTTTCTGCTATCCATCCCTGTGCAGATGTGACCTTAGACTCATTTTCACCTGATTCTGTTTTATTGACATTCTGATTCTTTTATTCTTTTGTCTGTCCAGTAATGTCTTCTTGTGCATTAAGCAGTGCCTTAATTACATCACTATATCTGTAAAATTCTCTAACTTTCTATGCATTCCCAAGGTTTTCAGGATGAGAAAAATAAGACATTCTTGACATTGAATTACATAAACATGATTAAGTTTAAACTGTACTTGAGACAGTAAATTTGTTGTTACATCATAATAATCACATAAAACAGGGGTTATTTAAAAATATCCCTGAAGATTTGTATGTGGTACTTCAGAGTGCAGATTGTACAGAATACACAGTGAAGTTTCTAAGCACCTCTATAAATCATAAGCTCAATGTCATACATGCATCACTGAGGCTTCTCTTCTTTTTCATGTGAGGCTGCCAGCTCATTACAACTGTCTTCATACAGACCTCACTGGCCTGTAGAATAGAGCTGTCATCCATCTCTTCTGTAAGTTATTTCTTCTCCTTGCCTTCCTCTGTTTGTAGAAACACCACTAGATTCTTTTTGTAGATAGAAAGCCTGTCATTGTAGTTTGCCTCATCCATGTTGGCAACATGTACATTTAAACGTCTAATAAATATGAAATTTAAGTATTCTAACCAAGGGACAGCAGTTATCCCAACATAATTCCAAGATCCCATTGTTGTTTAAAACTGTAGATCTCATACTTCATTGCACTTCTACCTACAACTATGAATTGATGTCTTTGACAAAAATATTCCAAAGAGTATTTAGAAAAGTTTCATGTAGGATGGGGAGATTACTTAGCAGAATAAGGAAGGCAATTTTGACTTGAGCTGTGAAGATATACAAGGATAATGTATGAAAGAGCAAAATTTAATTAAAAAAAAACACAAGCATAGAGATGCTATATAGCCTATGCTAAATGTGTCATTTAACTCAGGTAGGATGCTTCAGTTATTGCCAAAATGCACCTTGTTAACAGTTCCAATTGATTTACATTATTGATAAAAACAGTACATTGATAATGTGCATCATTTTCTTTGTCTTTAATATCAGAAACAGTCTCTTACCCTTGTGTTGTTCATGAGGGAAGAGTTTCTATGAGTGATGCAGTTTGCACTGCATGAAACCTAGAATTAGGACTTGATTTAAAGAGTATTTGAACATTTTATTCATTTCTTTAGTGTGTGTGTGTGTGTGTGTGTGTGTGTGTGTGTGCGTGCATATATGCATGCTGTTTGGTACCACTTTTGGGGTCTAGGTATGTATTTCTGGATGGGGAATTGATCCCTGGCCAGCAAATTTTGAAAGCAAGCAACTCTAGCTGCTGAGCTATTTCCCCAGCCCCAGAAGAACATCTTTCCTTATACTTAAATACAATAACAAAACATTAGCTCTATTTAATTTATGTAATGATATTTTATAAAACATGGCAGAGGCTAGGACTCAATTTGATGAACTTTACTTCCTTTGTCTAACATAAGTAGTTAACAGCATTGTTCACTAAAAGCTTATTAGAGTATGTCTCATGTTATTCCTTCCTATTCCAGAATGTCAGCCCACATGCATTATTCACAGGCTGTAGAGTGAACTTTAATAGTGAGATTATACTGCAGGGAAATGAGAAAACTGTCATTCCCAGTTTTGCCTCATACTGTTACTAAAGGCAACGTAAGAGGGAGCTTTCTTTGCTCACTTTTTAAAGTTTATCTCTTTTCTTTTTTCCTTCTTTACTATCTTATTCCTTTTTATCTCCCACATTCTTCACATAATTCTTGCTTTCCATATTGTACAAAGATACTGACTGAGTTATTTTAAATGATACACAATCTTCATGTTGTGAGCTAGACCTTTAAGTAACTTATAATGAATAAGACATTGGGTGCCACATAATGTCCTTCTATTGTTTGCCTAGAAGGTCATTTGAGGGAATTAAGTCAGTCAATAGGACAATATGTGCCCAAGCTTTAGATGAGTGCTACATAAGCCATCAAAAATAGCAATTGAAAATTATATTGAGAAGGCCAATAGATTTTAAAAAGTAAATCAGTTTCGTGTATGTTCTCTGATGATCATATATGTATTTCACAGCAATGTTTCCATTAAAGAACCTTCACATAAGAGGGCTGATAAATGCCTAACAACTAAGGAAAAACATAAAAATTATATTTACTATTTAAACAGAATTTATGAGGAAATACTTGAACAAAACTTTCAAAATGAAATATTTAAGTTTATTGCTGCTCTAAATTTGGGTCATAAATAAAAAGTGGCATTGCAATCTAGAACTTTTATGAGTTATTAACATGCAATAAATAATTGGTTTTATTAGTAATTACTACACTTAGATGTCGCTGACCATTTTAATATGCTTCATGACTAGGGATATTAAAAAGTAAGAAAAAAACTAAAATATTTGCTAATTCTATAGCTGATATATCTTTCTTTAATTTCTGTAGAGTACAGTAAGGTAATGACTTTTAGTACACAAAGTACTCTGGCTATTCCAGATCTACAAGTTGCCAGGTTTCTACCAGTTTGTGTGGGTAGGGATAACTTGTTTGTAATTCTATATTTCAGTTTCATTATCAATGTAAAGAAAAACAATAACAAACTTGTGTTTCTTCCATGAAGGAAACAATAGAGTGAGTAAAAAATTCCTTGTTCACATTCTTATAGTTTTCTTGAAAAACCTCTGTACAGTTACTTATCTCCCTCCATGTTATGACAATACTGTCCCACATATTTCATTTTGAAGGTTTTCAAAATCCATTTACTTAAAACTTTTTTAAGAAAAAAAAAATATTCTTGACCTGTACAAATACTTGAACTCTTTTTGAAAAGTAGCTATCTAATGATGGGTGGTAATTTTGCCTTGGATATAACATATGTACCTCAATTTTGTAGATTAGTATTGAATTGTGTTAAGCATTTATGGGCATGAAAACTTCTGAACACATTTATAAAAGTCTTTTGAATAATCAAGATGTAAGAAAACAAAAGCATTATGTGTCCACTGTGACTTGAGTGATTTAATGAATGGATACACACCAATATATTTCTCCTCCTTTGCTCAGGTGCCATTTTGTGCTTCTACTTTCAACTTTATGGAACACCAAACCAACTAAAAATATTTTTATATAATTCCTACAGTGATTTTAAAGATCAAAATTTCCATACCAAAGAAAATTTTGTCCCAATATTTACATTTATCTAATTTATGCTTATTTATTACAAGATATTCCTAAATTTTATTTCTAAGTATTGTTCTAAAATGTGTTTTCCCATTTCAGAAAACAAATAGGAAAGGGCATGTTTAACGATATTATCTTGACCTTGACAAATGACATAAAATATATATAAGTATAAAGTCTAAGATAATGCCATAAATAGTTTTAGCAGTGGGAACAAGTTCAGAGTTCACTTCAGATATATATATATATATATATATATATATATATATATATATATATATATATTTGTGTGTGTGTGTGTGTGTGTATGTGTGTGTGGTTATGCTTAGGATCAAACACAGGGCTTTGTCAAGTGTTGGTCAAGTTTTTTCCAATTGGGACAAAGCCTTGAGGTTTTAAAATGGTCTCAGTAGGCAGCCAAGTGATAACTAACTCCATGCCTTCCTGCCTCTTCCACTAGAGTTCTGGGATTGGGCTTGTAGCCACAAGCATAAAACATGACTTTGAATGTGCCAGTTTAATTTTGATGTCAAGTATAAATTATCTTTCTAATTTTAATTTTATGATAGAGAGAGAGAGAGAGAGAGAGAGAGAGAGAATTGGCATGCCTGGGCCTCTAGCCACTGGAATCAAACTCCAGACATGTGTGCCATTTGTGTGCATACATGCATAAGTCACCTAGTGCATCTGGCTTATGTGGGTTCTGGGGAGTTAAACTTGGGTCCTTAGCCTTTATAGGCAATCACCTTAAATGCTAAGCCATCTCTCCAGCCCCAAATTTTCTTTGTAAAATGAATAGGATATAGATCATAGGTCATGGAGAGTAACAGAGACAGAGACTAAAAGACAATAGAGTCAAGCTACAATGTAGGTTGGAGAATATACTATCTGACATTTCCTGGGGAGATGTAAAACTAACATTTTTTTTTTTTTTTTTTTTTGCTTTAAACCCCAGCAAGTAAATGAACAACAGACCAAAGAAATTATCTATCTAATTCTCCCTTGGAGAACCAAGGCATGTATTAAGTTACTTACATGAGCACAGCCTAGGTGGCAAGTCATCTTTCAGGCAGCTCCACTGAAGTCTCCTTGCTCAGCTTCTTTCTGCTCATATATATGACATTAAGGCAGGTGCCCATAGATCTGGTAACTTTAGTGAGCTTCCTGTACCTTGTAAGTTTTGATGGCTTCTTGCTCCTTGTAAGTCTTCCCTTCCCTCCGTGAAGTAAAGTTTCAAGTCAGAGAACATAACTACATAACATACAGTGAACAAAATGTATATATTTCAATTACCTCTTTTTTAGCTTCAGAAAAGAGTTGGGTATAAGTACAGATTAGAGTATTTAAGATTCTGGTAGCTGTATAAAGTGAAAAGACAAGATGGAAAGATGTCTATTGTCAAGCAAAGAGATTAAATAATTGTTGACTTTCACAGTTATACCTGACTAGAGGAGAATATTAATCATGACAAAAAGCTTATAAATATGAATATATTGTAGTGATCTTAGGATTGGAAGTTTGATACATATAATAAAATGAGAGTACTTCTTATGCAATTAATAATCTGTTTCCTGACATATTAAGTAAAGTTTCATATTCATCAATAAATGATACTGGTTATAAAAGATACACACACACACACAGACACATGCACATACACATACACACACACACACATATGTATAAAATTTTAGCTCTCCAAATTTAGATTGCATAGCATTCACTATCATTGTTCAAAGTGCTTCCACCTTGTATTGCATTTGACTAAGAAATCTGAAAATGAATGAGCAAATATAAAGAAAGTAAACACAACTTCATATGCCATATATGCTTTTCATGATATGAAAATTAGATTGGACTAGGCATGGTGGTACATGCCTTTAATACCAGCACTTAGGAGGAAGAGGTAGGAGGATTGCTATGAGTTCAAGGCCACAGTGATACCACATAATGAATTCCAGGTCAGCCTGAGCTAGAGCAAGACCCTATCTCCCTATCTTGGAATCCCCCCCACCCCCCCCCAAAAAAAAAAGTAGACCAGGGTCATGTTAGTATTCAATTGCCAGGAGCAAGATTTTTCTATAAACATATACTCAAACGTAAGGGGGCTATGGGAATTCAGAAGTCCTTGAATCCCAAACCCTGAGTTCATGTCTGTCTTTCCTCAAAGAATTGAGAAAAAACACACTGAGAAGGATGATTTATAAATGTTACAGGGGAGAAGACCAAGGAAGAGAAGCAGCTGGGGAGAGAAAGAGAACACCATGTGGTCTGGTAGAGCTCGCGGGAGAACAAACATGGGGCCTAGATGCAAAAAAGCGGACAAAGGATTTTTTTCTAAAGAGGTGTGCATTTTCAAAGAAATTAAAAGGCCATACAAATCATAACAAAGAGATATTTCAGGTTGCCAAAGTGGGAAGGACACAGTCTTACTGGTGAGGAGACCCAGGCATGGAGACAGAGCAGCAAAAGAGCTGGAAAAGAAAATCTGTTTTCCTGAGCCAGGTCAGACATTTGTTCAGGCTCCAGAAGGGGTTGGAACACCTGTCTTGTGTCAAGTTGGAGTTCATTTGCAGTCACTAAAGGCCTTGGAGGCCCCGTTCTCTTTTTCCCTCTCTCTCCTTCACTGTCAAATAAATAAATGAATAAAATAGTCAAAAAAAAAATATCTGACTAGTCCCTCTCACAAAGAATGAGTGTTCGTGCATTTGAAACTTTTTGCAGCATAATTTACTTCTAAAACTTTGAACATCCTCTGCACTAATTTTGTCATTATATCATATTAGCACTAATTGAACAAGCTCAGATTTAGAGTCTTGTTGTTTCTAAATGAAATGTATTTTAAATTCTAAGAAACACAGACTATCATTGCATCTTATATTAAATTAAATTGCTAGCAAATTATGCCTCTATCAAGTAACTGGAACTTTACAACAAAAACTTTCTCTCAAAATTTAAAGAGCAGTCTCTTGATGAAGAAAACACTCAATTTGATTGAATTAGTTACTGGTCTTGGACACAGATTGAAATGCTGTAAAGGTTGGCACTGGACATTGGATAATCTTCAAGAGAAGTGTACTTAAGGGGAAGCATTAAAAAAAGAGAAGCACATCAGAAGCTAAAACCTAATGGAAATAAGCTCAAGAATGCAAAGCAGGCAGCACACATACAGCACTCACTTGTGTTTGCTTCCACAGTAACAATTCTTGCTTTCTTCCCTGAACCTCATACTTCTATGAATAGCCAATGTGCTCTTCAAAACTTGCTTTCTTTCTTCTTTCTTCTGACAGAACCATTAGCGAGCTGGATGCTGCATAGACAAGCCTGATTGCCATAGGGGTCCTCTACAGTTCTGGGTCACTGTCTATCATATAGAATTTCTTTCAAGAAACAACTATATAAGAGATTGAGCAGTGAGTAGAACTGCTGTAGAGCATTCTTCTGAGGCTTCAGTGAGTGAGAAGGATGTCATCCCTGGTCAGAAAGGTGACCAGCACCATGAAAGCCCCAGGGCCCGTTCTCCCTACAGTCAAGCTGTCTGAGTGAACTGGACCACCACGTACACTTCAGGACAGCTGGACATGGATTCTTCGGGGGACAGCTTCTGTCAGGAGGAACAGCAGAAGAAGTGAAACAAGGCCTTACAAACATGGGGAAGATTCTGAAAATGGCAGGGTGTGACTTCAGTAATGTAAAAACAACTGTTTTGCTGGCTTACATAAAGGAGTTCAGTACTGTTATTGAAGTCTACAAAAAGTATTTCAAGAGCAATTTTCCTGCTAGAGCTACTTACCAGGTTGCTCCTTTACCCACAGGAGGCCTTATTGAGACTGAAACAATAGCTGTTCAGGGACTTTATACAATGGCATTGTTATAAATGGCCACTGTTATTATGGAATTTTCATTATGACTTTAACTTTTAGCATCTTAATTTTTACAGCTGATGATGGGAAATGTAAATGCAACGGAAGTATCTGAAGTTATTATATAAAAACCATATCATTGGAAAATCTGGCATGAAGATTAATAAAACTAGTTATTGATGCTATAAATTGCACTTATACACATGTTGCTGAATGTGATAAAAGATTCATTATGTTGTTACTCAAAGTAATGGAAAAGATGAGTTGTAGGAAAGATGAGGCATTGTTCTTAAAAATATTATAAAGAGAAAGCATAATTCAACTAAACAAATATTAATTTTATAATATGAAATAATAGATAACTGTCTTATTAGAGGTGTGAAATTAAATTAAAATCTTAAAACTTAAATGGGGGCTAGAGAGATGGCTTAGTGGTTAAGAGGCTTGCCTATGAAGCCTAAGGACCCAGGTTTGACTCCACAGAACGTAAGTAAGCCAGATGCACAAGATGATGCACACACACAAGGTTACACATGTGTTTGGAGTTTGTTGTAGCCACTAACATCCTGGTGCACCATTTTTCTCTCTCTCCCTCTCTCTCACTCATTCTCTTGCTCTTTCTCTTTCTCATAAATAAAGAAAAACTTGAATGGCACCTGTAAAGGAGAATAAAGTAGAACAAAGATTTATACAGTAATATTTTTCTAACATAAATAAAATAAACACATAGCTTTCAAAAAATAACTAGATTGAGTCAAGAATAAATAATTACACTGGGATTATGGGTAAGGTAAAACTACTTGAAAATTTAGAAACAGATTTCAAATCTATTCATATGTAGATGACGATAATAACGTTTCAAAAAGAAGATAAGCTCACTTTATACATCTTTTCTTCTTGCTATTCAGGCATGGATTATTATTGAAAGGTCATCTTCCTGCTATATTAATGTTTAAAGAGGGACTCAACTGCAATTGAATATGATCTGTAATATGAAAGTTTCTAGAAATATATATATATGTATATATATATATAATATATATATTTATTTATTTATTACTACATATATTATATACTGCTAGCAAGTATTAGGGCTATTTTGACTATTACTTTAAAAAGTCAGTGATTTTTGCTTATGTGTAAGAAGTATCTAATAAGGAAGGCTCAAGTACATTCTTTAAATTTATTATAATATTCAATTACTTTCCATATCACACAGAAATGAATCTATTAATTTACTTTGGAAGACATTTACATAATAAATTTTTTCTAAAAAACACAATCACATTAAAATATTTAATATAATTAATCTGAAAGAATTGTAATTCTGTCAGGTTTTAACATCATTATCAATAATAAACATTTTTTAAAATCAGCATAATTTTAAAGTAATTTTAACTTTGAATTATACAGGGCTCCATAAATTGAAGGTATTTTACATTCCACCAAGATTTTCATCAATTTCAGCATTAGTAACTTTGCTTGGAACTATATGCAAATTCTTTCCTTTTATATGAGAATTGAAAATGATTTGTTAAAAGTAAGCAAATACTTTAGAATTTGAATTCCAATAAGTTATCTCTCTTATCATTATTCTCCCAAACTGACAGAAACTAAAATTTCAGATGTGTCCTTTAAACAACCCTGCCAAGAAATGTAATGCAGTAAATTGATACAATTATGGAAAATTTTAAAACTAACTAAAATTAGAACTAATATGAAACCAGCTACTACCTATATATGAAGATGAAAGTACTATGCCAAAAAGAGAACCCACACTCATGTCTATTTCATCATTATTCACAACAGCCAGCATATGGAATCAGCCTAAATGTCAATGATAAATGGGGAAAGAAATAACATATATTATGGCATTTTGGATGTAAAATGTTTCGCATAGCCTCCAATGTTTGTGATTAAGTCTCATACTTAGTCCCCAGCTGAAGGAGTCTTTGGGAAGTGGACCCTTGCTGGAAAATGTGGAGATACTTGGGATGTGCTTTGAGGTTTAATTTGCCCAGCCCCTCTGGGTATTCAGAACTTGCGTACTCAGAATACTTTCCTGTTAGTGTGACAAGATGTGACACTCTAGCTGCCCTAGCTGGTTGAAGCCCTTTTGCCCCATTCTCACTCGTGCGTGCATGTGCATGTGTGTTTCACATAGAATGCTATTCCACCATGTAAAATCTCAAAATCCTGTCATTTTTGTCAACATGGGTGGATTTGGAAATCATGTTGTTACATGAAATAAACAACAGGCAGAAAGCTAAATAGCTCAGGCCCTCAGTTACAATTAGAATTAATATAGTTGATGATTTTGGATTTCTGCTGGCTACCAGAGTCTAGGGACACTAAGGAGGAATGAGGTTCAATGTGACAAATGATAGGCATAAATTCTGGTATCTGTGGCTAAGTAGGGAAGACATCACTAAGAAAGAAGTGTGTTATTTATCACTTACTACTTAGAAAAGATCATTTTTAATATAATCCCCATAAATAAAACAATTTAATGTGATAAACATACTCATTGCCCTGACAATTATCTAATGAATGCATGAAGCAGAATTTCACATTACATCTCACACATTTGTCCATGTTCAATAAACACACTTTATTTTCCATAAAAATAGTTGAATGTGGGAGCATGTTTTCCTCTTTATGCTACCACCAGCCAAATTTGTCACTGACCTTCTGTTTGGATTATACCATTCCTCCCCCTCGGGAACCCCCAGTACTTATTGTCTCTTAAGTGGCTTATCATCCTTTTATCAGTCTTTTGTTTTATATTTTTATATTTTTGAGGTGCTGGAAATTGAATATGGGAGAGCTTCATGTGTGCTAAGCAAGAGGTCCACTACTGAGTTGTATTTTTAGCTCTCTCATATTCTTTAATATCATTTTCCTTTATAGATGAATAAACCACAGCTTAAATTGTTATCCAATTCATTGAAATGTCAGCTCTACGTTATTTCTATGACATGATATGCTTTATAGGAATATTTTAATAAAAGTTTGATTACTGATTCTACCAGATGTTCAGGTAAAGTTGGCAAAATTCATTTTGTACCCCTTAAAACCTCAATTTGCTGATTATAATAGTGATTTATATTTAAGTTAAAATACAACCAAAAATCAAACTTATTTTAACTAAATTTTATTACACAGGTTTTTCTAGTTGAACAAACTTTATGTTAATACTTTAATGTGTAAAACAATTCTAGAGATAATATATTGCCAAATTTTATTATAAAATGATAATTATCTATAACACTAGAAAGCAATGCTTTTCATTTACTTTCAATTTTTAAACCATGATGGATTATTTGTCTAAATAACTGTAGTTTCCTAAGGATAATATATACTCTGTAGATAATCGTCTTTGAAATGTTTGCATTTTGTAGAGTTATAGTAAATTTTGATAGTATATATCTATTAGATCCTCAACAAATCCAAGGCAATTAATTACACCTTCACCTAATCATGCTTCTGTATATCCAGGCTTCCAGTGATCTGCTTTTTATCCACTGTAGTCTGTATTTTCTAGATTGAACATGTATGTGACTATGATTGGTTTTGTATGTGTGTGTGTGTGTGTGTGTGTATGTATGCATTTATGTGTAAATTCATGCATGTGTATGGATATATAACCATAGTGTCTTAGTGCCTTTCTTTTTTCTATGTGTTTTTCTTCCTCCGTCCCTCCTGCTATTTCTTTTTCTCCCTTTCTCCCTTTCTCGCTTTCTCTTTCTCTCTTTTTCTTTCTTTCTTCCTGTATTCTTTCGTCTTTCTTCCTTTCTTCTTTTTACAGTTTTTAGATAGGCTCTCCTATATAGCCTTCACTTTTATTAAATTTTGGATGATCTTCCTTCCTCAGCCTTCTGAGTGCTGGGATTACCGGTTATAGAGAACCATACCATACCAGGCTTATAGAATTTTTGTTTGTTTGTTTGTTTGTTTGTTTTCCTTTTGGTGTTCTGAGGTCAGGTCTCAGTCTAGCTTAGGCTAACCTGGAATTCACTATGTAGTCTCAGGGTGACATTGAACTCATGTGATCCTCCCAGTTCTGCCTCCTAAATGCTGGGATTAAAGGCTTGTGCTACCATGCCCAGCTCAGAGTGCATTTTTAATGATTTCTTTAAGTAGCTTTAATTATTTTAGGATTCATTCATATCATTGAGTGTCTCAAGATGTTTCCCCCTCCCTTATTGATAAGTAATATATTCCATTTTATAAATGAATCACAACATGCTCATTTATCAGATGATAATCATTTGTATGGTTCTAGTTTGATGATTGCAAAAGAAACTCTTCTAATAATTTCAAATATATTTATTACTACTTTGGTATGTACTTGCCAGAGACGGCAAACATGCCATTTCAGGATCATGAGGAATCAAGTGCTGAAGAGCTGCTTGACACAGTTCCAGCCCAGCTGCCTCTTCCTTGAAGTCCAATGTGGCCCCTCTATAGAAAAATCGTTGGCTCTCTATGCTACAGAAGTATGTGGTTTTCTGTATAATGTTTGTCTTTCTTTGTCTTTAGGTTAGTGTCCCAATCTCTAAGTTTACTTTTCCAGTAAAAATTGGTGTTGGTGAAGTGTTGGTCAATGTATCTGAAAGAGGCTCTGGCATAGAATCGGAAAACCAAGAAAATGGGTCAGAGATAATTGTTTTCCTTAAAGGCCTTAAAGAAAGTCAGGCATGGAGTACAGTGCACTTAGGAGGAAACAATGAACCTCCTGGAACAATGTGAAAATTGTTATATGACTAATTTTTCTAAATAGTGACAATTGCAATTGACTCTTTACCAGGAATTCTTACAGAAAAACAACTGAAGTCAGAAATAGTTCAATCTGGGGGACAAAAGTATAAGTATTGGAGGGACATGAAAAGGAAAATTCAAAATAAATAATTATAGGATAAATGGATCTACTGGATCAGTGATTAATGATGGGAAGCCCCATTTATGGTTGTTTTGCCTCTCACCTTTAATAGAGTAATTGAAAGTAGAAGTCCAGGAAATCACAAGTGCTTGACCGCACATACATGGGGAAAATGTAAAAACAGTTAATCATTACAGGGGCCTGACGACTTTACGTGAGGTGAATAATTATGAATTGTTTGATGATAAGGAATAACAAAACGTTTCTATGAATTCCGTAATATTGTACCTTTCTTGAAGTTTGTTCTTGCATGACGTGATCAGAACATAAAAGAATGAGTCTAAGAGCTGTGGCAGAGAGAGAGGAAAAAGAGAGAAAATAAAAAGAGAGAAAGATGGAAAAACTCAGCTGCCTTCAGCATTAGCCTGTCAGCTTGCACTAGAACTTGACTTCGAGTAGTTATTTTGCCACTCTCTTTCACACCTCTCTTCGGGGAACCCTCCTTCAAGCCAGGGCTGGACCCCAACATGTACTCATGATCCATAACATTACAGAAGAAAGCTTGGATTATAAGGGGGTATGATATGTATATGTGATAAATGTATGAGTGTGTGCAGATATGAGTATACTCTGTGCAGGCAGAGGCCAGAGGAAGGTGCAGAATGTATTTCTTCCTTTTTTGCACTTCCACCTTATTTTCCCTAGATAGGTGCTCTCACTGAACCTAAAGTTTATAGTTTTGGTATGATTGGCTGACCACGAAGCCCCAGTGACCCTTCTGTTTTTGCACCTTTCAAAACTGAGCATATGGAGTTATTGCACATTTTTAAGTGGGTGCAAGGAATCAAATTCAGGCCATGCTTGTGTGAGTGCTCTCGCCAGCTAGCTGTCTCATCAGCCCATATTTTTTTTCTTTCATATTTTATTTTGTATTACATAGTGATTTCCACTTCTACCCAGTTTTCTAGAAAATATCATAATTTCATTTTTTCTTTACAATTTTATAAAATTTTATTGTGTACAAGCATTACATTTTATTCAACCTTTCATCTGATGATGGACACTAAATATATGGTTCCATTTCCTGGCTATTTTGAATAGTTCAACTATAAATATGGATGTGCATATTGCACAGCGATATTTAACTTAGAGTCACTCAGGTATATACCAAAGGATATATTACACTTATATACTTCTACTTTCAGTTTTTGTGCATTCAGTTTGATTTCCATAGTGACTGCATAAGTTTTGATTCTCACCACCAGTGAATAAAGGTTCTGCTTTCCCACATCCTTATCAGTGTATGCTGCCATTTGTTGTCTTGATGAAATCAATTCTGTCTGGGTTGAAATGAAATCTCAGATCAATTTAATTTTGCATTTCCCTGATAGCTAAGAATGTTAAGCAATTTTTTAAAATTATCTATCTATTTGAGAGAGAGAGAGAGAGAGAAAGAATGGCTGATAAACAGAGAGAGAGAGAGAGAATGGGACCACCAGGGCCAGCAGCAGGGCCTCCAGCCATTGCCAACAAACTCTAGACACAAGTGCCACTTTGTGCATCTGGCTTATGTGGGTACTGGTATCTAACCTGACTAGCTAGGCTTCACAGATTTAACCTCTAAAACATCTTTCTGGCCCTATTAAACATTTGTAAAGAATTTTTTTGTCATTTGTGTTTCTTCATTTTGAGAACTTATTTAATTCATTAGCTCATGAATTCATTGAATGATTTGGTTTGGGGGGTTTGATTCTTGCATATCTGCATATCCCCTTAATATTTTCCTGTGTCTTATGTGTAGTTGGCAGATTTTTATCCTATTCTGTAGGTAGTCTCTTTACTGATCATTTATCTTCCTGTGTAGAAGCTTCTTAATTTCATGGAATCCCATTTGTCACTTCTTGGGATTAGTTCTTGCATTATTGGGGTCCTGTTCAGAAAAATCCCTGCCTATGACTATATATTAAAGTGACTGGCTCAGGGAAATTTTGCGGAAGAGGGGGCGGAAAGAATGTCATAGTCACATGTTGGGTCATGATTTGCAGAGACATTTATCATACCAATAACTGGGGGCTAACTCCACAATGCACGACCCATTTACATCAACAAGGAGGGTCTAATGGGAGGGGGTAGATCACAGATGAGCCTAAATAGTGGTACCAAACTGCCTGTATTCACTGAAAAGAAAACTAATAAATTAAATTTAAAAAAATTAATTTAAAAAAATATTTTCTTTCTTTATTTGTGTGAGAGAGAAAAAAAAAATAAATAAAGAAAGAGAAAGAAGGATAGAAGAGAGGATGTGCCGGCCAAAGCCTCTAGCTACTGAATGGCCTCCAGCCACTGCCAACAAACTCCAGACACATGTGCCACCATAAGCATCTGGCTTACATGGGCTCTGGAGAATCAAACCTAGGTCCTTAGGATTTGCATGCAAGTGCCTAAACAACTAAGCAATCTCTTCAGCCCCAAAGTGTTTTTTGTTGTTGTTGAGAATTTTGGTATATGAAGATACTATAGTTTAATCATATTTCCAACTCATTATCTTCTTGTCCAATCTCCCCTGCAAATATACAACACATTCTATCATTCTTTTTGTCCTCTATCCCCCATGTCAAAATACTGATGGGCTTAGAACAGTGTGGGGCTTGGGGGTGGGGGAGATACTAGTACCCACTGTGGGATCATGAATGCAACTGTCAGGTTAGGACGGGAGGAAAGTGCCTCATAGTACTTGCATTCTTTCTGTCCTCGGTACTGCAATAGCTTCTTCAATAATGGTCCATCGCAAGCATCACTAAGGGGGCTGTTAGCTGCTTGTCATCCTCACCAACCTTTTCTATTTCATCTTTATTATCTTAATAAATCTTTTCTCTAAGCTTTAAAGTTTCACTGCATTCTTTTTAAAGCCCTGCTATGACTTACATTGTATAGTTTTCAGTTTCCCATTATCTAGATAGATAAAAGTTCTCTTGGAGTCCAACATGAAGGCAAAGTTTAAGGGAAATAAAACATATTCATGGCAAATTACTTCCCTTCACTTTTAATTCACATCCACAGTTTATCCCCCCCCCCACGCACACACTTTTATATCTTTTAGAAACTTTAGATACAGATTACGCAGTTTGAATGTGAAAATACACAATCTATAATGCTAGAAAATCTAAGACTTTAGAGGAATTCAGAGGAACATCAGTAAGCTTTTACAAGTAGAAAATTCTGCAAATGAATCCATGTGACAGAATATAGTAAAATTCAGGCACACTGAAGTACTATAAGAATAAGTTCAGTATTTACAAATCATGTATATATGGACCATAAACACATGCGTAGGTTTGGGTCCTGTCACTGAGGTTTATCATTAAGTTTATGTAAAATATTAAGCACATGAAAACATCTGAAATCTGAACACTGCAGGTTGTAAACATTTCAGACAGTAATAATCAATATTTACTCTATTTTGTCCAGATAGTCTGTTTGTAATAAGGAAATGATATGTTATATCCATTTACATCATCTTGTGGAATATGACCCAATACATTTTGCATTGAAATTTAAGGGATGGACAGCCAGGCATAATTGCTATTCTGTTAGTATCTTCAAAATTTGAACAGGATGGAAAAATAAAGAATAACATTTTGTAGTAGTTCTAGAATGATAATATCTGCTAAGATGAAGAAGCTGTATCATAATTTAATAAATATACCTTTTCCTTTGCCAATATAAACAAACTGCATCTGTACCTATATTTATTTATATGTAACATAAAATATATTTATAAATGTCTACACATATACATGTATATATTATTACTTGAACCAGAAAAACAATGTGATTAGTAACTATATAGAATGAATCTTTTCTCCCCACAAATTGGTTTAAAACTTATTTTGGTTAATTACCATGTCATCCTAAGTGTTGAACATGTATTTAATATTTAAGACAATTATTTATCAGATATATGACATACAAACATTTTGGTTATTTTGTTAATTGTCTTTTTTATAAACATTTATAAGTAAGGTGTTTTTACTTCTTTTTTATGCAAAAGGGAAATCAATCTAGTTTTCCATAGTTACCTATGTTTTTAGTCTTGTGTTTTAAGTTGTGAACAGTCAAATGTTGTATATTTACATCTATATATTCTTTAACTAATTTTATGATCTTTAGATGCCTGTTTAATTAGAATTAATTTTTTATCTGATTTGATATAAGGTGAATTTTTACAATTTTACATGTGGCTATCCATTTATGCAAGTAATACTTCTTTTTAAATGTATACTGTTGACTACTTTGTCTATATAGATATATATATACTTTTTTTAACCTTTTGGTTATCCACCATCCACCTTCCACTGAACCCCTTTTTTCTAATGAGTTTCTCTTTGCTTTGATGTATTTTTTTCTAGTGTGTATGCCCTACTAAATTTAATTATTGTTGCTTGCATTATATTTAGATTACTTACCAGAATAAGTGAATGCTATAAGAGGCTGTAAGAAAATTAAAAAAAAAATATCTCCCACTCTCCTAGGCACCATTAACTGCCAGCAATCACCCAGAGTGTTATGGGGCCTTATATCTGCTTTCATTATTTGTGATGTGGATGGACACATTATTGTGCAAATCTTTTGCAGGCTGAAACTTTCACCCTCACTGTGAAGTTAAGGAAGCTATGGTCATGTCATGCCAATATGGCAGTGGTCTACATTCCTCCTGTCCTCTGCTCTCACCTCTTTTGTGCCTTCCGGTCTGCATTGTTTCCTGAGTCTTGGGGGATTGCTGGAGGTCTCATTTACTGTTGAGCAGTTTAGTATCAGCATTCTCAGCCTTTGATGAGAGTCTCCTTAGTAGTCACTGACATCTACAAAAGGAAGATTTTCTGACTCAAAGGTGAGAACACCACCAATATTTAGTGGCCAATTTGAAGGGTGCACAGCATACTTATTTATCCAAGTTACAGAGTAAATTCCATTTAGGGATTATGACATTCTCAGCCATAAACTTTTGAAAGCTCTCTACAATGAGCACTTCAAAACACTGAAGAAAAAAGTTTGGTGGGCCTAGTGGTGCACACGTTTAATCTCAGTACCCTGTGGATTCAAAAATAGATATCAATGTTTAAATTTATATGGAAACACAAATAGCCGCAAATATCCAAAACAGTTCTGTGAAAATGCTTACAGCTGGGTGTATCACCAAACCTGATTTCAAGTTATACTCTAGAGCCATAGTAATATATGTATTGGAACATTAACACAGATGTAGACTAGTGGAATAGAAAACAGGACCTTGGGATAAGTCTAAATAACTCTAGCCACCTGAGATTTGATAAGATACCAAAAATACACGTTGAAGAAATTGTGGTGTCTTCAACAAGTGGTACAAGGAGCATTGGATATCTACTTATCGAAAATTTAACTAGAACCTTGTCTCTCTCCCTACACAAAAATCAACACTGAATGGATCAAAAATCTCAATGAAAGACCAGAAACTCTGACACAGCTACAAACAAACAAACAACAAAAAAACAACTACAAGGGTGTACAATCTAAGATGTTGACATAAGGAAAGACATTCTGAATAGAATTTTGTTTACAAAAGTAATATGGAGAACATTCAACAACTAGGACTTCATGAAACTAAGCATCTACTGCACATGGAAGAGAACAATCAAGAAAGTGACAGCTTACATAATGGAAGAAAAAAATCTTTGAAAGAAAAATGTACTTATTTTTCTGTCTATTTGATTAAATAATCAAATGTTTCTTTGGGATATTCTGTCCTTTCCCATAATTATTTCATTGGGTCCAATCTATGAGAGCTAATAGAATATTTGCCTTTATTCACAGTGGTTGTGTGAATATAAAATGTCCCCCATAGACTCATATCTTTGAATACTTAATCCCCAAGCTAAGTGTGCTGTTCAGGAAGGCTATGGAACCTTTAGGATGGGCAGCCTTGCAGGAAGAAGTGTGTTACTTGGGTAGGCAGGAGGTCTTACAACCAGCCTCCCTTCCATACTCTCTCTTTTTGACTTCCTTCCTGCTGATGTGTTGGTGTAACTCTAATCCCAGCTTCCTTGTTCCCACCATGCTGTCACCATCATAAAGGGGAAATTTCTCCTTGAAACCATAGCTTAAAATAAATTCTTTCCTTCCTTCAGCTGCATCTGGTAGGGTGTTTTATTTTATTTTATTTTTTATTTTTATTATTATTTTTTTTTTGAGGTAGGGTCTCATTCTGGCCTAGGCTGACCTGGAATTCACTAAATATTCACAGGGTGGCCTTGAAATCATGGCCATCCTCCTACCTCTGCCTCCTGAGTGCTAGGGTTAAAGGCGTGTGCCACCACATCCAGCCTGTTAGGGTATTTTGTCACAGCAATGAGAAACTGACAGGCTACAGATTTGTTTGTGCAAACATAAAGAAGCCATCCTGTTATTTTGTTCTACTTAACAATGAAAACTATCTTATTCTTGGGTTTGTCATAGAAATTTTAGATCTTTAAATCTCCAGGGACCAAGAGTTACTACAAATTAAAATTTAACATTGCTGAAATATTGCATGAAAGATAATTTATATTTTATTTAATACACTTATAATTTCAGAATTAAAAGTGAAATCCATTAATAATAAAGCACACTATTCTCACAGTTCTTTATTAACTAGTGGATGAAACTCTTCACAATATGTAAGATGCAAATATTCTCTGACAATCACTTGTCTCTGTTCATCACATTGACCATAAGAATGTTATTTGTTTAATTCATCCCTTACTAAATCAGTCATGTTTGCAGGCCACTTCCATTACATTTTGAGTTTAAATATGTCCTAAAACCTAATTACTTTTTCTAAATTTTTTCATATACACTCAAAATGTTGACTCATTCTTGATGGGAGAAAAGCACTAAGTTTTTAATGTAATTAAAGGATATATGAAATCATTAAGATACTCTGTTACTTAACAGCAAGCAAATGCTTATGAAATTGGAGGTACAAAACATATATTGTATTGGTGTCCCAAACAGTGAAGGCAGTTTAAGAAATGAAATTGTAATTCCAATATGGACCCGCCAAGATAAACTTTTTTTGCATATAAAAATTTACAGATTGACAGCCACACTATTCATTAATTAATTTTAAAATTGGAAAAGAATGTTGAAATTATTTTGACTTGGAATCTTTTAGCTATCATCTTGATTTTTGTCATTATAAATTATATTGATAAATCCCAAAATAAATTTAACTATTAATTTTGTTAATATTATCTTTTAACATGAGCATACCAAGCAATCATAATGGCTACTATAGGAAATGATATTTTTGTTATATTTCAAGTTAAAATAGTTATTACATCAGCTGGTTTTGAGTTTATGATTATATTCATTTATTCCAAGTGGTGATTAGAAACATTTTATACTGTGGGAAGTATTAACAACTAGTGCAAGCCAAAATGAATGTTTATGACCACAAGATTTGGCTCTCAGTGTGTTAATGATTCCTTACAGAAATGCAAGCCAATTTAAATATAATATGGAAACTACTTATCATAAAAACAAGTAGTGAAAATTCCTTGATATCTAATCCTTTTCTAATTTTGTGTGCTTTATGTGGAAAATTTTTAGGGGATTTGATTATATTCAGGGGAGAAAATCTTATTGCAATGAAAATACTGACTCAAGTTGAATAATTTTCTTTTCTCCAAATAAGGCATGGTAATTAAAAATTGTGACTTTAGGAGTTAAGTTTAACTGCTTTCAAAATTATCTTTTCACTGTTGACGAATGAGTCAAATGATCACTCATTTGAAACAGTCATTATTTTTTAAAGGCTTTTGACAAGCCTTTAAACAATATTACCAGGTGCTATGTAGTTTCACCCCAGATCAGTTATTTATAACCTTAATTCAGCTGTGTGGTGCAAAACTTAAGATCAAATCCTTTAGAATCTGGTTAATACATGCAATGTCCTGGAACTTGAATTTAAAAAGGTGTTATTAGTCAAAATATCAGAAACTAAGCCAGCATCATCAACCTTATTTACAAGAACTAAATATATTTCTTAGATATTAAAATAATGCAAACAGATAACAAGACAAAGGATGACCCAGGCTTGGTGTACATTTGGAACAGAGCCCCTTGGCCAGTTGGGCTCCTCTCTTGCATGTTCCTGGACAGCTGGTTGTGTTCTGCTTCATTACATAGTTACCCACTAACCCAGATGCCTATTTCTGGAGATGTGGTCAACAAGAGGACTGATGAAACTTCAGTTAATCAAATTTCACACAGGCGAGTAAATTTGATCTGTAGGTCTTAGAGAAATAGCTGCCAAGTACACTTAATGTGTGTCCTGAGCTATGTGTGGCACAATAATCTGTTGAAACCATTTTCTTAGGCAGAGATTTTCTCAGGCAAGGATATATGGGCCCAGAAACCTTCCTTGTTCATCTCAAACACTGGGGAACCTATGAGAGCTTGATTAGTAGCAAGAGTAGCAAGGAGAAATTATAGATTTTCTCTAATTCCAGAGTGGTCACTGTAGACACACACACACACACACACACACACACAAACACACACACACACACACACAAACACACACACACACACACACAATAAAAATCAAGAACATTTGCCAGAAGTCATTCTAGCCTAAGGTTGTATGATAACTCCTTGTTTTATCTTTATGGACTGTTGCACTTACCTTCTCATTTCTGGGACAAACATCTTACCAGAAGCAGTCTATGGGAGGGAAATGTTTGTTTTAGGCTTTGAGTTTAGAGGAGAAGCCTCATCATGGTGGAGGAGGTTGGCCCACTTCCTCATATATCCATTGGAGGGAGGGGAGGAGAGAGGGAGAAAGAGAGAGAGGGAGAGAGAGGGAGAGAGAGGGAGAGAGAGGGAGAGAGAGAGAGAGAGAGAGAGAGAGAGAGAGAGAGAGGAGGGAGATAACAAGCAGAAGCTGATTGTAAACACACAGGACTGATTTCAAGCCCAAGGTCTGACCCTGATGACAGTCTTCTTCCAGCAGGGCTCCATCTACCAAATGCTCTACTTGGTGGTAAGTAGGAAACTTGGTTCCAAACACCTGAGGCTATGAGAACATTACATTCCAAATCATCATGTTGAAAATGGAAGCTGACTGAAATCATGCGAACAGGAATCCCATCACTATGGAGAATGCAGACCAAGGCTAAGTGGTATTTGGATGACTCAGTGTCCTGTGGACTATTGAGCTCAGAGATAAAACACATATTCTTTAGAAGCCAGTTATACTAATGCCAAAGGGTATCTCTCCAAGTGACAAATTCTGTCTGATGAATGTTGTGGGCACTGTACATGAACAAATGAAAAGTTATTTTTCATTGCAACATAGAGGCTATGACCTTTATCATTCCCACCAAATTAGCAGAGTATAATGTTCATCTTTGCACTAGTATGTCACCCTTCAGACTCACCTTCCACAGAGCTGATGGCCACATTTCTAAATGTTACCTAAGCGATTTACTCTCCCGTGGAGCTCAGTAGTGCATTCCCATCAGGATTGCCTAAGTGTAGTGTTCAGTATTACCACAACTACTGTTGCCTCATATTCACTATTTAGTTTTCAAAATACACACCTCATATGCCAAAAAAAAAAAAAAAATGATACCCTTGTCAGGGCAAACAACATACTCAAACTAAAGAGAATTACACAAATTCAAATCCATCAATATTCTCAATATTCTCAATTTTTTTCTTTCTTTACTTTCTTTCATCCATGTTCATGCATATTTCTATTAAGTGAAATGTCCACTAATCCTTTCTCCAGCCACTCAAGCCTCAAATTACTGAATGCAATCAATTTCCTATAGCCTGTTAGTTTCTTATTCATTTTTGAAAGTTTACTGTCATTACTATATTGAAATGTGATTATATTTTTGCTTAAGATGTTATTACCCATGTATCCTGATAGAAGAGACAGTCAAGAAAGGAACAATGTTGGCCACAATTTTATCAGTGCTACCTAGAACAAAGGCAGGACTATTTTCAGTACTTCTATATACATTGTATAAATACATGATTATAAATTTTGAAAAGAAGATATGAAATTTTGATATGAATGAAGGCTATTCATAGCTTCTTTTTGGTTCTTTTAGGAAATAGTGGACATGTGGAAATATTAGGACAGTTTGTAGTGTTTTGCATAAAACTTTAAATTTCAAAATTGAGATTAGCAATATGGGTTCACAGAAATTATCAGTTGTTTGTTTATTCAATTATTTAAAAATATTATGAATATAATTTGTATGAACACATCATGTATTGGTATCATTTCCCTCCTCCCAAACCCCATTCTGCTGAAGGCCACCTTAGTGGGGTTGCTGTTATTCCCCATGGGGGTCTGAGTTATGAGTTGTGAGAGCAGCAGCCAGTCACTGGGGAGGTGGGCTCTGGCTATGCCTTCCCATCCAATGGCTCTTACAATCTTTCTGCCTTTTCTTTTGCAAAATTACATGAGCTGATGTGGATGTGTTTTAGGACTACTTTAGTAAAAATCTTTCAGGAATTTCTGAATCTCTGCTTTTTTTTAAAATTTTTATTTATTTATTTGAGAGCGACAGACACAGAGAGAAAGACAGATAGAGGTAGAGAGAGAGAATGGGCGCGCCAGGGCTTCCAGCCTCTGCAAACGAACTCCAGACGTGTGCGCCCCCTTTTGCATCTGGCTAACGTGGGACCTGGGGAACCGAGCCTCGAACCGGGGTCCTTAGGCTTCACAGGCAAGCGCTTAACCGCTAAGCCATCTCTCCAGCCTTGAATCTCTGCTTTTGTATGTGTTGAGTACTCTCTAACTCTGTCTCCGTCACTCTGGCACTGACTGATCGGCTCACCAGGGAAGCGGCACTCTTGCTTATATTACCAATTCCTCTGTGGTTTCATTTGACCTTGGTTGCAGTGAGAGGTGGTTTATCTCCTTGGGTCTCATTATCTTCTGAAAAAGAAAAACAGATTCTCCAATGAAGAATGAATTCAGCAAAGGTTAAATGGGATAAACATTGTTAATTTAGGGAGATTTTGAGGGATGCAGCCCCTCTTTTGGCCAAAGCCTATTGGGAAGTTGTGGTTGGAAACCATGATCTTGTTCTATAGAGGATTCTGACCAGGTTTCCAATTCCAGCTGTGGGTTTCTTTCCACGGAGTTGCTCTCACAGCCAATCAGAAAGCCACTGGTTCCCCACCAAAGCTGTGTCGCCATTGTACTCATTTGTTCATCACATCAGGTGGTTGCTTCTGAATATCATTGGCACCTGTTTGCCAGTGTTTCTAGATCCTTTCCCCTGTACCTCATGTAGCACTTTTCAGCACTGAAAGGGATAGCCAATAGGGGACGGGGTCCTGCCCAGATTCCAGCCATGTCACTTGATGTTCTTTGTCAGCAGCATATGGGGTCCTCAACAATAAGTTCTTACCATTGACCTCAGGTGAGTGATCACATGCTTTGACAGAAGCCTGTCTTGTTTGCAGACCTCTTAGGTCTCTCTGATCAGAAACTCAATGAGGATAGAAACTGATTTTTTGTACTGGGAGGAGTTAGAGGACAGAGCCAAATGATCTAAGATCAGGCTCTAACCACTCTTTCAAGGGCCCTTCTTTCTAGATGATAACCCCATACTCTTGTTTAAATCTTTTAGTCTACTTTGAAGGAGAAATGTTTTTTATGGTATCAGTTTATTTTGGGTTCAGTTCTGTGTTTATTTTCCAACCTTCCTTCCCCTCCCCACAAACTCTTGCATCCTTATTGTCTGGGCCTGGAGCTGCCTATCATGTATGCCAGCACCTCAAGCTCTTCCAAGTTAGGAACCACAAATTAGGGAGGACATGCTGCATTTGACTTCCTGTATTTGTGTGAGTTAGCAGAGTATGATCTGTTCCAAGTCCATCCACTTTTCTACAAATTTTATTGTATCACTGTTTCTTGTAGCTGAGTAGAATTCCATTGTGTAAATGTACCACATCTTCATAATCCATTTAACCAATGATGGGCTCCTGGGTTCTCCTGGTTGGTTCTAGTTCTTAGCTATTATGAATTGAGCAGCTATAAATTGTGGTTGAGCAAATATCTCTGCAGTGAAGTGTGGAGCCTTTAGGGTAGATGACCAGTAGGGGAATAGCTAGGTCAGTTAGTAGCTCTATTTTCATCCTTTCAGAAATCACCAAATTGCCAAATTGACTTCCATAATGGTTGTACAAGCTTGCATTCCCAACAACAGTGAATGACTTTTCCCCACATTCTTGCCAACATTTGTTGTCATTTGATTTTTTTAATGATTGCATACTTACTGGAGTAAAATAAAGAATCTCATAGTTGTTTCCTTAAGTGTGTGTTAGCCATTTGCATTTCATACTGAGAACTTCTTAGTCAGTTCTTTGCCCCATTTTTCATGGATTGTTTGAGGTATTATTGCTTAGTTTTTAGAGTGTTTGGTAGATTCTAACTATTAGGCCTCAGTCAGTGGTATACCTGGTGAAAACTTTTCTCCTGTTCTGTGGGTAATCTACTGGCTATGATTATGGTATGTTTATGTGTACAGAAGCTTTTTATATTAATGAAGCCCCACTGGTTAAGTGATTAATTTCATCATGATACAGGCCTATAGTTTTCTTTTCTTGTATTTCTGCCTGGGTTTGGTATTGGTATAAATATATTTTCATAAAAGGAGTTCCTTGTTCTCCAGTTATGTGAAACAGTTTAAGAAAAAGTGGTTTCAGTTCTTTAATGAAGGTTTAATAGAATTCAGCTGAGAAGTCATCTGGTCCTGGACTTATTTGGGGGGAGATTTTTGATTACCTTTCTAGTCTCAAAAAATGTGATAGGTTTGTATAGTAGATTAATCTACTCTTAATATTTTGTTTTGGTGGGTGATATGTGTCTAGGAATTCATCCACTTCTTCCAGATTATCCAGTTTTGTGGATTAAAAGTTTTAGAAGCATGTCCTGATGATTCATCCAATTTCATTGAAGTCTATTGTGACCTTTCCTTTTCTTTTCTAATTTTAATTTGAAACTTCTATTTTTTCTTAATTTGACAAAATTGGCCTAGTTTTATTCATCAAAATTTTTAATTGTTTTCTTAGTTTCCAGTTCATTGATTGCTACTCTGATCTTAATTATTTCTTTCCATCTGGAGATCTTATGGTTGGGTTGTTCTTGTTTTTCCAACAACTTTAGGTGCATGGTTAGGTTATTAATTTAGATCTTCCTGTCTTTTTTATGAGGCATTCAGTACTATGAATTTTCCTCTTAGGACAGCCTACATTGTGTCCCATAAATTTTGGTATGTTGTATTTTTATTATCATTTAGTTCTAGAAGTTTTACAATTTCTTCTTTGATTTCTTTCACAATCCATTCATTATTCAAAATTGTGTTGTGCGGTTTCCAGCAACTGGTGGAATTTATATTGAGTCTTTTGTTGTTAATTTCGATCTTTAAAACATTGTGATTAGATATAATGCAGGAAGTTACACCAATTTTCCTGAATTTATAGACGTATGCTTTATGCCCTAATATATGATCTAATTCTAATGCCTTTATCTGTTGAGTATCCATCTCTTTCTAAAGTTCCAATGTTATGTCATGTTTTTGTTTTCTTAATGCTTCTTGCAATTCACTCTTGTATTTATTTATTTATTCATTAATTTTAGCCAGCTGACTATTGAAATCATCCTTTTTTGGCTTATCTTCATTTCATTTATCTCTCTTTTGAGGTCTCTGTGATTTGCATCCACAAGTTAAGCCTTGTGAAGAAAGCTGTGTGCATATTTTATTAGTTATGTATATAGTGTGTATAGAGCCAGGATGGTACTATGATTACATTTCTCCCTGTCATCCCCCTGTGAGGATTGTGGGTGTTGCATTGTGGGGTAGCCATCAATTATGGGGGAAGGCAATGTCCCTATGCATAATGACCCAACTTATGGCTCCAACAATCTTCCCACCCCCTCTTTTGTGAACTTCCCTGAGCCATGTTGGGATTGTTTTAGGTCTATTTCAGTGAGGAAGCCTTGGGAGTGTCTGTGTCTCTAGATATCTGATTTGGCAGGAGTTGAGTGTTCTCTGTGTCTATCTCCTTCACCATTGTGCTGATTCCAGGTTCACTGAGAAAGCAGCTCTTGCTCATTACCCCACTAAACTCAATGAATTCAGCTGGTGCCCAGGTGGGGTGTGATGGGCAGATTCTCTCCTCAGGTTCTTCATCCATCTGAAAAAGAGAAGCAAATTCTCCAATGGAGAGTGAGGTCAGTGCAATAATGGATACCCATTATTATTGTAGAGAGAATTTAATAGGTGTAGGCCCTCTTATAGCCCACAATTGGTGGGAGCTAGATATTGGGGAGCAAGCTCATTTTTGGATATGGTTCTGATATGTTTCAGGTATGGGTTCCATTCCACTGAATGGATCTATTAGCTAAATAAAGAGCAGTTGGTAAGCCCCATGGCTGTATGCCACTGTTGCACTTATGTGAGCATCAAGTCAGGTTAATTGCTGCTGAGTAGATTAGACCATGAGTTGTTTAGACAGATGTTCATCATTTTCCCCCAGTCACTCATGTAACACCTTCTAGCACTAGACAGGCTAACTGTCTTGGGATTGACTCTTGTCCAGTTTCCAGCCAGGTTTCTCCATGTTCTGCCCCAGCAGCATATGGTGGCTTCAACAGTAGGGTTAACCTTAACCCTACTTAACCTTTGGTGGGTCATCTAGTACTCTGACAGAATTCTGTCTTCTTTTGGGAAACCTTATAGGTCTGATCAACAGCTCATTGTGGATGTTACCCACATGCTGGTACTTGTAGTTACAGGTCAGTGCCAAGGGAGAAGAAGAAAGAAAAATATAGGTAATAAAAGAGAGAAAGAGAGAGAGAGAAAGAGAAACAGGAGAATATTGAGGATAGTCTTTATTATTCCCTCTCCAGGCCCTTATGATTCAGGTATTCTCTCTAAGCACCTGAAGAAGGTTCAACTTTTTAGTATGTCTTTCAGGATGTAGGATTTTATGGTACCATTTCCATAGGTCTAGGCGGGAGCAGTGACCGGGATGGCTATCTGCCATGTAGAGGTCAGAGGCTGGGTGGAAATGGCAACTTGGATGGCAATCATGCTAGGCTCAGAAAGACTGGGCATGAAAGGCAACTGGGATGGCAATTGTACATGTGGTGGTGGGGGGGGTGGTTCAGCAAGACTAGGCAGGAATGGTGACTTCATGGTAATCATGCATGGGGCTCAGAAATGCTGGGTGGGAATGGTTACTGGGATGACCATTGCACTCTCAGGGATCAGCAAGGCTGGGTTGGAAAGGCAACTGGAATGGCATTCCTGCCCCTGGAGTTCTGCCTAATGGTGGGAAAACATGGTGTGGAAGACACAGCCTGCTAGCTTGGGTCCACTTGGCCTGTAGATGGCGCAGGAGGGAACTCCTCCTGGGACTGCAGCTAGGACAGCTGCTTGTGGAGGGCTTAAGTGTACCGGCAGCTCTGGGCTGGTGTTTAATACCAAAGGTGAGGTTGGAGGTCTTTAGTCTCTTTGACCTGGTCTCAGCTGTGTTTTGCCTGTGGCTCAGGGGTCATTGCACTTGCCTTTGCTTGTCCACTGGACCCAGCTTGGCAGGTTATATGAGGACTCCCTGCTTCCTGTTGGCAGGTGACTGCTAGATTTTCCTGTGCTCCCCTTCTCAGGCTGAGGTGATGCCCCAAGTAGACACTGAGAGGAGGGCTGGTATGGTGAAGATGTTGTGGAGGTCACTGGCCTCCACAGACCAGTGTGATCAGGGAGTTGGCATTTGTGAGGGAGATAGGTTCATGGGTCAAGGGGCACATACAAGGCTACTCACAGGTGTCACAAGGAGTGGAGGGGCTGTGAGGGGCAGAGAGACATGGGTTTGCATGGAGCCAGGGGCTGGCTCAGGACCACCTGTGGGAGTGAAGACTATGAACCTGGTTGGAGAGGCAGAGGTGCATCACCTTGGAGAAGGGGCCTTGAGGATCTAGTGGGCTACCTGTGAGTAGCCCACTACACACATGGGCATGAGACCAGTGGAGTTCCTCTAAGAAATATTAGTACAGGAACCCCACAATTCTGGCCTGATATTATCCCAGGAGATGAAGTGTGGATAGGATGCTGTCATGTTGACCAGAAGACTCTTTTTTTTAAGTTTTTTCTTTTTTTTTAATGAGAGAAAATTGACATGTCAGGGCCTCTAGCTACTGCAATCAAAGTTCAGATGAATGAGCCACCTTGTGTGCATGAATGGACTTGTATGCATGTGCCACCTTGTATGTATGGCTTACATGGTTCTGGGGAGTTGAATATAGGTCCTTAGGCTTTGCAGGCAAGTGTTTTATCTGCTAAGATATTTCTCCAGCTACCTCATTCAGTTTTTTTCTTTTTTCTTTTGGCATGTGTGTATGTAGCATGTGTGTCGTATGTGTTTATGGACATGTGTCTGTGTACATGTGTTTTCATGGTACACATGCTTAAAAAACTTAGAGAACTCCAGGTACCCTTCTGCATTACTCATCCATATACTTCCTTCAGACAGGGTTTCTCCTTCAACCTAGAGCTGCAGTTATTTGGGCAAGAAGACCAAGTGTCCTCTGATCTTTGCTTTCTTTGCACTAGTGTTACAGATGCACATGGTCATTCTCAGCTTTTTTTTTTAAATGTATTTATTTATTAAAGAGAGGGGGGAGAATGGGTGTGCCGAGGCCTCTAGGCACTGCAAATTAACTCCAGATACATGGGCATCTTGTGCATCTGGCTTATGTGAGTACTAGAGAATCAAAACTGGCTCCTTAGGCATCACAGACAAGCTCCTTAACCAATAAGACATTTCTCCAACCCCCATACCTAGGTTTTAAATGTGATTACTGAAGAATGAATCTCTAGTGGTATCAAGTCATCCATAAGCCATCACCCTTAAGTAGCAAGTACTTTTAACTACTAAGCCATCTCCCCAGGCCATCACTCCATTTTAAAGTCAGAAATCCTTGAGTGTAAAAGAGGAATGATTAACATAAATTCAGTCTTCTAATTTGATGCATCATATACCCTTTCATATTCAATTTTATGAGAGGTTAGCTATTCTTTCTCTAATCAATCATTATTTATAAATTTTTATTTTATTTTTCTTTTTGTGGGACTATATCTTATTTCTGAACTTCTCTTGTTACTGTTAGAAAGTACATGATGAAAAGCAACTTAAAGGAGGAAGTGCCTATTTTTTATTACAGTTTATGGGATAATATTCATCATGGAGGGGAAGGCATGTCAGGCAGCTCAATTGTGGTAGTAATGTGTATCTGGGACTCATGTCACATTGTAGGATAGCAGAAAGCTGAGAGCAAAAAGGCAGCAAGGCTGTTCTGTACATTCTAATCATCCACCCCGATCTACTTCCTTGGAAAGGCTTCAATTCCTTTGAAACCAGTGCCACCAACTAGGGATAGTGTTAAAATGCATGCATCTGAAGGACATTTCACCTTCAAGCCATAATAGCATCCTATTATTGTATATTTCCTATCAATTTAGGACAGGTCTTTTGTGCCTGAACTAAAAAATTCATGACTTTAAGTGAGTTTTTAATTTACTTTATAGCCCAGCATAAAATCAACATGGTAAGAGTATCAGATGTATGCAAAATTATACTCTAAGATACAACAGAAAAAAATCTCTCTAATGTATATACATGCAGATATTCTCAATAAAGTATTAGCAAACCATATATAACAAAAAATAGTAAACATAATCTGCCATAATCAGATTAGAATCATTCCAAAAATGTGGAGATTGTTCAATATATTCAAACCAACATGTGCAATGCATCACCACATAAATAAATATAAGGGTAGAAATCACTTGATCACCTCAGAAATGCAAAACTTTTGACAAAATCCAAAATCTTCATTATGGTAGTCTTGATAAAACTAGAATAAAAGGGACATATCTTCAGACAATAAAGGATATGTATAACACATGCCTTGTCTAAATGTAGATCTATCCAGAACATTTTTACTAAAATCAGAAATAAAGCAAGTGTGCCTAGTTTCTCTGTTCTTATGTACCATAGTATTTTAAGTCTTAGCTACACAAGAGAAAGAAATAGAGCACACACAGCAAATGAAGTCAAAATACCTTTATATGACACAATTTCTCACAGGAAAGACCCTGAAAGATCCAACAGAAAATTCTTAGGTCTTTGCAGGAGTGGTGGCATACACCTTTAATCCCAGCACTTGGGAGGCAGAAGTAGGAGGATCACCAAGATCACCATGAGTTCAAAGCCACCCTGAGAATACAGAGTGAATTCCAGGTCAGTATATGTTAGAGTGAGACCCTACCTCAAAAAAAAAAAAAAAAAAAAAAAAAATACTCTTAGATCTGCTAAACACTTTCATTAAAGTGTCTAAAATACATAATTAACATACAAACTTCACTATCTACTCTATGTTCTCATCAAACACACTGAGAAACAAGAGATTCTTTTCAAACTTTCTGAAAAATATACGGGAATAAAATTAATCAAGGAAGTGAGACTTCTGGTCAAGATGGCATCTGCCTCACCTTGCCTCACCTTATGGGGAAGAAAAGGCAAGACCCTTAAGGTTCAGGAGGTGGTATTTTTTGTTTGGGGGTTTGCTGATTCTAGTATGTTTCCAGCGGGAGGGTGTCGAAGAGCAGAATAGGGAATGCACTGACTCCCGCACTCTAGCTAGCCCAGCAGTGCCCTGATCCCCTCCAGCAGCAGTCCCAGTAGAGGTGCCTCCTGCACTAACTGCAAGACAAGTGGACCCAAGCTAGCATGCTAGGTCCTCCACCCTAGGCTTTCCCACCAACTGGCAGAGGTCTACAGATATGAATGGTGTCCCACAGTTCCCCAGACTTGCGGTCCCCTGCAGCACACGTGACCACCATACCCCACCCCCCAGCCTTCCTGTCCCTCACCCATGCGGGCAAACACCATTCACCCCTAGCCTTACTTTCACCCATGGGCGCAGGTAATCACCATTACCCCCAAGCCTTGCTGTTCCTCTATCACACGTTTCCCCCCAAGCCTTGCTGTCCCCCACCCACATGTGCAATTGCTATTCGCTCCTAGCCCTACTTTCCCTGGCCTGCCTGGGGGATGCCATTCCCACCTAGCCTTGCTGTCCCCTGCAGGCAATAGCCGGTCCCACTCAGCACTGATGTCCCCCACGGGCTCGGGATGCCCATTCCCGCCCAGCCTGGGCAGCCCAGTAGCTGTTACCACCCAGCCTTGCTGACCCCCATGGGCAATTGCTAGTCCAGTTGCCATTCCACCCAGGGCCATCCCACTCGCTGCTGCCTCCTCCCACCACCGAACAGGAACCAGCTAGTGTCTCCACACTAGAATTTCTGAATTTCATGGGTGATCATCATTCCACTCACTGCTGCCCCCTCCCCACCCCTGGGCAGCAGGATAGCATCCCACACCCTAGGCTGTCTGAAACATTGTAATGGGCAGACCGCAGGAAAAAAAAAAAAAAATAGCACGAAAAATTGAATGCGAGTAAATCCAGCTATATTGCCCAGTCCTACAATGTATATCTCTAATCAAAACATAGAAGAGACAATAGGATCAGAATCCCAAAATGAAGAAACAAATTAGGCAACCCTGGTCAAGCAAATAACAAAACTTGCAGAAACTCAATAAAGGACCAATAATTGTATGAATGGTATGTTCACTAGATTAAACCTATTAGAAAAGAACCAAGAAGGGTTCTGAAGACAGTTAATGATCTGAAGGAGAGCAAAAGAAAAGAGGTCCTCTATAACTAGCTGGCTAAGCTCAATGAAGACATAAAGAAATACAAGGATGAACTCCAAGAAGCATTAAGAAAATGACATGAAAAGGGAACTAGACAGAGGGTTGGCAACTATACATAAAAAAGCAATAGAAAATACAAACCAAATTGACCAAGCCCAAAACTCTATAGAAGCTCTCAAAAATAGAGTCAGTCATGTGGCAGATAGAAACTCAGAATTGGAAGACAAAACAGAAGAAAGAGTTTGTTGGATTCTTCTTGCTTTTCCAGAGCCTTTAGATGGATGGTTTGTTATTGATTTGTGATCTCTCTGTCTTTGTTATGAAGGCATTTAATGCTATAACTTTTCCCCCTAGGACCACCTTCATTGTATACCATAAGTTTGTGTACATTGTTTTCTCATTGCCATTCATTTCTAGAAATTTGGCAATTTCACTTTTTATTTCATCCCCTAACCATTTATTGTTTAAAAGTGTCTTGTTCAGTTTCCAGGAGCTGATAGGATCCCTGATGCTTCTTTTGTTGTTACTTTCTAGAAATATAGCAATGTGGTTTGATATCATGTAGGAAATTATGTCGATATTCCTAAATAGATGGAGGCAGGCTTTGTGACTCAGTATATGGTCTATTTTAGAGAATGTCCCATGGGCTGCTGAGATGAATGTGTAATCTGTGTATTTGGGGTAGAATATTCTATAGATGTCTGTTAGGTTTAATTGTTCCATGGTTTTTTTGAGCTCCCTCACTCCCCTGTTGATTTCCTGTTTGGATGATCTATTACTGATAATGGAGTACTGAAGTCCCTAACTATGATGGTGTTGATGGTTATTTCTGTTTTACAAAGTAGGTTTTGTTTTATAAATTGTGGTACCCCTGTATTTGGTGTACAAATATTTATTGTGATATTCTCTTGTTGGATCATTCCCTTGATAAGCAGGAAGTGGCCTTCTTTGACTTTTTTGATTACTTTTGGCTTGAACTCTATTTTATCTGATATTAGTATAGCTATGCCTGCCTGTTTCTTGTTCCCATTTGCTTGGATATGATCTTCCACCCTTTCACCCCAAGGAGCTGTCTGTTTTTAGTGGTTTAAGGTGGGTTTCTTGAAGACAACAGATTGAGGGGTTTAATTTGCATACCTACCCTGTTAGCTTATGTCTCTTGATGGGTGAATTAAGGCCATTGATATTTAGGGTAATGACTGTGAGGTTTGATTTGATCCTTGCCATATTCTGTTGTTGTATGTGGTTTTGTGTTTTCTTGAACTTTGTAGTTTTTTTGTGCCTTCTCCGAGTTTTGTTATTGTGATCTGTTTTTTTTTGTAGGCATTTGAGGTTGATTATTTGATTTTTCTCTGTGGAAAATTTCCTGAAGTACTCTCTGCAGGTTTAGCTTTGTGTTCATATAGTTGTAAAATAGAGTTATCATGGAAAGTTTTTCTTATACCATCTATTATGAGAAATACTTTTTCTGAGTAGAGTACTTGGGTTGGAAGCCATAGGTTCTGAGAGGGTGAGAGAGAGAGAGAGAGAGGGAGAGAGAGAGAGAAGAAGACATATGCAAGTATGCCAGGGCCTCTAGCCTCTGGAAAAAACTCCAGATCCATGTAACACCTTATGTATCTGGCTTTCATGGGACCTGAAGAATTGAACCTGGATACTTAGGCTTCACAGGCAAGCCATCTCTCCAGCCCTGTTTTCCTTTTGAAAAAATATCTTATTTACTTATTTGAGAGAAAGGTGGAGGGTAAGATACCATATGGGCATGCCAAGGGCCCTCAAGCCACTGCAAATGAATTCAAGAAACATGCACTGCCTTGTGCATCTGGCTTACATAGGTATTGGAGAATTGAACCTGGTTCCGTAGGCTTTGCAAGCAAGCACATTAACCATCAAGCTACCATTCCAGTCCTTCTCTTCATTTTATAACCTTGGTAATTCACATATTGTGCCTGGTATAGGCTGTGTTTAGTTTGTTCCATTTGGTACTTACTGAAAATAAGTCACTTAAAATTTATTTTAATCAAATTTGGTAGAGAGCTGTCTACTGCTTCTTTATACACATCTTTCTCTCCTTATCTCTCTTTCGTCTTCTCAGATATTAATTTTGAATCACTGGAATTATTCAACTGGTCATGGGAGTCTGGTCATGTTTTTAATTAACTTTGATCTGTTCCCTGAGATAAGTGTTTAGCAGATTTCATAATGGTTGTTAGATTTCCACTCCTGCAAGAAGCAAGAGAATTTTTTCTCCAATATTCACTGTTAAACTTAGCTAAGTTCCTGTAGGTAGATGAATTTTTAACTGTCATTATTTTCTTTTAGCCTGAAGACATATATTGACCTGTTTCCAAGTCTATCTCTCTTTCTCATGTCATTTCTATTTAGCTTTTGTTGACCCTGTGATTATTTCATTTTTAAAATAAATTTTCACCTCTAGAATTTCTGCCTTTCTCTTTCTTTCTCTCTCTCTCTTTCTCTCTCTCTCTCTCTCTCTCTCTCTCTCTCTCACACACACACACACACACACAGAGAGAGAGAGAGAGAGAGAGAGAGAGAGAGAGAGAGATTCATTGCATTCACTCTGATTTATTCAGTTAGTGACAATGGAAAGGCCTCTATTTTTTTTTCTTCTTTTCCTTTCTTTCTTTCTTTTTTCCTTCTTTCTTTCTTTCTTTCTTTCTTTCTTTCTTTCTTTCTTTCTTTCTTTCTTTCTTTCTTTTTTTTCCAAAATCACCATTGGGTTCACATCAGAAAAACTTTTAGCTGATTGATTTAGTTATTTCTCTTGGGTGGATATTTTATTTTCTTGATTATTCCTGCATTGGTTACATTAATCAATTTGTAATAGGTTCTTAAACTCATGAATGAGAAATTCTGAAAATTCTAGAACATTTTTACCTTTGATAAGTGTTGGCTTTTGTTTACTTAGTTATGAATACCCTCTAAGTTAACACTCTCCTAGATAGTGGCTTCAGTAACATTTTATAAAAGTTTATGTTTATAGATGCTACTTTGAGACATGGCTACAATGTGAGAAGGAGGATTCAGTCAGAAATATGGATAGACAGAATAAGGAGAGCCATCTCTGACTTCCTGTAATTCCCTTCTCTTTAGTGGCCACAGTTTACCATCTGCAGGTTCTTTTTTCTCTTGCTATGTAGAACTCTTTCTTTTTTCTTTTTTTTTTTTTTTTCTCACAAGTGGCCAGGGCAGCACATCAGTGGTGTCCAGAGAGCTTCAGTGGGCCAAGTGAAAAATGTAAAATGGGGACTGCATAGAGTTCTCCCACAAATAGTCTCTGAATGGATTCCTGGACAAAGCCAGTCAGATCTTCCATACTGTGTTCAGATCCTATTATCATTCTAAGAGGAAACTCACTCAGTGGGTTCTTACTCCAGTGTTAATGAAATTAACTCATCAATCCACTTTTAATGAGATACCTGTCATTATTTTCTTTATGCTACTCCCAAACATAACATTCTATACTCTGCTTTGTAATAACTATACTGAGGCTGCAAAATACATTTCTCTTTTGTCAACTGATTTCCTATTAGGTTCAGCAAGCTGGTACGAGGAAGAAATTTAAGAACGAACTGTGGGAGTTAAATATGAAGATGAACTATGGTAAAGAACTGTGGGAATATTTCTCATGGGCCTTACAAATAACTTTTCTGATATTATTGCTATGAGATGCCCTAAAGTTAATCATACAACTATGTTGTCTATTTGCTTAAAGCAATGTAACTAGGTTTACTCTATATTTGACCTTAACAAAACAGATGACAAATATCAGCAAGCAATGTTTAGAGATGCTGACTGACCTTAAACTATGCTCTCTTCCTCAGAGGCCTGTTGGATTCTTGTCTCATGTGTAAAAAGTGTACATGTATAAAAAGTGCTGATCAAACATGAAGACAACAAGGCCAGTAACTAAGGGCCCACAGATCTGTTGAAGACAACAGGTGACTTTAACGTAATTCCTCTTGTGACCAGAGTGTATGTGTGTTCTGAATCAAGATTCCAGAAGGTCATGCCCTGCATCTCTTCCTTTAGCCAATGTTTAAGGATTATCCAAAGTTGAAAGTTCTTTACCCTTTCCCATGCAATGTCCTACTTGTTCATATGTTATTGGTTCTTGGCTGTTCAATTAAAATACCAATGAATATCTGTACACTTGGGAAGCCACAACTGCAGTAACATCGGAACGACAATGAAAGCAGATGCAACATATTTACAAATGGTTAAAAATGAACTTTTCTTCAGTTTCCTTTTCCCTTAGACTGCTAATAGAAGCAGTTAGCCTACTACTGGATAGAAGTTAGGTCTATTTCTGTGGCTCTGTTCCTAGAAACAGTTTGACCACTTCTGTATAGGAAAGTGTCAGAGATTAGTCTTCCTAATTTCAGGGCTGTGACCCCCAAATAGGGCATCTGAGAGTCATACAGTTAGAAAACTGAGCAGTAAAGGTAGGAGAGAAAGGAAAGGATTCTTGTCTTTGGGATACTGCAAAATCATTTTAATTGGGTGTGGCATATGATCATTTATTCTGTTCTTAAGTCTTACATTTTATTGACACTCAGAATTTAGTTCGTCATCCATGTGCATAATGGACACATTTTAAAAGGTGTTTAGTAGTGACTGTCACATTAGTCATCATGCTTGGAGTCCCAATTCCCTGAACCATCCCTCCCAGCTGATAATGCTCTCTCCCTTTTTCTTTCTGCATTATTCCATCATTGGAAAAAAATGCCCTACAAGTACCTTCTTTTCTAAGTATAATTTTGGTGTTAGCTTGTTCACTCCCTTTTGAATGTTTAATGTTTTTATAGCTGTTTGACAATTAGAGTATGATCATCTAGTGCTATTATGTCATTTACTTAATGTATGACTATTTTAAACCTTGCTGTTGATCGTCTTTATTTATGTAAATAAATATTTTATAACACTCTCTTACCAGTATTTTCCTTTGTTCCTCACACCCCATTTCTTCTACTGAAACCTTTTTTTTCTTTCCAATTAGTCCTTCTACCTTGATGTTGTTCCTTTTCTTGTTTACCCTCCTCATCATTCATGATAAAATAGTGGTGTGCCCAATATTTTGAAGGCATTGTTTAGTTAATGACAGTCTCTAAGAAGTAATACATGCAATAGCCACTTCATATCAGATGATAGTGTCTAAAAGCACACCTCTCTATACTTGAGTTTTACAGTCTTTCCACCCCCTTTGCCACAATGTGCCCTGAGCCTTGCAGAGAGTAATGTAAGTGCATTGTTTAGTACTAATCACTCAATGGTGACTGGTTTTTATGTGATATACTATAATATCAATCAACTGTAATGTATTAGAATGTGGAAAATTTGACCAGGTACTGAGCAGAACCAAGAAGATTATTATTGGATACATTACATATAAAGAAACTGCTTCTGTTGACTATTGAAAAATGGCTTATACACAAAGCAGTTCCAAAACAAATGGAATTTTCCAAATGAGTACTTTTCTGTACATTTTCATGGACTCTCTTCCTTGCTACATAGGGGAAAAGAGTTGCAAGTTTATTGAGTTTGTATTAATCTACAGAAATCTCTTAAGATCTCATTCATGTGTCTGTATGCTGTACATGCAATTAAATAAATTTTCATTATCTGATTCCAGAATATTTAGAATCTTTTTCAATTTATGCCTCCTTGTAAAATTAATAAAAATATGATACTATGAAAATATATTTATGTATATGTCAATGATACAGAACTTTTAGCAAATATACTGATGATGTTTGCCAATAAAATACTTATTCAAGGATACTTTGGGGAAGTTGTACTTGGTTTTCTAGGATTTCTTATAATGCAATCAAAATTAGTGTTTTTAGGACATGGCTTTCTGGAAAATGTCTTTGAGCATAAAGCACATACCTTCACCATCAATTTATCTCCATGTATGTAAATATTATGAATAAATGCACTGCTAAAAACATCATTTGTTTAATCTGGACCAGAGTGTTGGAGAGATGTGATGGCAGCCTTGAATAAATCCTCATTTCGCTTATGTCTGGAGTTGAATTTTGCTTTTGAAATTGTTCCAGAAGGGCTGGAAACATGGTGCAGTGATTAAGAAATTTGCCTGCAAAGCCTAAGGGCCCAGATTCTATGCCCTAGTACCCACATAAGCCGGATGCACCAGGTATCTGAAGTTTGTTGGCAGTGGCTAGAGGCCCTGGATACCCACTCTCTCTGTGTCTGTCTTCCTATTTTTCTCTTTCTCAAACAAATAAATAATTTAAAAATTGTTTAACATTCTTAGCTCTCAGGGAAATGCAAAATGAAATTGATTTGAGATTCCATTCAAACCAAGTCAGAGTGGCTTTCTACCTAAAGGTGAGAAAGTCAGAATTACTTGTAATGTTGGCAGTCCCAGATATAGCTGAACCAAAAATTAGAAGTCATCACTGAAATAGATCATGTTTCCCTTCCTCCTACATCTTCCCAAAACATTATCAGAGATCTAGTCATTGCCCTTTGGTTATGCAGTTGACTTTGGTTCTTGAGAAAAGAATTACAAAGTATATCAGAGACCAAAGGGAAATGAGAAAAAAAGAAAATATAACACCACAAGCAAAGAGAGTAATGGCATTTCATAAGCATGAGATAAAAAATAATAAAGCAGTCTATTATAATTAAAGGAATTTCTAATGAGAAATTATTTATTTCACCAATTTTCCATATGATTTTTTTTTAGAATATTGTTGATCATGGTTAACTGAAATCATCAAATTAAAATTGTAGTATGAAAACTACTCTCAGGCAGTTAATGGTCATCCAGCTATGAAAAGCTTGGGGAAAGCTTAAATACAAAATGCATATGAAAAAATGAATTAGTACATATGAATAGGCTAAATGCTATAGGATACTAGCTATAAGACATCCTGGCAAAGGAAAATCTACGAGCACAGTAAACAGAGCAGTGGCTTCCAGAGGTAGAGAAGAGAAAAGGAAAGAGACCAGTCATAGGATTTCCAGGACTGCTCTGTATGCTACTGTAATGGTGGGTATCTGTCACTGTAAATTTGTTCATCTCACAGAATGTACACCAGCAAGAGTAAAGCCAAGGTAAGCTATGGACTTTGAGCCATAATGATGTGTCACTGAAGGTTTATCAGCTGTAACAAGTATACTATGCCTATGTGGCATGTTGATAATGGAGAAGGCTACTGGAAGCGGCAGGAGAAAATGAGAGTGAGTCTGTCTGTTGTTCAATTTGTGTGAATCTAACACTGTTCTAAAGAGGAGAAATAAGAACTAATACAATACAAGGGCATGATTTTACATGTGAAGGAAATGTTAGATAAATTAAGCAGTTAAAATTTATAACTTTTGCCAGAGTTTCCATATTTTTCTATGCTTATTGGCCTAAGTTATTTTCTATTATGTGCCTATCAGAGGTCTACAACTTTTATTCTTAAAGGGAAATAGAATGCCAACCCTTGACTCAGAAGAAAGATGACAGAAAATCTATCTTCTTAATGATAAACAAAGGAACATTAGTTATCATTGCATTGTAGAGTATAGGATTTTCTTAAACCTTAGATTTTTAAAAATTGAATACACCATCCTTTAAAACTTTAGTGAACAGAAAAAAATACCTACTTATTAATCTGAATGTTCTCTCTCTACTATTAAACACAGTGCCTGGCTTAAAGGAAAAATTAAAAAAATAAGTTTGAACTTGCAATCTTTCTTCCTCAACCTCCAGACTGTTTAGAGATGTGTATCCCCGTGCCTTATACTAGCCTTTGTCATAACAGGTCTGAAATTACTACATGAAAGTTCATCAATTTTAAACACTTACATTCCTCTTTTAATCATGTCAGATTTCAAAATCAAATAAATATCTATTTTTATGTTACTTCATTTGAATAACTACTATACTGTCAAGTTACTTCTGTTTCTTGAAGCAGTGATTTTGTTTTTTATAAACCCAATTGTTTTAAATTAACTGAGACTGTTTTAAACCATCTCTGTGCTTCATATGATGCACTGGAGGTATATTACAGAAAATAACAATAAAACCCCACAGTACTATATTCTGAAAATCACGGAGAATCTGGTACTAAACTTTATTTTCCCCTCCAAAATGACATGTTAAAAGGGATAATGGCAGAATGTGGCTATAGAATGTGAATAATAGTGATAACAACAAGAAGATAATTCCTCACAATAAATTAATATGTCAACAATTATGTATTAAATTTAATGTATCACACTACTTAGTTAATTTCAAGATTAGAAGCCCTACCAATGACAAATTTTCTTCTCAAGTAATTATATAACATAAATTAAATTTGAACATCTACTATTTTAATTTGGCTTTCTTTGTTGCAATACTTTATACAGAAAAATACTACTCAATCCTCACATAAATAAGCATGTAGAATAATGACAATATTAATCAAAATGTTAACTGATAAATTGAAATGTCAGATTTTGTACAATTATTAACTACTCTGTATCTTCTGAGAAAATTTCATACAGTCTTTTGTGATGTTAAATACTTACAGATATTGATATAATTTAAAATGAATCTTTATCTTTACCTGTATGTGAATAGATACTTATAATGCCATTTACCTTTGTATATATGCATGCAAGGAATCTATACTTTTATGTTACTCATGATATTTTTAATACCAACACTATTACCCTAAGAATATAAGCTATTATCAGTATATTTTAAATACCTGACATGATAAAACAAATGACATGCCAGTTACTAAGAAAAATAATTCACTAAATAAGTATGCAACATTATTCCTCTATATCATATCTGACGTTGGATGTGAAAACAAAACTGGAAAGTAAGTCTTGTCAAGTTTAATGTCACATTCCTATAAAAATGTAATCAAATGTCAGCAAACAGCCTGTATGCTAACAATATCAAGTTCCAATAAAGGTTTGGCATGAAGCATAAAATAGTTGGATACAAATTTTTATCCTATTCGATTTTTCTCTTGAGAGATTTGATAGAATCATCAGAAATAGCTATATTTTATAAGCCTAAACTCTATCTTTATTTTTGAAATTAGCATTAAATTTACATTTTTTTGTGAAATGTGGAAAAAATGGAAGAAAATCCAATATTTGAAATAGTTGAGGTAATGTGCTTTGTATGATTATATTTTGTTCTTTATCTTTTTATTTTTATAAATAATTTATTTATTTTCTGAGACAGGGTCTGGTATATCCCAGGATGATCTTTAACATCCTGATACTCCTGTCTCTACCTCCCTAGTGTTTGAATAACAGGTGTGTGCCATCTGGTTTATATAGTGCTGGGTTTTAAACTCAGGGCTTCTTGCCTGTTAAGCAAGCATGCTTCTAACTGAGCTACATCCACAGACAATATTCTTTAAAAGTACATACATACAAAACATGGCCACCTTCAGGATATCCATATTCTGTCAGAGAGAAACTACAGTCAATGACTATTTGTAGTAAAATAGTCACTAAGAAAAAGGTTAGCACCCAAGTGTGATAGTACGCAGCTACAATCTGGCACTTGGGAGATGGAGGTAGAAGGATCAGAGAAGTTCATGATTATCCTTGTGTACATAACCAGTTTAAGACCCTTTCTCAAAAAAAAAAAAAAAAAGGAGGGAATGATGAGAAACATTAAGAAAATAGCTCTTAGCAATAATGGAAAGATTTAAGATGACTAAATTAGGGCTTATCTATTTTATATGAAACCTAATATTGATGGAGTAAAGTTATTTACTCAGGGGTTGCATATGAAACCTAGGAGAGCAATAATCAATAATGGGCCTATTTAAACCATTGTGGATTTTTTTATTGCTTTAAATATCCTGTATATGTTGATATTGTTATAACTCAAGATTATTAATGGTGATTCTGAGATGGTACAGTGTAATGTTAAGTTATAACTTCTGTCTCTATAAAAAATATATTTTCAACACTTTCAGTTATTCATTCTTAAAATGATATATTGGAAATATTCTGACTATACATAGATGCAAAATGTTCTATTGTGTCTTCTCATAAAATATTAAGAATTTAACATGTCATGGCATTTTCATATTAATGTTTCAATTATATTAAAATTAATAGTAATAGTTTGTATATGTCAGTATTAATGAAGTTTAATTTAGGACATATGTAGGTAAATTTCAAGATCACTTTATCAACATATTGTCATCCTTTTGGAGTATGTTTATTTGAACACTGGAATTATCACTCTGAAACAGGATCAAAGTGCACTTTGGACAATCTGATTCAACTTGAGATGAACATTTGGTGATGTAAAAATAACAGCATTCATGGCACTACACTGATGAACAATAATCCCATCAATGAAGCCCTCAGTGGAATGGAGCTGTGGAGGAAGGGGCATAAAAATATATAACCTGTGACCAATTTGCAATATGTTCATATCTTAAATTTCTCAATAAAATAAGAACAGCAAATTAGAGTTGGAGAGATGGCTTGCCTGCAAAACCTAGGGACCTAGCTTCTATTTGCCAGTAACCATGTAAGCCAGATACACAAGGTGGCAAATAGTCTGGAGTTTGTTTCCAGTGTCTAGAGGTGCTGGCAGACCCATTCTCTCTTTCTACCTCTTTCTCAAATAAATAAAAAACTTAAAATAGCAAATTGGACAACAAGAAATGTTATATAGAAATGTACTGTGTTTTTCTGTGTTTCAGTTATAATGGTAGGATTTTTCTCCCTTTATTCTAATCCACCCACATTTATATTTAAATATCAGCTTGAAATTCAATGGAAAATTATGAAATTACTTTACACATAGTATGACTCCTTTACAAACACTTGTGAAAATTGGAGTAATGCACTGCTTACTCCAACAGGACATTAGACAGTTTATTCTATTCAGAAACTCATAACCAGATGCTGCCAACATCCCTTTGCTCCCAAGGACTCAGAGGCAGCCATTACTATGCTTATTTCTGGTATTCACTGTTTGATTTGATTTAATTTGTTTCAACTGACATTTTCGAGGTCACATTCCTGACTTGGTTATTGCATTGTGCCTTTATATTATCTCATTTCTATTTGCTAAACAAGTTTAATTCATTTTCTTCTCTTCATTTTACAACTTCTCACATTAGAGCAACAACCATTAGTAAAACCACACTTATTATTTATCAAATAAAAGTATTTTTGTTGTGAAAGTAACTGCCAAGTCTAAAAGTGATTTATGGAGGTAACATAAGAAAAATCCTATCGCTTAAAATAGACTTTAGTATAGGCTAGGGTTATGGACTGTATAAAAAGAAGGAAGATAGCTAAGCATGGACTTTCATGGCTCTCTGACTTCTTTATTTTTATTTTGATTTTTTTATTTGACAGAGAGAGAGCGAGAGACACAGAATGGGTGTACCAGGGCATCTAGCCACTGCAAATGACTCCAGACACTTGAGCCTCCTTGTGCATCTGGCTAATGTGGGTGCTGGAGAATCAAACCTGGGTTCTTTGGCTTTTCAGATGAATGCCTTAACCTCTAAGCCATACCTCCAGCCTGGCTGTCTGATTTCTGATTGCAAACAAAATGTGAGCAACTCTTTCAAGCTCTCACCGTGATAGATTAGAACCTCAATCTACAAATAAAGATAAAACCCTTCCTTCCTTAACTTGTTTCTGGTCAGATCTTTTGTCACAACAATAAGAAAGTAAACAGTTCAATAAAGTAGTTTTATTTCTAGACTTTTTTTAATTTTTATTTATTTATTTATTTATTTGAGAGCGACAGACATAGAGAGAAAGACAGATACAGGGATAGAGAGAATGGGCGCGCCAGGGCTTCCAGCCTCTGCAAACGAACTCCAGACGTGTGCGCCCCCTTGTGCATCTGGCTAACGTGGGACCTGGAGAACCGAGCCTCGAACCGGGGTCCTTAGGTTTCACAGGCAAGCGCTTAACCGCTAAGCCATCTCTCCAGCCCTTATTTCTAGATTTTTGAAGAATCTTCATAATGATTTGCATACTGGTTACATTGACATACTCCCACCAACTTTAAACTCCTTTTGTCTCTTGGAAAGTGTATTGAAAACAACACTTTAAATTTTTCTTATATCTTAACATAAGAACTTTATTACCTTGACAACAAGGTATTATCTAACTGACAGTGCTCTGAATTCGATATTTTCCCCAACGCCTTTTTTCCCCTCTGTGAATATTTGAGAATACATATTGCCTTTGTCAGAATTGCCATCATCATACAAACAAAATCAAAGGTTGACAAGAATACTGGGGGAAAAGTAAATTCTATTCACTATTGGTAGAAATATAAGTCAGTGAAGCCAGTATGCAAATCATTATGAAGGATCCTCAAAGAGCTTTAAAGTAACTTTTTGTTGTCACTTGAAACATAATGATAAGGAAATACTGCCCACAGTAACCTGGCCATATTACAAATAATGGTGTGTCTTTTGGGAATATATATTTTCTTTCTCCTCTAATGGAATACATTAGAGTAAATACATAGGAAGCCCTCAAATGTTTAAAGTAATTGAATTACTTTAATTCAGAAGAAAACACATTTTAAAATCAAGAGAAGCTATTAAACTCCAAATAATCCTATGTCTAGACCACAGGTACAAATGAAAATAAGTTTATGGTAAATGAAAAAAGACTTTGAGAAAAGAATTCAGAACTCAAAGTGCAGGATCAAGAAAATAGGGCATTATTCCCAAAGAGCAAAATTACATTAATCAAGTGCTCATGGCTGGATTCTAAATGGTTATGAGTTTGACTGCTCTGTAACACATATCTGTTGACTTATTCCTTCCTCTCTTTTCCTTGTATAGGGCTATATTGAACACAGGTGGTCTCATCATCTTAGTTCTTCAGATTAAGAAAAACTGTGCTTGAGGACTGTAGTAGACTGATTCAGTTCCCTGAGATGAGCTTCCAGACCAGGCACAGTTATGGGAGGAAGGGATTTATTGAAGCAGGAATGATGGCAGAAGAAGTTGGCCCACTTCCACAGAATAAGGCAGAAAGAGAAAAAGGAACACCATCACCAGCACAAGCAAGCACATTCAGGAACTCTAGGCAGAAGTCAGGCACTTTGCATATCTTTAGACAAGAATTCCACCCATCACTGCACTTCAGGGATACTTGAGGGTTAAGGTGACATCAAGTTGATCTATTTAGTAATCCACAAAAATCACTCTCAGGTGGGTCTCCAAGGTTTCTTCCAGGAAAGATTAACTGACAGAAGAAGTCCTTCCCCCAGAGTGAGCCTTTTCCCCAGAGCAGGTAGCTCCTTTAAGAGAAGGTCTTTATATAAGGAAGCTCTGGATAAAAAGAAGCCAGCTTCCTTCCACTTGGCTGCCAGAGCCCCTTACTGCCTTCCAGCATGGATTGAAGGCCAGTGTGATCTGAAGACCAGTGTCAACTGAAGACCTGTGTGGATTGAAAACCAGCATTTCCTCAGGAAGCCTACAGGCCTTTAGTGCTGGATTGGGACTGCTGAGGCATCTAGCTATATGAACTGAGCAGCTACCAGGTTCTTTGATTCTCGGGACTACAACTACTATTGGATTACCGTAAGGTAATCCAATAAATTCCCATTTTTAATATAATTCATTCTAGCAGTTCTATTCCTCTAGAGTACTCTGACTAATAAAGATTTTGTTACCAGAAGTGTTCCTAAGACAGAATTGTAAGGATGGATTTTGCTAGTGGGCTTGGTGTTCTCTGGGATTGGATCTCCAACTTCAGTGCTACTAAAGGCCCTGCTGGTAATAAGGAGACCACTTTTACTGGAAATAAGGAAGGTACTAATACTCCATGGTGTGAACTATTTAAAAAACTCCATGGAATAGATTTATTTTGTGATCCTGAGTCATGTCTTGTGAAGAGCAAAGAATTTAGTGACTCTGTTTATAAAACATTTGAATATTTGAGGAAAAATAAGACAAATGTTGAGGCTGGTTGGTTGCTTCTAGCATCTCTGGACAAACTATTGAAGGAACAACAGAAGGTCAGGAAGGAAAGATCTGAAGGTTTCTAAGGGTGCTATGGAGGACAGTCTCGTCTTTAGCCAGAACAGGGCTCAAATTGCAGAAAGCCAAACCCTAGCTATCATTGTAAGATTAGCTAACTTGCAAGGTAAACTCAAATCTCATCCTCACCATCTACCAGAATTTAAACTGAGGGCATTGATTGGAAAAGAATGGGATCCTGTGATTTGGGATGGTGATGTGTGGGAAGATGCTGAAGAATCTGGGGACATTGAACTCTCAGATTCTGAAGAATTTGTTTTGCATGAAAATATGACCTCCTCTCCCTTAGCAGCAGGTGTATCACTACCTCCACAACCTGATGTATTACCCTCCTCACTCTTGCCTAAGTGAATTAATCTTTCTTTGTCTGAGGAATCAGCAGGATGTCCTAATGATCCTCAGTGCCCACTCATCTTTGCCTCTAGACCTATAACCAGATGTAGTGTTAGGCAAGTCCTTAAAGGTGAGATAGAAATAGTTACATGAGACGAGGTGAGGTATGGCCCTAAAGAACTTCAGGAGTTTTCTAACTTGTACAGGCAGAAACATGGGGAATATGTGTGGGAATGAATTTATATTTATTTATTTATTTATTTATTTATTTATTTATTTATTTATTTATTTATTTATGTTTTTTCAAGGTAGTGTCTCACTCTAAACCAAGCTGACCTAAACTTCACTACATAGTCTCAGGGTATTCTCAAATTCATGTGATCCTCCTACCTCTTCCTCCTTAGTGCTGGGATTAAAGGCATACACCACCACATCCAGCAACGAATTTTAAGGCTGTGGGAAGATGGAGGAAGGAACATAAGATGAGAACAGGCTGAATTTACTGAAATGGGCCCATAGAGCAGTGATTTTAGATTTAACACTATACCTCAAATAAACTCTTGGCCCCTCTTTCAACTGTATGAGCTGCAGTGTTAAATCTAAAATCTCTGCTCAGAGTTTATTTGATTGGTTGGCTTAAGTATGGATCCAAAGATGGCCTACTTTGAATGAGTTTGAGCTGTCTGATATCCCTTGGCTTACTCTTGATGAAGGGATTAAAAGGCTGAGAGAACTTGGAATGCAGGAGTGGATTTTCCATGTAAACTCATCCTTGCCCCCCAGTGGGAGCATCCAGAAGATGTGCCCTTCACTAAGACTACAAGAAACAGATTTGTCAGGGGAGCACCAGCATACTTAAAGACCCCCATCTTTGGTCTTTTATGTAAAGAAGACATCAGAGTGGCAGCTGCAGTTGCTGGATTAGGTGATTTAGATGCAATGGGCATAACTGGAACTCAGGGTAACAAGTGGTAGTTCTGAATTGCCAAAAGCAAAATGAGAGTCATTTTCATAATAAGTTTAGGCAAAACAGTGATATAAAGGTATGACTCATATGTACCTTTGGCACTGGTTGATTAATCATGGTGTTCGCAGATGTTAAGTAGATAAGAAGCCTACTGAGTTCCTACGTGATCTGTAGAAGTAGAAAAGTTCCAGAGCAAAGGAACTTAAAGCCACTTTGAATTATAGCAACAGAGAATCAAGTCCTCTTATTCAGTTTCCAGACTTGAGCCAGTTCGCAGATCCCAATCCCTTTGATTGAAGGGGTGCCCAGGTCCACTTGAAGAAGGGCCCTCCTACAACCCCCAAAAGGTTCAATATTAAGCTTACTCCTCACCTTAGTCAGAGGGACCTGCATTCTTTTGTTAGGATAACTATACATTGGGGAAAAGGAAATAATCAGACCTTTTGGGGCCTACTGGACACAGGCTCAGAGTTGACATTGATTCCAGAAGACCCCAAACAGTATCATGGCCCTCCAGTTAAAATAGGTGCTTTTGGAGGTCAGGTGATCAATGGAGTTTTGGAAAATGTTAGACTAGTAATGGGTCCAGTGGGTCCCCAAACTCAACCTGTGGTTATTTTTCTAGTCTCAGAATGCGTAATTGGGATAGATATACTTAGAAATTGACAGAACTCCCACATTGGTTCCCTGACTTGTGGAGTGAGGGAAATTATGGTTGCAAAGTCTAAATAGAAGCCTCTTAGAATCCCATCACTGGGAAATAGTGAATCAAAAACAGTATCACAGGGGCTGAAGAGATGGCTTAGTAGTTAAGTGCTTGCCTATGAAGCCAAAGGACCCTGGTTTGAGACTCGATTCCCTAGCACCCATATAAGCCAGATGCACAAGTTGGTACATGCATATGAAATTCATTTGAAGTGTCTGGAGGACCTGGCATGCCGATTCTCTCTATTTATCTGCCTTTTTCTCTGTCTGTCGCTCTCAAATAAATAAACAAAAATTTAAAAAATTACAAAACAAAACAAAACAAAACAAAACAGTATTGTATTCCTTGTGGAATTTCAGAAATTAGTGCCACTATAAAGGACTTGAAGGATGAAGGCGTGGTGGTTCCCATCATGTCTCTCTTTACCTCTCCTATTTGTCCTGTTCAGGAGACAGATGGATCATGCAGAATGGAAGTGGATTATCAGAAATTTAATCAGGTGACTCCAATTGAAGCTGTTGTACCAGATGTGGTTTCTTTTCTTTAGCAGATTAACACATCACATGGTACCTGGTATGCAGCTATTGATCTTGCAAATGGTTTTTTCTCCATTCCTGTCCATAACGACCACCAGAAGCAATTTGCCTTCAGCTGGCAGGGTCAGTACACCTTTACTGATTTACCTTAAGGTTATATTAACTCTCCAGCCCCTGTGTCATAGCTTAGTTTGTGGGATCTTGATCTCCTGTCCCTTCAGCAAAGTGTCACTTTGGTCTATTATATCAATGACATTATGCTGGTTGGATCAAATGAGCATGAGGTGGCAGCAACTCTGGAGTCACTGGTACAGTATATAATACAGATCAGGGGATGGGAAATAAATCCATCAAAAATTCAAGGACCTTCCACCTTGGTGAAATTTCTAGGAGTTCAGTGGTGTGGGGCATGCAGGGATATTCCTTCCAACATGAAGAGTAAGTTGTTGCACCTGGCCCCTCTTTCCACTAGGAAAGAAGCACAACATCTTGTGGGCTTATTTGGATTTTGCTGACAGCACATTCTTCATTTGGATATCGTACTCTGTTCCATATACCAAGTTACTTGGAAAGCTACTAGTTTTCAGAGGGGCCCAGAATAAGAGAAGGCTCTTCAACAGGTCTAAGCTGCTTTGCAGGCTGCTCTGCCCCTTGGGCCATATTATCTAGCAGATCCTATGGTACCTGAGGTGTTGGTGGAAAATATGAATGGCATTTGTAACCTTTGGCATGCCCCATAGATGAATCACAGAGAAGGCCCTTGGGATTTTGAAGTAAGGTCCTCCTATCATCTGCAGACAGTTATTCTCCCTTTGAGAGACAGCCTTTGTCCTGCTATTGGGACTTAGTGGACACTGAATCCTTGACAATGGGCCATCAAGTTACTATGTGACCTAAGCTGCCCATTATGAGCTTGATGTTATCTGACCTACCAGGCCATAAATTTGGGCATGCACAACAGCAGTTTATCACCAAGTGGAAGTGATTGGGCTTGAGCAGGCCCTAAAGACCCAAGTAAATTACATGAAGAAGTTGCCTAAATGCCTATGTTTTCTATTCCAATTACAATACCTTCTGTCCCCAGGCAGGCACCTATGGCATCATAGGGTGTACCCTATGATCAACTGAGGAGTGGACAAAGCAGGTTTTATAGATGGATCAGCACATTATGAAGGCACCTTCCAGCAGTGGACAGCTATAGCATTACAGCCCCTTTTTGGGACAAATTTGAAGGACTGTGGTGAAGAGAAATCTTCATAGTGAGCAGACCCTTGGGCAGTGCACATGGTTGTGCATTTTACTTGGAAAGAAAAATGGCCAAATATGCGAGTGCACACTGATTCATGGGCTATGATCAATTGTTTGGCAGGATGGTCTAGGACTTGGAAGGAACACAATTGGAAAATTGGTGAGAAGGACTTTTGGGGAAGGTGTATGTGTATAGAATTCACTGAATGGGCAAAGGGAATAAAGATACCTTTGACTCATGTTAATGCTAATCAGAAGGTGACCTCATCAGAGGATGACTTTAATAATCAAGAAAATAAGCTGACCCATTCTGTGGATAGTGGTCAATCTCTTTCCGCAGCCATCCCTGTCATTGCCCAATGGTCCCATAAACAAAGTGGTCATGGTGGCAGGGATGCAGGCTATACATGGGCCCAACAACATGTACTTCCATTAACTAAGGCTGACCTAGCTATAGCTGCTTCTGAGTACCAAATTTGCCAGCAGCAGAGACCAACTGTAATACCCTGATATAGTAGTATTCCTCATGGTGACCAGCCAGCAACTTGAGGGCAAGTTTGACTACATTGGAGAACTTCTATCATGGAAAAGGCAGTGTTCTGTCTTTACTGGAATAGACATATTCTGGGTATGCATTTACCTTTCCTGCACATAGTGCTTCTATCAAAACTACCATCCTTGGGCTTATAGAATGTCTTATTCACCTTCATGGTATTCCTCACAGCATTGCTATTGACCAAGGAACTCACTTCATAGCCAAGGACATGCAGCAGTTGGCTCATGATCATGGAATTCACTGGTCTAATCATGTGTCCTACCACTCTGAAGCAGCTGGGTTAACAAAATGGTGGATTGGCCTTTTATTTATTTTATTTTATTTTTTAATTTAATTTATTAGTTTTCTTTTCAGTAAATACAGGCAGTTTGGTACCATTATTTAGGCTCATCTGTGATCTACCCCCTCCCATTAGACCCTCCTTGTTAATGAAAATGGGTCGTGCATTGTGGAGTTAGCCCCCAGTTATTGGTATGATAAATGTCTCTGCAAATCATGACCCAACATGTAACTCTGACATTCTTTCCACCCCCTCTTCCGCAAGATTTCCCTGAGCCATGTTGGGTTCCTTTTTGGTATGCTTCAGTGCTGAGGTGTTGGGGGCCTCTGAGGCTTTGGCTCTCTGATTTGGTAGGAGTTGATTTTTCTCTGCGTTGATCTCGTTCCCCTTTGTGCTGGTATCCAGTTCACAGGAAAACATCACCCTTGCTTATTTCTCCAGTTGTCCTTAGTTTCAGTTGGGCCCCTTTTGAGGTATGTTGGGGCAGCTCTCAGGTCTGCATCTATCTGGAAAAGAGAAGCAGATTCTCCAACGGAGAGTAAGTTAGCACCCGGAAAATTGAGATAACACTTACTTTTTTGAGAGACAGTTTGATAGGTTTAGGCCCACTTATACCCCGTGATTGATGGTAGCTTGATATTGTGGAGTGGGCTTGTGTTTGGGTATGGTTCTGACTTGTTTCCCAGCTCCAGCTAAGGGTCTAGTACCACTGAGTGGATCAGTTAGCCAAATCAAGAGTAATTGATTCCTCACCATGGCTGTGTACCACTATTGCACTTGTGTGGGCATCACATCCGGTTATTTGTTGCTAATTAGGTTAACCAATGTGTTGCTTGGACAGATCTTGGTCATTTCCCCCAGTCGCCTATGTAGCGCCTTCTGGCACTAGACACACTGACTGTCTGGGGACTGACTCTCTCCTGGCTTCCAGCCATGTCATTCCATTTTACGCGTCAGCTGCATATGGTGGACTGGCCTTTTAAAGAAACAACTACAGTGCCATCTAGGTAGCAATAGCTTGGAGGGCTGGGAGAGTGTTGTCCAGTAGGCTGTATGTGCTCTGAATCAGTGTCGTATATATGGTAATATTTCTCCTATAGCCCAGATTCATGGGCCCAGGAATCAAGAGGTGGAAATGGGAATGGTCCATTAGCTAATGAAGATTAGCTAAAATGTTCCTTCCTGTTCCAGCTACCTGTGCTCTGCTGGCCTAGAGGTCTTGGCTCCAGAAAGCACAAAGAACATTACATTGAACTGGAATATAAGACCTCCCCCTGGCCACTTTGGGCTCCTGATCCCTACACTGAACAGGCTGAGAAAGGAGTTACAGTGGTAGCCGGGGTGATTAATTCAGACTACCAGGACTACCAGGGGGAAATTGGACTGCTCCTCCACAATGGGGGTAAGAAAGAGTATGTCTGGAGTGCAGGAGATCCTTTAGATTGTCTCTTAGTGTTACCATGCCCTGTTATCAAAGTCAATGGGCAACTGAAACAACCCAATCAAGGCAGTGAGATAAATGGCTCAGATCCTTCAGGAATGAATGCATGGATCATTCCTTCAGATAAAGAACCAAGACCTGCTGAGGTGCTTGCTGAAGGTGGAGGAAATACAGAATAGGTAGTAGAAGAAGGTAGTTACAAATACCAACTAAGGTGACATGACTACTTCCAAATTGAGAACTGCCATTGCCATGATTTTACCCTGCCTTGATATGGAGTGTTTGCACATATCTACACCAATATTAAGATTATATCACTAGCCAACTGTTGTAGAATTTTACTAGACCTATTATATTAGAGACTAAGCATTCTTTCTTTTGCATTTCTGGTTTTACATGGGATACCATGTTAGGCAGAATTGTAAGCTTGTTACTGTTTTCATTTGGAAATTAAGTATGATGTAAGGAGATATGGTTTGGTGTCAAGTTGAAAAGAGGTAAACTTATGATGGTTAAGGTGTTGTCAACTAGATCTATTTAGTAAACCAAAGAAATCTCTTTCAGGTGGATCTCCAACATTACGTCCAGGAAGGATTGACCTGCATGGACTGGAAACCAGCAGCTCTTCAGGAAACCTATAGGCCTTCATTGCCAGATTGGTACTGCTGGGGAATCTGTCCATGTGGACTGAGCAGCTACCAGGTTCCTTGATTCTCAGGCCTCCAACTGCTATTGGACTTCCATAAGGTAATCCAATAAATTACTTTTAAAAAAAAATATAATTAATTTTAGCAGTACTGATCCTCTAGAAAACCCTGTCTGTTAAAGTCTGGATCCTATGATCTGCTCAGTGACACCTCTTCTAGGCAAGTGGCTGCAGACCCAAATTATAAACTTTAGAAAAATCCAGAATATATTAGTGGCCATCCATTCCAACTGCTATGTTGCACTCCTGGTTCCAAATAGATTCATAATAATCTTACATTGTAAATTATATTCATTCCAAATTTAAAGTTCCTCACAGTCTTTACCAATTTACGATGGTTCTAAAGTCCCAAGTCTCCTCTGAGGCTTAAGATTTTGTCTTAGCTATGTGTCCTATAAAATCAAACAAGTTATATACCTTCAACATATAAAGGCACAGAGTAAGCATTTCTAAGTGCTATAAATAATAAGGAGAAATTAGAACCATGCAAATTTGATAACCATCAAGCAAACATCAAACATCTGCAGCTCAAGTCTGATACCATAACTAGTGACTGGTAGTCTCCAGATTTCCCAATTACACCCCTCCAGCTACCATTAGCAAAAGAAGTGTTCATTCTTAGCAAACAGCCTCCATGGTAGCATTTGCACAGTCCTGGTATCCAGAACATCTTCTGGTCTCCATGACTTTGCCAGTGTCAGGGTCATCACACCCTGCCTATATGCCATGTCTCAGCAGTGTCTCCTTGGACCATGTGGACTCAATGTACACTTCAATACCACTTCACACATTTTTCATGTTTCCAAAACCAATACCAGGTGTGCAGGACACATCCACACTCTTAATTCAGGGAGGAAATAAGTTGTAAGCTTGGAAAGAAGGTTCATTCTCCAGTCAACTCTTACCAGAAGAATTTGCATTTCTATCATGGTCTTTCCTCAGGCATCCTTCCCACTGATTTAATGGGAAGCACTTGAGTAGTCTTCCTTAAGATTGCTAATGTATTTGACAGTAGCAACTTCAATAACCTAAAAACAGTCTCAGTGCCTGTAATCTTAACTTGCTTGAGTTAAAATCTTAAATATCTAAGTCCAATATATTTAGCCAAACACATTAGTCCATTAAAAATTTAACCTTGATCAAACCTTCTGGGCCTAGGCCAAAGAATGCATCCAGCCTTTATGCCAGTAGCCCAGTTCCAACAAAGGCCTCTGAAGTATTTCTTTCCACATAGAAAGTTCATAAATCAAGCCTTCAAACAGTCAACATTTTCAAACTGAATACTCCATAAAACTTTGCTTGCTGCTCCAGAAAGTGTCTTCAGTTGCAAGCACCAAGTTTCCCATTGTCCCCAGCATACAAATAAACCAAAATCCACATGATCAGATTCATGTCACCATTCTATGCCATTCTTGGTACCAGTAGTAGACAGCTTCAGCTCACTGAGATAAACTTCCAGACCAGGCACAGTTATGGAAGGAAGTGATTTATTGTAGCAGGGAATGTTCCATGAAGGCAGAAGAAGTTAGTCCATTTCCACAGATGCAGGCAGGGGGGGGGAGAGAGAGAGAGAGAGAGAGAGAGAGAGAGAGAGAGAGAGAGAGAGAGAGAGAGAGAGAGAGAAACCAGCACCAGCACCATCACCAGCTCAAGCAAGCACACCTCAGGAACTCCAGGTAGAATTCTGGCACTTTGCATACCTTTAGACTGAAATTCCAAATCCGATACCATACTTTATGGCTGGATCCTGGGATCTGCCCATTGACATCTCCTCCACCCAGGTTTTAGTAAAATCCTGAAATTATTGAGGGCCATCCATTCAAACTACCATGACTATTATCCATTTCTAGAATTGTGATGCTCTAAGTCCTACAATAAGAGATTTGGGCAGCCAAAAATATAGGCATACATTGTATGGGGTAAAGATTGGTTGGTTTATTAGTGAACCATGATGACCCATATGTTCCATTAACCAAGATTTTGTGTAGAGCTTTACCTTACGGAGTTCACTGCATGACCTTTTTTTTAATTTAATTTTTATCAGGTACACTGCAGTAAAAATAACACTGGCCATGTATCTATTAAACTCATTGGCTCACTAGAACTCATTTTGGTGCAACCATACTTTAGTGTGTTTGTTAACTGTGCCCTGTCTGGGGTGAATAGAATCATGTTCAGATATCCCTTGGGAATCTGAATTCCTATTAGAAATACTAAATCACAGGAACACAGACCAAAATGTTAAATATCAAATTATAAACATGTTACAGGTAAACAGAATAACTTTGAGATCTTGGTTTTGTCAACAATAACATTAGAGTTTATACTACAAATATCATAAATAAATGAGAAGTATTATGAATTGGATTTCATCAGACTTTAAAATATCTACTCAAGTTTCAATATGGAAAAACCTTAGGAGTCATCAGCTCCAATTATACTACAATGAAAGCTAATTAAATGAAAAGTCATCCATTTTCTAAAATCTATTAGGAAACTGAGGTAATAAGCAACCTTGATGTCCACCCTAAAGTGGATTAACAGAGAGAAACAGTGAGGATCAGCTTAAGTGGAGAGGAAGCCATGTGAACCACAAGCTTGTGGAAATGCTGAATGCTTAGTGCTGAGCTCTTACATGTGACTGTAGAATTGCTTCAGAGTGAGAAACTATTGAAGTCATAGTCTCCTGGTGGGGTGTGGATAGTATAAAAGCTTTTCTGGCTTTTATATCCCTAAACCCTACCTTTTTCTTAGTATAAAAGGCAAAGAGGGCTGGAGGGATGGCTTAGTGCTGAAGTGCTTGTCTGCAAAGCCAAAGGATCCCAGTTCGATTCTCCAGAACCCACGTAAGCCAGATCTACAAGGGGGCGCATGTGTCTGGGGTTCCTTTGTAGTGGCTGGATGCCCTAGTGTGCCTATTCTCTCTCTCTTTATCCCTCCACTTTTCTCTCTCTCAAATAAATAAATAAATAAAAATAAAATATATATTTTAAAAAAGGCAAAGAAATTCTTTGTGCATTTTTGTATGGGCAAGTAGCCATTTTTAAAAAAATATATGGAATACATTGTTTTTAACAAGGTCTACTCTCATGTTAAAAAGACTTTACCAGAAATTTATCTCAGATACATAAAAAGACAGTCATGTGGTACTTCCTGTCTTGATGTAGTTCTAGTCCTGAAACCTCTTAGAAAACAAGAGATGGCTGAGAACAATGGTCTTGAACTCTCAGGGGCACCTAAGTGGTAAGAATCCTAAGAAGGTGTGATGACATGAGTTCCTGTTTTCAAAAAATGCCTAGGTTTCATTTCTTCAAGATGACATCAGTTCTGTTTGTTGTTGTCAGGCAAGGACCTCCCCATAGGGAAGCAAAGCAGGACATGGACCAAAGCAAGTGCTCCAACTGGGATTCCAAAACCATATGTGAACTGAGCTTATACTCCATGAAAACCAATTCAAAGATGAGGAAAGGAAATGGAAAAGATGCTCTAAAATAAAATCTTCCTCCCCCTTTTCAGTCAGCCATAAACAACGTGAGACCCCCCATACTCATGAGTAACCTTTTCTTTTCTTTTCTTTTTTTCTCCTTTGGAGGCTTTATTATATTATTATTGTTTTTTTCTTTTTTTTAATCTTATTTTTTTTCCCAATTTCTTAAAACATTTTCCATGATTATAAAAAATATACCATGGTAATACCCTCCCTCACCCCCCCCCTTTTCCCCTTTGAAATTCCATTCTCCATCATATCCCCTTCCTATCTCAATCAGTCTCCCTTTTATTTAGATGTCATGATCTTTCCCTCCTCTTATGATGGTCTTGTGTAGGTAGTGTCAGGCACTATGAGGTCATGGATATTGAGGCCATTTTATGTCTGGAGGGAGCACATTGTAAGGAGTTGTACCCTTCCTTTGGCTCTTTCTGGCAAAGATTTACGACTCCTGAGTGTTCCATTGTCCAAAATCAGAGGATTCCATACCATTTATTTATATCCTCTTAGATTTTGATTAGTCCTCCCTCCACCTTTCTCTTACTCAATGTCCTACCCTGACCTCACTTTGGACCTTTTCACCCCCGTTAATCTATTCTTCTACATACATATATACAATGCCAACCTATTAACATTTTCTTTTCTCTTCCCTTTGTATCTCTTTGTTAACTTACTGGCCTCTGCTACTGAGTTTTTTCCTTCTCACACAGAAGCCCAATCATCTGTGGCTAGGATCTACATATGAGAGGGAACATGTGGCGCTTGGCTTTCTGGGCCTGGGTTACCTGACTTAGTATAATACTTTCCAGATCCAACCATTTTTCTGCAAATTTCATAACTTCACTTTTCTTTACCGCTGAGTAGAACTCCACTGTATAAATGTGCCACATCTTCATTATCCACTCATCAGTTGAGGGACACCTATGCTGGTTCCATTTCCCAGCTATTATAAATTGAGCAGCAATAAACATAGTTGAGCACATACTTCTAAGAAAATGAGATGAATCCTTAGGATATATGCCTAGGAGCACTATAGCTGGGTCACATGGAAGATCAATCTTTAGCTGTTTTAGGAACCTCCACACTGATTTACACAATGGCTGGAGCAGATTGCATTCCCAATAATAGTGTAGAAGGGTTCCTCTCTTTACACAACCCCATCAGCATTTATGATTATTTGTTTTCATGATGGTAGCCAATCTAACAGGAGTGAGATGGAATCTCAATGTAACTTTACTCTGCATTTCCCTGATGACTAGGGACATAGAACATTTTTTTAGATGCTTATATGCCATCTGTATTTCTTCCTTTGAGAACTCTCTATTTAGCTTCATAGCCCATTTTTAAATTGGCTTGTTTGATTTCTTATTATTGAACTTTTCGTGTTCTTTGTATATCCAAGATATTAATCCTCTATCAGATATACAGCTGTCAAAGATTTTTTCCCATTCTGTAGGTTGCCTCTTTGCTTTATTCACAGTGTCCTTTACAGTACAAAATCTTTGTAATTTCATGATGTCCCAGTGGTTAATCTGTGGTTTTATTGCCTGAGCAATTGGGGTTGTATTCAGAAAGTCTTTGCCAAAACTAATATGTTGAAGGGTTTCCCTACTTTTTCCTCTAGCGGTTTTAGAGTTTCTGGTCTGATGTTAAGGTCCCTAGTCCATTTGGACTTGATTATTGTGCATGGACACAGAAAAGGATCTATTTTCATCCTTCTGCTGATACATATCCAGTTTTCCCAACACCATTTGCTGAAGAGGCTGTCTTTTCTCCAAGGAGTATTTTTGGCATTTTTATCAAATATGAGGTTGCTCTAGCTACCTGGACTTACATCTGGGTCCTCTATTCTGTTCCTCTGATCTACAAGTCTGCTTTTGTGCCAGTACCATGCTGATTTTGTTACTATGGCTCTGTAATATAGGTTAAAAACAGGTATGGTGATACTGCCATCCTTATTTTTGTTGCTCAGTATGATTTTAGATATTCGAGGCATTTTGTCATTCCAAGTAAGTTTTTTGATTATTTTTTGTATTTCCATGAAAAATGTCTTTGGAATTTTGATGGGGATAGCATTAAATGTGTAGGTTGCTTTTATTAAGATTGCCATTTTCACAATATTGATTCTTCCAATCCAGAAAAAAAGGGATGTTTTTCCATTTCCTGGAGTCTTCTGCAATTTCTCACTTGAGTGTTTTAAAGTTTAAAGTTTTCATTGTAGAGTTCCTTTACTTCCTTGGTTATGTTTATTCCAATACTTTATTTTCTTTGATGCAATTGTGAATGGGAGTGATTCTCTGGTTTCATCCTCTGTGTGTTTGTTGTTAGCATATATGAAGGCTACTGATTTCTATGTATTTATTTTATATCCTGCTACATGGCTGTAGGATTTATCAGCTCTAACAGTTTGCTGGTAGAGTCTTCAGGGTAGTTTATATATAGAATCATGTCATCTGTAAATAATGATAAATTGATTCCTTCATTTCCAATTTGTACCCCTTTTATATGTGTCTTTTGCCTTATTGTTATGGCTAAGACTTCCAGTACTATATTAAATAACAGTGAGGACAGTGAACACCCTTGTCTTCTTCCTGATTTAGTGGGAAAGCTTCTAGTTTTTCACCATTTAATAATATGTTGGCTGTAGGCTTGTCATAAATACCTTTATTATATTGAGATATGTTTCCTCTATTCTCAGTCTCTGTAGGACTTTTATCATGAAGGTATGTTGGATTTTGTCAAATGCTTTCTCTACATCTAATGAGATGATCATGTGATTTTTGTCCTTCAATCCATTTATATAATGTATTATATTTATTGACTTGCATATATTGAACCATCTCTACATCTCTGGGATAAAGCCTACTTGGTCAAGGTGAATGATCTTTCTGATATATTCTTGTATTCTGTTTGCTAATATTTTGTTGAGAATTTTTGCATCTATGTTCATGAGGGAGATTGGTCTGTAATTTTCTTTTTCTTTTTCTTTTTTTTTTTTTTTTTGTTCTGTCTTTGCCTACTTTTGGTATCAGGGTGATGCTGGCTTCATAGAAGGAGTTTCGTAGAATACCTTCTTTTTCTATTTTATGGAAAAGCTTAAGAAGCAATGGTGTTATCTCTTCCCTGAAAGTCTTGTAAAATTCAGGAGTAAATCCACCTGGGCCTGGACTTTTTCTAGTTGGGAGATTTTTTATAACTGTTCAAATCTCCATGCTTGTTATAGATTTATTTAAGTGATTAATCTCATCTTGATCTAATTTAGGTAGGTCATATTAATCAAGGAAATCATCCATTTCTTTCATATTTTCATACTTTGTGGAGTATATGCTTTTATAGTATGTCCCTATGATTTTTTAAAAATTTCTCTGGCATCTGTTGTGACGTTACCTTTTTCATCTATAACTTTATTAATTTGTATCTCTTCTCTCTTTCTTTTGGTCAGATGTGCTAAGGGTTTTTAAATCTTTTTTATCTTTTCAAAGAATCAACTCTTTGTTTCATTGATTCTTTGGATTGTTTTCTTAGCTTCTATTTCATTGATTTCTGGCCTAATCTTTATTATTTCTTCCTATCTACTGTTTTTTGGTTTGCCTTGTTCTTCTTTTTACAAGGCTTTAAGGTGAAGCATTAGATTGTTTACTTGCAACCTTTCTAGTTTATTAATATGGGCACTAAAAGCTATAAATTTACCTCTTAAGACTGCCTTCATTGTGTCCCAGAGGGTTTGGTATGTTGTGTTTTCATTATCATTTGACTATGAATTTTTAAAATTTCGTTCTTGATTTCTTCATTGACCCATTCATCATTTAATAATGTATTGTTTAGTTTCCATGATTTTATGTATGATCTATAGCTTTTCTTGCTATTGATTTGTCGTTTGATTCCATTGTTGTCAGATACAATGCAAGGAATTATTTCAATTGTCCTGTATTTGCTAAGATTTGCTTTGTGTCCTAATATATGGTATATTTTAGAGAATGTTTCATGTGCTGCTGAAAAGAATGTATATTCTGCAGCATTTGGATGAAATGTCCTGTATATATCTGTTAGGTCCATTCCTTCTATGATTTCATTTAGTTCAGATGCCTCTCTGTTTATCTTTTCCCAGGATGACCTGTCAATTGATAAAAGTGGGGTGTTGAAATCCCCTGCTACCACTGTGTTTGGTGTTATCTGTGACCTTAGTTCTAATAGCATTTGTTTGATGAATTTGGGAGCCCCAATGTTAAATGCATATATGTTTAGGATTGTAATGTCCTCCTGTTGGAGTTTGCCCTTATCAATATAAAGTGACCTTCCTTATCTTTCTTGACTAACATTGGACTGGAGTCTACCTTGTCAGATATTAGGATTTCAATGCCTGCTTGTTTTCTAGGTCCATTCGCTTGAAACATCTTTTTACAACTTTTCACCATAAGATAATGTTTATCCTTTGTAGAAAGGTGAGTTTCTTGGAGACAACAAATTGTAGGATCCTGTTTTTTAACCCAGTCTCGAAACCTTTGTCTTTTGGTTGGGCATTGAGGCCATTGATATTAAGAGATATTATTGAAAGGTGTGTATTTATGTTTGCCTTTTTTTTTTTTTTTGTAGTTCCAGTTCCACCTTTGCTCTCTTGTGTTAAGTAGTATTTGAGTATTGCTTGTTTTTTCCAGGTTCCTTATATATGTGCTTTTCTTTTTCTTCAGCATAGAGAGGTCTTTGAAGGATTTTCTGTAGAGCTTGTTTTGCCTTCAAATACTCCTTTAGCCTGCTTTTGTCATGGAATGTCCTTATTTCCCTGTCTATTTGAATGGATAACTTTGCAGGAAAAATTAACCTTGGTTGACAGTTGTTATCTTTCAGAACTTGGAATACATCACTCCATGCCCTTCTGGCTTTCACAGTTTGTGTTGAGTAATCTGCTGTAATCCTGATGGTCTTGCCTTTGTACATAACTTGATTTTTCTCTCTAACTGCTTTCAATATTTTTTCTTTGGAGTGTGTGTTTGGTAGTTTGATTATAATATGGTAGAGAAAGGTTCTTTGCATGTTTTGTCATCCTAGGGTTATAAAGGCTTCCTGTATCTGCATTGGCACCTCTTTCCCAATTTGGGGGAAGTTTTCTTCTATGATTTTGTTGAAGATGCCTGCTATGCTTTTGGAGTGCAATTCTTCTCCTTCTACTATGCCCTGAATTCTTATGTTTGATCTTTTCATAGTGTCCTGAATATCTTGAAGTTCCCATTCATACTTTTCTATTAGTTTGTCTTTCTCTTTGTTGGACTGTATTAGATCTGCCATCTGGTCTTCTAGTTTAGATAGTCTGTCCTCTCCTTCATCCATTCTACTGTTAAAATTTTCTACATATTTTTTAAATTTCATTAACTGTGTTCTTCATTTCTAGTAATTCTGACTGGGTTTTCTTTATTATTTCTATTTCTTTATTTATGTCTTGTATTGACTTCTTTATTTCATTAAACTGGTGTCCTACATCTTCTTTGATTCCTTTGATTTCCTCTTTAAGTTCCTCTTTGACTCCTTTGATTTCTTCTTTGACTTCTTTGAACATATTTACAATCACTCTTTAAAAATCTTTCTCAGGTATTTCCTCTAACTTTTTCTCACTGGAGGTCATTTCTGATGCATTAATACCTTTTGGTGGATTTATATTGTCTTGATTTTTAGTGTTTCTTGTGCTACAGTTCATATATTTTTGCATCTTGGATTAAGCTAATGCTTGGATTTTCTAGCTAGCTTGGTATTCTTAGCTGTATCAATTGATCTGATGTTATATATCTTCAGGGTAGGAGCTTAAGGTGTTAGGTGTGGCTCTTAAGACTCTAGAGTATCTTCAAAGGTGTTCCTAGGGGTTGTGTTTGCTTGCTATGGGAGTATTCAAGTAGGCTGAGTGGAAAAATATCGATAGATTCTCAAATATATGTAAATGCACACATTCAATGAAAGACAGCACCAAGTATTGATGCAAGAGTAGTTATTACAACAGCCAATTCTTCTATCAACAAATTGGTTAAGATTTCTGGTCTTCTGATGGTTCCAAGTCAGGTTTGACCAAGTGAAACCCTTCACTGGTACAATCCTTGGATGAATTTGGTCTCAGTTATGTGTCCCTTTTTGGCAACCTGTGGGTTCAAGTAAACTGGCTGGATTGCTGGACCACTGTTCTGTTTTCTGGAGCTGGGCACTGTGGGGCAAGCCAAACCTGGCAGCTGTGGCCCCATAGACCTGACACTGCCACTGCTAGAGCTGCCATTGCTGGACCCCCCACTACCACTGCCTCTTTTGAGGCTTCAGCTGCTGGAGATGTCGCTGCTGCTGCTGGATCCGCTGCTTCTGTGGCCACCACTGCTGCTGCCGCCACTGCTGGATCTGCTGCTGCTGGAGGTGCTGCTGCTGCTGCTGCTGTCAGAGCTGGAGCTGGATCCGCTGCTCCCACTGCAGCTGCTGGAGCAGCCACTGCTGGAGCTGAAGCCCCCACTGCCAGAGCTGGAGCCAGAACCACTGCTTCCGGAGCCTCTTAGGCCTGCCTGTTGGGGCTCTGGTTGCCCTGGATCTCTCATACTTCTCTGCTGCCATTTTAATTTCTTATATACCTCACTTTTAAGTAAAAGTGTGTATTTCCTGGGTATTTTTTGGCTTTTTCTCCCCTAGGCTGCTTTGGTGTTGTTCCTAAGCCACCATCTTAACCACAAGTCATGAGTAGCCTTTCTATAGTGTTAATAAACACTCACTTTACTATATCTGCCATTTTCTCTTTTTATTCCTTCCTCCACATGGCTGACTCTGTTCTTGAGAGCTTCTTCTTGAGAGCTGGACTTGTTCAATTATGTTTGCATTTTCTGCTACTTTTTTATGTATTGTTTCTATCCCTCTGTCAAGCTCCCTTTTCACATCATTTTCTGATTTTCTTGATGCTTCTTGGAATTAATGCTTGCATTTCTTTATGTCTTCTTTTAGCATTGCCAGATGATTTTTGAGGTCCTCTTTTTTTTTTTTTTAACTCTCCTTTATATCTCTTAACTGTCTTTGAACAACTTCCATTTTCTTATCTATTTGGTCTAGTCTAGTGATGGCAGCATCCACTTGATTATTGGTCCTTTGTTGCTTTTCTGCAAGTTCTACCAGTAGCTTGGTCAGTGTTACATTGCTTATAGCTTCATTTTGGTGTTCTGATTCTAATGACTCTTCTATGTTTTGATTAGAGATGTTCATTGTAGGACTGGGTGATCTTACTGGATTTACTTGCATTTGATTTTTCATGTTATTTCTTTTGCCCTGTGGTCTGCCCAGTTTATGGGCAGGGAGAGTAGGACTGTGCTCTCAATGGGCAGGGGAAGTGGTGCCTCTTGGGGGAGCTGGCCTGAGCTAGCTGGCAGATAAGCAGATGGACAGAGTGGTCCTGAGCTAACATGTGGGTGGGTGGATCAGCCTGAGCTCACGCACAGTGGGAAACTGAAGCAGCCCAAGGCTAGATGACGAAGCAGTCTGAGCTCTCACTTGGCAGCATGCCAAAGCAGCCTGCACTCCTGCATAGCAGGGGTGCCAAAATTGAAGCAGCCTAAACCCACATGTGGCTGGACACTGACACACAGAAGCAGTCTGAGTTCATGCAACAGGACACCAACATGCGGCTGGTGTGGCAGACTGGCAGGGGATTGCCCCAGCGCCTGAGGTTGTACGAGTGGACAAGCAGAGGGAGCCTGAGCTCACATGGACAGGTGGAATGGGCCTGAGCTTGAGTGTGGATGGGCAGCAGCTGGAGCAGTAAGTGGGCAAGTGGGCAGAACAGGCTAAGCTTGCACAAGCGGTGACGGGTGCACACGAGCGGCGGGCAGATGGACTGATGGAGCCTGAACTCCAGTGGCCCAGAGGAAGCCTGCCCAAGGTCACATGTGGGCGGGGTTAGCATGGTGATCTCCCCTGTGCAGTGAGGCAAGTGCAACTATGCTGGCCTGGGTCCCCTTTCCTACAGTAAGTGTGGGAGTATCCTGTAACTGGGACTATGGGTACAGAGGCTGCTTGGGGAGCTTTGGGGATTGGTGAGCTACCCACAAATGAGGGAATCAGTGATTCCTTTTTTTCCCCCTCTGCATTTGAAATCTCTCTGTCTTTGTTATGAAGGCATTTAGTGCTATCTACAGAACATTCTACCCCAAATCCACAAATTGAACTTTCTTCTAAGAGCCCATGAAAATATCTCTAAAATAGATCATATACTGGAGTCATAAAGCCTGCCTCCATATATTTAAGAAGATCTACATAATTTCTGGTATGATATCAGAGTACAATGCTGTATTGCAAGAAATCATCAACAAAATTTGGGCCAGGAATCACACCAGATCTTGGAAACTCAACAACACACTTTTAAATGATATATGGGTAGTAGATGAAATAAAAAGTGAAATTGCAAAATTTCTAGAAATGAATGACAATGAGCAAACAATGTACACAAACTTATGGGACATAATGAAGGCAGTCCTCATTTCTAATTTTGTTAATTTGAAGTATTTCTTTTACCACTTGATTTTTTTTTTTTCCTTCTCTGTGTTTGGTTATTGCTTCTTATAGGCACTTGAGGCTGATTATTTAATTCTTTTGTGTGGAGAATGCCCTGAAGTACTGTCTGTAGGTTTGGCTTTGTGTTCATATAGTTATAAAGCTGAGTTTTATCATGAAAAGTTTTTCTTTCACCATCTATCATGAGGGATACTTTTGCTGGGTAGAGTAGTTTGTCTTGAAAGTCATTATACCTTAGACTTTGAAGCATTTTATTCTAGCCCCTTCTGGCTTTCAGGGTTTCCATTGAAAAGTCAGAAGCAATTCTGATGGGGTTGCCTTTATATGTAATGTGTTGTCTCTCCTAGCTGCCTTTAGGACTTTTTCTTATCAAAGTTTAGAATCTTAATGATAATATGTCTTGGAGAATTTCTCTTTTGGTCAAGTCTGTTTGGAGTTCTGTTCATTTCTTGTAACTTGATGAGACTTTCTTTTGAGAGAGTGGGGATGCTTTCTTCAATAATTGTGTTGAATAAGTTCTCCATGTCTTTGGTCTGAATTTCTTCCCCTTCTGGTATTCCCGTGATCTGAATGTTGGGATATTAAGGGTATCCCATAGCTCCCTCATGTTCTGTTCAAAATTTTTTTTTGAACTTACTGAAACTTTTGGACTCAGGAATGCTTTCTTCTGTTTTGTCTTCAAGTTATGAGTTTCTTTCCTCCACATGGCTGACTCTACTCTTGAGAGCTTCTATAGAGTTTTGGCTTTATTCAATTTGGTTTGTATTTTCTACTCCTTTTTTATGTATAGGTTCCATCCTTCTGTGGAGTTCCATTTTCACATCATTTTCTGATTTTCTTATGCTTCTTGGAATTCATCCTTGCAATTATTTATGTCTTCATTGAGCTTAGCCATCTGGTTATTGAGGTTCTCTCTCTTTCTCTCTCTCTCTCTCTCTGTCTCTCTCTCTCTGACTCTTGCTCTCCTTTAGATCATTTAACTGTCTTTGGAATCCTTCCTGGTTCTTTTCTACTTGGTCTAATCTAGTGAGGGCAGCATTCCTACAATTATTGGCCATTTATTGTTTTTCTACATGTTCTGCTATTTTTTTGGCTAGGGTTGCATATCTTGTATCTTCATTTTGGTGTTCTGATCCTATTGTCTCTGCTATGTTTTCATTAGAGACATGCATTGTGGGACTGGGAAATCTTGTTTGATTTACTTGCATTTGATATTTCATGTTTTTCCTTTTGTGCTCTTGTTTTCCCATCACAGTGTAGTAATCTTATTTAATTTAGGAGGAAGTTGTAATCTACCCTTGAAGTGTCTTCAGTGATTATTCCTTTTTATGTTTGCTTCAACTAGGCTTCTTATGGCAATGGGGCCTGCCTTTACTCATAGGTAAGAAGCCCATGAGGCTCTGGTGGGGACCCAGGGACCAAATTAATCCTAAAATATGAGGTATTTAAAATTAAAATGTGTGAGGTTGAGCCAGGCATGGTGGTGCATGCCTTTAATCCCAGCTCTCGGGAGGCAGTGGCAAGAGGATTGCCATGAGTTCAAGGCCACCCTGAGATGACAGAGTTAATTCCAGGTCAGCCTGGACCAGAGTGAGACCCTACCTCAAAAAAAACAAAAAAAAAAAGAGAAATGTGTCAGGTTGGAGAAATGTCTTAGTAGTTAAGGAGCTTGCCTGAAAAGCCAACAGACCCAGGTTTGATTCCCCTGGTCCCATGTAAGCCAGATGCCCAAAGTGGTACATGCATCTGGAGTTCTTTTGCAGTAGCTGAGGCTGTGGCACATCTATTCTCTCTCCCTCCCTATCTGGCTCTTTCTCCAAAAAATTTAAATAAATTAAAATGTGTGTATTATATACTTCAAAGATGTTCTTAGTATAACAAATACAATCCAGATTGATCTAATCTATTACAATGCATACAGTAGAAATAATATGGTGAACTTTAAAAATATGATTTAAAAGCTGAGTGTGATGGTGCATGGCTTTAATCTCAACACTCAGGAGGCAGAGGTAGGAGGATTATCATGAGTTTAAGGCCACCCTGAGACTACATAGTAAATCCCAGGTCAGCCTGGGCTAGAGTGAGACCCTACCTCAAAAAAAAAAAAAAAAGATTCAAAATGTATCTAATAGGACAATAGACATATAATTTAAACTATCATTTCAAGAAAGAAGATATAAAAATGACAAGAAGGCATGTGAAAGAATAACCTATATTAAATACTCTGTAATCAGAATTTATCAAATTTAAATTACCAGCCATTAACCAATTCAGATTTTGACAAATATGTGGAAGTTATTAAAATCTCACATAGTACTCATCTAAATGTAAAATGGTAAGTGTCTGGAAAAGTTATGATTATATTTTTAGAGGTCAAATATATACTTGCCTTTGAATACAACCCGTATTGTATGTGTGCTGGGTGCTGAATTCATCCAGGACCTTGTGTAGTTTAGTCACGTCCGCTATCACTTTGCTGCACCTCAGCCTCATGATGGAAAATAGTGCCTATATTCATATTCTCCTGTTCCTTAGACTAAGATGGAGTATGGTTTTCTATGACTCCCATTGAGACTCAAAGAACCTCCCTTATTATTCTCTTATTGTCATATTGTCATAGTAAACTTCATATTGCTGGACAAACACCTGACCAAAAGCAGATTATAGAAAGAAAAGGTTTATTTCAGGGTCAGAGATTTCAGGGGAACACCATCAATGGCCAAAGAGTCCAGCTCACTTCCATAGATCCCAGCAGAGAGAGATTACCAGACAGCTAGCAAAAATGAACTGTCAGAGTTCCAACTGCTCTCCACATACCTTAGGGCTGGCTGTGCTCCAGTTCCACCCCTAGTGACATACCTTTTCCCCAGCAAGACTCTAACCACTGGATATTCAAGATGCAAGCCTGAGTCCATGATGCAATACAATCAAACCACCACAATCAAAAATTATGAGCTGACTTCTGCTTCCTGTTTGAATTTTTATTGATAGTATTTCTCTGGACAATCTAAAGTATGTGTCATAATGGCAGAACATTTGTTTTCCTTATATTTTTAGCCTACTTTATTTCACAGATACTATGGTTTCCTTGGGAATGATATTTTTTCTACATATTCAAAGTTGAATGGGCATGACTAGCAAACTAAATACCAGCATGTTTTAATGTGTATTTAATAAGCTTTAGAATATTTATTAATTTTAAATAAGCTTTATATATTTATTTTGCTTTCACTAACCACTTTTGCAGAAATTGTAAAGAATCATACTTATGGTTCTGTCATGATCTTTCAGTTAATTTACTTTTTTCCCAGTCGTGTTGTGATTTTGCTCAATAGGGTCCATACTCTTGTGCCACCGAATTTTAGTAACATCAGAGTATCCAATCAATGGTTTTTATTCCCTAATAAGTTAATGCATGCATTATAAAGAACTAGACAAAATATTTCTTTGGCTAGCGAGATGGCTCAGCAATTAAAGGGCTTGCTTGCAAAGCTTGATGGCCTAGGTTAGATTCCCCAGTATTCACGTAAACCCAGATGCACAAAATGGTACATGCATATTTTGAAAAAAAATAGTCATTAAATTTTTTTTTTAGGACTGGAAGATAACTCAGCACAAAGTGCCACACTGGCTTGTAGTGGCCCAAATCCTTAGGCAAGGTGGACTGCTCTACAACCAAAGAATTTCAATGTCCCCATCTCCACATAACTATCCCCTGGTCTGTAAGGGAAGTGGCTTATGACCTTCCTGGTCAGAGCTTCTTTTTGGTTTTCCTGAGTTATGTCTGACTCTATTGCTGAGTCTTCTCTCTCATTTTATTTCCCACTTTTTTCCTAATGGAGGGAGGCTACAGGGTTTTCAGCACAGTTCCAGATAATTAGTGAGCCCAGGCAATATGAGTCAGGGTTGGATTGGCTGCAATTCCCTTATAATAATTATAATAAATTCCCTTATAAGCTACTGTGTGAAATTGTTAAGTTAAGCCCTAAGTTCTAATGAGTATCTCAGAATGCTTGAGATACCAGGATCATGAGATATATTCCAAAGAACCTGTAGCAGATCTGGCCCATCAGAGGGAGGCTTTGTGTACTACAGATGGCAGAATAGGAGGGTGGAGCTGTACAGGCCCTTTAGCAGCCAATTTCATTATGAACCCCAGCTGCCAGATATGGTGCTGTAGGATTTGGTGTTAGTTGGGCTTTGGTCTTGCTTTTGGTCCAATCTAACATTGATATTTATTCTCTGCTATTTTATATATGCAAATATATAGCTTTTAATTTTACAGGATTCACATTTGAAGCTGCCTTGAGTTTTAGATGAGACTTTGAATTTTTGAATGGTATTGAAACTGTTAAATGCAATTTGTACTTTCAAAGATGGACTGAATGTATTTTATGCCAATGGCCAGAGAGGCTATGGGGGGATAAAGGACAGAATTAGGTAGTTTGAACATAAAATGCTTTGATCCCTCGGCATAGGCTCATGTGTTTGTATACTTGGTTCTCAACTGGTGGTGCTCTTCAGGAAGGCTGTGAAAATTTTAGGTATTAGATTCTTGCTGAAGAAAATGTATAGGTAATTCCACATCCTGTTTGCTCTCTGCTTTCTGCATGCTGATATGATGACTGGCTCCCCTCTCCTGCCATATTTTCCCCACCCTAATGGATTATATCCTATGGAACTATAGGCCAAAATGAACTGCTACTGTTCTTAAGTTGCTTTAGTCAGTTATTTGTTCATAGCAAGGAGAAACTAAATGATAATATTCAAAATAATCTAAAATAAAGTACAAATGATAATTGGGAATAAAATTCTCACCTAGAACTCTAGACTATAAAAGAGGACATTTAATGCATATCTTTGGGCCTGCTAATACTTAATTCCAGGAGTGAGTTATTGCAATATTTCCTGTTCCTTCAGTGTGTGTGGAATCACAGTAAGATGTTGGCATTTTCTAGTCATAGAATGTATGTCCAAAATTCTGGCCCATCAATATAACAGGTGGGTGTCCTTGAACAAAATGTTTCATTTCTTAGAAGTTCACTGTCTTCTCCCACTGGGAATATCAATGTTGATATTTTATGGATATGCTTTAAGCACGGAATTAGATAATGCACACATGCAATGAGATCAAAAATATATAACCTCATTCTTGTTGTGGGATATGTAGAAGTATCTGCCTAGTCTCCTAACAACCTAAGACTAGGCTAGAGAGATGGTTGAGTAGTTAAAATGCTTGCCTGTAAAGCCTAATGACCTGGGTTTGATTCTCCAGTACTCACATAAAGCCACCTACGCAAAGTGGTACATGCATCTGGAGGTTTTTTGCAGCTACTGGAGTTCTTAGTGCCCTATTCTCTGGCTCTTTTTTCTCTATCTCTCTCTGCTTGCAAGTAAATAAATAAAAATATCTAACAACCTATGACTATAACCATTCTTTCACCTGACATGCCTCCCCTTTACTCCATAAGTAGAGAACGTGACTCTATTTTCTGAACATAAGTGTTTTTACTCTATATATTAATAATATTTTTTCCAGTGTCCAAAAATCTCCACTAAGCAAATTCTTTGTGATAAGTTTGCATTTATTCCTTACTTGTACAAACTTTTCATTTCATAGGAATGCATTCTCATTTTATTTACTGTACATATACATGCACCTAGCAGACCAAATCTTCAAATGCATTGGATGGACAGATGCACACATTGATTCCTTATGACTGCAGGTTCCATAGACAAGGATTGATCTACATGATGAGTCCATAATAAATATATTATTACATGCATTCTTCATTTTGTATTTGAAGATTTTTGTCTATTTGATATCTTCACATCTAAATTTGTACCATTATTACTTCAATTTTGTGTAAATTGCATACCATTATTTCATGGAGTCGTGCTTCTAATTCTGTCTCCCTATGTATTTTCAAAATATGCTACATCTATGTAATTTCAATTAGTAATATTATTGCCTTTTGTTAAATGTTTCATGTTTGGCACACATATATGTTAATTTAAGATTGAGGTTGCATCCATACTTGAAACTTCAGTATAAAAAACTTTAATCTAATTTAGCATACAAATGACATGGATTTTAACTTAGAAGTATTAAAGAAAAGTACTTAGTTTCAGAGAAACAACACAGACCATTGCAAACCAGTAACAGGCTGTAAAGTTATCACTGACCAAACAGGCAAACACTATGCTGTAGCCAATCAGAGGATTTATCCCTTTTGCTTTCTTGTTTGATTTACAAAAGTCCACTACACATACTGTGGAATGAAGCTCTTTCCTAGTTCTAAATATTTCCCAATTCATAAATCATGTTTTGCTGACTTGAAATGTGGTAAATTTCATTTGGAAATTTAATTTATGCAATGTGAACACTGACAACAGCAATATAATGATTCTCTGAATTAAGATTTGCTCACTGATTTGTATTTTTATATGTTTTATTGTGTTATAAAGATAGAACATATTTAATATTATTCTTCAAGGCTACTTTTTAAAGGAATACTTTTTGGTATCCTTTCATTCTTGGTCTATTTCCTGTTCCTGTGTGAATCTACTGCTCTTTGAACATTTTTTTTCCAATATTTAAAGTTTTTTTCATTATTAATTTTTTTCAAATACAGATTCTTTAACTCATAATATCACCTGCTTTGGCTATTTATTATTTTTTGTGTTTTTAAATATTTTATTTATTTATTGGAGAGAGAAAGAGTGAATGAGAGAGAGAGAGAGGGGATGGGTATGCCGGGACCTCCAGCCACTGCAAAGAAATTCAAGATGCATGCACCACCTTGTGTATCTGGCTCACTTTGGTCCTAGGGAACTAAACCTGGGTCCTTTGGTTTTGCAGGCAAGCACCTTAATCTCTAGGCCATCTCCACAGCCTTTTTATTTTGTGTTGTTTTCACTTGCTGGGAGTGTTGGCACATGCCTTTAACTATCAACTAGATGTACTGGGCATGTACATATATGTGTGATAAGTACTTACCTGTGCTCTCACTGTAAAGATGCATATAGCTATTGAGCTCTAGAAGTGATTAGATTGCACTGTTGTGGCCACTGAAGACATATGAAGGCTTGGGTGGGAAAAAAGATATAAGTTGTTGGATAAACAGCTAAATTTTGTTCAGCCAATTTAAATAATGTCTGTATCCCCTTCTGAATCATGGAATACAAGGCTCTTAGAAAATTTTCACTTGCTTTTTGATCCTTCTGACTTTCAAGTGTGTTTTATAAATATTACTACATAATATTTTTTATTAATTTATTAATTAAGTGATTGTAGAATAGTAAGTTATATTGATTTTATATGCACTAACACATTTATGTATACATGTGGGAGAGATTGATCTTTTGTTAGACTCCTGAAAGAACACTCATGAGATGATTAACGCTCTAATTTAGGGCTGGAGAGATGACTTAGCAGTTAAGATACTTGCCTGAAAAGCCAAGTAACCCAGGTTCTATTCCCTAGTACCCACTTAAGCCAGATTTCCAAGATGGCACATTTGTTGGAATTCGCTTTTAATGTCTAGACCCTGGTGCACCCATTCTCTCTCTCTCTCTCTCTCTCTCTGCATTTATATATATATATATATCTTTCTCTCAAATTAAAAATGAAAAAATAATTTAATGGCAGCAACACTAGAGAACATATATATGCATGAATATAGAAAATATATATTTAGGTTGAGGACCATCCATTGATGTAACATTGTAATTTTTACTCTTGTGCACATCCCACTATCTTGGAGATTAGTTTCTTATATAGTATCATTATATTATTTCTTTAGACATGAGTCATAAAATTTTGCTGTGCACATGGATATAAGGTTTAGGGAAAATTTAGGTGTGTTGAGGATAAAATGCCAGTTCATACATAGCTCTGGAAATTGGATTTCTGATATGCAGCCCTTGCTGCTACTGCTGTGGTGGCTGCTTGTTTTGTTTGTTTGCTGTGAGACATTCCTGGCCTGCCTCTGTAAAATCTCTCTTGGTATTTTGTTAGTAGGCAGTCATGGGAGTCTATTCAGTTACTTTTCTGATTATGGTAACTCAGAGTTTCCTAAATGCCAGGAACAACTAAGTTTCCTGCCCTATGCCAGTCCTCTGTTGGAATTGGAATGTGACTTATGATGATGCACTCAGACAGTTTAACATATGCCTCAGCCTTCACTTCCAGTTTGCATGATCACACACATGCAGCAATGAGAAGAGGGACCCTCTCAGCTCCCCCGTAGTCACATGCACAATTCTCCTCTTTAGTTTCTTGGAGCATAGTTGTGAATTTTCAGACTCCTTGTATCTCTCATTCTCCAAGTCTTCCTAATTTTCCTCTACCCAGCTGGTATCACAGCCTTAAGTAACTAGAGTGAAAAACAATTGCCACTGATTATTTTTGACAAATCTTCTACAAGCAGGGACTTTATCAATGGAGCCCAATGCCAGTTAGTGAACAGCCCTAGAACATGAAGCACAGTCTAACAGTGACAATGCTCAGGGTTAGGGATTTGTGAAGGGCTTCAAAACCAGTGAATTTCCTCCAGAGCATGTAAGCCTATTGGACTTTTGAAGGTATCACAGATATATGGAGAAGGGGTGACAGAAGGCCAAGTTGAAATCACAACTCTTACTTCTGCAAGTTTAGTACATTTTCTAGAGTAAACCACCTCCAGATTATTGAAGGCCTTCAGTTGATTTTTCAGAGCCCTGAAAATACTGGTTTAAATATCATGCCAGTGTTTTTGTTGGTTTTCCAGAGTAGTAGATTATTAGATATCCTTACTTTGACACTGAGGAGGTACTGCTAAAATAACTGCAAGTTTAAAATAGCTTCCTGGAAGGAATATCACTAAACATTAGCATTCTGATGGAGTTTATTTCCAAAACTCTTTAGCAATTAATATCCCCCAAAAAGCATGTGCAAGTGGACATAATTTAGTACATAGAAACAGACTAATGTTTTTAAATGTTTCCTATTATGGCATACCTAATTGTTATTTGATTTTGCATTTATTTATAATTAATTATGATATGACTTGATGCATTATTACAGAAAAAAAACTATTTAGGCTATTTATTTCTACAATGAACCTTAACAGCATTTTTCAAGAGACTGTCCAACCAGGAGCCATACCCTACTTACCAAGAGTGAGGTGCAGTACAGAGGTATCGAACCCTGAAAAGCTAACTTACTTAGCCACAGCAAATCAAATTGACCTAAGAATTCACTTTCAGCTCTTTTTTATTTTTATATATCCATGCTCAGTGTGGTTTTCTTGGTGGCACCTGCATGTTTCTCTCCTGTATTCTCATTTCTTCTATTTTTCATTGCTTTTTATAGATTTTCTGAAACAAACAACATTTGAATATTCCATAGATAAATATTTTACCAGGATTGGGGGTGTAAAGGCAATCTGAATAGAGATAAACTGTGGCAAGGGTAAAGAGATTAAAAGTTCAATAATAGTGTTTAAGAAATTACTTTGTAAATATAGTACAAATTCTCTACTAATTCTAGAAGAACATTTTCAGAAATTCATATACATTTTCTTACATATGGCTAAGTTATGAATTGGAAGTAGTGCATAGCATTTTCATGATATTTCTGGATTCTCCTTCAAATTCCTGTGTAATTAAGAGACAGACTAGTAGCTCCTCAATATAGGTTGCTTCAGTTGTGCAAATCTTTGTGAATGAAGAACATAACTCAGAAATTAAGATGAGAATAAATAAACATGATTAGAAATTTTTTCATACAGGAGGTATGTAGAAAGGAATTCCAGTTGCAAAATGAAAAGGAGTCCTGATTTAAAACCATTTTTAGCCCATGGGGTTTGAATGCTACATTATATATAATGTATGATATAAGTGTGTGTGTGTGTGTGTGTGTGTGTCCTGTATATAATATATAGGATATATATCAGAATATATGATATATATATATATATATATATATATATATATATATATATAATATATCATATATTATGCATCATGACATTTAGAGCTCACTTTCTAAAATTGCAGATATTATTTTTACCTTCCCTATTTGGTTTTTGAAGAGATTTATTAGTAATGCCTGAAGTAACTTGCTTTTATCAACATACTGTAATTAGCCACTTATTTTTAGAGCCAAATCTTAATGAGTCATTTCATGTTCTTAATTAAAAGTATTTCAGAATGACCTTGAGCTGCAGAACAAATGGATGAATTAAGTCCATTTTACATGATATCCCATTTACCCTTTGAAACACATATTCTTAAGGCTGAAACTGAGCCCTGACACTATTACTATAATAAAGAGACTTCAACTTTGTGTTCTGATCCTTATTTTTTAATAAAAATTACTTTAAAGTTATTCTTTTCTATCTAATAGGATTTTAAAAGTTCTGGATAAATAGATTTTGTTATTACTGTATGTTCATCTAATCTAATTTTTTAAATCACCAACATCCTGAGGCAGTTAAGCTGACTGGGCCCCTGAAAATAAAAAGCAGGAATGTCTTTGGACTTGCCACTACAGTCGGTGCTTTGCTAGATATCAGAGAAGAATCTGGTTTCTCCTTATCTTTTGCCTAAAGGAGTTCCCTAGGCCTGTTTTTCCACACCAGAGCCCCTACCTGGGAGGGAGGTCTATTTTCCTAGAATTCATATCCAATTCTGGCATTGTGGTTGGTCAATCTAGATCTCAGAACTTGGCATCATTGCTGGCTTCTTCTTGAACAAGCCAGTAGCCCAGACAAATCAGCCCTCACTCTGACTTATATGAGCTGGAACATGAAACCCACCACATAAGGTTATAAATAGATGCATGACAGGGTGGCAAGTCTCTCTTGCCTGGATCCTGAGCTTCTAGGTTTTACTAAGCTTGCCTTATCTGGGTCCAATGGGCCCAGATGAGTGGAAACCCCAATCCTTGCTCCCACCTGGGCTCTGAACACCCTCCTGCCCTCCACATGGCAGGAGAGTGCTGCTATTTCTTCTCTTTCCTTCTTTTAATCTAACAAACTCTCTTTACATCTTACCCTCTGGTATATGAATTTTAATTCTTTAAATGCATAAGACAAGAATCCAGAGTACTCTAAATTTATTGGTGTGTTGGTGTATTGCCAAGGATCCCCACTATTCCTGTTTATATACTAAGCTGTCTTTTACTCTTGTTCTACTGAACTCTGTTATATTGCATTATTTTATTCATGCATTACCCTGTGTTATTTCTTGTCAGACTTAGTGTAATTGTTCACATTTGCTCCAAGTTATTTACCACTACAATTTCTCTACATATGTATTATTTTTCCTATTTCCATAAGTTATTAACTTTCAAATTTCAATACAAAAGATACTGATTTCCCCACATTTTATCAGGGAATATGTTCAGATGGTGAATAGTGTAACATGAATGACATAGAAGAAACTCAGACTTGCCAAAGTTAAGTACCATTTTTTTATGTCAAAATTTTTCTCAAAATTTGAGCTGGGTGTGGTGTCACATGCCTTTAATCCCAGCACTCAGGAGGCAGAGGTAGGAGGATCACTGTGAATTTGAGGCCACCCTGAGACTACATAGTGAATTCCAAGTCAGCCTGTACTAGAGTGAGACTCTGCCTCAAAAAAAAAAAAAAAAAATCTCAAAATTTAAGACAAACAAATTAATTTTATTACTTGTATGGTTGTTACTCTATGGAAAAAAAGTGAATAAGAGTGAGCCAAGTGCTTTCCATCACATTGATGTGCCTACAGTGAATCTCTGATTGTTGTCCATGGAGACAAAGCACACAACATGCTAGCAAATTTGGAAGATCACTTATGTGTGTTGTAGTGAGAGTGGAGCTGACAGGGATATGAATGGATATGGATATAGAGCTTTTGAGTTTTGGTTCTTGTACCATAATTTCTGTATGAAACTTGTGTTGAATGAGGTATTAGATTGATTTATGAACTATTAGAAATAAGGGTCTTTGCTATTCACCTGTGGCCCTTTTTTGTGTGAATTTATGTTTAAAATACAGATCTGTTTCTTTGTTATCTTTATTTATTTCAGAGAAAGAGAGAGAAAGAAGGAGAGAAAAGACATGCCAGGGCTTCTAGCCACTGTAAACGAATTCCAGATGCATGTGTCACCTTGTATATCTGGCTTTATGTTGGTACTGGTGAATCAAACCTGGGTCCTTTGGCTTTGCTGACCAGTACCTTAAATGCTAAGTCATCTCTCCAGCCTCTAGACTTGTTTCTTTTATGTACACCTGATGTTGCTATTAAAATCAGTTCAAAGTTCAATCCTTTTAGCAATAGGAACATTCCTCATGCCTTCTCTTCAGTTTAGTACTCACTGTTTTGTTTTTTTTTTTCTCATCTGCTTTAGTATTACAGAGGCCCATGAAGACTCTTGGTTGCTCTCTGTGTAGGTTTCACTCCTGCTTTCATAGGTAGTATCCCTCACACAGGCAAACCTCCCAGTCTTTCCAGCACCTTGATATGGAAAGTGTTACTAAAATCTTTTTAAGGGGATCTGTTCAGCTTCACAAGTCACTGGCAGGATCCAACAGAAAAGACTACAGGAGTATAAAACTCAAAGAATATTCATGATGGGAGTGAACTCTTCAACCTGTCCCAGTTCACCAACTCATCAAACTGCATTCCTGACATCCTCTGGAATAAAGATGTCCTAGGAAAAGGTAACACTATGTATATCTGGAAAGGCTCACATTCATTTTATTTTCCCTATTTTTTACTAAAAATTAGCCATGCCAACATTTTACTTCACATTTGTGACCTATTTCCAATGAAAAAAGTTGTGGAAGTTTATGAGGAACAGTGATTGTGCAGTTGAGATCTGTAGCATAACCAATCATCTGGTCCTGGTGTTCTCTGTTTCTGTGGCTACTTATGATACAGTATATATAAGATTTCTTTCAGTTGTCATTTGTAGGAAACATTTATTGAATGTGTTGTTTTCTTTGCAATCTCAGGCCTAGAGGAGGAGTTCACATATTCATTAGGTATATATGTACTATCTGTACAGTCTTAGAAGCTATTCTACATCTGAAGGATACATTTTTTCATTTCTACCTACCATACTTGCCTTTCTTATAAAACTTACACTTTAGTGAGTGATATACAGTGGATCAAAATAAACTAGCAAATGAATTAGAAACAGGATAATTTCCATGGAAAATAAGGTGTAACTTGACAGTCTAGCTGAGAGTGGTATACAAGAGGAGGTAACAGTGCAATTAGGCTGGATGAAAAGGGGGAATGAGTCAATAACATAGAGCAATAACTTACAGGCAAAAGAGAATGGTAAAAGTAGCAATTGGACATATGAACACCTTTCAACAGCTTCTGTATGTAAGCAATTGTGACCGGCTGGTAGAGACTGTTCATTGCACGTTGATGAATGAGTTGAGAATGGCAGACTGAGTCTCAATCATGTAGAACATTGTAGTCCAGACATTCTACTAGGCCTATAACTTTACATGCAATGAGAAATGTTGGAGGGTTTTATGTAGACAAGTAATGTGACATCTGACTTTCATTTTAGAAAAATCATTATTTCAGTATTTTTGTAGTCTCATGGCTGGGACAAACAATTAACCCGGCACAGCTTATGGGAGGAAGGGGTTTATTTCAGGCTGACAACTTCCAGAGTAACACAACCAATGGTGGAAGAAGCTGGCTTAGTTCCATAGATCCAAATAGAAAGTCACCACCAAACAGCCAGCACCACCAAGATGTATGAACCACTAGAGCCCAACTGTCTTGAACACACCTAGTAGGGCTGGACGCAGACCTGCCCCTAAACACACTTTAGGGCAAGACACCAAGATCTGGCTCCAGCGACAGGTCCACTTGTAGCAGGGATCTGCCTGCTAGAGGCTCATTTAGCAAGTTTAATTTTAATAAAACACACCAGTCTACAGGGTCATATTTTTATACTACCCCAAATGCTAAGAAGAATAACTGGAAGAGATTGAGTATGGAGGCAGGGAGACTAATCGGGAGCCCATTATAATGGCTTAAAGTGATTGGTTAGTTTATTATTAAAGAAATATCAAAACATAAATTATATGGGATTCATTGTAAAGTTAGAAATGACAGGATGCTGATAAGTTATATCTAATAGATGATAAGAAAAAAGATGATTAATGAATTGTAGGGCGTGAGTAATTGGATGGGTGAGTAGACTGAGTATAGTAATAGGATGGGTGAAAAAGCAATCTATTTGGAAAGAATGAGTAAAAGTTATCTTTACAGATTTTTAAATGGGGTTGGAGAGATGGCTTAGCGGTTAAGCACTTGCCTGTGAAGCCTAAGGACCCCGGTTGGAGGCTTGATTCTCCAGGACCCACATTAACCAGATGCACAAGGGGCGCATGTGTCTGGAGTTCCTTTGCAGTGGCTGGAAGCCCTGACCCACCCATTCTCAGTCTATCTCTCTCTGCCTCTTTCTCTCTCTGTCTGTTCCTCTCAAATAAATAAATAAACAAGCAAAATTAAAAAAAAAATTAAACGTGTTATACTGGAGATCACAAGTGAAAGGAAAAATAGACACAAGGGAATTATCAGGACTCTATAAGAATTATTTTGGGAGTAATTGATACTGAGGAAACACTTGATGCCTTATTATCCATAGTGATTATCAGTATTTGTCATTACATTTAAAATGAGTATATATAATACCTACCTTCTTTTAATATGAGCTTACTTTGAAGCTTGAGTCTTTTATTTGAAGAAACTGCCTAATTACACAACTCGATGCTTACACAGTACTTACTCAAAAGTATTCATTATGAATAAAAAAATCATAAATGACTTTGTGTCCTTATCTGCTTCTCTATGGCAAGATCATCTTTGTCTCTCTTGGTTCAGCATCATCCTCTAGTGTGGAACTTGACTTGCCATTTAAGCTAACCAGTGAATCATTCTTGTTACAACTATAACTCAACAAGTCTTAACTACTTTTAATATTCTTTTATTCTGAAATTCATGTTCCCTATGAAAAAAAGTCCTTAATAGTAACAACCTTTTATAAAACTATGTGTGTTCAGGGAATTTTTTTCACCTTTTCCAGACCAACATAATGAATATATTGAGCTTGATGACTCAAAATGTTCCATATGTGAGTGCCATAAACTCATTTAAAAAATGGATAAGATTTAGCTTATGTCCATTATCCTACAGATATTAAAACTAAAAAATCAAAGTGTAAAGAGCCTTGTTATCTCAATGAATACATTTTATAGCTTCTATTGAGATATGTAAAGTATTATTTGAATGCTCAACCTAATGTTGCAGTATAAATTCTCAATCTATTGCTATCAATTTCTGATGAAGAATTTCTAGAACTGAAAGCACTGCTGAAGCATTACAACTGATTAGAAAACAATGTGAGATTTAAAACCAATGCCACCCGAGTTCAAGAAAAGTTTATCAAATACATTTTTTAATGAATCTATCCTTCATATTTTCTTGCGTGGGAATTTAAAATTACCACTTCACATTTACCAAATTTCATTTATTTGAAATAGTAATAGGTGCTGCATAATTTATTTCCATTACTTTTAGTAAAAACAAAGACTCACTTCTTGGGTCATGACAAAGAAAATGGTGCTGTAGCTGGCAGTCTGTCAAAAGCTGGTATACAAATGAAGCTGTGTAGGAGGCAATCCTTTTGAAGCACTGAATAGCATACACCTTGTTCCTATGCTCTTGAGAGAAGGGGAAGGTAAAATGTGAATCTTAAGCCTGGCTCAGCTCTGAATAAGGACTCGTTTCCATAGCAGAGAAACATGTGGAACTCATGAAGATCAGACACTTTGTGAAACTGAGGATTTCCAGTGACTGTGATGAATCATTTTGAATTTTCTAACTAAGGTGTTAGAGAAAGGAGACCCGGAGAGGACACATGCCACATGTCTGCATGGAAATTCACTGAAATCACTGGGTGAAGACAGGGTCATATAGCTGTATAGTGGAACTTGATGAGGCCTGGTGTAAAGCTAGTGCAGAAATGAGAACTGATGAGGCATCAGCTGCTCTGTCACTGAAGTAGATGGCTATAATGCAAACAAGAGCCTCTGGGATGTGGAAGCTTGCTAGAGGTTTGTCACTGGAGGAGAACCTTGAGTGTCACTGGTGCTCAGAGCAAGCTTACTTATGCTGCTTCCTTCCTGCTAAGTGACAGGTGTGAGGCCTTGGCTGTCTGCTTGTACTATGCTTTCCTCACCATGAGAAAACTTAGCTCAAAATGAACCCTTTCCTTCCATAAGCTGCTTTGGGGCAGATGTTTTGTCTCAGAAAAGAGAAGGGAACTGCTACAGGAGGAGAATATGATCAAAGCATATTATATAATTGAATGAAAAGGTCTTCCTGTAAACCATCATTATGTACAAAGAATATACACCTAAAACAAAAATTGCTCAACAATAAAGTCTCTCTTTGGTATTCTAAAAGAAGGGGAATTAGTTTTTAGCAACTGAAATTCTCATGTGTTAGTGATATTAATATAATACTGTTATTATAATCTTTCATATGTGACAATTGTCACATATATAATGAGTACTATAAAAAGTACATGGGCTGGGCGTGGTGGCACATGCTTTTAATCCAAACACTCAGGAGGCAGAGGTAGGAAGATAGCTGTGAGTTTAAGGCCACCCTGAGACTACAGACTGAATTCCAGGTCAGCCTGGACTAGAGTGAGACCCTACCTCGAAAAACCAAAAAAAAAAAAAAAAAAAAAAAAAAAAAAGTATATGGATGTTTATTTTATTTTTTGGACATTTTACACTTACATAGGAACCTACCTAATGTCATGTCACTTTCATTTCCAGAACAAAATGTAGATATAGGCTACAGTAACAGTGTATGCAAATGCTGTGCCAGATTGCTCATGATGGAAACGGTAGGGCACATATTAAATGCTCATCAACAAAAGAATAGCGACATCCACTAGATTGTGAATATATCTTATATTATACAAAGGAAGCCTAATCAACTGTTAAAATTATGAGTTAGATTGCATATGGGTGTAACATATTTCATTGTCAAAAGTATAAATCAGGGCTACACGCTTGGTTCCATTCACACATACGTATATAACACACATTGATATTCACAAGCAGCTAAAATTAGTAGAGATAACATTAGGATAGTTGTTAGATATGGAAGATTACAGTGATTATAAGGGCGAACAAAATAAACTTTAGTGCAAATGGATGTTTCCTCTATTTGGACAAGAATATTAATTTTATATGTTTAAATATTTGTAAAGTCACCGAACTAAATATTCATAAAGTACTCATTTCAATCTATACATTGTAATGAATTTTGAGCTATGATATGTTTTAGGAAATCCTTAGACAAGTACTTCATCACCACATTTAACATGAGCCAGCCAGGAAGGTGTGGTATAACATGCCTGGAATCTTAGCATTTAGGAGATTGAGGTAAGAAGATTGTGAAATTAAGGCTAGCCTAGTCTCTATAGTTCCAAAAAATAACAAATACATAAACACATTAATTTTTTTCTTGAATTCATTCATGTGTACTTATTTTTAATGATAATTTAAAAATACATATTTTATTTATTTATTTACTTGCAAGCAGAGATAAATAGAGGGAGGAGAGACAGAGAGAATGGGCCATGCCATTGCCTCCAGCCACTGTAAACAAACTCCAGATGCATGCTTCTTTGTACATCTGCCTTTGAGTGGTACTGGGTAACTGAGCTTGAGTCGTCAAGCTTTATAGGCAAACCTATTAACCACTAAGACATCTCTCTAGCCCACTAATCATCTAATACTTTTACTAATCACTCTAATACTTTTATACTGTTTGTTATCCAATCACGTACTCCCTGACCAATAAATTAAGGTTTCTATTGAAGAGATGTTAGATAAATACCACTGAAATGTAGCATGAAATGCTAATGAAAATATTTTCCTAGACTCTAATAGTTTATGAATTACAGTTATTCTGGAAACAAGAGTCACATATTTAAAAATCAGTGTGGATATTTTATTTTATTGTTCTTGGATAAAATTATGGTGTGAATTGAGCCGGGCGTGGTGGCGCATGCCTTTAATCCCAGCACTCGGGAGGCAGAGGAAGGAGGATCTCCGAGAGTTCGAGGCCACCCTGAGACTACATAGTGAATTCCAGGTCAGGCTGAGCCACAGTGAGACCCTACCTCGAAAAAAAAAAAAAAAAAAAAGTATGGTGTGAATCTACTTTAAATAGATAACTTTAGGCAATTCCTTTATCAGGCACATAGATATTTTCATCTTACATTATTAGACTTTGAGATTATTACATATTTGAGATTAAACTAAAATGTATTTTTTAGATAATATTTCCATAAAATTTGAGGATATAATATTTTATGTGGAAACTACATAAATTATAAAGAAGTAAAATTCATTGTTTTAATAGTACAAAATATTTAATGGAAATAATGTAAAATTAAAAACATATTCTTCCTTTTATTATAAAATTTCAAAACCTCACTATAAAATATATTTGGAAATGTAAAGGATCTGGAATTCATATATTTCAGTTTTAGAAAATAATGTACTTCTCTTTGGTGTGAGTTACATAGTATTTATTTCTCACAATTTTCCTCACTTTTTTCTGCAAAGGACATGCCACTTAAAATTAAGATAGAGAGGAGTAATTTGCTTCACAAGCTTTCAGTACTGATAACATTGCATGAGGAGATAAAACAATGTTTTGTAAAGCCATAAACATGCAAAGTCTTGATGTACATTAGAGATAAAATGTGCCATTTAGAGAAGATTGGGTGCATTTGTCCTTAAATAAACAAGTCTGTTTCTCAGGAGATAAAAAATGTAGAGTCAAATTGTTCATTTAAGTTGCAGATACTTTTCATATTTATATCATGTTTTCTTCAGCTCTTTTACATATTTAATTCTGGCTTCAAATTTTAGTAGAATATATGGTACTTTTAATAATTAGGAATAGATGCTATTTCAAATATCTTCATTAAATCTATAATTTTGCTTATATATCTTAATCTTTTTTTTAGTTTCACATATCTTTATTTTGTAAAAATGACAAGACATATTAATATCAAAGAACAGAATGCACTTAAAGTAAAAAAAATAAAGTCTGCATATTTGATAGAGAAAATGACTAAATGCATATATATCTTGTAAAACAATTTCTTTCCTTTTATATAAGGCACATAAAAGTAGATATTATTCTGGAAGCAAGTCATCTCCTAGCTCTTTTTTAAGTATATATTTTATTTTTTATTATTAGATATGGATATATTTTGTATGTAAACATCACATGTTGGTATCATACTTTCACTCCTCCCTGGCCCTTTTCTGAAGAGGCTTTCCTCATTGGGGATGCAGGTCAACCCCATGGGTATTATGGGTCATGCATTATGGGGCAGCAGTCAGTTATTGGGGAGAGGCCATGTCTCTGAGCAAAATGTCCCAACTGGTGCTTTAACAATCTTTCCACCCCCTCTTCCACAGATTCCCTGAGCCATGCTGGGAACATTTTAAGTATACTTCAGTGATGGGCCATTAGGAGGATCTAGATATCTGGTTTGGTAGGTGTTGAATGTCCTCAGTATCTTTCTCCATCACCCTTGTACTGATATCAGCTTAACTGAGAAAGCAGCTCTCTTGTTCATTTCCCCAATTCCTCAGTGGTTTCAGCTGTGGCTGGGGTGGAGTGCGCTGGGTTGTTTATTTCCTCAAATCCAGTTCCCATCTGAAAAAGAGAAACAGATTCTCCAACTAACAGTGAAGTCAGAAGTAGTTAAATGAGATAGCCATCATTATTTTACAGAGAAATATTAAGGTTTAGGCCCTTTTGCAGTGTAAGGTTAGTGTAGGCTTGACAATGGAAAGCAGAATCATTATCTGGATAGATTCTGACTTGTTTGCCAGTTCCAGATATGGTTACCTTTCCACTGAGCAGATCTGTTAGCCAACCCAAGAGCCATCATAGCTGTGTGCCACTTTTGCACTTGTGTGAGCATCACATCAAGTTGTTTGCTTCTGAGTAGCTTAGACTTTGAGTTGGTTGGACAGATATTGGCCACTTTCCCCTGGTAGCTCATGTAGTTCCTAACTCTTCATCTGCAAAGTCATCACCCTTGGTTCTGTTTTTTAGCTCCAGACCTTGGTCTTCCTATTTGAGGCCCCAGTGGATCCACATAGTAGGCATCTATGTTTTTGTTACTGCTGCTTTCATAAGGTTCCTCTGCCCCAGCGAGAGCTCTAAGTTTGGTACTCGTTTGTTCGCCTTTACTACTGGCAGACCTGTTCTGGCCACTACCACTGCCAGCACTCCCCTTTCCTTTGCTGTAAGAGCCTACACTGCTGTCTCTGCCAGAATTTATTCACTGTTGTCTCATTTCTCTCATTTCGGCAACCTCTTGAGTTTTGTGACATATTCTTGAGTTTTGTTTTTTTTTTTTAAATCCAATATCTGTATAGAGACAAACCAAGAATCACAGACAGTCAATATTTCATAAAATTTTCTGTGAATATCTTTACAAGTATTTAATGCTTTTTGGTAGTTACCACTTCTTCTAAAGCAACTAGCTAGCATCAGCTTCCATTTCCGTGCATGGGCTCTATAAGAGAAGCTCTTTCCAAGTACTAAATGACTTTTCCACAGAACTGGGTGTCAATGACTCATAGTAATATTGGAATGTGTGGGGCCTGTCTCCTTCACTGTCATATAACTCTTCTGGCTTAGACAAAGCTTTAGAATCAGTTGAAAACAGCACTGATCAATTGCATTAGCCACTCAATAACTTGATTGCTATCTTCCATTAATTCATATACATTTGCTATCTGGTAAAGAACTTGGGCACTGTTTCAAAGGATTGCGTGAAATTTCAAGAAGTAGCCCAAAGCCTCATCAAGATGGTTTAGCTTCTTACAGGTTAGGCCAATATTATAAAGTGCTTCAGTACAAGAAGAGTCATTCTTTAGAGCCTCCTTATGGAATTCAGCTGCCTTCTCATAATCACAATTTGCAAAGACTGATGATAAATCATTATGTATAAAAAGACTCTTTTGTAACATGTTATATCAAAGGTTTGATCTATTATGATTGTTGCCATTTTTTCATCACAAGATCATCACATAAGCTTACAATGTAAATAATCTACTTCCTTGGGAGAGAGATTGTCATACAAAGGCCTGATCGTTAAGAGTCACTATTTGGTGGTGGTGATGTTTTACATGTCAATAATAATAACACATTTGCTGATGAATGCACTTTTTATTTCTTCATGAGTAAACAGAAATGACTATAGAAATTGCATAATATAAGATTATTTTGTGTGTCCCAGAAAAAATTAACCTAAATTCTTCAATCTAACATATGTTTTTCCTCTTTAAAGGAACAACTCAAAAGAAAACCAGTTGACATTATTTTATTTCTTTACTTGATGTCCTAGATAATATGTTTCTGATAAATCTATAATATGATTTTCAAAGAAAGAATCATTTTCAATGGATGGTTTAATTTTCTTTACATAGATTGAAAATGTTGAAGGAATATTGGATATCTATTTTTTATTGAAAAGTTTGTTTGCCTTGCCATTCTCCTAGTCTATATGTACCTACAAGACAATAAGGACAAAAATTATTTTGACGAAGAAAACAAAGCATTATAAAATATTTATAATTATATGTTCAAGTTACCATATCATTTTTAATCTATTTATTTATTATGGATATACTTAGTATAGATAAATCATGTGTTGGTACCACCCTTTTTCTTATCCCGGCTGCCATTCTACTGGGGACCCTCCTCAGTGGGGTTGCAGGTATTCCCCATGGGGTTGTGGGTTATGCATTGTGGGGTGGCAGTCAGTTGTTGTGGGGAAGCAATGCCCCTGGGCATGATGTCGCAACCTGTGTACCATCTTAATTTTTAAACATGGCTCTGCTTTCCATTATTGCAAGGAAATATCTTTATAATATGTTAAACAGATGTCCAGTTAAGTTTCATAAGTAATAGAAAATATGTCAATTGTTGGCAATAACAATTGTTTTCCATGAGAGAGGGTTGTTTGCACAAGAGTCTTAGCAACAAGAATTGCTTTCATTCTGAAGCTGAGTGCACACAATCGTGGGAGGGCTTCCCCTATTCTGTAGGGGGCAGCAAAATCTAAACAAAACAAGTATTGGAGGTCTACTCATGGAACTCCTTTGTACTACAGGCAAGGGGGTGTATAACCTGAATTGCAGCAGAATTATCACCATGGCTAATTAAAATTCTTTAGGCTGGCAATGGGGGCTTCCTTGTATTCCCTTTTATCTAATCTCTTCTTTTATATACACAGCCACTGAAGCTGAACAAAACCAGTGAGATAAAATTAACACACAAATTGTTTTTCCTCCCTTTGGGCAGGAAAAAAATTCTGTTTACAAAGTAAATGATATTATACATAAATATTTATGAAAAACAACAGTCAAACAAAATCAGTGAGTATCTGTGTAAGCTAGCAAAAATCATATCAGGTAGAATATTTGATACATATATTAATAGTTCCACAGTGTCTTGAAATAAACCCTACTTAGAAAACAGACCGATTTCTTATCAATAATTAATTTAACTTGTGCCCAGTGAAACTGAAGACTATTGTAAACTTACTAAAACTTACTATCCAGCATAAAGTCATTTCATTTTTTGTGTATTATAAAATGATGATGTATCCATTTTCCTTATATTCAAAAAAGTACTGTAAGGAAGAAATTATGTAAGCAAAAGTACACATTATCTTCATTAGGATTTAATCTGGTCTGTGGTGGAAGTGGAGTGACTTTAAGTAAAGGAGAACATTTTTCATTTATTGAGACATTTACTTGAACTTAAAAATAGTGTGACTTTTCGGGATGACAGAATGAATTATCTTTCAGAATTAAATTGCTTGCTTTTAACTGGAACAAAAGGTACATGGAAAACTATTGGGATGTTTCCTTAGATCATATTTTTAACTTTACATTTAGGTTATCAATTTTGATTTTGCTCCTAGGTATCAATACACTGTCATCAGCCTATCTATCTATCTATCTATCTATCTATCTATCTATCTATCTATCTGTCTATCATCTATCTATATATCATCCTACTTACCTACTAGTGCCCTCCCTCTCTCTCTCTATCTATCTATATACATATATATATATATATATATACTAATACATATATATATACATATATATATATACATATATATATATACATATGTTTCAGACAATTTATCATAATACTTAAGAATATAAAAATATTTAAATCATAAAGTACATAATAGATGGCTGAAAACATTTATGGCAAGTGGTAGATATGTTTGTAAGTGGTTCAAGTGAAATTAAATGAAGCCTGTGCAGTGGCACAGACCTAAAATCCCAGACCCCTGGAAGACTGAGATAGGACAGTCATGTGAGCCCAGTAGTTGAGGCAAGCTTAACATCTTGTTAAAGAAGAAAAGAAAATAAAGAAAAAAGAAAAATAGAAAAAAAGAAAATGAAAGAGATATTATAAAATGGGTAAACAATTTATGCTGCAAACAATTACAATTGTGTTATATATCTCTTCAGTCAAGTGATTTATTAATACTATAGTTTCATTTTCTATATTTTAAGTTCAATTAATGTCTTTCATGTTAGTTACAAATAACTTTGGTCCCTGCCCAAGGCAGCAATATAAAGCATTTTATCCAGTATCTAGTATATGTCTAATTTGAAAATGTTTATTGCTTTTTGTTAATTTTATAAGAAACTGAAGAAAATATGTAAGAAAATGTATATACCATCATTTACTTAAAAAAAAAAAACAACTTATTCTTGGGCTAGAGAGATGGCTTAGTGGATAAGTGCTTGCCTGTGAAGCCTAAGGACCCTGGTTCAAGGCTTGATTTTCCAAGACCCACAAAAGCCAGATGCACAAGGTAGCACATGCATCTGGAGTTCTTTTGCAGTGGCTGGAGGCCCTGGCGCACCTATTCTCCCCCTCTCTCTACCTCTTTCTCTTTTTCTATCTGTCACTCTCAAATAAATGAAGAAAAATAAAAACAAAAAAATTTTAAAAATACTTAATCTTGTTGATTCTTCTGTTGTTTAAAACATTGTTTGGATCCAATTTTAATTTTTATCCTATTAGTTCATTAATATGTTAGTCTGTTCAATTCGTGATTTTTTCAATGTGAGAAAAAAATAACATATAATATATGAAAAGGCACTTTTGTTTGAAATACTAGACATTTTAAAAATAGTTTTTTAATTTGATTTATTAGTTTTCTTTTCATCAAATACAGGCAGTTTGGTACCATTGTTTAGGCTCATCTATGATCTACCCCTCCCATTAGACCCTCCTTGTTGATGTAAATAAGGAAAGAAAAACCTCATATCATTAATTGAAGTAGAATTTCTAATTTTCTCTGATTATACAGAATTTTTCCAACTTATAGAAATGATTATAATAAAACAATGAGCATCGTTTGTACCCTCTCTTGTCCTTTAAGTTGTTCAAAAAGGTTCACATATGCTGTGTGGCAGGTTATGTGATTTTTCTTTTCCCTTCATTTTATTCCAAAGCACTGTGACTTTCATACTGATGTCACTGTGATTGTGTGATACTCCAGAACCATGCCAATTTTCATGAGTTCATAGAATTGTTCATATTCGCAAAAGTAAGTCTTATGCAAACACTAAGACTACCTTACACTTAGTTTAGACAGTATGTTTTATAATGTGTAACATGCATTAAACAATTCGCCATTTGTTAATACAAATGCTTACTAAAACTGTTTTAATAGATATGAACTATGTATTTTTAATACAAAATTTATTTGCAAGGAGAGATAGAGAGAGAGACAGAAAGACAGAGAAAGAATGGGTGCGTCAAGACCTTAAGACACTGTACACTAATCCCAGAAGCATGCACCACTATATGCATTTGGCTTTACATAGGTACTGGGGAATCACACTCAGGAATCGGGATCTTGCAGTCAAATGCCTTAACCACTGAGCAATCTCTCCAGCCTGAATTATATACTTTTCAAATGGAGGCTACTAATAATGTCTTTGGAAATATTCGGTACCCCTTTATTTCCCATGATATTTAAACATGGATGTATCTTCAGATAAGGATGAAGGTCAAATCTATACCCTTTTATATACATATTTCACATATAAGAAAAATTTTGAAAAAAATCTATTTCAGCTATTTCTTTTACAATGTAGGAAATTGGTTCCTGATAGAAATAATGAAATACTTTGGATAATATAAACATATAGATTAACAGTTTGAACCCCTTCCTATGGTCTTACTTTTTTTTTCTTTTTATTTTATTTATTTTATAAAAAAATATTTGATTATTTGCAAGGAGAGAGATAAATAATAAAGAAAGAAAGGATCTGCATGCCAAGAACTTTAGATGTGCCAAACAAACTCCACATGCATGTACCACTCTATGCATCTGGCTTTACTGGGAATCAGACTCAGGAGATTAGGCTTTGCAAGCAAGTGTCTTAACTGGTGAGCCATCTCTTGAGCTCCTAAGGTCTTCCTTAATCCCAGGCCTACATGCTTTTCACTGACATGGCAGCACCTTGCAGTTCACATGAATGTGGTAACTGACCAGTGCTCAGACATCAAGAACAAACAATATAACATCACACAGATTTGTGCTCAAATTACTGACCTGTCGCTTACTGATTTCAACTCTGCCAATCACCCAAATTTTCTGAGTCTGTGATAACTGTCCTCTTCATTTTCAGACCTAAAAAGACGGGTATCTGAAAAACTACAGAATGTTTTAAACATATGGTGCTTCCTTATGTTTCAGGAATATTTGTTATTATTACTATTGATTTCATTAGTAATTTTTGGAGTTTTAGTGTAGTTTGCAAATGCCCTAGATAATTGCCCTTCTTAATGAAAAGAATAATAGCAGTTTGTTTTTATACTGGAATCTAAAAATCCCATATGTGCAAGTATGCATGTACGTATGTATGAACGTACATACATATGTATGTATGTATGTATGTGTATCTACATACACACATACACACACACATATATTTTTCTTTTCACTATATTTATTTCTGGTTATGTATATGGGTTTACACTTATTTTGTGGGGTCAAGTTTTTGTCAAGGTTTTGTTTTGTGTTCTTGCTATTGTCATGCTCATTTTCTTTTCCTCTGTTGTATGTTAAACAGTTGCTCTATGGGTTCTCATGAAGATCGTCCCATAATTGCTTTAAACCATCTCAGCTGTGAACACTGCCATTTGAACTGTCAGTTGGCAGCATGAAGCTTCCTGGCACACATGGGCTCTGCGTATGATCATGGTTTCAGAAGGAACTAATCCACGTGGTTGAAACGACAAAGGCCATTTAGTCTTTTTCCAGATCTTCCATCATTGATAATTTCCATGTCTTTATTCTCAGATGCCCAGAGACCTTTGACACCCCTTTTGAATTAGATGCTATCAAAATTATTAAGTATGTTAAGAATTCAAATCCCTTGCAATTCAATATTAAGCTTTAGCTGTCATTCACAAAAAAATACCAAAGGCAGCTTTCCCCAAATGGAGGTGAAATGTCAAAAAATTCAAAGCTCTAACATTTTAATAGTAGTTTAATGAGTGTCAATCAGCAATCATATATCAGTTTACCTTCTTTCATGAAATGCAACCAATAAATCAAAGTAGTAATCCCCACTGTAAGACTGATCATAAACATGTATATGGGAGAGTGTTCCTAGAGAAGACGGGGAAATACATTTGCTCTAGACAACTTTCTAGCAGCAATTGAAAAAAAAAAAGTGAGCTGAAAAAACAGGTAATAATTTATGCAAGAATATAGAATTATTGAAAAATTTTATTGTAATGCATATCTCAAATTTGACAGGAAGTTCAAACATATATTCTTAAATTCAGAAATCCCACTTGTGTGTCTTTTCACCTTCCTACTCCAACAATTTTTCTTTCTACCTAGTCAAAAGTAGACAGATTCTCAACTCCTCCAGCTTTTTACCTAGGTTGAGATGTCTGTCTAGCATAGGTTTTATATATATATAAACAACCATTCACCAAGAATGTGATTTTCCACATTAACATAAAATGACAGAATAATTTTGATATAAGTAATTTTAATGTTAATTTGAATATTATGTGCATGCTTTTCCCATGTAATTTCTTTGTTTCCTTTTCTTGGGAAGTATTAGATTATACCACATCAGCTGCTATTAAAAGCAACCATTCCTTCAACACATGTAGTGTGAAAACTGTTCCAGTACATGTTTGTCTCACTGACACAGAGCTATTGAAATTTAGGTCTCTATGATGTGTGCGGTTCTTTAAGCTATCACATGATATAGACGATAATTTGTTTGCATTGTTTTATAGTAAAATTAAAAAAAAAAGGTTTGAAAGTCAAAATGACATGGAAGCTATTTAGGCTGTATAGTGCATTTTCCTAGACTGGAGAGCCTTGAGCTAAATCTATTAACAAAGCTTCTTGTATCACCATTCTGGTTAGTAAAAAGACTAGGTCAAATAATAAGCCTCAAGGCCAGAGGGGGGAAAATCAGAGAATTGAGGTGGAGAGAAACCATATTTGCTCATAATACAAGGGGCTGGCTGCTGGCTCTAAGCAACTATCTCAGCCTTTCTTGCATGGAAACATTAATTCTAAGCTGATATCTATTTCTGGGAAGGCTGAAGCATGGTATACCATTAAAACCATAGCCAGTAGGTATATGACAACAGCATGTCCATCCAACCAGTCTAAAAGTAATAGAGGTTATGTAGCTGCTGCTACTTCATTTCCCATTCAAAAACAGTCTGCTGGTTTAATGTTCTCTATAAATATTTACCTCTATTACTTTTGCTCTTTCTTCAGCATAAGCCCAATCATGCAATTTTTAACCGAGCTCATCTTCTTACTATATTGTGCACTCACTGAAAAAAAAGAAAAGGTCACAGTTCAGATTTAAATACTTGCAATTCTTTTGTGTTATGGAACTTACTAAAATCACTGATTTCTGTTTCATTGAATACCTCCAAAACAAGAAAGATTATGTCACCACTTGTGGAAGCTTTTGAAAGGAGTTTATTGTCAATATAGCACTATGACCTACACTCTAATACATTGTCGTCAGTGACAGTTTTATATCTCCTACTAAAGGATGACTTGAGTACTACTAAATGCTTTGTGAATCTCTATTTTGAGTTGCTGAAGGAAGCAGAATTCAGTGACAGTTACAGGTCTATAACTATGTTTGAGATCTAGTTTGACTATGTAAGCATTTCAATCTCTCTTTCTCTGTATTATTAAGAATTGAGTAAATGACTTACTAGGTTACACCACAATTTCTTATCACACTTTTGGATGCTCTCACTTACTTTATGACTCCTTTCCATATCAGTTAATCATATTTTATATAACTAACTGTAGCATATGTCTACAATATTATCTATAAATGTTTCTACAAAATATAATTTTATATTAATCTATAGCCATCAAAGAGCAAAGAATAAAACAACAGCCCAGGAGAAGGATGAAGAGGCAAAGTACTCTCAGGAATAATTTCCTCATTGTGTCATCCGTGGAAACTACTTAACACATAAAGCAGCCTGACATGCAGTAAAGAAAGAAAGTTAGAAATTACAGCAGCAAGAGTCTCCATGATGCAACTTCTACGAGGTCTGCATCCATGATGGGAAGGGATGTTGTGGTGATGCTGCTGCCTTTAAGTCACTCACAGCCCTGTAACCTCCCACCCTGCCCTGTAAACAATCCCAATAATTCATCCAAACTGGTCTTGGTGAAAGTATATAAAAAGAAGAAGGAGGAGGAGGAGGAGAAGGAGAAGGAGAAATTACAGCAGCATTATAATCAGAATAGATGCATTAAACATGGTAGAAATGATGCTACTTAGGTAAAAGTGAGCACCTCACAGACTTGACAAGGGCCACTAGGTCAAAACCCAGAACAAAGCTGACTTCCCAGGGTGCAGAATCCAGTAGCTCTGGCCCTCAGTCTACAGATCTGATTCTATGTGGAACAGTAATTGCAGGCTTCAGCTGAATATGGTGAGCACAATCATCCGGGTGTTCTGCTGTCAGGTCGGTGCCCACAACTCTGGATTCTGGAAGCTGTGGGCATGGGCAGACCTCAACAGCACTAGAGTTAGGCTTATTCTAGAACTTTTCCAACTACACTTGCTACAGACTCTACCACACCCACAACTGCCCAGGGTTCATCCGGGAGAGTCTCTTTAGAATCTATTCCTATAGAAAAACTTTTCCAAAAGCATTCAGTTTGAGAGGACCAAATAATTACTTGTTTATTCAAATGTGATGATATCAAGATGACAAGAATCAAGAAAACTTATGAAAAGTGACATCAGCAATGGGACAAAGTAAAGTATCAGTTGACCAGTGCAATGAAATGAAGTTCAGGGTTAGTGAGATGGTCTGTTTAGTGCTTGCCTTGTAAGTATGAGGACCTGAGTTCAGTCCCCAGAATCCATATAAAATGCTCAGCACACTGGTATGTGTTTATAATCCCAGTGCTGAGGAGGCCAAGAAAGGAGCATAGCTGGGGCTCAGTGGCCAGCCATTCTAGCGTACTTGTTGGGCTCCAGGCCAATGAGAAACCCTTTCTCAAAGGATATAAATAACATTCTGAGAATGATATTCAGTGTTGTCCTCTGGCCTCCACACACAAGCACACATGTGCACTGCACACCCATAGATATGGGCAGCCACTCACAAATAATCATACACACACACAAATAAACACATCCATAAAAATTAAATGAAGTATTGTCTGACACAAAATTCAAAATAATTGTCTCAAGGAAACAATACGTTTCCAGCATAATAAGAAATAATGCAACAAAATGGGATTCAGTCCTTTACTGAATGAGAAACTTATGCCTTTCCACAGGTCCACTGAGCTTATAGCTTCTGGTTTTTATGTGGGGCATGGGGACCTGAACTCAGATGGGCTAGCTGTGCAACAAGTGCTTTATTCACAGAGCCACCCCCCAAATGCAATTAATACTTTTTGAGAACTGTAGGTACTTACCTTTTTCAGAAATATATTAAATATTAAATCAAAGATTTTATATAGGGGGCTGGAGAGATGACTTAGCAGTTAAGTGCTTGCCTGTGAAGCCTAAGGACCCCGGTATGAGGCTCAATTCCCCAGGACCCACATTAGCCAGATGCACAAGGGTGCACATGAGACTGGAGTTTGTTTGCAGTGGCTGGAGGCCCTGGAGTGCCCATTCTCTCTCTCTCTCTCTCTCTCTCTCTCTCTCTCTCTCTCTCTCTCTCTGTCTCTCTCTGCCTCTTTCTCTGTCTGTCTCTTTCAAATAAATAAATAAACATAAAACCATTTTTTTTTTAAAAAGAATTTGTATAGGACTGAATGTGATGTATGTTTCTTTTAGGCAAAAAGTCACCAATGTTATTATCAGGCTTACTTTTTAGTAAAATATAGAATCTTGGAGTTTATTTTATGACATTACATTATGATATATTTATTCAAAATATGTCAGTTATACTACTTTTCCAATATAATGTATACACCTATATGTTTAAATATCATATGTAGATACATTAGTAAGCCTGTTGTTTAATGATAATGAAATACAGAAACATATTTGCCGCGGACTGACTCTCGGGGAGATCAGGACCAAGGGAGAACAAGGGCGAAGGCTCAAGGAGAACTCGGGATTCGGCAAGGAAATGACAGACAGACACACTCTAGGTAGAATATGCTGCTGCAATTTACTGAAGGTTTCATGAAGGTTTTATACAGATTGAACAGAGAAACTTAGCAAGCCAACAAGTGATCTCAGAAATCATTAATCTAAACAATCTTAAGTATTGTTCTATTGTAAGCATACATGTAGTGTTTATCAGGCAGGAAATGTACCCATTTTCTGAGTTGCATGTCTCGCATCATTGACCACAACATTATACGAACAGAAACTAGGGTAAAAGGTGTAAGGTGAATAACAGGTTACTTATTTCTTATGCCCCAAGGACTGTATAAACACCAAGGCTTACGCTTCCTTGTTAAGCGTTCCCATAAGTGGAAGAGAATGCCATAGCCTCCTTATTCCTTTATAATTCATTCATCTATTACCGAATTCATCATATCCTCCCTCATAGGGGAGTGGGTCTAGGTAGTTCCCAGCTCTAGGAGTCTACTATCAGCCCTTGATCAAGTACTGAACATACCCCCCAGGAAGTTTCCTGGTGGGAATGCCTAAGTTTTACAACTCCTTATCTGTAGAACAGTCATACTTCTAATGAACATTACCGATTAACATTTTTACTTTCATATTCTCAGGCTCAGTATTGTTCTCAAACATCATAAGCTGTTTTTACTTTATACCATCTAAAAACTGTTTTAGAGTTAATTTTTTATTCCTAGTAGAGTTATACATTCTCTCCATTGCCCTAATCGTAGGAGGGGCACATTCAATGCTCAGATTGTTTCTTGTACTCTGATTGCGTGTATGATTACTAATAAGTGTTGAATTAGTTGTTCTTAGACAAACAGCTAGAAGAAAGCAGGAAAGAAACAGCATTGGCGCCAGCAATTAGGTCGTCGTGACTTCATGGGCAGCAGGAACCTTTACAGTAACCGACTGCCAAGGGGTCACTGGGGGCATCCCTCCGAAGAGTGCTGGCCCTCTGTCCCCAGCTCTCATCCAGTACAGAAGCATTTCTGCTTGCTACACAGGCGAGGTCGCCGTGGACGTAGCACATATTCCCATACATTCAAGCTATGCATATATGGAGGATATTTCTCTAAGGGATTCTATTTTATCTAATGATATCAAATTTTGACAAATGAAGCACAGGAAATTAAAATGCCATTGGGACTTCAGAGCTGGCTCAGTGGTTAAGGTGCTTATCTGTAAAGCCTAAGGACCTCAGTACCCATGTAAAGCCAGATGCACACATTGTCACATGTATCTGGACTTTGTTTGCAGAAGCTAGAGGCCCTGGTGTGCCCCGTCTCTCCTCTTTCTCTCCCTCTCTCTCTCTCTCTCTCTCTCTCTCTTTCTCTCTCTCTCTTGCTTGCTCTCTCTCCCCTTGCAAATAAATAAATAAAAATTTTTAAAATACTTAAAAAAACCTTCTATACAGAAAAAAAAATTAAAAAACTATTAGTTGAATTAAAGGAAGAAACATCTTCAGAGGTATCAAAAATATGGCAGGAGTGGGATGGAGACATGCTTAGTGGTTAAGGCACTTGCCTGCAAATCCAAAAGACAGAGGTTCAATTCCCTAGGACCCAATTAAGTCAGATGCACAAGGTGGCACATGCATTGGGAGTTTGTTTTCAGTGGCTGATGAACCTGGTGTGCCCCCTTCCCAATCTGCCTCTCTCAAATAAATAAATAAAATAAAATACTTAAAAAATAAGACAGGAGATTAACATTTAGAATCTAAAGATAACTCCAAAATAAAAGACTCACACACACACACACACACACACACACACACGCACACACGCACGCATGCACGCACGCATGCATGCACACATACAAATCACAAATAATGCAATTAATCAATGGGCAAATTGGCAAAGGAAGATATATAAATAGCCAATCAAATTGTTGGGTCTGGGAAAGTAGAAACAAAATTGACAAATATTTTGTTAAAATAACTAAGAGATGGTTTAGTGATTAAGGTACTTGCCTGCAAAGTCTAAGGACCTATGTTTGACTCCCCAGATCCCATATAAGCCAGACCCACAAGGTGACACATGTCCAAGGTTACACATACACACAGAGGCACATAGATCAACTGCCATGGCTGCGGGAGGCCTGATGCTCCAATTCTTTCTCTCTCTCTCTCTCTCAAAAGAGTAACTAAAAGAAAGAGAAAGGCTGGGTGTGGTGGAACATGCCTTTAATCCAGCACTCCGGAAACACGGAAGCAGAGGTAGGAGGATCACCATGAGTTCAAGGCCACCCTGAGACTGCATAGTTAATTCCAGGTCAGCCTAGACCAGAGAGAGACCCTACCTCAAGAAACCAAAAAAAAAAGAGAGAAAGAGAGAGAGAGAGAGAGAAAAGACCTAAATTTTATAAAAGTAGAGCCCAAAAGAATGCCATTGCAATGGATACTAGTGAAATACAAAAATTCATCAGGGAATACTTTGAAAGTCTTTTTTCCAAAAAATGTGGAAATCTAGAATAGAAGGATAAATTCTTAGACACATATTACCTATCAAAATTAAATCAGGAGGGTTCAAACAACTTAAATATATCAATAGAAAACAAGAGAGGGCTGGAGAGATGGCTTAGTGGTGAAGCGCTTGCCTATGGAGCCTAAGAACCCCAGTTTGAGGCTTGATTCCCCAGGACCCATGTTAGCCAGATGCACAAGGAGGAGCACACGTCTGGAGTCTGTTTGCAGTTTCTGGAGGCCCTGACACACCCATTCTCTCTCTCCCCACCCCCCACCCATCTGCCTCTTTCTCTGTCGCTCTCAAACAAATAAATGAAAATAAACAAAAAATTGAATATATATATTTTTAAAAAAGAGAGAAACAAAGCAGTAACTGTCTCCCAACAAATAAAGAGTCCAGACTGGATGGATTCACTGTAGAATTAAATAACAAACAGTTCACTCCTCAAACTAGTCCAGAAAATGTAAACATAAGAATATTGCTAAACTCATTCGCATTCCATAATGCCAATATTACCCTGACAGCCCATCGATATATGATCAAAACATCCTGAGCTATCAGGGTAATGCAATTAAAATGCCCTCTCATCTCAGGCTGATAGATATTGATAAAAACAGAAGGAAACGAATGGTGGTGAGGTTGGAGGTTAAAGCAAGTGCTTTTAGACAGCTTGTGGAAATTTAAATGATCATAGCCCCTTTCAAAACCAACATATAAGTTCTTCAAAAACTAAACATAAGAGTACCATTTGATACAGCTATACCACTCCTGGGTCAATATTGAAGGAAATCTAAATTACCATACCAAAAAATGCTTGAAAATCCATGTTTATTTTATATTTACAATATCCTAACTAGAGAATATCCTAATTGGTTCTATAGTTATGGTATTACCATAAACAGAGCAACAGATAACGAACAGTGGCGTATATACAAACAAAGCAATTGATGAAGAAAATGTGACATATATGCTCAATGGAGTTTTACTTAACTAAAAGGAATACAATTATGTTATCTTTAGGGAAAGAGATATAACTGATGATTATTATATTAAATAGAATAAACCAGATTCAAAGACACAAATATCTTATTGTTTTCTCATATATGGAATTTATATGTACGTGATAAAAAGTAGATGGAAGATTACTAGGGAGGAAGGAAACTAGTAGGACTAAGGACTGAGGACAAGAGAAATTATTGATGGTGAATGTGAGCAAAGTGTAATGATACACATGAGTGGAAACTGGGGTAGCTTAACTGTATGTCCCCTATAGACATCAGTGTTTTATTAAAGCTTGTAACTTTGGTCTCCAGCCATGTGGCTGGAGAAAGTGTCACTGGGGGAAGGTCTTGCAACATGAAGATGTCTACAACAGAAATTAAACAATGAATCCATCAAGGACAACATTGGAGAAAGGACACAATACATTAAGGGGATCAAATTGTATGTGCACATACAATATACTGATCCTAGATCCTTGTCTCTTGAAATTTACAAAATTTGACTCAAAATCATCTAAAGACTTAAAATATGAAAATAGTAGAATCAAATTTATGAAAAATGTTTCAGCATTAGCATGGGGAAAGAGTCTGTTTAAACAAGATACCCAAAACACAGGAAATAAAAGTAAATAGGCAAATGAGATTACTTACTACTACATTTTGCAAGACAAATGAGACAAGCCACAGAGTAAATGGACATTTTTCAAATGGAGAGAAAATATTTGCAAACTACACAGCTTAAAAGGAGTTGATGTCTCTAATGCATATGTCATGAGAAAGAAAAACCACATATTGGGCAATGCACTGGTGGGAAAAATATCTACATGTAGGATTAGACTATATTCTTATCTCTACTCATATACAAAGTAAATCCTAACTGAATCTAAGACCTTAATTTATGATTTCAAACTATGAAAATACTAGGGGAAAATATAGAGAAAACACTTCACAATAAATATAGGCAGAATCTTTCCAAAAAGAATTGCAGTAGCTCAGGGAATAATGCCACTAATTACAGGTAAGAATGCTTGAAATTAAAAAGCTTCTGCACCACAAAGAAAATATTCAAGTGGAAAATCAGCCTACAGAATGGGAGAAAAATTTTGCTAACCACACAACTGACAGAGGATTAATATCTAGAACATACAAAGAATTTAAAAAAAAAAAAACTATTGTAAGAGTAAACAATACAATGTGATTGAGCTAAGAAAATGAACAGCCAGTTCTTGAAAGATGAAGTACAAATGGCCAATAAACATGAAAAGTGATCAACACTTTTAGTGATCAGAGGATGGCAAATTAAAACTACTTTTGGATTCCATCTCAAGTCAGAGGGACATTCATTAACAAAAAAAATAATAATGCTGAAAGTATTTGGTGACAATAGGACAGCAATATATTAATGATGGGATGTAAATAGGTTTAGCCACTATTGAAAGCAGTATGTAGTCTTCTAAAAAAATTCAAAATAGAACTACCATATGATCCACCAATACCACTACTTGGTCTACAGTGGAAGGAAATTAAACCACCATACTACAGACATAGTTCATATCTGTGTTTTTGGCTGTGCCATTTACAAAACCAAGTTAGGAAATCTTCCATTATGATATAAAAGCAGATATGAGGCTGGCAAAAGGAAAGTGATTGGTGGGGGGAGAAAAAGACAAGGGGGACAGACAGGAGTGAATGTTGTCAAAGCACATGATAGACTTTTCGAAACTCATCACAATGTAAAGTAAATACATATACTAAAATCTTAATTTTCTTCTCATCTACATACCTTGTGAAATGTTCCGATGTCATAAATTGAAGAAAGTTTCTTTTATTGGAAAATTCTCAAAATTAATCATGTATTTCTAGCCAGAAAACTGTGGCTTGTCTGGTTAGAACAGAATCCAGATTGACAATATCTTGTGTCTTTATATAAATATCTTTTGGTATTTATATTATAATTCATACACTAAATTATTAACCTTGGTTAGGTGTGGGGATATTTTATTGTCTTACAGAATGTCTTCAAAGGCCAGATTTTTTTCAATGTAGTATGGAAAATTTCTTAATAAATAATGAATAATTACTATTGTTTTCAGGCAGTTGCCAAAAAATTACAGCAAACCTTTATTAAACATTATTTGTAAAGCTAATCTCATGTGTTTCACAGTTGTTAGTATATATATGTAATGTGTGTGTATGTATGTATGCAATCGAAAATAGCATTACCTTAAAATGCATTTTTATCCTGTATTGATAAAGACTGAATTAAGACACTCAATTATTCCTCAAAGTTTCTGAAATGGAAAAAGTCAATACTAAGCCAAGGAAGACATATTTAGATTTGCATTTTCTTGTATGCACAATTACTTTCCTACTTTTACAATATTGAATTATATACAAAACTACTCAGTTATTTAACATTGTTTCATGCATCTAAATCTTCTTCATATGTACAAGAAATCCTACTGTAGAAAAAAAAAAAACATATAAAACAGAAAAGTTCTGTCCTTTTAAAGTTACACAGATATGAAAAGAACCAAAGTCTAGATTAAGGCATAATCACTTATGTCATGAGATCAATACACTGATAGGATATGGAAGAAGAATGATTGGATCATGGTGCTGAGATATATCAGCCATCATGTAAGAGTAACTTCTTGGGAATAAATGACCTGGGAAAGTGGACACTTTTCTTCCCTCAGCAAGGAGCGAGAAGACATGTGCTAGAAGTAGTGTTGTAATGTTATCTTTGTACCAGTGGTGAGTTTTGCTTATGCAGATGTCAAAAGGTGCCCACAGACTTTGAAAAAGGCCTTGAGACATTGTTTAAATCAAACCAAAGTGAACACACATAATGCATTAATACACATTCAGTTAAACTGTAGATTAACACTGTGTACTAGGACCCAAAATTTTGCAAAATAAGGAAATTATTGTGATTGTGTAAGAATAATATCCATCTAAGTGCCAGAGCCTAAAAGGAAAACAAGTGAAGCTGAATTTAGGCAGTTCTAATTTTTAACAGCTACTTTGATACACTGAGAAAACTGATTTGAGTTGAAAATTACTCAGATTTTTGTCTTTATTAAAGGAATAATGATGTTTTTTAAATTATTATTTTTTCTTTTTTTGGAATGTATAGAAGAGAAGTAAGTACAGAAGCTGGGTGAGAGGTAACTGGATAAATTGCTTGCTGAACCCACATGACGGCCTGAGTTTGGGTCCCCAACACTCATAAAACTATGCATGATAGAACATGCTTATAATACCTGCACTAGGGCGGTGGAGGCAGGAAAATCCTTTGGCCTTTATTGACAACTAGTCTAACAGAACCAGTAAGCTCCATGTTCATTGAGATACCTTGCCTCAAAAAATTAGGTTGATGGGCTGGAGAGATGGCTTAGCAGTTAAGGAACTTGCCTGCAAAGCCAAAGGACTCAGGTTCAATTCTCCAGGACCCATATAAGCCAGATGCACAAGATGGCACATACATCTGAGGTTCACTTGCAGTGGTTGAAGGTCCTACTGCAGCCATTCTCTCTGTCTCTCTATCTCTCTCCCCTCTCTTTGCATCTTTCAAGTTAATAAAATAAAATACAAATATAAAAAGAAAAGAAAACAAACAAAAACTAAAGTTGAAGCCTGGAAAGATGGCTTAGCAGTTACTAACACTGGATTATAATGCAAGATGGCCTGGGTTTGATTCCCCAGTACCCATGTAAAGCCAGATGCAAAAAATGGCATGAATGGGCACACACATGAACATGTACATATATATGCCACACATACAAAAAAAGGAAATCCATTATCATCCCTTTTGCTATCAGTCATTACACATAATAACATAATATTCAGCTCATTTGTTTAGTAGAAAACAAACTGTGAGAGCAAATCAAGGGTTAAGAGAATTAAGGTTTATCCTATATTCTCCATGAATACAATGCAAAGATAATAGCCATAAAACAAAGCAAATTCAGTAATACATTTGGAGGGTCATTTCCAGAGAAAATGAACAGAAAGTAAGAAAAGTATTTAGAAGTTTGGCTTGAAAATGGTACTAAGCAATATATTAATTACAGGACATTATACACATTGGAGCCAGTAATAGCTCATGCCTCTGCTTCATAAGTAGAATCAACTAGTTCAAATGGGAGTGAGAAATCTTCAGCTTACCCCATGCATATGGATGTGACAAGTAAAAAGAATAAGTGAATATATTTTTTTCCATGATGCGCTGTTGGTGGCAGTGTAAGATGGTACAACCACTTTGGAAAGCTGAACAGGCATTTCACAGAGAAAGAAATACAAATGGCAAACACACACTTAAGAAAATGTTCATCATCCCTAATCATCAGAGAAATGCAAATTAAAACAACAATGAGATTCCACCTTACCCAAATAAGGATAGCAAACATCAAAAATTCAAATGAAAGTAAATGCTGGTGAGGATGTGGAGAAGGAGGAACACTCATATGCTGTTGGTGGGAATGTAGGATGGTACAACCACTTGGGAAAGCAATATGGAGACTCCTGAAAAAGCTGACTATACAGATACCAACAGACCCAGTTATTCCCTTACTGGGCATCTACCCTAAAACCTTCAAACCACAGGCCAGAGAGATTTGCTCAACCATGTTTGTAGCAGCTCAATTGGCAATAGTGAAAAGCTAGAATCAACCCAGATGTCCATCACTAGAAGAATGGATAACTAAGAGGTGGTATATCTACACAATGGAATTCTATACAAAAATAAGAAAAAATGACACAATTAAATTTCAGGAAAAATAGTTGAACCTGGAACAAATCATTCTCAGTGAACTTATCAAAAAAAATCACCACATATTCTCATTCATCTACAGCATCTAACCTGAATCTACCCAAGATGCCTTACATACCCAGCAAGCATCTTGTGGACTAGACAATAGGATGGGTGGGGAAGGAGGGGAGGGCAATGGAGGGTGAGATACACAAATCTAGACACAAATGGCAATGGTACCATAAAATTCTACTTCCTAAAAGGCAGACCAAATGGTGGAAGCTTCACCAGGCCCTTACAGGTAACACCTTAACCACAAGACACTGGAAAGGGTATGATGAAGACTAACCTTAATCTTCTATATCTTCTTTCTCTCTTTTTCTCTCTTTCTCTCTCTCTCTCTCTCTCTCTCTCTCTCTCTCTCTCTCTCTCCTCTAACTTGTGTATATTACTTATCTATTTCCTCCTTTTCTTAGTGGGCACTGACCTGTAACTCCCTGTACCAGCATGTGGCTATCATCCACAATGAGCTTTTGATCAGATACCTACAAGGTTTACTAAAAGAAAGACAGATTTCTGTCAGAGTACTTGATGACCCACCAAAGGTTAGTGGTAAGACCTTATTGCTAAAGACACGTTATGTGGTTGACACATAAAATGGATTGCATGGCTGGAAGCTGGAAGAGAGTCAGTCCCCAGACAGTCAGTGCACCTAGTGCCAGAAGGTGCTACATAGGCAACTGGGGGAAAATGACCAATATCTGTCCAAGCAACTCATGTTCTAACCTTCTTAGCAGAAAATAACCTCTTGTGAGGCCCACACAAGTGCAATAGTGGTGCACAGCCATGGTGGAGAACCACCTGCTCTTTATTTGGCTAACTGATCCACTCAGTGGTGCAGGGTCCATAGCTGAAGCTAGGAAACAAGTCAGAACCATACCAAACATAAGCCCACTCTCCATTATCAAGCTACCATCAATCGTGGGCTACAAGAGGGCCTACACCTATTAAATTCTCTATTAAAAAAGTAAGGGTTATCTCATTTGTCCTGGTGCTACCTTACTCTCCAATGAAGAATCTGCTTCTCTTTTTCAGATAGATGAAGATCCTAAGGAGAGAGCTGTCCCAACAGACCTCAAAAGGGCCCAGGCTGAAACTAAGAAAAAATGGTGAAACAAGCAAGGGTTCTGTTTTCTTGGTGAACCAGGTACCAGTACAAGGGTGAAGGAGATTAACACAGAGAAAAATCAACTCCTACCAAATCAGAGTGACAGAGACCCACAGGCCCCCAACACCTCATCACTGAAGCAGACCAAAAATGAACCCAACCTGTCTCAGGGAAATTTTGCGGAAGAGGGGACAGAAAGAATGTCAGAGCTACATGTTGGGTCATGATATGCAGACGTATATTGTACCAATAACTGTGGGCTAACTCCAGAATGCATGACCCATATACCTCAACAAGGAGGGGCCAATGGGGAGAGGGTAGGTCACGGATGAGCCTAATAATGGTACCAAAATGACTGTATTTGCTGAATACAAAACTAATTAATTAAAAAAATTAATTTTTTTTTTCAAAATCTTTCTTAAAGTTATAATTCATAGTTCTTGCACTCAGGAAACTGAAGCAGAACGACATCAAGTTTAAGTCCATTAAAGTCTATGCAGTGACTTTGAGTTAAGTCTGGTTTACCAGGTAAAGTTTGTTTCAATGAACTAACTAACTAACTGACTGACTTACTGACTAACTAGTAACATAAATAACTAAATAAATGAAGAGTTTGACCTTTTTCTTGGTTGTCTTTTCTTCATATCATATCAAAAATTGTGAATGTTGTTAGTAAAGCATCTTTATGTTGTAGACAGCATAGATATCATTAGGCCTGCAGAGCAAAAAGGAAGCAAAGAATGAGGGAATTGGAACTGTATATGGGATACTTATAATCTAGGAACTCTTATAATTTCAGATTTATGTATAACTTTTTTAAAATTAAAAAGAGAACCAAGAGAATGAATTTGTTATTATTGGGAATGGAGAGATGGCTCACATGTTAAAATCACTTGCTTGCAAGGCCTCACAGCCTCAGTTCCATTCCCTGGAACTCACATAAAGGCAGAATTATAAAGGTGTGCATGCATCTGGGATGCATTTGTTGTGATAAGAGGGCCTTGTGTTCCCACACCTTCCTCTGAACATCTCTCTAATGGTCAATAAAAATATATAAATTTGTCATTATTTTAGGCCTTCGTGATTTAGGTTAAAGAATGTGCTTGCCTGCAGTGATGAAGGACTCAGATTCGATTCTTCCAATACCCACTTAAACGAGATGCACAAAGTGGTGCATCCATCTGGAATTGGTTTTCAGTGGCTAGGGGCCTGGGCAGCAACTATTCTCCCTCTCTCCCCTATCTCCTTGCAAATAAAAAATAAAATATTAAAAAAGAAGAATCTGTCTTTATATATAATCCCAAGGATATTGAGGGTTTTTTTTTTTTTTTGTCTCAACATAATCACTGATGAACATACTTCTCTAAAGTGGGGCACAAATGCCCTATAGAAGTGGTTACTACAGAAAACCAGGCATAAATTTTCAGTGGCATCAGATGAATTGCATGTATACTTTACTCACATGTTCTTCAATGCAAAGGCATTTTGGAGGTGAATAACAAGCCTACCTAAAATAAAGGAAGCAATTTTACCTCAGTTTTCACATTGTGTGCTAAGTTGTTTCATGAACACAGGTTGTTCCATAAGGAGCATCTTGAAATAACTATGAGAAAGGAAGCAAGCCCTTTCAACTAAAGCATATAAACCTCCTAGAAGTGGCTTGTGCCCTTGCTTTTCGTCAAACTTGTTGCAGAAACCTGGGAGGCTGGCCAGAAAGCCCTTGGAGGTGGGGTTGTCAGTTCATATGCTTACTGCTGAATTCATGACAGTACTCCAAATCTGAACCAGTGTCACCTGGAAGGATCTACTCTCACAGATATTAAGACGCTGACTATTATGGACATAAGGCTTCCATAATTGTGTGCTTAGATGCTTTTCTTTGACTCAATTCTGCTGTAAATTTGCTTTGCTAATTTTCACTTATTCTGTTTTGTATGCATTAGAATTAATGACCAATTTTGAAAATTAAGAAAGTGCTGTTTCTTTCATATACAACCTGAGGGGCCTAGCCACATACACATTTTGGGGGCATGCAACACACAGCACTCAAAGCAAGCAAATAAGCAAGAAGATCTGACATGCTTTTTTGTGTAGTTATGTACATTTGCATACATTAAATTTGTTCATTTGGGTACATAGAAATAATGTTACCGAGGCTGGGAAGATCCTCACTGGGGAGGTGTTTTCTGCTTGCCGTGAAGGAGTGGGTGACGTGCACCTGTAGCTCCAGTCCCAGGAGAAGAGTGGAGGACCATCTGGGCTTGCGGGCCAGCTAGTCCAGATGAATCTATGAGCTCTGGGTTAAGAAAGAAATAGTCTCAAAGGGCAACTTAGTAAGACACTGAAAATGGCTGATAGCCTCCACACACATGCATACACACTGCATGTGCATGAGTACACATGTGTGCTCCCACACACATAAGAACACACATATACACACTCCTGAGCAGACACACCTACACATGTAAAAATGATTCCCATCAATTTTCTGATTTTCCTGATGTGGATTTACTGACTGGAAGGAGGTCTTTACTCAGTCCCAAGGCTTCTAGACAGGAGAGAGTGAGACTTTATAATATAGTTTGGCACAAGAATTTCTGTTGCTTACAGCCTTAAAAATTGTGTGCAAAGTCTAGGAAAGTTTACATTTTTTCCATTTTAAATACATCATTTTAATTTATTATATCATGTAGGACTTTTGGTTATCCCTGACATTGACGCATAAATACTTTGTATTTTATTCAATTACTGGATTTTAACGTGTCTCAAATCACATACTTAATATTTTTCCTTGTCAGTGAGATCATTTTAATTCCCTCTGGAAATTCAGATTGAGCATCTATAAAAGTTATTAGAAAAATACTTAGCTCATTAAAATGCTCATCAAATAATAGCAGTAATTCTCATTTTATTCAGTGTTACTACTATTGTTGTGTTACAATATATCAAACACTGCCTATATTAAGTGTGGTGGTTTGATTCAGGTGTCCCCCATAAACTTAGGTGTTCTGAATGCTAGGTTCCCAGCTGATGGATATTTGGGAATTAATGCCTCCTGGAGGGAGTGTATTGTTGGGGGCGGGCTTATGGGCTTTATAGCCAGTTTCCCCATGCCAGTGTTTGGCACACCCTCCTGTTGCTGTGTTCCACCTTAAGTTGGCCAGGGTGTGATGTCCACCCTCTGCTCATGCCATCCTTTTCCCCTGCCATCGTGGAGCTTCCCCTCGAGCCTGTAAGCCAAAATAAATCTCTTTTTCCCAGAAGCTGCTCTTGGTTGGGTGATTTCTACCAGCAATGCGAACTGGACTGCAACATTAAGTATTTTGTATTCTACTTAATATAACAGGAATGTGCATATGGTACATGCTCTAAAATAAATTTTGACAATTAATAAAGCAATCAATGAAGAAAATATCTATTTCTAGATGTAAAATAATAAATTTTTCCATACATTATGTTTTAGAATAAAAATAGGGCATTCACACTTGTATAATATAATGTGTAAATACAGTATGCATGTTAGGATTTGGTTTGACAAGGTAATACAAATACCAACAACCTTGTTACTACTGAAAATTAATGTTCTAAATACTTAGAAAGGTATACTATTATTTCAGAAGTTATTATATATATAAGATACAGTTTTATCTAGACTATTTTAAAATTAGATACTCTGTGATTATTTACCCATTGCGGAAAAGAGGCAGAAGGAATGTAGGAGTCAGTGAATAGGGAGGAGTACTTGGAACATGATCTTCCAGATATGCAATGGCTTCACTTCATGGTCTCCTAGTGGTTGTCATTACAGTCACAAATCTTTTACAGTATTGAGCTCAGACCAACATTTTGACAAGGATGACTGAGGAGAACCAAAAGACACAACAAAATAAACACACAAAATTCCAAAATCAAAATCAGGTAGCGACAAATTAGAAAGAAGGTGTGTGTTTGATGAAAAGGAGCAAGAGAGAGGGGATGAAAGAAAATAATAGAGGATTAGGAAAGCATTAATAGGTTGATATTGTATATATGTAAGTAGCATGATTGAGATGGGGGAGGTAATATGATGAAGAATGGAATTTCAAAGGGGAACGTTCTGGCGGGGGGCAGGTATTACCATGGGATATTTTTTATAATTATGGAAAATGTTAATAATAATTGTGAAAATAAAAAATAAAATAAAATAAAATAAGAAAATTGTCAATAAAATTAAAACTTTGAAATCTGTAAATAAAATATTTTGGAATATCTCATATCTAATATTTCAGTGTTCAACCAGAAAGGTAACTTTTTCATGGAAAATATTACATCATAATGTATTGTATCTAATTGTCAAATGAAACACAAAAATTTATAAATCCATGACAAAATTGGATTAATTATAAATTCTTACCTTAAAGAAGGTATTTCTAGGATGTTATATGATTGGTATTGGTTGATTTGCAAATCATTAGATGATATATATTTTCAAAAAATCAGGCCTGTTTAAGAGTAACAATATTATCATTTTTATATGAGATAAATTTATATTTATTTGCTATGTAATCCTATTAGACAAAACAATATATGTTAATGTCTGGATTCCAAATATTAAAATATTTATGAATGACTCCATTATCAACACTTTTGAATCTTAGACTATTCTAAATGCTACTTCAGCATTTGTACAAAACTAAAATTTGGTCTTCTTTAATTTAAATATTTCACAAAATGTATACATCTGTATGTTGAAAGTAAATCCATACACATAGCTGACTATCACCAAGATAAGCTGTCTTGATAGTTTAACCTTCTCTTTTTAAGTATTGATAGCTATGCAAAATTCTATGACCAGGTTAATATATCAACTGAAACAAATACCATACATGCACCTACTTCCATGAAGTGCTCATTACAAGTTCTTAAAAATCAATCTGAGTGCTATATATCTCTGGAGGGAAAAAAAAAATCAGAATAAGGCTGACTGTGGCTTTCACTGCTGACTGTAACTCAGAATGATTAGGGAAAGACAGAATTTCATTGTATTGGTTGGTAACATGTGACTTCTAAGCTGTCATTGTATCAGCAGTGACAGGTGTATCGGAACTGTAAGCATTATCAAATGTGTCCAGGACATTATGCAATAATAATGCAATAAACAGGTCTTCTCTCTGAACGTGATATTCACATCTGCCTAAAATCAGAAAATATACACCTGAGGACTTCAATATAGTGACAATGACATGGCACGGGGGGCTATGTCTTTGCTGAGGCAGCCCCTGGCTCTTCTCTAAATATAGTCACCTCTGACTGCACCATCATGCTGATGGAGCTCTCATCTAATTTGGATAGCAATCAATATATTACCTTAAGGCAACACCTCTATAGATATTTAAACTATGAATAACTGACACAAATTCTTCCCAGCTGTGATTTATGAATAGTGTAATAAGATTGCATTTATAAATCCATGGATATTATTTTTAAAACACACACACACACACACATAAAATTACAGTGTATTACAAACTTTATGAGAGTCAAAATTAAAAAAAGAAATTAAGTTAAATTTATTGAAAAGTTCTCCTTCACTATAAGGACTTCTACCTTATATAATCTGTTTAACTGGGTGTGCAATTTTTCTTAATATGCAACATAAAATTAATTTGCCTTAGTAAAATATGGAAAAAATTTATTAAAATTATATTATTGTCAAATATGTTTGTTTCCCCCCCCATTTTAAGCATATGTTAAGTTCATAATATTCTCTCTCTCTCTCTCTCTCTCTCTCTCTATCTATCTCTTTTGAGGTAGGATTTCACTGTAGTCCAGGCTGACCTGGGATTCACTATGTAGTCTCAGGGTGGCCTTGAACTCACACTGATCCTCTATCCTATGCCTCCAGAGTTCTTGGATTACAGGCATGCTCTACTATGCCTGGACTAAGGTCCTTAATTCATAAATTTAGATATGCCACATAATTTAATTTGATAATAAAATGTGAGCAGAGTGGATATGTCTCAATAGTCTCTATTTATCTTTCAAAAATATTTAGTTTAAAGTATATGGACTTAAAATATTTTTCATTTACTTTTAAGCACTATGTCATTACTGGGTCATTTCTTAATTGACATTTTCCTTCTTATGTACTATACATGCACATATATCAGGTATTGCAAAATATTCATCATTTTCTGTTGGATATTTTGTTAGATCAATGTTCCAGACTTTTCTTCTGAAACTTAGTTGAAGCCCATTGTAGCTTATTCTTTACTGGTCTTATTGTAATAATTGTTCAGTCAGCTGCAAAGAAATGCATAGGCATCTTATTATCTTCAACAAATTAATGATGTTTTAGGATTTTCATCATGTTGCCACACTAAACTGAGGTTTTTAAAATATTTTTAAGGATGGAGAGACTGCTTAGTGGTTAGGACCTAGGTTTGATTTCTTTAGGTCCTACATAAGCCAGATGCATATGGTGGTACATGTATCTGGAGTAAGATTGCAGTGGCTAGAGTCCCTAGTGTACCCATTCTTACTCTCTCTCTCTCTCTCTGTGTTTCTCTCTTTCTCCCTCTCTCTGTCTCTAATAAATAAACAATTAAATAAAAATAAAATTTTAAAATATTTTTAAATTTAATTATTTGGGAAAGAGAGAAGAGAGAGAAAGAGAGAGTGAGAGAGAGAGAGCCAAGGCCTGCAAACAAACTCCAGACACCTGTGCCACTTTGTACATCTGGATATGTGGGTACTGGTGAATCGAACCTGGGTTCTTAGGCTTCACTGGCAAGCACCTTAACCACAAAGCCATCTCTCTACTTCTAAACTGAGTTTTATTTTCAGGTTTATTATTGGGAACCCCTGCTGCTTCTGGATCTACAGAAGTGCTGTGCAGGGTTCCAATGTTTTCCTGTTGTTCTTTACCTAATAAGTGTACACTGAGCAGTACACTGTTGTTTGTGGGGAATTTCTTGTAACTCTTAAGAATTTTACCATTGAACATCTCTGCCTTTCTCTTTCCTCTATGATATTCTGAGCTGTGACCTGGAGTTGTCCATAGTTTCTTAATCCTCAACTCGGGTTCAGCTTTGTGATCCCCTTCCCACCCATCTCCTTCCCCCAAGCCCTACTCTCCCTATTGTCCAACCCTTGAGATGGAATTCAGGTATGTGAGCAACCTGGGCTGATCCAGGTTAGGAACTGCAGATGACTGAGACCATGTGAATTGTCTTTCCATTGCTGTATGAGTTTGCTTAGTAGGACTTGTTCCAAATTGAACCATTTTTCTATAGATTTGTCATTTTTTTCTTAATGCTGAGTATAATTTCATCATGTAGATATACCACTTCTTGGTTAGCCATTTTGTGCAATGATGGCCACCTGGGTTGATTCCAGTTCTTAGCTATTATAAATGGAGCAGCTATAAACCTGGTTGAACACACATTTCTGAACAGGGGTGTGGAGCTTTTAGGATAAATGTCCAGTAAGGGAAAAACAGGGTATGCTGGTAACTATATTCATCTTTTCAAGGAGTTTTCATATTGATTTCCATAGTGGTTGTACCAGCTTACATTCCCACCAACAGTGAATGAGGATTCCTATTTCTCTACAGACTCACTGACATTTGTTTTCATTTGATTTTTTTAAGGTTTGCTCTCCTTACTGGAGTAAGGTGGAATCTCATAGTTGTTTTAATTTGCACTTCCCTGATGGTTAGGGATGTTGTACATTTTCTTAAGTATGTGTTAGCCATTTGTAGTTCTTCCTCTGCTCCCTATTCAGTACTCTGCCCCACTTTTCTAGTGGGTCATTGGATATTTTTATTTATTATTTAGGAGTTTGAATTCTTTGTAGATTCTAGATATTAGGCTTTCATCAGTGCTATAGCTGGCAAAGATTTTCTCCCATTTAGTGGATAATCTATTGGCTCTACTTATGCTTTGTTTGGGCAAAAGCTTTTTAGCTTCACAAATCTCATTGGTTGAGTGCATGTTTTCTTTCCTGGGCTACTTGGGTTTTGGGCAGGAAGTCTTTTCCTAATCCTCTATCATGGAGCATGACTCCCATTTTTTTCTTTTAGTAATTAAAAATGTTTAGTTCTTATGTTGAGGTCTTTAATCCATTTGGACTTGGTTTTGTGTATGGAGAAATGATTGCATCTAATTTCATTTTTCTACATATGGTCATACAATTGTCCACCACCATTTGCTGAAGATGCTGTCTTTTCTCCAGTATACATTATTGGCATCTTTGTCAAAGATCAAGTGGCTGTAGTTACTTGATCTAAGATCTGGGTCTTCAATTCTGTTCCAGTGGTCTGTTTCTCTTTTTATTCGAGTACCATGCTGCTTTTGTTGCTATGGCTTTGTAATATAGCTTTAGATTGGGTATGGTGATACCTCAAGAGGTTTTCTTTCTTTCTCTTTTATGAGAATATATTTGGATAATTAATTGAGGCCTGCTGTCATTCCACATGAATTTTGAGACCATTTTTTTCAACCTAGGTAAAGCATGATGCTGGAAATTTTAGGTATTGCATTAAATCTGTGTATTGCTTTTGGTAGAATTTTCACAATATTAATTCTACCTATCCAGGATCATGGGAGATCTTTACAAATTCTCAAGTCCTCCTCAATTCCTCAATTTTGGAGAATGTTCCATTGGCTGCTGAGAAGAATGTATATTCTGTAGAGTTGTGGTAGAAAGTTTTGTAGCTGTCTGTTAGGTCTAGTTGATCTAAAATGTTGTTGGGCTCTATTATTTCCCTGTTGATTTTTGCTTGGATAATTTATCTGTTGATGATAGTAGAGTATTGAAGTCTCCAACTATGATAGTGTGGGTGTTTATTTCTGTTTTGTTGTCAAGTAGATTTTGTTTTATAAACCATGGTGTAACTGTGTTTGGCACATATATATTTATGATTGTGATGTACTCATGTTGGATCATTCCCTTGATGAGTAAGAGGTGGCCTTCTTCATTCTTTTAGGTTACTTTTGGTTTGAAGTTTATTTTATCACATATTAATATAGCAATACCCACTTGTTTTTTTATTTCCGTTTTCTTGGAATATAATTTTCTATCCTTTCACCTTGAGGAGTTGTCTATCTTTAGTGGTGAGGTGGGTTTCTTAAAGACAGCAGATAGAAGGATCAATTTTTGTTTTTTTATCCATCCTGATAACTTTGTGTCTTTGGTGAGATAACACCATTAATATTCCAGGTTATTACTGTGAGATATGAATTAAACCCTGCCATGATTAGGTGTTATATTCAGTTTGGTGCTTTCTTGTGTTTTGTACTATGGTGAGCTTGGTCTATTTTGGTTATTATGTTCTTCTTGTTGGCTTTTGATATTGCTTGTTTGATTCTTCTGTGTGGCCTATTCCCTGAAGTATTCTCTGTAGGTTTGGCTTTGTGTTCATATAATCATACAATTGACTTTTTAGTTTTTATGTATTTATTTTTATTTAAGTAACATTTTTATTAGATAGAGACATATTTTGTATGTAAATGACACATGTTGGTACAATCCTTTCCCTTCTCCTTGCTTCTTTTCTGAAGAGGAGTTCTTCATTGAGGATGCAGATCAACTTGTGGCTTTAACAATCTTTCCGCCCCTCTTGTGCAAAATTCTCTGAGCCACACTGGGAGTATTTAAAGTCTACTTCAGTGATGGGCGCATAACCTCTGGGAGTTGACTTTTTTCATGGAAAGTTTTCCTTTCACCATCTGTTATGAGGAATAATGTTGCTGAGTAGAGAAGCTTGGGTTGGAAGTCATAGACTTTTAGACTTTGAAGTATTCCATTCCAAACCCTCTGTCTTCCAGGGTTTCCATTGAGACATTTTCTAATGGGACTACCTTCATATGTTGTGAGTTGTTTCTTTCTTGCTACTTTTAACACTCTCTCTTTGTTTTCATTGTTAAGAGTTTTAGCTATGTTGTGTCTTGCAGTTTCTTCTTTGGTCCTGTCTGTTTGTTGTTCCCTGTGGGCTTCTTATGTCTGGATGGGCCTCTCTTTTGAGAGATTGCAAAAATTTTTCTTCAATAATTTTGTAGAATATGTTCTTTATGCCTCTGGCCTGTATTTCCTCTCCTTCTGGTATACGCAGGATCTGGCTGTTTGTTTGTTTTAGGGTATTTCACTGTTCCCTCATATTCTGTTCAGTTGACTTTTTGAACTTACTGTAGTTTTACGCCTCTCAATAAACTTCTTCTGTCTTGTCTTCCATGTCAGAAGTTCTGTTTTACACATGAGTAACTCTGTTAGTGAGGGGTTCTAGAGAGGTTTTTATAAGTTCTATTTGATTTTTCTTTTCTGTTGTGTTATTCTGCATTGTGTCTATCTCTTTTGTGAAGTAATATTTCAGTTTGAATTCTGATTTTTTGATACTTCCTTGAATTCATTCTTACTTTTGTTGTTGTTTGTTTGTTTGTTTTTTGAGGTATGATCTCACTCTGGTCCAGGCTGCCCTGACCTGGAATTTTTCACTATGTAGTCTCAGGGTGACCTCAAACTCACCACAATTTTCCTACCTCTGCCTCCCAAGTGTTGGGATTAAAGGCGTGCACCATCATGCCCAGCTCATTCTTACATTTGATCAAGTCTTTATTAATCTTAATCTATTGGCTGTTGAGATTTTCCATTTCTTGACTCACCTTCAATTCATTCATACCTCTTTTGAGGCTTCTAACATTTTCTGCAATCATGTTAAGCCTACTGTCAAAAGCTGAATGTTCTAAGGGATGATTCTGTTTAATTTCATTGATAAGATTGTTGGTTCTTTGATGGTTTGTGTCCAGTTCAGTGATTCTTTAATCAGTGTCTCATTGGTTATTGTGTTTTCATTTGAGGATTGAATTTCTATTAATTTCTATATGATTTCATTGGTAGCTTTCACTGTAGGACCAGACATCCTTGGTTTAGGTCTCTCAGTTTTCTGAGTTTCTTTAGCTATTTTGCACTGTGGTCTACCCACTTATGGAGACTCTTTATGATATTGAGGAGGAAGCAAGGTTTTGTTCTTTGGTCCATGCACCCTCTGACTCAGTTGAACAAGGATGTTGGTACCCAGGGCCAGTCAGGATTCCAGAGCAAAAGACCTGATTCCACAGTCCACACAGGGACCAGGCCTCCCGAAGCAAGGCACAGTGGGCTGTATTGAGACAAGGGAAATGGGAGGAGCAGGGAAACAGGGATCTGGCTTACTCACTCCATGTGGTGACCACCCATCACTGTAGGGTGTAGGGAACTGGGCAAGATTGTCTTCCTAATGTAAGAGTGGAACATTCATTTACCAGCTGGAAATATCCTTTAGGTTTCTGGACAGATTGTAAAAGAGTTTAATGAGTGGAGTCCAGCATGCTCTCTCAATTGAATTCTATTCTCTTATATGGAGCAAAAGAATCAAACACTGCTTATAATAGTCTCCTTTCATCATTTATATTAATTTAATTCTTATACCTATTAGGAAATTGTGAAAAAGAATTGAAAGTTCCTACATTTCCTTCACATATTAAGCTATTACATGATGGCACTAAGCCAATGTGCTAGGACATTTAAATTGATACTATACCAATAATTTTGCTATTGGCTTGACACCATTCTTGTCACTTAGCTGTTTTGGAATTCTACACTTCAGGTGTTTGTTGTTTTTCTTCTTATTATTTTATTTATTATTATATTATATTGTTTCACAGTTGCCAAATATTTTGTTTTCTTTCCTGACCTTTATTTCTTTAAAATCTACTGTTAAATTATTTGAAAAATGTCGCTCCATTTGGGCTTACTGATATTTTCATGGAATAAAAACAAGTTTTCACTTTTGGAAAAAGTACTATAAAATGTAATCTTGTTTAATATATTGTAATATATTAATATTTAATATATTGTAGTGGTTTAAGTTTGATGTCCCCCTTAAAACCTATGTGTAGTGAATGTTTGGTTATAGCTGATGCATTTTGGGAGGTGGAGCTTTGCTGGAGGAGAGGGTATATATATATATATATATATATATATATATTTATTTATTTATAGTAAGAAATCTTTAGTTAGAGTTTGGCTCTCTCTCTTTCTGCTGTTTTCTGCAGGGGTAACATGCAACCTCTGCTCATGTCATGTTGCCCCCTGCCCTCATGAAGCTTTCCCTCATGGCTATAAGCCAGAATAAAAGCATTTCTCCCACCATCTGCTTCTAGTGAGGTATTTTGTCCCAGCAACAAGACAGCATACATCAAATTGGACACAGTGACATTGTTTCATGATCAGTGATCCTAGTTTTGATCCTTGCTTAAGTTGATATAATGTATTCACATTGAGTTTATGTATCACATTGTAACTAGTGTGTATCTTGAAATAGATTTGTTGAGACAAACCAGATATGCCATTTAGTCTCTAATTTCACATATTATCTTAAAATACTTTTAGTTTTTTCATGACACCTAACTATTGCACATATTTGTATAAACTGAATAATATTTCTATATGGGCATGCACTGTTTCATGTTCAAATCAGAATTAGCATATCTTCCTTCTCAAACACTTACTCATTTTGGTAAAGTCATTCAAAATTCTTATAATTATACTATTATCCATCTGTATTGATGAAAAAAGTTATTTGTGACAATATGGGTGTGATTGGAAGTCATGTCATGTGAAATACATTATGCACAAAAAGAAAATTTTGGATCATGTCACTTATATGTGAAGTCAGAAAGTCTTACTCTCAATGTCCCAGGGCTGATAGAGCAGTGGGGAAGAAGTGTTGGGAAACACTGGTCAATGGGCACTTCACTACAGTTAGAGAAAGAGAGTAAGTGCCTTTTTGTATTACATGACAACATGAGGATGAAACTGCATTCTGTGTTCCTCTGGTGGCTCTTCTCTCGATTTGCAAACTGGTGATTGCCAATGTGGTTCCCCCTCTTTATCTTTGCTTATTAATTTTTAATCCTGGTGAGAACAGTGCTCATTTATTCATTTATTAATTAGTCATTACTATCAGTATGGACTGACAAGTACATTATGATTTGTAATATACAATTATCATTATTTCATGGATCAGCTTGTTTGGTTATTAGAGTTTATTTCACAATGAGCCCTTTACCCTTTTCTTATGCTAATTTCCTATAATGAGAGTTCTCAGTTCCACATGTTGCTTTCAGTCCATCTTTTAAATTCCTTACACTGGTCTTGGATTAATTACAACTGCAAAGAACCCTAGTTTCCAATTGGAAAATACTGGTTACCAAAAAGACTGTAGGCCTAGCTGTGTTTAATGACACAAAGGCTTTATTGCTGCTAGGCTTTCATAATGAACAGAGCTAGTAAATACGTGCATACCTCTGATCCATGCACATGAGTATCTATCCTCAGTGCTTCTACACGCCTACTACAAGCAAGAAGCATCTAAATACATTTTCCACAATGTGATGTGTTTATACTTTATGTTCTTTTCTATCCAATTTGCTCCTTATCTCCCACCACTCAGTTCATATATATAAATCTCTCTCTCTCTCTCTTGCCATATATCTATATCTATATCTATATCTATATCTATATCTATATCTATATCTATATCTATATCTATATCTATATCTATCTATATCTATATCTATATCTATATCTATCTATCTATCTATCTATATATATATATATATATATATATGCTAGTAGTATAGAAATAATTTCATAATGTATACTCTTTTGCTAGGAATATGTTTAGTAATTTTATTACATAAATATAGTATTTATATTGAGACATTTTGGTTTGTTTTTGTTTCTGTCTTTTAAAAAGTGATTAATATTTTATTTTCCTTAAGCCCTTTGGAAAAAGCATTCTGTTTTATAATACAGTTAGGGAAATTTTACTTCTGAATGCTGTTTTGGTTTTCTCCACAATCTTTGTAGGTTTTAGTTGATTGTCAATTCTGATAGGCTTAATTTTTTTTTTTTTAATTGTGAAAGGTACACAAAAACTACCATCATTGAAGTATCATTATCTCCAAACCCCTACCAGCTCACTTATCTCTCTCCTTATGATAGTTTCATGATACTGGCATGGTCAGCCAACCAAACACAGCTTATGGGAGGAAGGGATTTATTTCAAGCTTACAGATTCAGTGGAAAGTCAATCGAAGGTATCAGAAACTGTCCCCCTTTCATAGGTCCAAGCAGAGAGAAAAACCATGACCAGCCAGCAAAGACAAAAAAGCAACAAGCATGCACCAACAGCAAGTAGGACACCTGGAGTTCAAACAGCTCTCTCTATACACCCTTGGGCTGGATCCCAGGATCTTCCACAAGAGATGCCTCCTCCAGCCAAGTAGCTAGAGGTCCAAGTCACAAGTTTAATTTTAACACCTGAGTATATGAGGGCATACATTCAAACTACCACACATCATTTTCACTTATTTCTTACAAAGTAACCAATGTCTTCCTGAGGCATTCACTACTTTATCTTTTTCTCTCATCTAGCTCTTTGATATCATTTATAAGAAACATTTTTTGAGACAAGCCCACCAGACTGGCATGTGTGTTAGCATGCATGCACGCATGTGTGCATGTGTATGACTGTATGTGTCTATGTGTACATGTGTAATTGAGTGATGGCGGGGGGGAGGCGGCAATGGAGAGAGGCAGAGAGAAAGGATTGGCATTCCGGGGCCTCCAGCTACTGCAATCAAACTCCAGAAAGTGTGCCCCCGCTTTACATCTGTGACATTGTGCACTTGTGTCACTGTGCATCTGGTTAACTGGGACCTGAAGAGTTGAACATGAGTCCTTAGGCTTCACAGGCAAAAGCCTTGACTACTGAGACATCTCTCCAGCTCTATAATAACCTTTAAAAAATCATTATTGGTCCTAACTGGAGCCTAGTACCTATTTACAAGAAATACATTGAACCTAATAAGAACTTTATGAAATATTTTATATTTGTATCCCAGTTTTATAAATGAGGTCACAAAGGCTTAGATATTTTAATGAAAATTTTAAATTAAAAAGTAAAATATTGGACTGGAGAATTGGCTTAGCAGTTAAGGCACTTGCTTACAAAGCCAAAGGACTCAGGTTCAATTCCCTAAGACCCGTGTAAGCCAGATGCACAAGAGGGTACATGAATCTGGAGTTTGTTTGCAGCAGCTAGAGGCCCTGGCACCCCCATTCTCTCTCTTTCTCTTTCTCAAATAAATAAATAAATAAATTGAAATTGTGTGTGTGTGTGTGTGTGTGTGTGTGTGTTGGGGAGCACATATGCCACAGTGCATATATGCAGGCCAGAGAACAACTTTGAGGCATTTGTGCTCTATCTTCTTTGAGAAAAATTTGTTGCCACTACAAATGAACTTTCCAGTCTGTAATCTGTCATACTAGTTCACTTGTGTTCTTTGAATTCTCCTAGTTCTACTTCCAATAGTCATAGGCATGTTGGGATCACAGATACATACACAACTTTGCATCTGGCTTTATGTGGGTACTGAGGAATTGAACCCAGAACTGACAAACACCTGTAAATACCAAATCATCTCCTCATCCCCTGGCTCATACAAATTTACAAGGATGCATTAGTATGTAAATGGATAAACCTATTTTTAAGTATTCATATATTTTTGGTTTGGATTATGATTTATCAAATATATTTAAAAATGCAGAAAAACAGTTTCACAGTGAAGTCTTATACTGTGTACAGACATACTTTATTTTTCAGAGTCCTTCACTGTATTACTTACTTACTTCCCCATTGTTGTGAGCAAATACATGACCAGAAGTAATTTAAGAAATGAAGGGTTTAGCTGGGCGTCGTGGCGCACTCTTCTAATCCCAACACTCAAGAGGCAGAGGTAGGAGGATCACCATGATTTCAAGGCCACCTTGAGACTACATAGTGAATTCCAGGTCAGCCTGAGCTAGAGTGAGACCCGACGTTGAAAAACCAAATAAATAAGTAAGGAAAGGAAGAAAGAAAGAAAGAAAGAAAGAAAGAAAGAAAGAAAGAAAGAAAGAAGGAAGGAAGGAAGGAAGGAAGGAAGAAAGAAAGAAAGAAAGAAAGAAAGAAAGAAAGAAAGAAAGAAAGAAAGAAAGAAAGAAAGAAAGAAAGAAAGGGTTTATTTCAACTTTGGAGGAATATAGTCCATTATGGTAGAGAAGGCATGATGCTCCATGATGTTAAAATTTAGCCAGAGCTAGTAAGCAAGAGAGTAAACATAAGTATAAAATAGATGTAAAACCTGAAGGCCACGCCAGCAACCCACTTCCTCCAGATAGGATCCAACTCCTAACTGTTCTACAACCCTCCCAAACATGCTAACAGCTGGGGACCAAAAGTTAAATACATTAGCCTATGGGAGACATTTTACATGTAAACTCAAACACTGATTCATAATATTTAAGTGATATTTTGAAACTCAGTTCTTGTCTTATGATGTTTAATGCCTTATATCTTAGTGTTCACTTCTCTGTGCCTCTGTTTTGTCCTCCATTATAATATGAATTTTACATGGTTGCTGTGTATTAGATTAGTTAATACAGTAGTTTTATGGCACAGAAGTATGAGAATCCATTAACTACAAACTATTTTTAAAGGCAGACCAAGCTCTAAGCACTTTATTAGCACTTTCTTAATTTTTTTAAAACTTATTTTTACTTTAAATTTCCCTTATTTTTAATATATTTATTCATTTTTTAGAGAAAGAAAGAGAGAAAGAGGGGCAGATAGAGAAAGAGAACAGATATCTGTATTCAGGGTTTCCTGCCACTGCAAATGAACTCCAGACTAATATGTCTCCTTGTGCAATTGGCTTTACATGGGTACTGGGGAATTGAACTTTCAGACTATAAGACTTTGCAAACAAATATCTTGATCTTCAGACCCATGTCTCTAGACTGCCTCTCTTCCTTACACAAGATTGGTCTAATTTAATTCTGATGTTTCTTTCTTAATTTCCATGATTATTTATATCTATTAAGAGGTGCCTGAAATAGAGCTGTACTCTTACATATTTCAGAATCAATGACCACAGATCATTAATTGTATCTGTTGTATTAATGAAGCTTAAAAGTGAAATGGGTATTTAAAAATCAACAGTGAAGTGATCAAAGAATAAAATTATATTAATATATAAATGTATTCATATTGTATTATTTTATTGAAGATTGGTATAAAGTAAAACAAATTTGAACAGCAAAAAGAAGTTATTTTCTGTTATTAATTTTTGTTCTCCTAATTTTAAAAGTATAAAAAGAGGCTTCCTAATAAAGATTTGGAGGTGTGTCCTCAAATATTGTGGGCTACCTGTCTGCCACCATTAATGAAACATTAGAATCCTTGACGTTGGAAACTTCAGGGACATCCATGAACATGAAAATGATGCTCTGCTCAAAATTGGCTCCTGAAAAAAAAAATTGAATGAGCTACAAAATAAAGAAAGTATAAAAACTTATTCTTATCTTTTCTTTCTTTTTTTTAAAGGCTAAATATTACCACCTAGGGAGGATTTGAACACTTTGTAGTAACAACAACAAAAAAACATCAAGTATAGCTGTGCATGATGAGCTGCTTATTTCATTTTGTTTGCTTGTGTGTGTGTAAATGTTTGTGTGGTATGGAACATGCACATATATGCTCTTTCAGCAACCATGTGTTCACCTGGGGCGAGTTGCACCTGCCTGTGGTAACATGAGTGGAATATCAGGTGTGTAGCTACACTGCTATTCTTCATATTCTTATTTGAGCTGGAGTCTCTTACCTATCTGGAATCCTCAGGTTTTAGTTAAACTCTCGCCATTTTTGGGCCCATGGTGCCTACAGAACTGGGAATACAGACACTTGTGGTCAGGAGCACCTCTTTATGTGGGTCCTAGGGATCAAACTAGAGTGGTTTCTCAGAACTCCTCAGGCCCTTATGAGTAGAAAGTGCTCTCAACTGAGGAGCTACCTCTCCAGCCCTAAGTTACTTTTATATTCTATTTTTTTCTTCCTTTTTAAATTAAGTTTACTGAGCAGCTAATGTTAGGAATAATCAAGACCTTGCAGTATATGAAAGCACACTAACAATATTAGTTTTATAATACAGTATGGGATCAATAACATTTGTATTGTAAAGTTTCTCTGAGTGTGAAACATGTGAAGTTATAAAGTAAATATAGCATCAATTCAATACCGTTAACTCTGAAAAATACTGAAATGAGTTTTGTACTGACTTCAAATACAAATATAGAATATTGTGAAATACCTTTCAACTTACCAAAGCTTAATAGCGGAGGTATAATGCAAAATTTCAGGATAAGTAAATGTATTTTTTTTATGTCAGGATATATGGACTTTAATTTGTTGATCAAATTCCATAGACTTTAAATATCTGCCTAAGAAAATAAAAATAATTGGAAAAAAGCCCTTCCCATTCAAAACTTTATTCCAAATGCTAACAGAATTCAATAATTAAGAGAATATACTTAGATATACATCATTTGAATTGTAATTTATCATTCATTAAAACAAAATAATGTGTACTAAAATGAAAGATAACAGAATATAAAATTGTAATTTTTGATATTTTTAGATAATCAAATTATTTTATGTGACCATGGATGACTTATGTATATAAATTTTGACTATGTACAGATAAGAATTAAAAGGAATGTGTTTTAAATTGTGAGTAAATCAAAGTTTTTATGTTTTGCTGAACATTTTTCTTCAATATTACAATGAACCACAATTAAAACTCATTGAAAGTTCCTGGTGAATTAGATGGAATTCTTCCATTCAGAACACAGCACTTACGAAAAGTTATTTATTTATTTATTTATCATGGTCAGAATTAGAATGGATACTACATGCACTGGTATCATCTTTTCCCTCATCCCTGCCCCCATTCTGTTCGGGACACTCCTCAGTGGGATTGTAGTTATTTCCCATGAGTTCTGTGTTATTCACTGTGGTAGCAACACTAAGTAGTTGAGGGGGAGGCAATGCCCCTGGGAATGATGTCCCAACCTGAATGACATCTTAATTTTTAAACATGGCTCAGTCCACTAATATGATGCTATTGCTATGATAATTATTATATTATTGTATAATTTTAATAAATTATAGTATTGTTTATAAACTGTTGTGAACATGTGTTTTGTGCATATAGATTTATGATTATGATTTCCTCTTGTTGGATCATTCACTGGATGAGTAAAAAGAGACCTTCTTTGTTCTTTCTGATTTCTTTTGTTTTGAAGTATATTTTGTCAGATATCAATGGAGCTAAAGTCACATTTTTCTTATTTTCAATTCCTTTGCAAATAATTTTTTATCCTTTCACCCTGAAGAGGTGTCTATCCTTAGTCATGTGGTGAAGTTCTTTTTTTTTTTCTTTTTTTAAAATTTTTATTTATTTATTTGCGAGAGAGAGAATGAGAGAGAGAAAGAGAGAGAGAGGGAGGGAGAGAATGGGTGCGCCAGGGCTTCCAGCCACTGCAAATGAACCCCAGACACATGCACCCCCTTGTGCATCTGGCTAACGTGGGTCGTGGAGAACTGAGCCTCAAACCGGGGTCCTTAGGCTTCACAGGCAAGCACTTAACCACTAAGCCATCTCTCCAGCCCAGTGGTGAATTTCTTAAAGACAGATTATAGTAGGGCCCATTTTTCTGATATACCCTGTTAACTTCTATCTTTTGATGGGTAAGTTAAGACTATTAATATTTAAGGTTATAACTACGAGGTTGTACTTTATCCCTGACATGCTGGGAATTTGATGGGGTTTGGTTTTTTCTAGGAATTCATATATTTCTGATCTAGTTTTCCTTATTGTGGTCTTCCCCTTGTAGACTCTTGGGCTTTGGTGTTCAACTCTTCTATGTGGACTATTTCCTGAGGTATTCTTTGTAGGTTTGCCATTGTGTTCATATAATCATAGATCTGGCATTTATTATACAATGTCTTACTTTCATCATCGTATCAGGGATACATTGACTGGATTGGAAGCCATAGGTTTTTAGTCTATGAAGTGTTCCATCCCAATCCATTCTGTCTGTCAGTGTTTCCCTTAAAAAAATTTCAGGCAATTCTTTTGTTTTTATTATTGCAAACATACTTAAGGGCACATCATGTGTTGGTACCATCCTTTACCTTATTCCTGCTCCTATTCCTCTCAGGGACCTCCTCAGTGGGGTTGCAAATGTTCCCCATGGGATTGTGGATTATGTATTGTGTAAGCAGTGGTCAGTAGTTGTGGGGGGAGGCAATGTCTCTGGGCATGATGTCCCAGCCTGTGGCTCTTGCAATCTTTCTACCCCCTATTCTGCAAAATTCCCTGTGCCATGGTGGGTATATTTTAATTATACTTCAGTGGTGAGCTCTTAGGAGCCTCTGGATCTCAGCTTTGGTAGGTATTGAGTATTCTCAGTGTCTGTCTCCTTCATCCTGACACTGATTGTCAGACTCACCATGGAAGTACATTCTTCCTCATCTCCTCAATTCCTCTGTGTTTTTACCTAAGGCTTGGATAAAGTACAATGGTTAGTTTATCTTCTTGGGTCTCTCTACCTTCTGAAAAAGGAAAACAGGCTCTGCAATGGAGAGTGAAGTCAGCACAGGTTTAATGGGAATAGTGTTATAAATTTAGGGATAATTTGATGGATGTAGCCCCTCTAATAGCTCACTAGTCTTTGGCTTAGTGACAGCTTGACGTTAGAGAGCACAATATTTTTCTTTGTAATTCTAGCCTAGTTTCCTCTCCCAGATATGGGTTTCTTACAAATGAGAATATCTCTTAGCCAATAAGAAAGCTATTGGTTACACACAAATGCTATATGCCATTATTGCACTAGTGTGTACATCTTGTCAGGGTGTTTGCTGCTGAATAGATTAGATCCCTGGTTGTTTGGGCATTTGTTGGCACTTTCCACAGTAACTCATGTAGCACTTCCCAGAACTAGACAGGCTTTCTGGGGTCTGGCTGTCTTCCAGATTCCAGCCACATCTCTCAGCATTCTGTGCTGGCAGCATATGGTGTCTTCAGCAACAGGGTCTTACCTTTTACCTCAGGAAGAGTCAAGTGCTTTGACAGAAGCCTTTCTTGTTTGGGGACCTCATAGGTCTCTTTGATCAATGGGTCATTGAGGGTTGCATCTGCTTACTGGTAGTGGGATTTTCAGGCCAGAGCCAGAAACATTTTGTTAGGCCTCATCCGATTCTTTCCAAGGCCCTTCTTTTTAGGTCCTTTCCTCATACTCCGGTTGAAGGTTCAAGCTTTTAGTCCATCTTCAAGGATAAAGGTTTCTATGGTTCCAGTTCATTTTGGGTTTAGTTTTCTATATTTTCACCTATCCTTCCCTTCCTCTTCTCCACTCTCCACCCTAAACATTCACCCTAAACCCTTCCATTTAAGTTATCTGGGCCTGGAGTTATCTATCAGGTATTTCAGCAACTCTACCTGAACTAATTTAGGAAAGGCAGATGAGTGACCATGCGGCATTTGTTTTCTATGATTTTTGTGGGTTTGCTCAGGATGATCTGTTCCAAATCTGTCCATTTTTTTCTACAAATTTCATTTTATCATTTTTTTTTAACTGGTGAGTAGAATTCCATTCTCGAAATGTACCACAACTCCATTATCCATTCATTCAGTAATGGGCCCCTGGGTTGAATCCAGTGCTTGGCTATTATGAATTAAGCAGCTATAAATTTGGAAAATACCTGTGTAGTGAAGCATTTATGGTAAATATCCAGTAAAGGAGTAACTGGATTCATTGGTAACTCTATATCCATCTTTTTCAGGATTCTCCATATTGATTTCCATAGTAGTTGTACAAGTATATATTCCCACCAACAGTGGATGCGTGTTCCTCTTTCTCCATATCCTTACTAACATTTATTCTCATTTGATTTTGTAATGATTGACATTCTTACTGTAAGAAGGTGGAATCTCAGTTGTTTTAATTTGCTTTACTCTGATTGTTATGGATGATGAACAATTTCTTAAGAGTGTGTTGGCCATTTTTATTTCTTCCTCAGAGAACACCCCCGTTTTTTTTAGTTGTTTTGTTTATTTTTATTTATTTATTTAAGAGTGACAGGCAGAGAGAGAAAGAGAGAGAGAGAGAGAGAGAGAGAGAGAGAGAGAGAGAGAGAGAATGGGCACGCCAGGGGCTCCAGCCACTACAAATGAGCTACAGATGTGTGCACCCCCTTGTGCATCTGGCTAACATGGGTCCTTGGGAATGGAGCCTTGAACCAGGGTCCTTAGCATTCACAGGCAAGTGCTTAACCACTAAGCCATCTCACCAGCCACATTTTTAGAGTGAGCTATTTGATTTTTTTTTTATTGCCTAACTTTTTGAGTTCACTGTAGACTCTAGGTATTATATCTCTGTCAGTGGTATAGCTGGCAAATTTTTTCTCCCATTCTGTGAATAATCTATTAGCTCAGATTATGGTATGTTTTTCTGTGCTAGAACTTTTTTTTAAAATTCATTTTATTTGAGAGTGATAGACACAGAGAGAGAGAGAGAGGGAGAGAGAGACAGAGAGACACACACACAGAGAGAGAATGGGAGTGCCAGGGCCTCCAGCCACTGCAAACAAACTCCAGATGCATGCGCCCCCTTGTGCATCTGGCTAACGTGGGTCCTGGGGAATCGAGCCTCAAACCAGGGTCCTTAGGCCTCACAGGCAAGCGTTTAACCACTAAGCCATCTCTCCAGCCTTGTGCTAGAACTTTTAAGCTTTATATTATATTATTTTTATTATATTATATTATTATATTATATTATTTAAGCATTTTCATTAAGATCTTTCACATCACATGAGATCCCATAGAGTGATTGTTTAATTTCCAGACCTGCTGGGTTTTGTTTAAGAAGTCTTTCACCACTCCTATATCATGGAAAGTTTCTCCTATTTTTCCTTCCAGTAGAAGAGTTTCAGGTCCTACATTGAAGTCTTTAATCCATTTGGACTTGATTTTTGCTAATGGAGAGAAGAGTGGGTCTAGTTTTATTTGTTGACATATGATCATCAGTTTGTCCAGGACCATTTGGTAACAATGTTGTATTTTCTCTAGTCTACATTACTGGCAACTTTGTCAAAGATCAAGAAGCTGTAGTTACTTCACCTCAAGTCTATGTCTTCAATGCTATTTCATTGGTCTATATTTCTATTTTTATGCCAGTACCACGCTATTTTCATTACTATGGCTTTTTAAATATAATTTTAGATCATGTATGGTGATACCTCCAGAGGATTCTTTTTTCTTTTTGCCATCTATATGATTTCTTTTTCTATTTCTGTGAGTAATGATGATGGAATTTTTATTGGTATTGCATTAGATCTGTGTATAATTTTTGGTAGAATTGCCATATTCACAATATTAATTCTACATATTCAGGAGAATGGAAGGTCTTTCCATTTTCTTAAGTCCTCCTCAGTTTCTTTCTTGGGTTTTTTTTTTTTTTTTCTTACATTTTCATTATAAAGATCTTTCACATCCTTGGTTATTATTATTAAAAGGGAGTTATTTTTCTTGTTGCTATTGAAAGTAAGGTGGTGTGGTAGCTTCCATAGATGGCCCCTAATACATTATTGTTTGCAGTGTGCATCTGCAGCAACCTGGCTGGAGGCAGTGTCACTGGGTAGATCTTAAGGTGTGGTGGTGGGTTTCAAATTTCCATCTAAAGATATGCAAAGTATGCCTAGCTGGAATTCCTGAGGTGTGCTGTGCTATGTGGCTTTAGGCTTGTGCTTATCTCTGTCTGCTTGGGCCTGTGGAGGTAGGCCAACTTCTTCTGCCATTATGGTACTTCCCCTGGATCTGTAAGCTTCAATAAATTCCTTCCTCCATAACTGTGCCTGATCTAGAAGTTCATCTCAGGGAACCTGAAGTTGTCTGCTACAGAAGTTGGCATCAAGGAGTGGACTGAGATGAACCTGACCATGTGTATGTTGATCTTTTGGAACCTTTGTTTTGGAGAAATGGGCTTGGAATTGGTGGTTGCAAATGAAGATGCCTTCTGGAGTGGTAAGCAAAGTTTTATAGACTATTCTGATGAGAGTCTGAGAATTCTAAGTGTAGACAATATGACAATATTGAACTTCAAGGCTTGGCTTATGAGTTTTCTAAAGGGAAAGAAAGATGGCAGAGCAGGACTGGGCTACTGGCATCAGGGCTGGCTGCATCCTGCTGCCCAGGCCCAGAGACTTTGATGAAGGTTAAATTTGTAATGGACTAATGTGCTGGGCTAGATATATTGGAGTGAGAGATTTAAAAATTTAAGCTGGAAAACCTCAAGCAAGTTAAAATTACAGGCACTGCGAATGGTTTTAGATTACTGAATCTGCTATTGTCAAACACAGTAGCAATCTTAAGGAAGATGGTCCAATTGCTTTACCATGGAAAGGACACCTGAGGAAAGACTATAATAGAAATGCAAACACTTTTGGAAAGAGTTGACTGGAGAAGGAACCTGCTTTTCAAGGTATGCTTTTTTTCATCCCTTAATTAAGAATATGGCTGTATCCTGCACAACTAGTATTGGTTTCAGAAGCATGAAAAATGCATGGAGTGGTCGTGAATTGCACACGTTTCCAGGAGCTGCTGCTGAGATGTGGCATGAGTCAGGGCCTGATGCCCTGATAGGCTGAAAGAGCCTTTGGAAGATGGACCGTGGTTTGCATAAAGACCTCAAGATGTTTTGGCTATACCAGGACTATGCAAGCTCTATCATAGAGTGCACTGTTGGCCTAAGACGGAATTGTTCCCTGGCTATTCTGTCCAGCTGGAGGGGCAGAATTGGAAAATCTGGAGACTGTCAGTCTTTGGTTGTATTGGACTTGAACTGCAGAAGTTTGATGGTCGTTGAGTTTTCATTGTTTTAGTCTCTCCTTGCTATGCATTATACCAGTTGAAAATGTTTACTCTGTACCTTTATATGTTGGAAGTATTTAACTTGTTTGATTTTACAGGACTTACTGTCTTAAATTGGTCAAGACGGAGGGGTACTTTGAAATTTAACTGAGTATAATTTACAATGTGTGATGGTTATAAATGTATTGGGGGCCAGGGGCTGAATGTGGTAGTTTGAATAGATGGCCCCCAATATATTCAGATTTTTTTATTGTTTGCAGTTTGCATATGCAGCCACCTGACTGCAGATGGTGTTACTGGGTGGATCTTAAAGTGTGGTAGTGGGTTTCAGATTTCCATTTAAAGATATGCAAAGTGTGCCTAGCTGGAGTTCCTGAAGTGTGTTGTGGCTTTTGGCTTTTAGACTTGTTCTTATCTCTACCTGCTTGGGCCTGTGAAGGCAGGCCAGCTTCTTCTGCCATTATGGAACTTCCCCTGGATCTGTAAGATTCAATAAATCCCTTCCTCCATAACTGTGCCTGGTCTAGATGTTTATCTCAGCAAATCTGAAACTGTCTGCCACAGACAGCCTCACTGATTTCTTTCTTTGTATATTTGTCCTTTGCATATAAAAAAGCTGTTTATTTTTATGTATTGATTTTGTATGCTGCTACTTTACTGAAGGAATTAATTACCATTAGATGTTTTGAGATGGAGACTTTTGGGTCACTTATGTATAGAATCATGTCATATGCAAATAGAGCTAACTTGACTTCTTTGTTTCCAAGTTGTATCCCTTTTATTTCTTTCTCCTGTCTTATTGCTAGTGCTAGGAATGTAGTACTATGTTGAAGAGAAGTAGCAAGAGTGGGCATCCCTGTCTTGTTTCCAATCTCAATGGGAACTCCTTGAGTTTTTCCCCATTAAATGTTATTTGGGCTTTAGGTACTTTTTTATTGCCTTTATTATGTTGACATATAAACTGTCCATGTCTATTCTCTCTAGCATTTTGATTATCAAGTGATGTTGTGTTTTGTCAAAGGTCTCTGCATCTAGTGAAATGATCATGTGGCTCTTCTGAGTAAGTTTATTTATGTGGTATATTATGTAAACCGAGTCTTGTATGTTGAACCAACTTTGCATTCCTGGGATGAAGCTTACTTTATCAAAATGGATAATGCTTTTGAGGTAATGTTGAATTCAATTTGCAAGGGTTTTGTTCAGGAGCTTTTTATCTAAGTTAATCTAGGATACAGGTCTATAGTTTTCTTGCTGTATCTCTGTCAAGTTTTAATATTAAGGTGATGCTACCTCCATAGAAGGAGTTGGTGAGCATTCCCTATTGTCTGATTCTTATTAATTATTATTGGATCATCTGGTGAGCATAATGTATGCATTTAGGCAGATACCAGCAGGTGTGACACCCCTGGAGCTCATAACTTCCCGTGTCATAGGTTTTTCACTATCAGGCATGTATTCCCTCCTGTGGATCAGGTCTCCAGTCCAACTAGAGAGTGGTTGGTTTTCCCCGTAGCAGACATGCTACTATTGTACCCGTGGGCTCTTTTGGCCTGGATGGCCAAATGTAAGGCTTGCAGTGCCAACTGTTGCTTATTTCCACTGATGACTTCTCTCTCTCCCATGGAGTTGCATGCATCATAGTTTTTTCCAGCTTTCTGTTGGCTAGTCTATATGGAGGAGGTTTTTAGCTCAGCTCCAGCAAAATTTTACAGTGACTTGTAGCCTAAGCATGTGGAATCTTCAGTAGTAGCGTCTTACCATCTATTCCTGGTGGGAAATCAAGAGTCTCACCAATGGTCTCTAATGTTTGGGGGGCATCAGGGAAACCCTGGCCAACAACTCACTGTAAGTTATCCCATCCCTGGCACTGAAAACCTTCTAGCAAAAATATATGTCTTCTGGTTATGCCTTTTTCTAAAATAAGTAGGTTTCAATATGACTTATCCTTACTCCTTGTATAGAGTTTTAGCAATCATGTTCTTTCAAGAGTTTTTTCTTTGGTTCAGTCTGTTTGGAGTTCTGTTAGCCTCTTGTATCTTGATGGGACTTTTCTTTGAAAGGGTGAGAAAGAGTTTTATGATAATTTTGTTTAATAAGTTTTCTATGCCTTTTGATTTTCTTCCCCTTATGGCATACCCATGATCAGAATTTTAGGGTCCATTTAGTGTGTCCCCCATTACTTTCATGGTCTGTCCACTAGATTTAAAATATATATATATATATATATATATATATATATATATATATATATATATGTATGTATGTATATATGGTTCTGGTCTCCCAAAGTATTTCTTCTCTTTTTTCTTCCAGTTCTGAGGTTCTACCCTTGACATGATGAACTCTGCTTTTGAGAAGTTCTTGAGAGTTTTTTTCACTAGTTCAATTTAGCTTATATTTTCTGTTGCCTTTTTATGTATAGCATGCATTCCTTTGTTGAGTTCCAACGTCAGGTCATGTTTTGATTTTCTTAATGCTTCTTGGAATCCATTCTTGCATTTACTTATGTCTTCATAATGGTTAGCCAGTTGGTTATTGATATCCTCAACTTTATGGATCACCTTCAGTTCACTTAACTCTCTTTTGAAGTCTCTCTTGGTTTTGTTTATTTAGTCAAGCCTGATGAAGACAGTTGTGTGGATTTCATTCATGTGATTGTTGTTTTCTTGTTGATTTGCTTCTAGTTCTGTCATTTGCTTGGCCAGAGTTGCATATCTTGTGCCTTCATTTTGGGGTTCTATTCCTGTTTTCTCCAATATGTTTTCACTGGAGACTTCCATTTTGGGACTAGGCAACCTGTTTGGAGCTCTCTCCATTTGGTTTTTCATGTTGTTTCTTTTGTATTATGTTCTGCCCATCACAGTGTGAGAATATTATTTACATAAGGAAGGGCAAGAGTTTTCCCTTGTAGTGTCTTCAGTGAATATTCTGTTTTATTTTTTTTAATAAAATAGACTAAGGCTGATTTTGTATTTTGGAATGCACAGGTTCTGAAGACCATAAGTGCATCAGCCATGTTGGGCTGGTACTTAATGCCAAAGGTGAGATTGGAGGTCTGGGATCCCTTTAACCTGGTCTCGTCTCAGCTGTGTCTCACCTGTGGCACAGGGGTAGTAGTGCTTACTCTTGCTCTCCTACTTAACCAAGATGAGAATGTTATGGAGGACTCACTGGTTCTCCGAGGCAGGTGATTGCCTAGTTTTTCTTTGTTCCCCTTCCAGAGCTCATGTGTGCATAACATAGTTACTTGAAATGGGTTGGGGTGTTTTGGAGGTGGTGGGGACTGCTGGGTTCCACAGCTCCGGCAAGATCAGGGAATTGACTGGTGTGGGGGAGACAAGGGCACTGGCCAAGAGATGCACAAAAGGGAACCTGTAGCCACCACAAGGTATTGACGGTCTACAATAAGAGGGAACAGACACAGTCTGTAGGCCAGCCCCAAGGATGTAAGACAGGAGAAAGTGGCAGAAGCACAGCTCAACTGTAGGCTGTGTAGGTGAAGCTTGCTAGGGCCAGGCATGGGCTGGTAGCAGTGTGGTGGGACCTCTGGGAGACTTTGATAGCAAGGACCCCTTACAGATGCACTATGTTTGTGTGACCTGAAGACACAGTCACCCAGTGAGAGTGGCCAATGTGGGAAGTCACATGGATTGAAAGAGAAGCAGTGGGGGGCAGAGAAAGGGAAGGCATGTGGACCTGAGAGATGCAATGGTGGGTGCCTCTGGGATACAGGGAAAGTGGGCAGTTACAGGCTCAGTGGGGGGGGGGGGCTGTAGAAGTGAAGATGCACAGGCACCTACATACACATTTGCAGGGGTGGAGAGGGGTAAGGCAAGGTCACTGACCAATGCAGTGTGGTGGGGTGGGGTGGGGGAATGCAGGAGACTGGAAAGGCATGAGAAACTGGTTAGGGAATGGCAGCTAGGGCAAGTGGTTGAGAAAACCTGGGGGTCTAATGGGCTTTCCAAGAGTGTGAGAATCAGCAGATTCCCAACTGTGCTCCTCCATGCTTACCCACTGGAGGTCTGCTATACCTACTTAGAGTAGAGCCCCACAAATGTTGCCTGATATTACCCCAGGATATAAGGATATGATCTTGACTACAAGTAAATTTTTGTTGATGTTGTTTTCTGTTTCAGTGCTGGAATTGAACCAGTGCCTTACACATGTTAGACAAGCTCCCTTCTGCAATTTAGCTGCATTCCCCACTGTGATGGTTGTTTGTGTCAATGTGATTTGCTTAGGAATCCAGAGACATTACTCATAAATGGGTCTCTGAGGTTGCTTTGAGGGAGGATTAACTAAAGGAGGAATCCTTGCCCCTTGGTATGCCCTTCCCCCAGAATGGGCAGCCCCTCCAGGAGGGGAGGCTTTATCAAAACAAGTTCAGTGAAGAAAATTATTCTACTCTCCTGCTCATGCTGCTTGTTGCTTGTTATTTTCTGTTTTGCTACTTTCCAGTGTGGACAAAAGACCAGCTTGGGCTGAAGAGCAGTGTCTCTCCAGGACACCTCCAGGCCTACAGTGCTGGATTGGGACTGCTGAGGCACCCAGCCTCATGGATTGAGCAGCTACCAGGTTCCTTGACTCTCAGGACTGTAATCTGTTGTTGTGTTTGTGTACATTAATCCAATAAATTCCCTTTTTATACAATTCATTCTATCTCTTCTGTTCCTCCAGAGAACCCTGACTAATACAAATTTTGGTACTAGAAGTGATTCTTGAGAAACAGAATTGTAAGGATGGATTTTCCTAGTGGGCTTGGTGCTTCTGAATATTTGTGGGAAAGAAAGATGTATGATAATTATGGATGGTTCCTTCTAGCCACTCTAGATAAAAAATTGAAAGAAAAGCAGAAGGTCAGAAAGGAAATTTCCAAGTTTAAGACCCACATACATTATCTGAAGGTTTCTAAGGTAACATCAAAACAGATTATAGTGACATACTATAAAAGCATATACTCCACAAATTATGAAAATCTGAAAGAAATGGATGATTTCCTTGATTTATATGACCTCCCTAAATTAAATCAAAATGAGATTAACCACTTAAATAGACCTATAAAAAACACAGAGTACCAAACAGTCATCAATAATCTCCCAACTAAAAAAAGCCCAGGCCCAGATGGATTCACTGCTGAATTTTACCAGACTTTTAAGGAAGCGCTAACACCATTGCTTTTTAAGCTTTTCCATGAAATAGAAAAGGAAGGAATTCTGCCAAACTCCTTCTATGAGGCCAGCATTACCCTGATACCAAAACCAGGCAAAGATAGAACAAATAAAGAAAATTACAGACCAATTTCCCTCATGAACATAGATACAAAAATTCTCAACAAAATATTGGCAAACAGAATACAAGAGTATATCAAAAAGATCATTCACCCTGACCAAGTAGGCTTTATCCCAGAGATGCAGGGATGGTTCAACATACACAAATCTATAAATGTAATACATTACATAAACGGGTTGAAGGACAAAAATCACATGATCATGTCATTGGATGCAGAGAAAACATTTGACAAAATCCAACATCCCTTCATGATAAAAGTCCTACAGAGACTTGGAATAGAAGGAACATATCTCAATATAATAAAAGCTATTTATGACAATCCTACAGCGAACATATTACTAAGTGGGGAAAAACTGGAAGCATTTCCACTAAATTCAGGAACAAGACAAGGGTGTCCACTGTCCCCACTTTTATTTAATATAGTTCTGGAAGTCTTAGCCATAGCAATAAGGCAAGAGACACACATAAAAGGGATATAAATTGGAAAGGAAGAGATCAAGTTATCATTATTTGCAGATGACATGATTCTATAAATAAAGGACCCTAAAAACTCTACTAGCAAACTGTTAGAGCTGATCAAAACCTACAGCCATGTAGCAGGATACAAAATAAATACACAGAAATCAGTAGCCTTCATATATGCTAACAACAAACACACAGAGGATGAAATCAGAGAATCACTCCCATTCACAATTGCATCAAAAAATAAATAAATAAATAAATAAATAAATAAATAAATAAATAAATAAATAAAGTACCTTGGAATAAACCTAACCAAGGAAGTAAAGGTACTCTACAATGAGAACTTTAAAACACTCAAGTGAGAAATTGCAGAAGACACTAGAAAGTGGAAAAACATCCCTTGTTCATGGATTGGAAGAATCAATATTGTGAAAATGGCAATCTTACCAAAAGCAATCTACACATTTAATGCAATCCCTATCAAAATTCCAAAAGCAGTCTTCATGTAAATAGAAAGAACAATCCAAAAATTCATTTGGAATCACAAAAAACCTCGAATATCTAAAATAATACTGAGCAACAAAAGTAAGGCTGGTGGTATCACCATACCTGATTTTAACCTATACTACAGAGCCATAGTAAAAAAACAGAGTGGTACTGGCACAAAAACAAAATGTAGATCAGTGTAACAGAATAGAGGACCCAGATGTAAGCCCAAGTAGCTATAGCTACCTGATATTCGATAAAAATGCCCAAAATACTCATTGGAGAAAAGACAGCCTCTTCAGCAAATAGTAGTGGGAAAACTGGATATATATCTGTAGAAGGATGAAAATAGATTCTTCTCTCTCTCCATGCACAAGAATTAAATCCAAATGGATTAAAGGCCTTAACATCAGACCTGACACTCTTAAACTGCTAGAAGAACAAGTAGGGGAAACCCTTCAACATGTTGGTCTTCACAAAGACTTTCTGAATACAACCCCAATTGCTCAGGCAATAAAACCACAGATTAATCACTGGGACCTCATGAAATTACAAAGATTTTGCTCTGCAAAGGACATAGTGAAAAAAGCAAAGAGGCAACCTACATAATGGGAAAAAAAATCTTCTCCAGCTATATATCTGATAGAGGATTAATATCTAGGATATAAAAAGAACTCAAAAAGTTAAATAATAAGGAATCAAACAAGCCAATCAAAAAATGGGCTATGGAGCTAAATAGAACATTTTCAAAGGAAGAAATACAAATGGCATATAAGCATCTAAAAAAATGTTCTATGTCACTAGCCATCAGGGAAATGCAGACTAAAACTACATTGAGATTCCACCTCTCTCCTGTCAGATTGGCCACCATCATGGAAACAAATGATCATAAATGCTGGCGGGGATGTGGAAAAAGAGGAACCCTTCTACATTGCTGGTGGGAATGCAATCTGGTCCAGCCATTGTGGAAATCAGCGTGGAGGTTCCTCAAACAGCTAAAGATTGATCTACCATATGACCCAGCTATAGCACTCCTAGGCATATATCCTAAGGACTAGTCTCATTTCCTTAGAAGTACATGCTCAACCATGTTTATTGCTGCTCAATTTATAATAGCTGGGAAATGGAACCAGCCTAAATGTCACCTCAACTGATGAGTGGATAATGAAGATGTGGCACATTTATACATTGGAGTTCTACTCAGTGGTAAAGAAAAATGAAGTTAAGAAATTTGCAGAAAAATGGATGGACCTGGAAAGGATTATACTAAGTGAGGTAACCCAGGCCCAGAAAGCCAAGCGCCACATGTTCTCTCTCATATGTGGATCCTAGATACAGATGATTGGGCTTCTGCATGAGAATGAAAATACTTAGTAGCAGAAGCCAGTAAGTTAAAAAGGAGACATAAAGGGAAGAGAAAGGAAGAGAGGACGGTACTTAATAGGTTGATATTGTATATATGTAAGTACAATGATTGTGGTGGGGAGGTAATATCATGGAGGTTGGAATTTCAAAGGAGAAAGTGGGGGGGTGGCAATTACCATGGGATTTTTTTTTATAATCATGGAAAATGCCAATAAAGATTTAAAAAATCTTTTTTTTTTTTTTAAAGTGGGCTATGGAACTAAATTAAGAGTTTTCCAAAGAAGTACAAATGGCATATAAACATCTTAAAAAGTGTTCTACAATTATGGAAGTTGTCAATAAAAAATAAATAAATAAATAAATAAATAAATAAATAAATAAATAAAGAGAGTCTCCTTTCTAGCCAGAACAGGGCTCAAATTGGAGAAAAGCAAACTAAGCTCTCTTTGTAAGATTGGCTAATGTCCAATGTAAACTCAATTCCCAGCCATACAGGCTATCAGAAGTTAAAGTGAGTGTACTGATTGGAAAACAGTGGGACCCTATCACTTGGAATGGGGATGGGTGGGAAGACCCTGAAGAATCTCAGGACATTGAACTCTCAGGTTCTGAAGAAGTAGCTTTGCATGAGAATGTGGCCTCCCCTCCTGTAGGGGCAGTTGCATCCCCACTCCCACAACCTGCAGTCTTGCCCTCTCCACCCTTGCCAGGGAGAATTAATCCTTCTTTGTCTGAGGAACCAGCAATGACCCTCCCTGCAGGAGGTGTTGATGTTTCTCAGTGCCCATCCATCTTTGCCTCTAGGTCTATAAAAAGCCAGAAGGCTAAGCATGGCCCCCAAAGGTGAGATAGAAGGCATAGGTCAAGAGGAGGTGAGGTACACTCCAGAAGAACTTCAGGAGCTTTCTAACTTTTACAGGCAGAAGCATGGGGAATATGTGTGGGAATAGATTTTAAGGGTGGAAGGAATATATGATTAGATCAGGCTGAATTTATTGAAATGATCCCACTGAGCAGATATTTTAGGTTTAGCACTGCAGCTCATGCAGATGGAAGAGGTGCCAAGAATGTTTTTTGCCTGGTTGGCTGAAATATGGATCCAAAGATGGCCTACTGTGAATCAGTTAAAGCTGCCTGATATCCTTTGGCTTAATGTTGATGAAGGGATTAAAAGGCTCCAAAAACTTGGAATGCAGGACTGGATTTGCTATGTAAACTCATCTTTGTCCCGACAATGAGAGCATCTAGAAGACGTGCCCTTCACTAAATCTATAAGAAACAGATTTCTGAGGGGAGAACCAGCATACTTAAAGTCCCTCATCATTGGTCTTTTATGTAAAGAAAACATCACAGTGGGAGCCACAGTTACTGCATTAGGTGATTTAGATGCAATGGGTATAATTGGATCTTAGAGTATTAAAGGCCAAGTGGCAGCACTGAATCGTCAAAGACAAGGTGAGTGTGTTTACTGTATTGGACAGCATAGGCAAAACAATGCTCATAACAGTATGATTCATGTAGACCTTTGGTACTGTCTAATCAATCATGGTGTTCCCTGAAGTGAAATAGATAAAAAGCCTACCAAGTTCCTACTTGATCTGTATAAGCAGAAAAATTCTATAGCAAAGGAACAAAAGACCACTTTGAATTATAGCAACAGAGAATCAAAGTCTCTTAACTACTTTCCAGATGTGATCCAGTTTACAGATCCTGAGCCCCTTGATAGAAGGGGTGGCCAGGTCCCCTTGAGGAAGGACCCTCCCACAATCCCCAAAAGTTTCAATGTTAAGCTTAGTCCTATCCTTCCTTACAGGGACATGTGGCCTTTTGCTAGGGCAACTGTACACTGCATAAAATGGTATAATCAGACCTTTCTGGGGCTATTGGACACTGTCTCTGAACTGACATTGATTCCAGGAGATCCCAACAGCACCGTGGCCCTTAAATTAAAGTAGGTTCTTATGGATGTCAGGTGATCAATTGAATTTTGGCAAATGTTATACTGACAGTGGGTCTAGTGGGCCCCAGAACTCTTCCTATGGTTATTTCCCTTATCTTAGAATGCATAATTGGGATTGATATACTTTGGTGTTGGCAGAACCCTCACATTGGTTTCCAGACTTGTAGAATAAAAGCTATTATGGTTGAAAAGGCCAAATGGAAGCCATTGAAGCTCCCTCCACCAGAGGAAATAGAAAACCCAAAACAGTATCACATCTCTGGAGGGATGGCAGACGTAATGCCACTATAAAGCACTTGAAGGATGCAGGGGTAGTGGTTCCCATCATGCCTCCCTTTAACACTCTTATTTGGCCTGTCCAGAAGACAGATGGATCCTGTAGAATGACAGTGGATTATCAGAAACTTAATCAGGTGGTTAATCCAATTCCAGCTGCTGTACCAGATGTGGATTCTTTACTTGAGAAGATTAACACATCTCCTGGTACCTGGTATGCAACTATTGATCTTGCAAATGCTTTCTTCTCCATACCTGTCCATAAGGACCACCAAAAGCAATTTCCTTAAAGCTAGCAAGGTCATCAGTACACCTCTACTGTTTTACCTCAAGGCTATATTAACTCACCAGCCCTGTGTCATAGTTTACTTTGCAGGGATCTTAATCTCCTGTCCCTTTCACCAGCTGTCACATTGGTCCACATATATAGATAGATAGACAGATAGAAATGACATTATGATGAGTGGGTCAAGAGACCAGGAAGTGCCAGCCACTCTGGAGTTGTTGGTACAGCATATGTGCATCAGGGGATGGGAAATAAATCCATTCAAAATTCAAGGACCTTCCACTTGGTGAAAATTTTAGGAGTTCAGTGGTGTGAGACATGCAGGGATATTCCTTCTAAGGTGAAAGATAAGTTGTTGCGTTTGGTCCCTCTTACCATTAAGAAATAAGCATGATATCTAGTGGTCCTATTTGGATTTTGGAGACAGCACATTCCTCACTTGGATGTGTTACTCCTTCCCATATACCAAGTGACTCAGAAAGCTACTAATTTTCAGTGGGACCCAGAACAAGAGAAGGCTCTTCAACAGGTCCAGGCTTCTGTGCAGACTGATCTGCCCCTGGAGCCATATGATCCAGCAGATCCGATAGTACTTGAGGTGTCAGTGGTGGACAGGGATGTCATTTGGAGCCTTTGGCAGACCCACATAGGTTAATCACAGTGGAGGCCCTTGGGATTCTGGATCAAGGCCTTGCCTTCATCTTCGGACAATTATTCTCCCTTTGAGAGACAGCTCTTGGCCTGCTATTGGGGCTCAGTAGAAACTGAATGCTTGACAATTGGCCATCAAGTTACTATGCAACCAAAGCCCCCCATTATGAGCTGGGTGTTATCTGACCCACTAGGCTATAAAGTTGGATGTGCACAGCAGCAGTCTATCATCAAGTGGAAGTGGTATATCCATGATAGCACTTGAGGAGGCCCTGAAGATATGAGTAAGTTACATGAGGAAGTTGCCCAAATGCCTATGGTTGCTACTACTGTTAAAATGCCTTCTATCCCTAAGCATGCACCTACGGCATTATGGGGTGTGCCCTATGATCAGCTGACTGAAGAACAGATGACTAGGGCATGGTTTCCAGATAGTTCAGCATGTTATGTGGGCACCTCCCAGGGGTGGACAACTACAGCATTATAGCCCTTTTCTGGGACAATTATGAAGGGCTGTGGTGAAGGTAAGTCTTCACAATGGGCAGAACTATGAGCAGTACACATAGTTGTGCATTTTGCTTGGAAGGAAAAATGGCCAGATGTGTGGTTATACATTGATTCATGGCTGTGGCCAGTGATTTGGCTGGATGGTCCAGGACTTGGAAGGAACGCAATTGGAAAATTGGTGAGAAGGATATTTGGGGAAGATGTATGTGGATAGAACTCTCTGAATGGGCATGTTAATTCTCATTAGAAGGTGACCTCATCAGAGGGTGACTTTAATAATCAAGTAAATAAGCTGACCCATTCTGTGGATTGTGGTCAACCTCTTTCCTCAACCACCCTTGTCATTGTCCAATTGGCCCATGAACAAAGTGGCCGTGGTGCCAGAGATATAGGTTATACATGGGCCCAACAACATGGACTTTCACTGAGTAAGAATGACCTGGCTATGGCTGCTGCTGAGCACCAAATCTGCCAGCAGCAGAGATTGAGCCCCCAATATGGTAGCATTACTCAGGGTGAACAGCCAGCAACTTGGTGGCAAGTTGACTAGCTTGGACCTCTTTCATCATGGAAAGGGCAGCATTTTGTCCTTCCTGGAATAGAGCCTTATTCTAAATATGCATTTGCTTTTTCCTGCATGTAGTGCTTCTGCCAAAACTACCATCTGTGGGCTTACAGAATGCCTTATCTACTGTTATGGTATCCACACAGCCTTGCTTCTGACCAAGGAACTCACTTCACAGCCAATGAAGCATGGCAATGGGCTCATAATCATGGAATTCACTGGCCTTACCATGTGTCCTGCCACCCTGAAGCAGCTGGTTTGATAGAAGAGTGGAATGGTCTTTTAAAGAAATAGATATTGTGCCAACTAGGTGGCAACAGCTTGGAGGGCTGGGAGAGTGTCCTCCAGTAGGCTGTATATGCTCTGAATCAGCATCCTACATATGGTGCTATTTCTTCTATAGCCTAGATTCACAGGTCCAGGAATAAAGGGGGTGGAAATGGTAAAGGTCCCACTTACCATTACCTCATGTGACCCATTAGCCAAATTTTGGCTTCCTGTTCCTGCAACCTTATGCTCTGCTGGCCTAGAGGTCTTGGTTCCAGATGGGGGAGTGCTTTTGCCAGGAGGCAAAAAGTACATTCCATTGAACTGGAAGACTTCCCCCTGGCTGCTTTGGGCTCCTGATGCCCTTGAGTTAACTGGCTAATACATGAGTTACAGTGGTAGCACAAGTGATTGATCCAGATGACCAGGGGGAAATTGGATTGCTCCTCCACAGTGGAGGTAATGAGTATGTCTTGAGTGCATGAGATCCTTTAGGTTTGTTTAGGTGTTACCATGCCCCTTTATCAAAGTCAATGGACAACTGCAACAACCCAATCAAGGCAGTATGATAAATGGCCCAGATCCTTCAGAATGAAGGTATGACACACTCCTTCAGGTAAAGAACCAAGACCTGCTGAGGTGCTTGCTGAAGGTGGAGGAAATACAGAATGGTTAGTAGAAGAATGGAGTTACAAATACCAGCTAAGGCCATGTGCTCAATTACAAAAACATGGACTGTAATTGCCATGAGTGTTCTTACCTTGTTAAGAATGTTTGTACATACCTATACCAATATTAAGATGCTTCTGTCTGTCCACTATTTGTATGTATTTGTATGTATTAGGGAATTAATACTGATTAAGATCATATTACTAGTTAGACACTGTTGAATTTATATTTGGCTTATTATATTAGAAACTGAGCATTCCTCATGGAACCTTGTTTGTATGGGGGAGTATATTGTGCATTTCTGGTTGTATGAGGGATAGCTATATTATGCTAGGTGGAGTTATGACTTTTTACTGTTTTCATTTGAAAAGTATGATGTAAGGAGATATGGTTTGGTGTCAAGTTGACAAGGTGTAGACTTGTGGTGGTTAAGTTTGTGTCAACTTGATCTGTTTCGGAATCCACAGACATTCCTCATAAGTGGGTCTCTAAGGTTGCTTCGAGGAAGGAAAAGGAGGAATCCTTCCATCATGGTGAACCTAGAATGGGCGGCCCCTCTAGGAGGGGAGGCTTTATCAAAAGAAGCTCTAGAAAGAAAGGTATTCTCCCCTCCCCTCCCTCCTGGCTGCTGGTGATGCTGGTTGCTTGCTGTTTGCTCTTTTGCTGCTTTCCAGTGTAGACTGAAGAGCAATGTCTCTCCAGGACATCTCTAGGCCTTCAGTGATGGATTGGGACTGCTGAGACATCCAGCCTTGTGCACTGAGTAGATACCAGGTTCCTTTACTCTCAGGCCTGCAATCTGTTGTTGTTGGACTGTCATAGACTAATCCAATAAATTCCCTTTGAATACAATTCATTCTATCAGTTCTGTTCCTCTAGAGAACCCTGACTAAAATATCTACATTAAGTGAAAACTTACTTTGACCATGATGAATTCAGAAATTTTTAAAATAATACATGCATATACCTCCCTCTCTCTCTCTCTCTCTCTCTCTCTCTCTCTCTCTCTCTCTCTCTCTATATATATATATATATATATATATATATATATATATATATATATATATATATATGCATGTGTGTGTGTGTGTATGTTTTATTTTATGTGAGTGTTATGTTATTTTTCCTGATTATTTTACTTTGGGTGTGTACAATTATTATCAATAATAATATACATGGCACTAAATTTCTGGCACAATTACTCACTGGAACAAGCAGTGTTATTAGCACAAATTCTGTGATAACACCCTGCTCTGTCTTTTCTACATTTTGATCCTGGTGTAAAAGAAATGTAAAAATTTTAAGAACAATGTACAGTAAGAAACATGAGAGCTTATGTCATCAAAAAGTATAGTTTTCAATCTTCAGATTTGTACAATTTGTCAAAGATCTCAATAATATTTTCTACGTACTGCCAAAGTAATAAAACATGTTTCACATATTTCATTTAGTCTATATGAATGAGTGGTCAGACTTCATTTTATTTGGTAATAATATATAGATAGATAGTGTTATATCCTAAGCATTTTACTTTTCCATTTCAGTTTTCATGTCTGAATTCTTCTTGTCTTGATCCTTCTTGCTTTTTAAAAATTATTTTATTTATTTAGTTATCTATTCACAAGCAGAGAGATATAGAGAAGAGAAAGTGAGTATGGGTTTGTCAGTGTAAACAAACTCCAAATGCATGTGATGTTTTTTGCACCTAACTTTATGAACACACTGGGGAATCAACCCTAGGTCATTAGGCTTTACAGGCAAGCACCTTAACTGCTGAGTTATCTCTTCAGCCTCTTGATCCTTCTTAATATCATTTAATATCACTAGAATCAAACTTTGAATGTCTTTGACTTCCACTCACATCTAACTTTTACATGATTGACTGTCAATTACAATTTTATCCTTACCTTCTTTTCATTGCAACCACCTATGTCTGTTACTATTATTACTACAATAGCCCATGGAGCCTGAAATAATTTGCTAGGTTGTGAATGTTGTCCTGTAAACATATTATTTGATTTATTAATATAATTTTTAATGCTGTAGCTATATATTGTTTGGCTATATCCTTTCAACTGAAATAGTCCCTCTCAGAGCGGGGAGGGAGGTTTATAACATTCAAAATGTAAGGCAAGTATACAAGATCCAGAAAGTAAATGAAATTTACATGACTCAGGAAGCCCCTGAAAAGTTACAATATTCTTAAGAACCCTCCCCAAGGTTATAGGAGCAACAAAAATTGCTGGTAGAAGAAACTCTGGTAGGCTGATCTGCCTGCAAGCTGGGCACTGAACTCGAGGGTTTTTTTTTTTTTTTATTTTGTTTCATCACTCATGCAGAGGCTGGGATTTGGGTGTTATACCTCAGCCTTTGTTCTATCTATGAGTCTGTAAAGACTAATAATCTTACTTGTTCAGAAAGCTAGACTTGGGTAGAATGATTTACATGGTCTTTCTCCCTATCTGTGGAAAATAAACCTTTATCTCTTCCCATGAAAAATCATATAGTAATATGTTTTTTTCCTTCTTTAATAACATCTATGATAAATTAATATTCATTTTAAAAACATGTAATTATTTTCTTTATGGTACCTAATAAAATGCATCTTTTAACCTTTCATTTAAGTTATTTAAGATCATTGCTCTAGAGAATTTTCATTGTTTATACTTTTTAAATCACATTTGCAGGATGACTTATTAAAATTTAATTTTTTAAAAAACGTCATAAGAAAAAATGACCTTTATTCATAATTATGATCTAAATAAACACTATTCCTCATACTTGAAATGTATGGGGAAATGAAAGGACCTAGAAATGATTATACTTAGTGAGGTAACCCAGGTCCAGAAAGCCAAGTTGACATGTTGTTTTTCCTATGTGGATCCTAGCGACAAATGTTTGTACTTTGTATGTGAGTTGGAATAAAATGCAGTAGCAGAGGCCAATGTCAGGGATGGGATACCTTCCAGTTAGTTGTTGACCAGGGAGGTCTCTGTTGACTACAAAACATTATAGGTCATTTCCGAGGCTCCTGGTTTCCCACCAGAAATAGATGGTAAGACCTTATTGCTGAAGACGCCACATGCTTGGGCTGCAAGGTTGCTAAGAAGTCCAGCTGGAGCTGAGCTGAAAACCTCCCCACTGTAGACCAGCTAACAGAAAGCTGGAAAAAAAACAAAACCATAACAACAAAAAACCCAAAACAATGCTGCATGCAGTTCCATGGGAGAGAGAGGAATCATTAGTAGAGATAAACAACAGTGGAAATGCAAGCCTTAAATTTGGCCAGCCAGGCCAAATGAGTCAAGGGGTGTAATAGTGGAACGTCTGTTGTGGAGGAAACCAAGCTCTTCTACTTGGAATGGAGACCCACTCCACAGAAGGTAATACATGCCTGATACTGAAAATGTATGACAGGGGTCAGGTTCAAATTGCTGGAAGTCTTGAGCCCTAGAGGTGTAACATCTGCTGGTGTCTGACTAATTGTGCATATTATGCTCACCAAAATGCCTGATAAGCAATTCTCATAAAGTTCATACCCATTTCTTAATGCTACTTTCACCTTTGGTTAGAAAAACTTCTCTTCTCAGATGGCAGAGACTCAGAAGGCACCATGCTGATGATAAGAAATGACAGAGGAGTGCTCAGCACTGAAACATCTCTATCCTACCTTTCAGGCTCAGGGACAATTGCTGAAGAGGTGGCAAAAGAATGTAAGAGTCAAAGAAGAGTAGGACTTTTTATAATGTTGTCTTCTAGACACAAAATCACCTGAATACCCATGACCTCACAGGGTCTGACTCTACCTACAGAAAACCATCATAATAGGAGGAAGAGATGATGATGTTAAAAATCAAAGACTGATTGAGAGGGGGAGGGCATGTAATGGAGAGTGGAGTTGAAAAGGGGAATGTGGGGTGGAGGGAGGGAATTACCATGGTTTGGACATTGACAATAAAACAACATAAAAAATTAAAAAAAAATTTCAAGTCCTTAAAGTGACATGGGCACTCTGGTATGAAGGCAAGGACCTTAGTCTTTAATAAGATGAATTACCTGTGGTAGAAGCTTTTCTGTCTGCAAATAAGTGTGTGTTTCCCATGTGCTACATAGTTTCTCATAATTCTTAAGTGATTCAAGAACAATTTACCAAGCTTTAGATTGTAGTATGTCAAATCATTTTCATAAAATGATTTTTGATATGCTGAGAAAAAAACACATTATATTAATCAAAGAACAACTTGGTCATCTGTCTCCATGTTACATGCGGAAGCATGCTTCCTTGTAGCATTTGTGTGTTCTCTGTTATGGATGATAAGTCATACATCAGAGGATAACCCAATTGCCAGGAGGGTACTAGCTCACATAAGGAATGAGGGATATAGAAAAGCAGAAAACATGACTTGTAGGTCACTGGATCCAAATGTGGCAATATTTGTCTTGCAACAAAGTTTGTAAAGAAAATAGCAACAAAGTGCTGCAGCTTTAGATCTTAAACAACAGTTCTCCCAAAGGACCAGATGATAGGGAAGAACAGGTGATAGATTCCCCACTTCATCCCCCTCTGTGGAAAAAAAAAAAAAAAGTTTCCCTTATGAGAGAAGAGGCAAGGCTGTCTGCTTATGAGAGCAATACAGGATACCTTGGAGGCACTATTTTGAATTGCAAATTTGTTGGACTCCTTCACAAATGTGCATCAAAATGGCTTAACTGCTAAGCCATCTCTCCAGCTCTGAACCCCAATATCATATGTAAGATATTTGATTAACATAAATAGTGGATACTAAATATATAAAAATAAAATTAAAAACATGAGTGTTAACTTGAAAGCAAGCTCCAGGGAGATACTGGTAGACACTGAGGGCACTCAAAGTGCTTCCATACAGAAATTCAGAGACTGAGTAGAGTTTACCACTAATGTAGACTTATAACACACCCACAAAGGCTCAGGGAATGTTGCGGGAGAGGGGATGGAAAGATGGTAAACCACAGGGTGGAAGGAGAATCCTGAGACTTTGCCCCCCTCTCCAGTCTGACTGATGCATTCATAACCCCATGGTGGATACCATAACTCTGTTGATGAGGACCCTCAGTGGGTTGGGGTAGAGGAGAGAGGATATAAGGATATAACCTGATTGGAATATGACGAACACCTGATAGGTTCACACTATAAAATTCATAACCGAAAAATAAAGAAATAGGAAACATATTTTCTTGGGTCATATATGAAATAAAACCTAACGTTTTAAGTAACCTAGTAAACTGAGTCTTCTTTATCAATATACAATATAATCAAATTTACCTATTTTGATTGCTTAATTAAAATTGGTTTACAATTCTTCAAGTGCTAGCCATTTCCCTTTTTGTGCTTTCATTAAAATTATTACATATTATACTCTTAATGATTCTGCATTTCTGCTGTAAAAGTCTGACTGGACTTCCAGAGAGAAAATATTGTTAGCTATCTGAAAGTCCAGTGATGGATGAACCTGACACTGCTCTTCTCTGAATGCTTTTAGTTGTGATTTGATGCTCTCTTACTGAGCAAACACCTCAGGGTTATCAGTGGTGCTTTGTTTCCAAAGTTGTCACATACTAGCAGGAAGGTGCAGAACTGTCTCTTTCAGAAAAAAAGTTTACCTCTTTCTTCCAAATTACTTGATGGTAACCTTTATTTAAACCATCAATATATTCACTTTGGTTTTCATACAGTTCTTTCCCTACTAGAATCAGAGGATGATTTTATATGCTTTGTGGAGATTATCTCAATTTATTTTACAATGTTTTTTTTTAACATTTTTAAAAATTTATTTATTTATTTATTTATTTGAGAGCGACAGACACAGAGAGAAAGACAGATAGAGGGAGAGAGAGAGAATGGGCGTGCCAGGGCTTCCAGCCTCTGCAAACGAACTCCAGATGCGTGCGCCCCCTTGTGCATCTGGCTAACGTGGGACCTGGGGAACCGAGCCTCGAACCGGGGCCCTTAGGTTTCACAGGAAAGCGCTTAACCGCTAAGCCATCTCTCCAGCCCTACAATGTTTTTTGATAGGATACAAAATGCATTTTCTTATGTCAGTGGATCATCTGTAAAAACTGTTCATATACTTGTCCAAAAAGAAGTACTTAATAGATGTGAAAATGCGTAGCATATTCAGTGTTAAACTGGACGCTAGTAACTGCTATAGAAATCTCACTTAAATTGTATAGTTTACTAAACAGATAGCTATTAAAATAGAAAGCAAAAGTAAAGTTATAAATGCAGTCAATGGATATCAATTTAGATGATGTGTCATGGCATAAAGACAAAGTTGAGTTCAGTAAGGTGCCCAAACAAAGGACAATAAAAGAATATAATGAATCAATATATTTCAATGAAAGTGTAGACTCAAGTTTTAAAAGTGATAAAATTAATTGTAAATTAATACATGAAAAAGAAGTTTGAATAAATAAATTATAAATAGGGCATGTCAAATGCATGAAAATTATAATCACTAAATCAAAATCAGTACCTTGTGGAAAGTGAGTAAAATATACAACTCTTTAAATTTTTTTTAGAGCCTGATTAGATACAATCACATGCCATACTATTCTCTTATGCAAAATTTAAAATAAGTACATTTTCACAATTGTGCAGTCATAATCAAAGCCTGATATTTGATCATTTAAATGACCTCCAAAGGAACCAATGTCAATTAACTAACACTTATCATTTCACCCTCATCTTTAAGGTCTAAAATATTGTTAGTTTATTTTCTATTTCAGTTACAACTTAATTTCTCTATGTTCTACACCTACATGTTTGGCATATTCAGCAATGAATTTTTTTGTTGTTGTTATTTACTCTTTTTTTCTGTTTACTTTGAATTGGCTTGCTTTTTGTAGTTTTCTAAATGTGATTATTTTCTTAATATTCTCAAGAATATCCTTACTGTGTTCCACAGGACAAGCACTAATTTATTTTTCTGTCATATTTTAGTAGTATGGATATAGTAATTTGGATTAGTATAGAAAAAAGTGCAGAATTTGGAATACATTCTTCAGGTTTACCAGGAAACTCTACCACATTATTTTAAAGGATTGTTTTTCTTTCTCTTTTTTTTTGGGGGGGGGCTTTAATTATTTTATTTATTTATTTACTTATTTTATTAGTTTTCTATTCTGAAGTACAGGCAGTTTGGTACCATTATTAGGCTCATCCGTGACCTACCCCCTCCCCACTGGCCCCTCCTTATTGAGGTATATGGGTCATGCATTGTAGAGTTAGTTCACAGTTATTGGTATGATAAATGTCTCTGTATATCATGACCCAACATGTGGCTCGGACATTCTTTCTGCCCCCTCTTCCACAAAATTTCCCTGAGCCATGTTGGGTTCATTTTTGGTCTGCTTCAGTGATGAGGTGTTGGAGGCCTCTGGGCCTCTGGCTCTCTGATTTGGTAGGAGTTGATTTTTCTCTGTGTTGGTCTCCTTCCCCCTTGTGCTGGTTTCCAGTTCATCAGGAAAACAGAACCCTTGCTTGTTTTGCCAGTTTTCCTTAGTTTCAGCTGGGGCCCTTTTGAGGTATGATGGGGTGGCTCTCTCCTTAGGATCTGCAACTATCGGAGAAAGAGAAGCGGATTCTCCAATGGAGAGTAAGTTAGCACCAGGACAAATGAGATAGCCTTTACCTTTTTATAGAGAGTTTAATAGGTGTAGGCCATCTTGTAGCCCATGATTGATGGGAGCTTGATATTGGAGAGTGGTCTTATGTTTGAATGTGGTTCTGACTTGTTTCCCAGCTCCAACTATGTATCCCATACCACTGAGGGGATTGGTTAGCCAAAACAAGAGCAGTTGGTTCCCCACCAGGGCTGTGTGCCACTATTGTACTTATGTGGGCATCACACCAGGTTATTTGCTGCTAAGTAGGTTGGACCATGAGTTGCTTGGACAGATATTGGTCATTTCCCCCAGTCGCCCATGTAGCAGCTTCTGGCACTAGAATCTGGGACTGTCTGGGGACTGACTCTCTCCTGGCTTCCAGCCATGCTGTTCCATTTTATGTGTCAGCTGCATATGGTGTCTTCAGCAATAGGGTCTTACCACTAATCTTTGGTGGGTCATCAAGTACTCTGACAGAAATCTGTCATTCTTTTAGAAAACCTTGTAGGTTTCTCTGATCAAAAGCTCATTGTGGGTGATAGCCCCATGTTGGTACTGGGAGTTACAGGTCAGTGTCCCCTAAGAAAATGAGGAGAAAAGGTAACTAATATATAGAAGTTAGAGAGAAGAGAGAGAGAGAGAGAGAGAGAGAGAGAGAGAGAGAGGTATGGAGGGAGAGAGAGGAAGAGGGAGGGAGGGAAGATGTAGAGGATTTAGGTTAGACTTGATCCTACCCTCTCCAGTGTCTTGGGGTTCAGGTGTTTCCTTTAAGGGCCTGGTGAAGGTTTAGCCATTTGCTCTGCCTGTTAGGAAGTAGAATTTTATGGTACCATTGCCCTTTGGGTCTAGATTAGTAAAACCTAAATCAGAATGTTTTCATGAACTCAGAATATGGAAAGAAGTTATTTTTAAATCCCTTGTGCCATTATAGGTCTATGTGGATTGCTATGTGGGTAAATTATAATAAGAATTAAAGGAACATTTCATGAAGTTGCCAGAAAAGCTCTTTAATTTTTTTTTTTTTACAACTGAATAAAATCAGTGCTTTTAATTATGCAGTTCCTAGGAAAGCTAAGAAGATTACTTGGGGACCAAACAGATCCAATGATATATCTTTCAGAAATCAATGTAATTTAAAATACCCATTGATATGATTGCCAAATATCTTTGCTGTAATTATACCTACCACAAAGTGCCATCATTGCACTAAGATAGCAAATATTTCCTAAAGGACACAGAATTTTATTTCTGTGAAAAATCAGACATTACACTTAATGTCATAAAAAGTCCAACTTCATAAAGAGATTATATAAAATTCATAATTATAAAACCTTGCATGTAGAGAAACTTTTATGTTTGTGACAGATGGCAGCTGAGACATTTTGAACTGTTAGTACAGTATAACTGCCCACTCAAGGCTTGCTTTCCACATCTATTAAATTATTGTGGAAAGTGTTAAGTGTTGTCAATTATTGTTAAGTAAGTTATTCACCTCAGGATATATTATGAGTTGCCAGAAACCATTCTCGTGGTTTTGGGATTCACAAAGAGTAAAAAATTAAAACACTAAACTACATAGACGGTCCCTTTCCTGAGCAGTAAGAAGGGAATCAGCATAAATACATGAATACACTTGCAGTGCATAGTTAGTGTTCGTTGCTGGGGAAAATCAGAGGAGGATAAGAGGACTTGGGATGGTTGACACAGAGTAAGAAAGAGCATGCTCAGGTTCACTTGACAGTGCCAGGTGTATCTCACAGAAGATCACATTTGAGGGAAACAAGGAGCATTATTTTAAATATCTGGCTGTAGAATAATGCAACTGGAGGGAGAAGTCCATCAATAAGAGCGTGCTGACAGAAGAGGAGTAGAAGGGTGGGCAGAATGAGAAGGAAGGGGACATATTAGAGAACTCTGTAAAGACATTAACCTTACTGCTAGTATAATTTTAAAAAATGTACATACAGATATATTTAACATAAGAGAGGATTACCATACTAATGTATAATCTAGACATATAATGAGATGGAGATGATAATGATGATTATAATAATTATGTTACTTTAGCTGTTGCCTTTAGATATTACTAAATAGCCTATTCATCCTGGTTTATAAATTGTTAGCATATGTTTTTAAAATTTAAGTCAGGTATACATTGACTTCTTATCCTGTGCTGTACTTTCCTAATATTTTACATCAAAAATATAAAAGGCAAAAAAATAAATAAATTCAAATTAATAATTTAAAATAATATAAAATATGAAAATGAACAATCTAAAACAACTTGATCAGGTTAGGTGGCCACCTTTTACTTTAATACCTAATGACAACCACAAAAGTTTTCAGTAATTTTTATTATGAGAGAGAGAGAGCATTGGCACACCAGGGCTCCTAGACACTGTGATTGAACTCCAGATGCTTGTGTCACCTTGTGTGCGTGTGTGACGTTGGTGCTTGCATCACCCTGTGCGTCTGGCTTACATGGGACCTGGAGAGTTGATTGGTCCTTAGGCTTCACAGGCAAGTGCCTTTAACTGCCAAGCTATCTCTCCATCCCTTTTTTAAATTCACTTTTTAAAATATTTTAAAATATTTTACTTTTATTTATTTGAGAAAGAGAGAAAGAGGGAAGGGGAGAGCGAGAGAAAATGAGCATGTCAGGGGCTCCAGCTGCAGCTAACAAACTCCAGACACACACAACACTTTGTGAATTTGGTTTATGTGGATATATAAATAACAAGAGCAGTATCCATGTTAGGTTCAGATATGATGGTCCCCACTTCCCTGTCTCCATTTCCCTAGTGCCTTCAATATTCCCCCCTTCCTTGTTTTTCTATCTCATGTGTTCTATTGTCCTCGAAGCTCTCCTTCCTTAAAGCTTCTTTCTTCCCCATTGTATGAACATTTTTAGTTTCTGGCTTCTACCGCACCTAGTTCTACTTAAATACTCACACTAACTAAGATCATAAAAGAAGACATGTGATATTTGTCTTTCTGAGCCTTATTACCTCATTTACTATAATATTTTCTTCATGTACACTTCATACTTTTCTTACAGCTGAATAAAATTCACTAGGTTATAGGTACTACATTTTCATTATCCATTCATCTGTTCATGGACACCTAGGCTGGTTCCATTTCCTTGTTATTGTGGGGGAAAAAAATCTGCAATAAACAGTGTTATCTTGGCATCTCCATTGCAAGATGTATAGCCCTTTCAGCATATGCTCAGGAGTTGCATAGCTGAGTCATATGTTACTTATGATTTTAGAGTTTTGAGAAAACTACATAATGATGTCCATAGTGAGTGCCCAGTTTACATTACCAACAACAGTGAACATGGTTCTTCCATCCTCACATTTTCATTTGTGTTTGTTGTCATTTATTTTCTTGATGATAGCCATTTGGATGGAGGTAAATTAGAAACTCCAAGTACAAACAATTTGCCAGTCTCTGAAGCCTAATAATGTTGGATACTTTAAAAATATATCTATTGGCCATTTGTATTTCGAGAAATGTCTGTTCATTTCAGTGCCACACATATTGATAACCAGGTGTGGTCATTTGTTTGAATACTTCATTGGTCCCCAGCTCATGGTGTTGTTTAGGAAGGCTGTGGAATTCATGGGAGGTGGGCTGTTTCTGGAGGTGTGTCCCTGGGGATAGACCTCCATGTTTGGTAGCCCTGTGTTCCTCTGTCCTTCTTTCTTCTTCCTGTCTGATAATGTGATGATGTAATTCTGGCTACCTGGTCTGACCTGCTGTGCCTTCTGGCCATGATGAGCTCTATCTTCTACAATTATCAACCAATTAAACCCTTTCTTCCATGGCTTATTTTATTATTTTTAATTATTTATATCTTTTAGATATTGACTCCTTATCAAAAGTCATGTTGTAAAAATATTTTCACCATTCTTTAGGCTGTCTGTTCACTTTATTGATAGTTTCTTTTGCTTTAGAAAACTTTTTACTTTTACTTAGTGTCATTTTTCAGTTCCTGGGACTAATTTGAGTGCTATTGGAGTTCTAAGGAGGAAGTGTTTTCCCTATGCTTCCTTAATCAGTTTCATCAATTCTGGTTTTATGTTAAAGTATTTGATCTAGTTTGAATGGATTAATTATTCAAGATGAGAAGTAAGAATCAAGTTTCACACTTTATTCAGTAAATGTGCAGTTTTCCAATACCATGTATTGAATAGGTTTGTTTTAGTGTATACTTCATGTAACTCATATTTTTTTCTGTTCTTTTTTTTTTGTTTTCTTTCACTTCCTTCACAGATTTCTGAAGTTCTTCCTTTGTTTCTCATCTATGTTTTTAAAATACTTTATTTATTTGCAAGCAAAGGGATACAGAGAGAAAGAGAGAGAGAGAGAGAGAGATTGGGAGAGAGAGAGAGAGAGAGAGAGAGAGGCCCAGCACCTATCACTGCTGTAAATGCACTCCAGATGCATTTGCCACCTTGTTCATCTGGCTTTACTGGACAATCAAACTGGTGTCGTTAGGTTTTGCAGGTAAATAACCTTACCCACTGAGCAATCTGTCCAGCCCATCTCATCTGTCTTTATTTCTTTATTTGGCTCTCACAGAGGACGATGCCATTCTTCCCACATGTACAATTCTTTTAATATCCCAAGACTACTTCCTGAAGTCAGTTCACTAATGATTTATCATCATCATTCTTTTCAGGAAGAATCAGTAAATACATTTTTTTTTTAATGTAATGAGACCTCCCTCCCCATGTATCACACTCACATTTCAGAGTGTTAAGTCATGAAGAACCTGTCTCTGACCTCTTAGAGTAAATTTTGGTGGTAATTGTTAATATTTGGTCCATGTATATATGGCCATAAGTGTAGACATATGTACATATCATCCTGTCTTCTACTCTTTTCAAAGTATTTTTAACTAATTTATTCATTTGAGGAGAAAGACATTGTGAAAGAGACAGGCAGAAAGAAAGTATGTATGGGCATGTCTGGCCTCCTGCCTCTTGGCAAATGAATTCCAGACATATGGTCCACTTCAAGCATCTGATTTTATGTAGATATTGAGGAGTTGAACCCGGGCCATTAGGCTTTACAAACAATCACTTTAATGGCTAAGCCATGTCTTCAGGCCCTGTGTCTAAAAAATCTTTAGTGAACATATGCATATATACTTCTGTATGTACCTGAAGTATATAAACATAATAAGCATATGTACACATATACACACATATTTTTATATCTCTTGGACAGTAGAATATATATAAATTGATACTTATGCATATATTAATATGAAAATGTATATACAAACATGTCACTTTTCCCTACACTTATTCTTTCAGTTTACACTTAATGTCTAGATAATGTAGACTTCCTTTTCTTGTCTTTACTCTATGTTCATGTTTGCATACTTTTTAAATTTGCATTTTTTTATTAAGCAGAAACTTTGTATAGACACATCATATGCTGGTACCATCATTTTCCTCCTTCTTGCCCTTATCCCACTAAGGGCTTTCCTCAGTGGAATTGCTGCTATTCATCATGGTGTTGGGTTAGGGGTCGTGAGAGCAGCAGTTAGTCATGGGGTGGGGGAGAGCAATGCCTCTGGATAGTCCCCCCACCCATTGGCTCTTACAATCTTTCTGCCCCCTCTTCCAAAATAATTCCCTGAGCTATAGTGGGTGTGTTTTAAGCCTACTTTAGTGTTGCTCTCTCAACAGATTCTGCTTTGGTGCATTTTGAGTATCCTCAGCATCTGTCTCCATCACCCTGGCCCAGGTTGTCAGGCTCACCATGGAAGCAGCTTTCTTGCTCATCTCACCAGTTCCTCTGTGGTTTCACCTGGGCTCTGGCTGCTGTGTGAGGGAGGGATGGTTCATCTCCTGCCAGGGAGACAGCTAGCTTTTCTTCTCATTTTATTTATTTATTATTAGTTTTGTACTCAGTGAATACAGTCAAGTTGGTACATTGTTAGCCTCCTCCCTGTCCTCCCCCCTCCACAGGGCCCCTTCTTATTGGGGTATACGGGTCATGTATTGTGGGGTTTTTATTTTCTTATCGTGGTATATGGGTCATGCATTGTGGGGCTTTTCTTCTCTTGTTGATAGATGTCAGTTGTCTGCAGTTCATCCTGCCATCTGAAAAGAAAAACAGACTCTCCAACTATCTTGTGTCATCTACTTCTGCATCGTTTGCTTGTCTTCATGCTGGCACATAAAAGTGACTGAGCACTGTTGCTTTCATTTCAGCTTCTCTGCTCCTTGGAGCACTTTTCTCTAGTCTGTGCTTTTCATATTTGATCACTCACTTCTCCCTGTTAGTTAACCTGCTGTTGATTTTATGGCCCTGCTCTTCTGTACCAGTGAGCATTTGAGAGATGGGCCATGTATGGAATTATAAATCTTATACTCTCATTTACCAGCTTTTAGTAAGCCATGAATCTAAAATGAGCTCTCCTTCTTATGACATACAGCTTTTGAACATGAACTTTAATCCTTTTTCTATCTGCCTGTTCTCCCTCTGTGATGCTGTTCTGCATTTTTGGAATAGGTAAAAACATTGAATTTACATTAATTTCAGCATTCTATAGTGTCCACATATTACTGTATTAATAACTTGAGCAAATTCAAAATGGAGTCTCTTGGCTGACAGTGTTTTAATACAGCTGCTTACATAGCTGTTATTTTGCATTATAATCAATACACAATAAATAAATATTATGACTCATATATGTGCTCATAATAGTTTAAGAAAATATTTTACAGAGCAAGTTACCATCATTCTTATCCACTTCTGGTTCTCTTTTGGTCTAGCTATTCATTAAATAATTCAAATTACCTTGGCTAATAGCACTAGTTCTTCCCAATGCAACATGAGAACCATAATGGACACTGCAAATAATTTACCAGTCATTTCGTAGCATTTTCTCTTTTGTTTGAAGTTTTATAAAATATCATGATAACTACTAAAGATCAAAAGAACTAAATGTATAGTATGAAAACAAAAAATAATGCCAAAACTTTTTTGTTCCCTTCCCTAAGCGATACTAGTATAATCCTTACTTTTACATTTTACTAGCATTCTGACATGCTGAACTATTTTCTGATGAGTAGCTAAACTACCATTAAATGGCTGTATTATTGTTTCTCATTCTTGATTTAATGTCAGCATTCATATGGCTATAATCCAGGTGTCAACTGTAAAGCTGATGTGAATAGAGATATATACATATATATATCTCCAGATTTATCACTTCAGTATTAATGATCTTGATCTCCTGTGCAAGGTGGAGCTAAGAACACCAAATAAACAGAATCTGTCATTAATACTATATTATGTGATCTCCAGTATGACATAGAAATCACAAGATATATCAGACAATGTATGTAGAGGAACATATACCTTCCCAAGGATTTTCCTTTATCTCCACCAAATGCATGTGTTTCCATCAGAATTATATAACCACTCACATCTAAAATGTTAGCAGGTGATAACCTTTATGAGCTTAATACTTTGCAATAATTTATATCATCTTGTGGTATTTTATTCATTGTAGGACATCTAACATTAAAAGTATTTATATTATAAACAGACATTGACTAAATCCCTCCCTTCAAAGCCATGCAACAAATACCCTAATCCATCCATATCGTGGCTGATCTACAGCCTTGACAGGGAATTTAAGAATTGCATCCCTGTAGTGATTATAGATAGAACATATAGACCTGGATCCAATTGTGGAAAGCATGTGAAAATATTTATATGCAAAATGGTCCCTAGTTGAATTTATTTCAATTTTAAGTCACAGAAACATGTGACATTATAAATAATAGGATATCTTACATTTTAACTCATAAAACTAGTCTAATAAATATTGTGTCAATGTTTTGTGATAAATTATGGATTTATTCTGATATCAATTTTAGCAACAAAAAATTCTGGTAAGTGTTTTTTCATATGTATATTAAGAATATTTAGGCCGGGCATGGTGAATTTGAGGCCACCCTGAGAAGCTACCTAGAAAAACCAAAAAAAAAAAAAAAAAAGAATAAAAAGGAAAAAAAAGAATATTTATCAGTTATTTCCTAATTTGCTGAAGACAGGTAGTCTTAAGTCTCTGTAAAATCAAGTACATTTAAAACAGTATTCAAAAACACTGAATTAATAACATATCCTCCCTGGAATGCAGAATATTCTGAGAATACATATAGTCACAGGAGTAAGGTTAGTGTGAGCATACATTCTAGCCCAGAGAAGTCAGTCTTAAAAATTAATGTTAATCTATGCTCATGTAGAAGCATTTTCAGAATGCTTTAAGTTCATTTCTTTTTTTAAATTACAAATGTCTAGCAGTAGAATAAAGACAAGAATCACAAAAACAGCCAATATAAAGGATGTGTGAAATTAAAAGCCTATTTGGTATAGAGAACTGAAATAATCACATTGTTCTTTTGCAAGAATAGAAGAAAACTAGTGAGATTCTTACATTAGCTGTTGTTTGTAGTTTTGGTTGTTAAAGGACACTATTCATTCAGTGGAAGCCTCCTCAATTCATTGTATCTGTTGATAATGTCACACATTCATTCACAGGAGGCATCAGCACGATTATTGAATCTAAATATTCGTAACTGTTTGTTATCATGTCACCCATTTAAAAATATTATTGAAAAAGTATTTTTCATTATGAAATGGACTTTATTCTTTCCTAGAAACATTTTCTTTATTTTACATTATGAAAAAATACACATTTGAGGCCATGTAACATTAAAATAAAATAAAATGTTTATTATTACTAGCTAGAGTTTATTGTTTGAATTTTGCTTCGTTCCATACCCTGGTCTCCAGTGACAGGTACCTGTGCTGAATTCACCCTCAGTGAGTCACTGTCCCATGTTTTTGAAGAACACTCTATTTTAAAATATTAAACATACTTTATTTTTAATAATGAAAGTTTATAGTTTAAGTTAAAAGTATTTAAATTTACTTGTTGGATTCTGATTAAGATTTATTGAAAAGTATAAGTAAGAACTACCAAAATAAAGTGAATTCCCTATTGTGGAAGATAGAAACAAAAAGAAATTTCAGACAACAAAACATGTAGCAAAAGAAATTCAATGGCCTGTAATTAATATTTGAGTTTAAAAAGCATATCACTTGTTAAGCAAACAAAATTATTCAATTCTAATGACTAAAAAGAATATGTTTTGGAGAAAATATGATTCAAAATGAAATTAGTATGAAAATTATAGGACTAAAGTTAAGGAAGTATTATAAAACATAGAACAAGACAGGGTCTTTTGTAGAAAACTTAGCTGGGGTTCCCAAGCATGTACTTCTTATTTGAATCTTCTCTATAAACAAGCTTTGGCTATTGTCATTAAATAGTGCAACAACCACCAGTTCAGTAACTGTGATCAACCTGTGTTTGATTCTCTTATTTGCTCTTGGTTTTTCAGGATTATCATGGGCTTAAAACCTTTTCATCCTTTTGTATAATTTTAGTAAGAATTCGAGAAAGAACAAAGAAGGAAATACAGATGGGCCAGCAGTTAAAAGCACTTGTTAGCATTGCCAGATAGTCCAGGTTTGACTCCCCAATACCAATATAAGGCCAGATGCACAATGTGACACATGCATCTGGAGTTTGCAGAGGCAGGAGGCCCTGGCATCCCAGTTCATTTTTTTTTTTAATTTTCTTTCTTTCTATCTATCTTTCTTCCTTTCTATCTTTCTTCCTTCCTTCCTTTCTTTCTTCCTTCCTTCCTTCCTTCCTTCCTTCCTTCCTTCCTTCCTTCCTTCCTTCCTTCCTTCTTTCCTTCCTTTCTTTCCTTCTTCTTTCTTTCTTTTCTTTATTTCTTTCCTTTCTTTTCCTTCTTTTTCTTTCTCTCTCTCTTTCTTTCTTTCTTTCTTTCTTTCTTTCTTTCTTTCTTTCTTTCTTTCTTTCTTTCTTTCTTTCTTTTCCTCTCTCCTCCCTCTCAAATAAATACATATTTTAAAATGAATGAACCAAGATACATGTGAGTATTCAATGTCTACTTTTCTATTTTTTTTATATGAAGGATAGACAATGATACAAATTTGTTTCATGAAATTTTAGTAACAACATTGCTTATAAAGTGAAAGAAAATCAGTGTCTTAATATTTAAAATCCACGATATATATGTTTACTTTATTTGAAATTTCCATATGGCATTTCACATTTGTGTCTGATAGCTAATTATATTTGCAGGTCAGAAATATAGTATTATCAGAAAGTGACACATTGCTTTCATGGAATTATTTTCTCTTTAGAATACATCATCATCTAAGAAACACTCTACAGTTAGGAAGAGAATAAATATATGTAGTGTCAACTTCTTTAGGCTAATATATTAATCATAAAAATGGCATATTCTACAGGTAGACAAATAATAAGTTTTATTCATCTACAGAACATTTGGCTGTCTGCTCAAATATCGCTCCACATACTTGTTGTCAAAACACATTTTCTCATGACATACTCCATTTTTCTATATTTTATTTCGTTTTTAAATTTTTTTTTCAATTTTTATTAACACTTTCCATGATTATAAAAAATATCCCATGGTAATACCCTCCTTCCCCTCCAACTTTTCCCTTTGAAATTCCATTCTCCATCATATACCCTCCCCATCTCAATCAGTCTCTCTTTTACTTTGATGTCATGATCTTTTCCTCCTCTTATGATAGTCTTGTGTAGGTAGTGGCAGGCACGGTGAGGTCATGGATATTCAGGCCATTTTGTGTCTGGAGGAGCACATTGTAAGGAGTCCTACCTTTCCTTTGGCTCTTACATTCTTTCTGTCACCTCTTCCACATTAGACCCTGAGCCTTAGAAGGTGTGATTGAGATGTTACTCAGTACTCCAGTCACTTCTTTCCAGCACGATGATACCTTCTGAGTCATTGCAGGGTCACTGCCATCTGAAAAGAGAAGATGCTCTACCCAAAGTGAGAGTAGCATCAATATAAGGGTATAAATATTAAGAGAAGTGCTTACTGCACAGTTTGATAGGCATAGTATATACACTTATCCAGACATCAGCAGATGTTACACCCCTAGGGCCCATGACTACCCCTGTTTTAAGTTTTCAGTATCAGGGATGTGTTTCCCCCCATGGAGCTGGCCTCCAGTCCAACTGGAGGGCACCAATTGGTTTCCACCATGACAGATGTGCCACTATTGTGTCCATTGGCTGAAACCACAGATTAACCACTGGGACCTCATGAAATTACAAAGATTTTGTACTGCAAAGGACACTGTGAATAATGCAAAGAGGCAACCTACAGAATGGGAAAAAATCTTTGCCAGCTATATATCTGAAGAGGATTAATATCTAAGATATACAAAGAATTCAAAAAGTTAAATAATAAAAAATCAAACAAGCCAATTAAAAAAATGGACTATGGAGCTAAATAGAGAGTTCTCAAAAGAAGAAATATGAATGCCGTATAAGCATCTAAAAAATGCTCTACATCCCTAATCATCAGAGAAATGCATATTAAAACTACATTGAAATTCCATCTCAATCCTGTCAGATTGGCTACCATCATGAAAACAAATGATCATAAATGCTGGCTGGGATGCGGAAAAAGAGGAACCATTCTTCTATATTTTAGTAGGAAAAAGAAAACATGTCTCAAGGTTTATGCAAATCCAAGGAGATAATATACACATTTCACATTTGTTTTATGATTAGCAAGCATTACATAACATTAAGTGCTTAAACATTTAAGCAATGGTATATCATTTTCTGCCTTAACCTTTGATGGAAAAAATATTACTTAGACTTCATATTTGATAAATACGTGACACTGAGTATAGTGATTACAAATTTAAGCATAAATTGATTAAAAATATTACTGGAGTACTTGGCAAAATAAATGATGCATCAATTTCCAAAATTAGAATATGTCAGAATTGCTCATGTCAGCATTGTCCCCACTGTACAGCTGGCTTTATTGGTGGTCATTCACAGTAGTTGAGAGGGTTAGCTTGTATGTGCAAAAGTGTCTCACTAACATCAATATTGGATGAGATGAGTGAATTTGATGTTGTGTTGAGGGACAAGCTATTACTTGTTGCAGTTACCTTCACATTTCTGAGAAAAAGACCCTACCATAAGCAATAAATATATCTAAGTGCCTGTATAAATTTGTAGAAAGAATAATTATTTTATATCATTGTTCTCTTAGAATAGAAATAGCACGACTATATTTTCAATTTGGGGACAGAGTCTTGAACAAGCCCTGCTGAAGCCAGCATTTAATGCAAGAAGCACAATTATCTGTCCTGTAAATGCAATAAAAGCTTTAATCTGGGCCTAGAAAGATAGCTCAGCAATTAAAGCACTGGCCTGCTTGCTAAGCCTGAAAGCCCATGACTGGGTTTAGAAACCCAGTATCCACATAAAGCCAGATGTACAAAGTAGCACATATGTCTGGAGTTTGTTTGTAGTGGTAGGAGACCCTGGTACACTCATACACCCTGTTTGACTCTTTTTCCCTGTCTCCCTCTCTCCAAAAACAAAACGAAACAAAAAAACAACTTTCCTCTCACTGGGCCAGGGTACCAGGCATTAGAAAGATTCATCCAAGGAATTGGAGTTGACTTTAGGGCCTCATAATACTGTGACACTTATAAGAGAGTAAATAAAGCTGATGACCTTGTGAGTATTGAAAACCTCTAAGAATATCAGAAAAAGCAGGCCTAGTTTTATGTTAAAGTACATTGATCATGCTGTTTTCATGTTAATTGCACATTATATATGAATAATTGATCTGTTAATATGATCTGTTAATATGATCATATAATAATATGATCTGTTCTTTACGTGTAACCTAGGAGTTTCTTTTATGAAATCAAGTTTCTGCATCCTTTCTAAATAAGAAAGTTCCATATAGTTAATGTAGTTTTCCTTTAGCAATTAGTTTAACTTTTAAAACAGAATTAACTAAGACTTGAACATCAGCATGTTGAGAACTACTTTTCTAATTACCAGAGATCAAATGAAATGTAATTCAGTTCAATGAAATTAAATTAAAACTACTTATCATTCTTTTGAATATGAAACAAAATAAAGAAAACTTATTTATGAAAAGAAAGATAACTATAATACATTACAGATTATTTTCACAAATACTTCATAAGGTTAATGTAGACTATTTTGCTTATATAGTGAAATTTATTTTTATTTTCATATATATACCCGTCCAGCTATTATAAAAATCCCAATGAAGTATATATACCAAGTTCTAGGTATGATAGGAATTCCTGTTCTTATAAGCATCTGTCCATTAAACTACAAAATTAAATGGCACATTGTGTCAGTTAATTGAAATTTATTGATGCTGCTAAAGAAATTATGCTTAATCTAAGGTATTTCTTGGGAAATGTAATGTGAATAGTGAAATCAGTTTAAGCTGAATTACTGATTTTTGAAATACCACTGTTTTTTAAAATCTCTAAAGTGTCATGAATCCTAAAAGTTAAGAACTGGGAAGACTTCTCAGTTAATTACTGGGATGAGGACCTAAAATTGGACCCCAGTAACCCTGTAAACATAATGAGCATTCCTGCGGCTCACTGGCTAGTAAGTCTTGTCTAACTGGTGAGCTCCAGGACAATGAGAGACCCTGTCTCAAACTAAGTGGACAGCATTCCTGAGGAACGCACCCAAGCTTGTCCTCTGGAGTGTTCACACATGTGCTCTTGTAACTTAGATTTCTAGCAACCTGGCTAAAGGAATGTCACTGTAGGCAGACCTTATGGCATAAAGGATGTTTGGAAAATTACAGTCTACATATGTGCAAAGTGCTTGAGCTATGCCTGGAGTTCCTGGAGTGTGCTTGCTTGTGTGTTGGTGGTGCTTTTTCTCTTTCTGCATGAACCTGTGAAAATGAAGAGACAACTTCTGCTATTATGGGACATCCCCTCTGTCTGTAAGCTTCAATAAATCCCTTCTTCCCATAAAAGCTCTTCCCAGTGACCTAAAGCTGTCTTCTACAACTGTTTGATGAAATCAGTTAGAAACCATAAGCATAATGAATTTGTATATAATATATCTTGAATAATATAAATGCCAATAGTGTTTTGTCTCCTTTAGGAAGAAATCTATCAGTGTTTGCTTCAAGGATATATTCAGGCAGAAGACTGATAAAATGGCCAATAGATTCCGTAGTAATGTTCTCAACCTTCAGGTCTGTTCCAGGAGAATAATTGTTGTGAGGAAAAGCAGTGTGATCTTTGTGTGGCTTTTAGGACATTTCGATGCTGCCATCAGATACCAGGTACTAAGAAAATATAAACTTCATTTACATTTTCACACCAAAAGAGATTTTACAGAGAAATATTTCAAAGAATTAAGTTGTATAAATTGCATTGCTTATAAAAATGTCATTCATGTAGCAGAAGGATCTCAGTTTTCAAATAAAATCCTTAATGTCTGGAGGAAAAACTCTCATTGTTGTTATATGTTGGGATGGAGTGAAGTTCTCTATTCCTTTATTTGGGCTTGTAAAATGATACATACCACCAAGCTAGGCAATAACTCAAAGAAGACAAACCCTTCCACACCTCATTATAAAATATGGCCAAAGAATTAGAGAAAATGAAAAAAGCTTGTTCCCAAAACTTTACATAAACCATCACTCTGAAATTGGCCAGTATAGTCAGCATAGCCAACATTCCTCAGACTCGGAGGAGTGGAGGTCTCTAGAAGGAGCAGCAAGCCTCCTCTCAGTGACCTACAGAAAGCATAGGTATCTTTTTAAAACAAACAAAAAAAAATAATAGAGAACAGTTAATATAAGAGGTAACAGAAAGCAGACTTCAAAATGAAGTATTTGTATTTCTTTAATCAGTGGAAAAATATGTCTCCATAAATCACAGTTATATACTAGCTCAGATAAAGCTAACTTCTCATAAAATGTTAAGACCTATCAAATACTTAACTTTATATATCAAATTTAGTAAAGTTGTGCTGCTTGGTTATCATTTATTTTAACCAAAAACTTCATATCTGGGGTGGAGAAATTCTTAGTGGTTAAGATGCTTGTATGCAAAGCCAAAGGACCCAGGTTTGATTCCCCAAGACCAATGACTGGTACATATGTCGGAGTTTGTTGGAGTGGCTGGAAGCCCTGGTATGCCCATTTTTTTTTTCTCTCTCTCTCTCTGTCTCTTTCTTTCACTCTCTCAAATAAATAAAAATAAAATATTTAAATAAAAAAAAAACATCACATCAATGAAGATCAAATTCTCAAGATAAAAATATGTGAATGTTAAGATGTGAGTTTAGGGCTGGAGAGATGGCTTAGCGGTTAAGCGCTTGCCTGTGATGCCTAAGGACCCCGATTCGAGGCTTGGTTACCCAGGTCCCACGTTAGCCAAATGCATAAGGGGGCGCACGCGTCTGGAGTTCGTTTGCAGAGGCTGGAAGCCCTGGCGCGCCCATTCTCTCTCCCTCTATCTGTCTTTCTCTCTGTGTCTGTCGCTCTCAAATAAATAAATAAAAAATTAAAAAAAAAAAGATGTGAGTTTAGAAATAGTGTTATAGGGTTGGAGAGATGACTCAGAGGAATTGGAACACCAATTCTCTTTCTTTCTCTTGCTCTCTCCCTCTCTCTCTCTCCTTACAAATAAATAAATAAAACATTTATTATGGATAGACTATGGTCTCACATAATGTATAACAAGTGTATTTTTTTCTAATAGCTGTAAAAGGTATTTAGTGGAAATGTAGATAGTCTGCTTCATTTCATAACTATGTAAAATCACACTATTTAGCACAGTCACTTTGTAAGGCAGGCATTGCAATATTTTAATGTAAAAGAGAACCAGTGTGTATAAAGAAAAGTTCTATACCTGAAATAGCAGAAGTCTCAGTTTGGTAGAACTGGGCTTGAATTTGAACTGTGTATTGTAGTGTTACTATAGCTGAGTTGTTAAAACTATGTGAGTTGCAAATTTCTTTGCCTCTAATTGTTGAAAATAGGAATGACAGCATTTGTTGGAAATGGCTCAGAAGAAATTAAAATCATGCTTGTAATGCAGCTGATGTTTGAAACTTGCCCCCTCCAGCATGATAGACACAACCACATGTGTTAGTTTAAAAACTATGGTTAATTCCTCACTTTCTCTATATTTGCTTCTCTCTCTCTCATAAATATGTAAATAAAATATTAAAAATATAGGGCTGGGGAAATGGCTTAGCAGTTAAGGAGTTTGCCTGTGAAGCTTAAGGACCCTGGTTCAATTCCCTAAGACCCACATAAGCCAGATATACAAGGGGGGCACATGTGTTCATTTGCAGTGACTGGAGACCCTAGTGTGCCTATTCTTACTTTCTCTATATCTGTCTCCTCTTCTCTCAGATAGATAAATAAATATACAAATATATAAAATATATTTAAAATATGGTTAATTCAACTGAGGTACAGAATTTCTGATTTTATTTAGTTAATAAGAAGCTATTAAAATTTAAATTTTGATTATCATTCCAAACCAACCATGTAAAATCTATTCTGTGAAACTTTTGATATTTATATACATTTTACATATGCTTGGAGCAAATTGGTTTATGAATCTAATTTTTCATAAATTTTAAAAATTAAGATCAAGTATTACTGACAAAAAGATCAGCTGATCTGATATTTGCTGTGAGTATATAATAGACATCAAACTGTCTGAACAGTGAATGTAAATGACTTAATAGATTTCAGAACTTTGAAGACTAGAACAAGAAGATAGCACAATTACAAGTCTGCGACCAGATTCTAGTCTTGAAAAAAAAAAAAATGGTTAAGTTAAATTTCTTACTCAAGTTACTTTTTGAAACTTAATATATTTTATTTTCTTTTGTATTATACTTTAGCTAGCACATAGAGTTGTAGGCATCATTATGGCATTTCAAAATCAGTTGATTTCTATTGATTGTCCTTTTCTCTCACATTCCCCTGCAGCATTCTGTTTCCTTTCTGTTTAGATGGCACATGCGGTTTTTGCTTTTTCCCATTCCCTTCCTTCTCATTGTTCATTACTCTTTCTAGGGCACCATTTTAGCTTCTTAAGTTTTACTCTATCTACTCCACACCATTATATACATACCTATAAGCATTACATAGTAAATATTACTCTAGGATCTGCATATGAGAGAACATGTGGTTTGATGCTTTCCAAGTTTATGACTAATCTCTTAATATAATTATTTTTATGTCTATCTATTTTCCTGCAAATGAAAAGCATACAACTATATCTGGGTATGTACTGCATTTTCATTATCTAGTCACCTACTGGTGAACATTTGCTGTTCCTACTTCCTTGCTACGGTAAACAGACAGAGAATAAATATGGATGAGCAACTAGTAATCTCTGTAGTAGGATATAAAGTACTTTGGGTTTATCCCAGGAGTGATATACCTGAGTCAGATGACAGTTCTAGTTGTAATTTTTTGAGACACCTGCCTACTGATTTCCAAATTGGGTTAGTTTTTACTCCCACTAGCAACAAATATATTTGCTTCAACTGTGTGAACATCCCTGGCCATCTTCTTCCTCTTTGGTCAATGTGCCCTACTAAGACAAAGATTAAGCATATTTTCTCTCACAAATATTTCTAAATAATATGTTCAGTAAATTTTATATATTATCAGGTAGTAAAATAATGTTAATGTGTAATTTATATAAATTGGGTTATGATGTAAATTCAAAATCCTGACTTTCTCCTCAGCAGTATGAGATTTTCAACCATATCTGATCACTACCTTTCCTATTTAGAATCACATTTAAATTTCATTCTCTGATTACCCTAAGTCCTGTTCTTCTCTGAGAAAATATATTGGAAAATTTTTAATCAAGATTAATTATATGTCATAGAGAAAAGTTAACTATTATAAATCATCAAATGTACACAGAAAATAAAAGAAGACTTTATTTTCTACCGAAATGAACCAAAATATGTTGTTATCACATTGTTTTTTTCATGAGGCCATGTTAAGTGGCACTTTTCCCTCTGTAAAAAGAACCTCTCTAACACACCATCTGCTCTGTAAATTCTATGCTTTTGGTTGGTTATCTCTGTCTTCCTAGTTTTTGAGCTTAAAAATAGTTTCCTCCATATTGACATAGCAATGAAAATAGGATTTAATTATTGGGATAGGATACTATACTATCTGCAAACATCTTGAGTATGCCATGCTCCAGAACAGGTCAGCCCTTGGAAACTGTAAGCCAGTATATGTCTAATTAACAACTGGTTATTTTGCCCCAGTTGGCTATGCCTTTTTAGAAACATTAATCAAACATTAAACCTTGGATCAGGAGATGAAACATCTTGTCTCGGGTGTCTTAGCTCTTGGCCCATTATTGCCATTCATAAGTGCACTATTGGGAACAAGAGCTTCAAGTGAGCTGATTTATCTTTCTAATCCATGCCTATCTAGTCTCTGTCTTACTGCCTTCTCTTTAAAGCAAAAATTAACAAAATAAATTTGTCAAAGTTGCCAATTACTGATGAAAGCATTAAATATATAAATATGAGAATTCATTAACTTCCTAACCTCAGAACTACCTACTCACATCAGTTTCTTTCTCTGACTCCCAAACACATATGACATCAACTTACTAAAGACATCAAGAAATGAACCTAGAAGCATATACTCACTTCTGGGTAAGATGGTGGCATACTAGGCACACCAAAGCAGCCTAGGGAGGGATATAAACAGAAACACAGCAAAACACACTATTCTACTGAAAAGTGAAGGTGTATAAGTTATTATCAACTACAGCAGAGAAACAGGAGAGACCAAGATATTCTAGAAAGGAGGAAACCAGCCAGAATCCTGCTGAGGCACCTGTGGCCCTGATCCACATGTCTGTCTGGCCAGGTGGTGCAGATATACAGGGAAAGAAACAAAATGAAGGGATATTCTGCTCATATCAGCCTCATCACAAAGTCAAGAAACCTGAAGAAAAAGATAGCAGGGAGCAGCTGAGCAGCTACTGAAGGGGAATATAGATGGAACAAGCTGAGCAGCTCCAGTATGACTCCAAGCACCCTGCATAGCCTCCCATACCCCAACCATCAGGTCCATGAACCTCCAAAGAACTCATTTGTCCCTGGCTGCCCAGCACCAAGGCAGGCACTCAGCATTGGTAAGAATGGAAGTTATCTCAAAGGTAGCAGAGCCTACTTACACAAAGTCAGATACACAGGCCTGCACTGGAAGTACTAATCTCACTTTCCATGTCAGGAAAGGTTATGTATTGCATTTGAATGATATAATCTTTGTTGAGTTTATCATTCTCAAATAAGCTGCATTTTTGTGTTTACTATTGTTGCCTTTGATATTTCCTCATTTATAGGGACTTTGTCATTTTCTCCTGTCATTATTGGTGGCAAGGTTTGACTTAGATCCCATTTCAAACCAGAAATCTCCAATCTCCTAATTGACAGAATTAAGACTGTGGGGCAATACACACCCTTAAGGACTTTGGCTTTATTGGATTACCTATTTATTTTAATTCACATGCTTGTATAAATACTCTATACTGGTTTTGATTATATGCATTTATTGCTCAGTTGAATTTTATAATTCTCCAGTAATGTTCTCCATTCAGGCTACCACAATACTTGAATAATAGGCAAACTCACACCTAGGGTTACTTCTGCTGTTTCTGTTGGAGTATAAGAATTATGCCTGGCACCCTCAACTCTCACACTAAAGATATGTACAGTCAGATTTACACAGCTAAGAACACTGCAGATAATTAGAAAAACCAAGCATCAAATTAACTCAAGATGTAAAAATCTCTACATTATAATACAAGAAACAAAAAAATTAAGACAATACAGTCCCACCAAAAATTATAAATCCATCAGAATTGACCTACAGTGAGACTGCTTTAGATGAAATGCCTGACAAAGATTTCCAAAAATAAAAAAAGGATTATATCTATTTTCAAAGGAATCAAAACAATAAAACAAACTTCTAAAGGAACAGCAAGAAAACATAAGAAACCAACTTAATGAAACAAGAATGTCAATACAAAACTTGAAGAAGGAAATAGAAATAATAATAAAAAAAAATCAGAAATACTAGAAATTCAAAACAGAGTTAGTCAAACAGAAAACTCTGTAGAAAGTCTTACCAGTAGAATGGATCAAGGAGAGGACAGAATATCTAAACTAGAAGACCGGGTGGCAGAACTGATACAGTCCAAGGAAGAGAAAGGCAAACTAATAGGAAGGGTTGAATGGGAATTTCAAGACATTGGGATTACCATGAAGACATCAAAAATAAGAATTCAAGGATCAGTAGATTGACAAGAATTTCACTCCAAAGAGCTAACAAGTATTTTCAACAAAGTCATTAAAGAAAATTTCCCCCAAGTAGTAAAAGTGATGTCAATATAGATTCAGGAAATCTACAGAACTCCAAACAGACAAAACCAGGAAAGAATGTCTCACTGTCATATTATAATTAAACTACAAAACACAGAGACCTAAGAAAATATATTGGAAGAAGTTACAGAAAAATCAAATTACATACAAAAGCAAGCTTATCAGGATCACGACAGATTATTCAACATAAACTTGAAAAAGCCAGAAGGGCTTGGAATGATGCATTACAAATTCTAAAAGATAACAACTGTAAACCAAGGTTACTTTATCTTGCAAAGCTACCCATCCAGACAGAAATTAGGACATTCCACGACAAAAGCAGGCTAAAGGAATATATGAAAATTATGCCAGCCCTTCAGAAAATACTTGAAAGGATCCTCCATGATGAAGAGAAAGAAAAGCACACATATAAGGAAGCTGGAAAAAATAAACCATACTCAAATACTAGTTAATACAGGAGAGCAAAAGAAAAACTGGAAGAACTACAAAACAAGAATTATGGCAAGAACAAATACATACCTTTCAATAATAACTCTGACTCTCGGTGGCCTCAATGCCACAACCAAAAGGCACAGATTTGCAAACTGGGTTAAAAAGCAGGATCCTTCTATTTGTTTCCTCCATGAAACTCACCTTTGCACAAAAGATGGATGATGTCTTAGGGTGAGCAGCTGGAAAACAGTGTTTTAAGCAAATGGGCCTAGAAAACAAGCAGGATCACTATACTAATATCTGACAAACATTAGTTAGGAAAGATAAGGAAGGTAAGTTTGTATTGATTAAAGAAATACTCCAAAAAACTGGAGGCCACTACAGTCCTACATTTATATGTACCTAACATGGGTCCTCCCAATTTCATCAAACAAACACTATTAGAATTAGAGTTATAGATAACACCAGACATTTGTAGTGAGTGACTTCAACCCCACACTCTCAATTGGCAGAAAAAAAATACACAGGAAAGCATCTGGATTAAATGAGATCATAGAAAAAAAACTGGACCTAACAGATATCTACAGAATATTTCATCCAAATGCTGCAGAATACATATTCTTTTCAGCAGTACCTGAAACATTCACTAAAATAGACCATATATTAGAAAACAAAGCAAACCTTAACAAACACAGGAAAACTGAAATAAGTCCTTCCATTCTATCTGATCACAGTGTGATTAAACTACAAATCAGTTGCAAGAAAAGCTATGGAGCATACACAAAATCATAGAAACTAAACAATACAGTACTAAATGATGAAAGCATCAATGAAGAAATCAAGAGGAAAGTTTAAAAAGAAAAATCGTAGAATCGAATGATAATGAGAGCACAACATACCAAAATCTTTGGGATACAATGAAGATAGTCCTAAAAGGGAAATTTATAGCTTTAAGTGCCTATATTAAGAAGTTACAAAGGTTGCAAGTGAACAACTTAATGCTTCACATTAAAGCATTGGAAAAAGAAGAACAAGGCAAACCCACAATCAGCAGATGGATAGAAATAATAAAGATTAAGCAGAAATTAATGAAATAGAAACCAAATTAAAAAAAAAAAAGAAATCCAAATAATCAAAGAAACAAAGAGCTGGTTCTTTGAAAGGATAAACAAGATTGATAAACCCTCAGCAAATCTGACTAAAAGAAAGAGAGAAGAGATGCAAATTAATAAAATTAGAAATGAAAAAGGCACCATTAAAACAGATGCCAAAGAAATTGAGAAAAATCATAAGTAAATACTTTAAGAACATATTCTTTACTAAGTTAAAAAATTTGAAAGAAAGGGATGATTTCCTTGATTTATATGACCTACAAAAATTAAATCAAGATGAGATTAAACACATAAATAGAACTGTTATAACTACCAACATCCAAGCAGTTATAAAAAAATCTTCCAACTAAAAAAGTGGATTCACTAGTGAATTTTACAGGATCTTCATGGAAGAACTAACACCACTGCTTCTTAACCTTTTCCATAAAATAGAAAAGGAAGTAATTCTACTAAACTCCTATGAAACCAGCATCACCCTGATAACAAAACCAGACAAAGATAGAACAAAGAAAAATAGATAATTATAGACCAATCTCCTTCATGAACATAGATCCAAAAATTTTCAACAAAATATCAGCAAACACAATACAAGAACATATTAGAAACATCATTCACCCAACCAACTAGGCTTTATGCTATAGATGAAGGGATGGTTCAACATACACGAATCGATAAATGTAAAACACTATATAAATGGATTGAAGAACACATATCACTTGATCATCTCAAAAGTTCCATGGAGTAGAGAGAAAACACCAATGAAGATGAACTACAGTGGACACTGAAAGCCTTAAATTTGGCCAGCCAGGCCAAATGAGCCAACAGTTGCAATAGTGGCATGTCTGTTATGGAGGAAACCAACCCCTTTCTAATTGGACTGGAGGCCCACTTCACAGAAGGGAATACATGTCTGATACTGAAAACATACAGCATGGGAAATCATGAGCCTAGGACTGTAATGTCTGCTGTTGTCTGTCTAAATGTATATACTCTGCTCATCAATCTGCTCAGTAATCACTTCTCTTAATGTTAATGCCCATATATTAATGGTACCCTCACTTTTGGTTAGAGAATCTTTTCTTTTCAGATCATAGTGAGCTTGGGATGACTCAAAAGGCACTGTCATGCTGAGAAGAAGTGACAGGAGTGCTCATCATTGAAACATCTCTATCTCACCTTCCAAGGCTCAGATCCATTGTATAAGAAATGGCAAGAAGAATGTAAGTGCCAAAAGAAGATTAGAACTCCTTACAATGTCTTCCAGACCCAAAATGACCTTGATATACATGACCTCACAGTACCTGACACTACCTAAACAAGACCATCAGAATAGGAGGAAAAGATGATGACATAAAAATAAAAAGGAGACTGATTGAGAGTGGGAAGGGGTATGGTGGAGTGTGGAGTTGCAAAAAGGAACGTTCAGGGGTGGGGGAGAGAATTAATACGGTTTACTATTTATAATTATTAAAGTTGTCAGTAATTAAAAAAAAATAAAAATGAGCCTAGTGCCATAAAGAATGGAATATTCTCCCTGAGAATCATCACCTAATTAAGAAGATATGCCATAACTATAAAGAAAGAAATGAAAATAAGTAGTCATCAGCCAAATCTCAACAAATGAATTCATGAACAGCAAAGGAATTGAAAAGAAGACTGTGGTGTGGTCAGATAAAAAATACTAAGGGCTGGAGAGATGGCTTAGCAGTTAAGTGCTTGCCTGTGAAGCCTAAGGACCCCAGTTCAAGGCTCGATTCCTCAGGACCCACGTTAGCCAGATGCACAAGGGGGCACATGAGACTGGAGTTCGTTTGCACTGGCTGGAAGCCCTGATGTGCCTATTCTCTCTCTTTCTCTCTCTATCTGCCTCTTTCTCTCTCTGTCACTCTCAAATAAATAAAAAATAAACAAAAATATCAAAAAAAAATACTAAGACAGTTAAAAAAAAACAATCTATGTTAGAGATTCAATGTGATAATCTGAAGTAAAGGGAGCCAAAACTAATAAAAGCAGAAAATAAACTAATTGGAGAATTCTTTTTCATCTAATAGTTTTTATGGTGATTTAATCAAGTAATTTATTTCAATTATAAAACATACTGATCAAGTTCCCATAGGACTGAGCTAGAACTTTTAAAAAATAATTTTATTAGGAACTTTAGTAAATAAAGGTGTTGTAAAATGATCATTCCCATAAAGATATCCCCCTTTTTCCCTTTTCCTCTGCTGCAAACCACTGAGTACCCATTTGTGGGGAAATGAATGCCCCAGTTGGTTCCAGTGGGAAGAACCAATTCCTGACAGTTTGCCTTTCCAGCCTGTAGTTCTTAGATTCTTTCTGCCCAGTCATCCACAATATTTCCTGAGCTTTGGAGGGTGTGATAGTAATCGTTTTTAGAGTTCCACTCTCAGCAGCTTCTTATTTTCTGTTTAATGAGTCTCCTCAGTGTCTCTTGTCTCCTCTCATCCCTCACAGCTTCTCCTCTCTCTAAGCCTCATGCTAGCTTCCTAACCAGCACTGCTGATGCTCACTACAGTTTATAAACAAGTCCATCTATCCCATGTTAATATCCTCATATAAGAAAGATCATGAGGTGTTTGTCTTTTTGAACCTGGGTTACCTCAGTTAGTATACTTTTTTACAGGTCTATTTATTTTCCTGTGAATTTCATGATACATTTTTCCTTACCACTGAATAAAATTCCATGGTGAATATATACGACCTCTTCTCTTTGAGCTGACACTTTTTATATTGTTCAAGAAATAAAGGAGGTCAAGATTTCAGACTGAATGCCACATTAGAGCTCTGCAGATGAAATAATACTAGTAGGTCCTAATGCACCTGCACAGGTATGAACAGGGGTGAAAACTTGGGAATCTGCCAATTCTTACACTTTCAGGAGCACTATTAGCACTTCATGATAGGACTATCTTGTGTCTACTAAACTCATGTGTCTGAGGTCAGGCTGACAGGGAAGTCCCTTGATCAACCTCTCCCCACACCCACTACACTCAGATAGGAAAGCAATGCACTGAGTGAGTACACACAATGCAGGGGCCAGGACCCACACTTCTTCCCTACCCCACACAGGCCCATGTGTCTGCAGAGCCTCCCACACCCTGTTCCATCCTGTGTTTCCCTGCACCACTCTATGCTGCTCTGTGTGCAAACCAGAGAGTCCCAGCACAAACTTGAGGGGCCCCACACAACCCTGCTCATGCCCAGTAAGCAACCCATACTGTGTGCTGCCCCATGAAAGCCTTGGTGGGTCCCCACAACCTGACCAATCCACACCCCAAACTGTAGTCCCTACCTCATGCCACCAGCCTCAGCAGAACTTTCTAGTCTCAGATTCCCCCTCTGATTGCAAGACAGCACACACCAAAGACCCCACTCATGCCAACTCTGTGGACCTCCTCCTTTCAATCAGTTTCTCTTTTATTTTGATGTAATGATCTCTATTATAATGGTTTTGTGTAGGTAGTGTCAGACACTGTGAGGTCATGGATATCCAGGCCATTGTGTGTCTGGAGGACCATGGGTGTCTGATTACTTGTATATATTATGCTCATGAAACTGCCACCAACATGTAATGTGTCCATACCAACTTTTACTTATTAAAAAAAAAAAAAAGAAATGAGACTGTGTTTACGTTTTTACATTTCCTACCCTCAAAGTATACACTGAAGCTCAATAGTAGGAACCAGAGTTACTCTCAATCCTTAAAGAAAATAATACATTAATAGACAAAACATATGAAACCATACATATTCCAAGACATTCATTAAGAAAGGACTGTTTGGAGGCTGGAGAGATACCTCAGAGGTTAAGGCTTTTGCCTACAAAGCTTAACAACCTGAGTTTGGTTCTCCAGCTCCCACGTAAAGCCAGATACTCAAAGTGGAGCATGTATACGGAGTTAGATTGCAGCTGCTCTCTGCTGGTTGTGATGGTGTATGTCTTTAATCCCTGCACTCAGAAGAACTGTTGTGAGTTCAAGGCCAGCCCAAGACTACATAGTGAATTCCAGGTCAGCCTGGTCAAGACCAAGACCCTATCTCAAAAAAATGCAGTTTGATTTTGTGTATATTAGTCTTATTCATGAAAATGTCATCACTTCTTACATACTCAAAGTTTTCTGTGTAATCAGTAGAGCTGATTAGTAGACAACCATTGTACTTACTACTAAGAAAACATGTATTTTTACCAATCTTTGCAATATCTATTTATTTATTTTTAGTGAATTACAGCTATCATAGTCTTCCCTTATATACAGTTTAAATCTTTGGATTCAATTACCTGTGATCAAAAACATTGAAAAAAATTCTAGAAACATAATTATTTTAAATTGTGTGCTATTCTGTGTAAGGTGATAATTACTTGCCATTTTGCACCCTATCGTGCATAGTGAAGCATATGTTTTTCCTGATTTTCCAAGCTGGATAAACCATCCCAGCATTAGTTGCCATCTTAGTTACTAGGTAGACAGTTGCTATATCACAAAGCTAATACATAGGACTTAGGATATTGTACACCATTTCATACAGCCATCATGGGCCTTGTACATGAGGGAATAGTAGTGAAACTTGGAGTTTAATTAAAGGATCTGGTCATATAGGAGCTAATTCTTTAAATATTTATGCAACAGTAGTTTACAATAGACTTAAAACATATACTTCATATTATCTATATATTATATATCATCTATCTATATCTGCATAGTGTCTCTATCTATAACCTCCATCTATATGTATATATTTATTCATGCTTTTAAGGTATTCTTACGCAGTCCATTAAGTCTGCAAATTTGCAATGATCCTCTTGTCTCTTCCTTCCAAATACTGGAAGGACAGACATGAACCAATATACCCAGTGTTTTTAAACTAGCATTTGTTTCAATTGTTTTTAATGGATTGAATGAAAATTCATATTCATGTATACCACAATCAATTTGAAAATTAATCACTTTAATTGCTTTGATCATGAGAGAATCTTAAGATAAAAAGCATGGCAAATGTAATTTAAGGAATTTTCATGATGCAGTCTCAAGTACAACATTTTCTTTGGTTTTTGATCCTTTGACATCCAGACCACTTCTTTTCTACCATTTTCTCCCTAAAATAAACTAAAAGCATTCCCTTAGTGCATTTTAACTGAGTAAAACCTATAATTATCAATGCCTATAAATATTCTTCTTATTGTTGGTCTTGATACTGATTTTACGTATGAAAGTTGAGTTTTATAGCACAGTTTATTAGTTGGTTAATTGGCTTTATAATTTTAACATATGATCTAATTGCATTTGAATTTTCATGTTGGTTGTAATGTTTCCTTTGCCAGTTAATACTACTTCATTTTGGGAACCTGTGTTTATCTCTCAGATGTCTCCTCTGAAGTTCCTCTTTTATGTTCTGCTCTTAAGTTCATCAGGATTTGACAAAATACTGATCCCTTTTACTAGTTCTTGTAATAAATTTCTTCTTGGGTTTCATTTGTGATTCATTGATTGCTCCATTATAAGCTGTTAGAGCTCTATATATTTATATAGTTTCACATATATATATATATGTATATATATATATATATATATACATATATATATGTGTGTGTGTGTGTGTGTGTGTGTGTGTGTGTATTTGTTGAAACATGCTTTGTGGTTTTTCAAATGGCTTGTCCTGGGGGAAGCTGCATGAACTGATGAGAATAAAGTTTCCTCCGCAACAGCACATGAACATGACATTCCATAGCTATCTGCTCAATTTATGTTGTCTATTGGTTACATTATCCCTACTGCTGTATTGCTGATTTTGTGCCTAGAGAACCCTTCTGTTGTTCTTTATAGCATGTCAATATCACGTCCTCTTGTCACACTGGAGTTTTATTCTCCATTTATAACTATTTGTGTTTGTTTTATATATTTTAAGCTATAATTTATAATATAAATTATAATTTCCATATGCTGAGTTGACCATTTTATCATTATTACAAAGAACTTACTTATCAGTTTTTATTGATTATGATGTTTGATTTGTGTGATCTGACATAAAAATTGTTATTCCTGCTTCATTTGTCTTCTACCTGCACGAAGTATTTTATTTGATTTCATCATTTTACAGTTTTGCATGCCCATATGCATAAAATGAGTTTTTTCTAAGCAACATAGAGTTGGATCTTGGATTTTTGTAATTTCATTAATCTTACATCCTTTACATGGAGCATTTAATCCATTTATATCAAGGTAGTAAGTAGGAGTAAGTTCTTACTTAAGCAACTTGATGGTTTAGTCTCTAAGTTTGTGGTAGATTCTATTTTTCTCCCTCTCTTACTTCCTTTGTGGACATGTGATTACTTTATGCATGTGCTTTCATTCCTTGCTTATTGTTTCTTGTTTCACTACATTATAATATTGTTTTGTGGTTAGCATGAGCCTTACAAAACATCTTTTGATTATAAAAAGTGATTTTGATAACATAGCGACCTCTTATGACCCTACAACAACAACAAAGAAAAAGTGAAGGATTAATAACAAGCTCAAGCAAGGCCTGGAATCACTTAACTGTAATTCCAGCACTTAGGAGGGTAAGGGAGGCAGATTTTAAATTTGAAGTCACTTTGTGCTACCTAGGAATACCGTCCCTCTAAAGCAAGGAAGAGAGACACTTTGGGTCTCTGTATTTGTGGGGCTGCCATTCTCCTGAATATAAATTTTTCTTCATAAATAAATGCTCAAGTCACTGGACATACCACATGCAATAGCACTTACATGTATGAAGTGGCCACAGAAGCCATTCTTAGCCCTCTGCTCAGAATGGAGTCTACAGTTCCTTCCCAGGGGCACCTGCCAGCAATATATATCAGTCTGTTCTAAGTTCTTGGGTATTTAGTGTATATCTCACCTTTTCATGCCTCCATTGCCTACCATACTTAACCAGTGACCTGGACTCCCAATGTCTCATCATATAGCACGTTAATATCCTTACAATGGCTTTGGAAGAAAACAGACATGAAAGAGACTCAAACTAGTACTGCACAGCCTGCATAAATTTGCAAAGAACATGACATCTCCTTACCAGACATTCTCTCACAAGACACCCTTTCTCTAGACATCCCCTCATAAGATGTTCTGTCACTAGCTGCTGCTATGAACACCACAAACATTCCCAGGATAACTGTTACATGTATTTTTTTTTTCAAGGTAGGGTTTTGCTCTAGCCCAAGATGACCTGGAATTCTCTTTGTAGTCTTAGAGTAGCCTCAAACTCACAGCATTCCTCCTACCTCTGCCTTCCAAGTGCTAGGATTAAAGGCATGTGACACCATGCCTGGTTAGTTTATATATATTTATATTCTTCCATCCCCATGGGGTTATGGGATTCACTGAGGGGTCATGAAGGCCTTAGTCAGTCCCCATGTACTAGTGTGTGGACTGTACCTCAGGGTGTTCCTACCCACTCTGTATTTCCTTTATACAATCTTTCTGCTCCCTCTTTCTCAATGTTCCCTGAGCCATGGCAGGCCTGATAGAAGACTGATTTAATGTTGACTTCTTGGTAGATGCTAAGTTTTTGCTTTGATAGGATTTAATTGATCATTGTGTTCACCACCAACCTGGAGCTGGTTGTCAGGCTAACAATAAGAGCAGTATTTATGTCACCAATTCCACTGCAAGTTCTCTTGGACTCTGGCAGATTTGGAAGAAGTATATCATTTTAACTCAAGAATTTAGCAGCTAAACCATTGCACATTTTGTTACTTGATCATTTCCTCCAACCTTCATATATACCATGCATATATATTAGTATGGACATATAATAATGAGTATATATCTAGGTTGTTTTATTTTCTTTCTCAGATTCTCTAGAAATCTTTAATATTTATTGTTTGGCTCGTTCAAAATATAGGTATCATGTTTTTAATCAAGGTCTATGATGTCCACAGTATGATTTTCAGAATATTCATACTTTTCCTCCACTTTCATTAGCATTTTAACACCTGGGAATATCATGGCTTTCAGTCACAATGTACTGTGTATCATAATGGGTAGCAGTAGAAACCACACTGGCAAATTGTGACTTTCCTCTGTTTGACAGAGTGGCTTAAGTTCTTCATCACAAAAGAAAAAAAAAAAAAATTCACATGAGGACTAGAGAAATGGCTTAGTGGTTAAGGCACTTGCTTGCAAAGTCTAAGCACCCATGTTCAACTCTCCAGATTCCATGTAAGCTAGATGCACAAAGATGAGGCAAGTGAAAGTTCTCATATGCCAGCTAGGTGGCAGAAGCCTCTGGAGTGTGGTTAGTGTCTGAGGCTCTGCTATGCTAGTCCTCTCTTTGTCTCTCTAAAATAAATAAATAAGTAAATGTTGTATGAAATTGTTTAAAACAAGAATTTCCTGCTGGCATAATGGTGCACACCTTCAATACCTTCAATACCAGCACTCAGGAGGCAGAGATAGTAGGATTGTTGTGAGTTCGAGGCTACCCTGAGACTACACACTGAATTCCAGGTCAGCCTGGGCTAGAGCAAGATGTTACCTCAAAACAAACAAACAAACAAACAAACAAACAAACAATTCTAAAATATCTGAAGAACATATTGGACTGGCTAGAGTTGTGTATAAAATTAATGCACTAATCCAGCATGGTAACTTTTCTCCTAGTGCCAGGTTCACCTCCTTTACCAGGGAATTATATTAAATGACTGGGTTAGAAATTTTTTTAATTAAATGTGAATTTATTTAAGTGTGGGTTGGATTTTGACTTCATGAAAAAATTAAGTTATCTATGTCTTAGCTTCTTATGGGGACAGTGTTTAAAAATTCACAAATGGAGAGTCTTTAGGTTAAGATGGCAGTGTAGATACCACACCAAAGCAGCCTAGGGGGTAAAAAGACTGAAAAAACTCAGCAAAATACATGGTTTTACTAAAAAGTGAAGTGTATAGGAAATCAAAATGGCAGTGGAGAAGTAGAAGAGACCCAGAGCCCGCACAGGCTGGCAAAAGTGGCCCCTGCAGGTCCGCCGACCGCAGTGGTGGCAGTGCACCAGAAAGCGGCCAGGCTCGGCTACAGCCGCAGGAACAGCCAGGTGAGGGGAGCTTCCACTCACCCTGGAGCTCTCCACAAACTCAAGAAACATGAAGGGAAAGCAGCAGTGAACAATGAAAGAGCAGACCACGAGGTAGAAGAACATGTGGAATAGTGAGAGGACTAGAGCAGCTGCGGCTCCCTCCCCGCCCCCACTGCCTGTGTCCAGCTCCAGCAAATAGAGCAGTGGTCCTGTGACCTGGCCATGCCAAATTGAGCAGACAGCAGGAACCAAGCAGGAGCAGAGTCTGGCAGCCAAAGCAGCTGCTCTGGCACCAGCAGTAGCAGCCCCAGCAGCAGCAGACCCAGTAGCGGCAGCAGATCCAGTAGCAGCAGCTTCAGAGGCAGCAGTCACAAATCCAGCATCAGCAGCAGTGGTGGATATAGCAGTAGCAGCTAAAGCAGCAGCAGCAGCGGCAGCAACAGAGGCAACAGACCCAGTAGCGACAGCTTCAGCAGCAGCGGCAACAGATCCAGCAGTGGCAGCTTCAGCAGTACCAGTAGCGGTTCCAGCAGCGGGGGTGCCAATCTGCAGGGCCACAGTTGCCAAGCTTGGTTTGCCCCACAGGAAAAGCCAGTGCTCAGTGCCAGAAAACAGGTCAGCAGCCCAACGACCCAGGCAGCAACTTGACTGAGACCAAAATCATCCAAAAAGGTAACTGGGATTGATTGCACCAGGGAAGGGTCTCACTTGGTCACAAGCTGACTTGAATCCCTCAACAGACCAGAAATCTTAACCTCAATGTTGATAGAGGATGTGGTTGTTATAATAAGTACTCTTGCATAAATATTCAGTGCTGTTTTGATTGAATGTGTACAGTGTTTAGTTAAAATTGAGAATCTACCTGCATTTTATTCCACTCAGCCTACTTGAATACTCCCATAGCAGGGAAACTCAACCATTAGGAACACCTTTGTAGATACTCTGAGAGCCTTAAGAGCCACACCTAACACCTTAAGCTCCTATCCTGAAGATATATAACATCAAATCAACTGATACAGCTAAGCATACCTAGCTAGGGAGAAAGTACAAGCATTAACTTAATCCAAGATGCAAAAGTATATACCTTGTAACACAAGAAATACTAAAAAGCAAGACAATATAAATCCATTTAATGGTATTAATGCATCAGAAATGACCTCCAGTGAGAAGGAGTTAGAAGAAATGCCTGTGAAAGATTTCAAAAGAATGATCATAAATATATTCAAAGAAGTCACAGAACAAATCAAAGGAGTCAAAGAGGAACTCAGAGGAAATTGAGGGACTCAAAGAAGACGCAGGACACCAATTTCCTGAAATAAAGAAGGCAATACAAGACATAAATAAGGAAATAGAAATAATAAAGAAAAACCAGTCAGAATTACTAGCAATGAAGAACACAGTTAATGAAATTAAAAACTCTGTAGAAAATCTCACCAGTAGAAAGGATGAAGGAGGGGACAGAATATCTAAGCTAGAAGACCAGGTGGCAGATCTAATACAGTCCAAAAAAAGAGAAAGACAAACTAATAGAAAAGTATGAGGGCTGGAGAGATGGCTTAGCGGTTAAGCGCTTGCCTGTGAAGCCTAAGGACCCCGGTTCAAGGCTCGGTTCCCCAGGTCCCAAGTTAGCCAGATGCACAAGGGGGCGCACGCGTCTGGAGTTCGTTTGCAGAGGCTGGAAGCCCTGGCGCGCCCATTCTCTCTCTTTCCCTCTATCTGTCTTTCTCTCTGTGTCTGTCGCTCTCAAATAAATAAATAAAAAATTAAAAAAAAAACATTTTAAAAAAGTATGAGTGGGAATGTCAAGATATTTGGGACACTATGAAAAGATCAAATATAAGAATTCAGGGCATAGTAGTAGGAGAAGAATTCCACTCCAAAGGCATAGTAGGTGTCTTCAACAAAATCATAGAAGAAAACGTCCCCCAAATTGGGAAAGAGGTGCCAATGCAGATACAGGAAGCCTTTAGATCCCCCGCCAGACAAAACCTGGAAAGAACCTCTCCTCATCATATTACAATCAAACTACCAAACACACAAACCAAGGAAAAAATATTGAAAGCAGTTAGAGAGAAAAATCAAGTTACCTACAAAGGCAAGCCCATCAGGGTTACAGCAGATTATTCAACACAAACTTTATAAGCAAGAAGGGCTTGGAGTGATGTATTCCAAGTTCTGAAAGATAACAACTGTCAACCAAGGTTACTTTATCCTGCATAGCTATCCACTCAAATAGACGGAGAAATAAGGACATTCCATGACAAAAGCAGGTTAAAAGGAGTAGTTGAAGACAAAACCAGCTCTACAGAAAATACTTGACAGGATCCTCCATGCTGAACATAAGGAAAAGCACACATATAAGGAACCTGGAAAAAACAAGCAATACTCAAATACCAGTTAATACAAGAAAGCAAAGGTAGAACCAGAACCACAAAAAATAAATGGCAAACATAAATACAAAACTTTCAATAATATCTCTTAATATCAACAGCTTCAATGCCCCAACGAAAAGACATAGGTTTGCAGACTGGGTTAAAAAGCAGGATCCTGGGCTGGAGAGATGGCTTAGCAGTTAAGCGCTTGCCTGTGAAGCCTAAGGACCCCGGTTCGAGGCTCGGTTCCCCAGGTCCCACGTTAGCCAGATGCACAAGGGGGTGCATGCATCTGGAGTTCGTTTGCAGAGGCTGGAAGCAATGGTGCACCCATTCTCTCTCTCTCTCCCTCTATCTGTCTTTCTCTCTGTGTCTGTCGCTCTCAAATAAATAGATAAATAAATAAAATAAAAAAAAGCAGGATCCTACAATTTTTTGTCGCCAAGAAGCTCACCTTTCTACAAAGGATAGACATTATCTTAGGGTGAAAGTTTGGAAAACTGTGTCAAGCAAATGGACCTAGAAAACAAGCAGGGGTTTCTATCCTAATATCTGACAAGGTAGACTTCAGTCCAACATTAGTCAAGAAAGATTAGGAAGGTCTCTTTATAGTGACTAAGGGCTCACTCCAACAGGAGGACATTACAATGCTAAACATATATGCACCTAACATGGGAGCTCCCAAATTCATCAAACAAACACTATTAGAACTAAGGTCACAGATAACACCAAACAAAGTGGTGGTGGGTGACTTTAACACCCGACTTTCATCAACTGACAGGTCATCCCGGGAAAAAATAAAAAGAGAGGTATCTGGACTAAATGAGGTCAAAGAATGAATGGACCTAATAGATATATACAGGACATTTCATCCAAATGTTACAGAATATTAATTTCTATGGAACATTCTCTAAAATGGGCCATATATGAGGTCACAAAGCAAATGTTAACAAATTCAGGAAAATTGAAATAATTCCTTGCATTCTCTCTGACCACAATGGAATTAAACTACAAATCAGTAGCAAGAAAGGCTATAGAGCATACACAAAATCATGGAAACTAAACAATACACTACTAAATGATGAATGGGTCAATGAAGAAATCAAGAAGGAAATCAAAAAATTTATAGAGTCAAATGATAATGAGAACACAACATACCAAAATCTCTGAGACACAATGAAGGCAGTCCTAAGAGGTAAATTTATAGCTTTTAGTGCCTATATTAAGAAATTAGAAAGGTCGCAATAAACGACCTAATGCTAATGCTTCACCTTAAAGCATTGGAAAAGAAGAACAAGGCAAACCAAAAATCCATACACGGGAAGAAATAATAAAGATTTGGCCAGTAATTAATGAACTAGAAACAAACAAACAGAAAAAAAAAAAAAAAAAAACAATCCAAAGAATTAATGAAACAAAGAGTTGGTTCTTTGAAAGGATAAACAAGGTTGATAAACCCTTAGCAGATTTGACCAAAAGAAAGAGAGAAGAGATACAAATTAATAAAATCAGAGATGAAAAAGGTAACATCACAACAGATTCCAGAGAAATTCAAACAATCATAGGGATATACTATAAAAGCATATACTCCACAAAGTATGAAAATCTGAAAGAAATGGATGATTTCCTTGATTTATATGACCTACCTAAATTAAATCAACATGAGATTAATCACTTAAATAGACATATAACAAACATGGAGATCCAAACAGTTATCAATAATCTACCAACTAAAAAAAGCCCAGGCCTAGATAGATTCACTGCTGAATTTTACCAGACCTTTAAGGAAGAGCTAACACTGTTGCTTCTTAAGCTTTTCCTGGAAATAGAAAAAGAAGGAATTCTACCAAACTCCTTCTATGAAGCCAGCATCACACTGATACCCAAACCAGGCAAAGATAGAACAAAAAAAAAAAAAAAGAAAATTACAGAGCAATCTCCCTCATGAACATAGATGCAAAAATTCTCAACAAAATATTGGCAAACAGAATCCAAGAATATATCAAAAAGATCATTCACCCTGATCAAGTAGACTTTATCCAAGAGATGCAGGGATGGTTCAATATACACAAATCTATAAATGTAATACATTATATAAATCAGTTGAAGGACGAAAATCACATGATCATCTCATTAGACACAGAGAAAGTGTTGGACAAAATCATGCCGGGTGTGGTGGTGCACGCCTTTAATCCCAGCACTCAGGAGGCAGAGGTAGGAGGATCGCCGAGAGTTTGAGGCCACCCTGAGACTACATAGTGAATTCTAGGTCAGCCTGAGCCAGAGTGAGACACTACCTCGAAAAACCAAAAATAAATTAATTAATTAATAATAATAATAAAATAAATCCAACATCACTTCATGGTAAAAGAAAGTCCTACAGAGACTGGGAATAGAAGGAACATATCTCAATATAATAAAAGCTAGTTATGATAAGCCTACAGCCAACATATTACTAAATGGGGAAAAACTGGACGCTTTTCCACTAAAATTAGGAACAAGACAAGGGTGTCCACTGTCCCCCTTTTATTTAATATAGTTTTCGAAGTTTTAGCCATAGCAATAATGCAAGAGACACACATAAAAGGGATACAAATTGGAAAGGAAGAGATCAAGTTATCATTATTTGCAGATGACATGGTTCTATGCATAAAGGACCGTAAAGACTCTACTAGCAAAGTGTTAGAGCTGATAAAAACCTATAGCCATGTTGCAGGATACAAAATAAATACACAGAAATCAGTAGCCTTCATACATGCTAACAGCAAACACACAGAGGATGAAATCAGAGAATCACTCCCATTCACAATTGCATCAAAGAAAATAAAGTACCTTGGAATAAACATAACTAAGGAAGTAAAGGATCTCTACAATGAAAACTTTAAAGCACTCACGCGAGAAATTGCAGAAGACTCTAGGAAGTGGAAAAACATCCCTTGTTCCTGGATTGGAAAAATCAATATTGTGAAAATGGCAATCTTAACAAAAGCAATCTATACATTTAATGCTATCCCCATCAAAATTCCAAAGGCATTCTTCATGGAAATACAAAAAATAATCCAAAAATTCATTTGGAATCACAGAAAACCTCGAATATCTAAAATAATACTCAGTAACAAAAATAAGGCTGGCGGTAACACCATACCTTATTTTAACCTATAGTACAGAGCCATAGTAACAAAATCAGCATGGTACTGGCACAAAAGTAGACATGTAGATCAGTGGAACAGAAGACAGGACCCAGATGTAAGTCCAAGTAGCTAGAGCAACCTCATATTCGATAAAAATGCCAAAAATACTCCTTGGAAAAAAGACAGCCTCTTCATCAAACGGTGTTGGGAAAACTGGATATATATCTGCAGAAGGATGAAAATAGATTCTTCTCTCTCGCCATGCACAAGAATGGATTAAAGACCTTAACATCAGACCTGAAACTCTGAAACTGCTAGAGAGAAAAGTAGGGGAAAGCTTTCAACATATTAGTTTTGGAAAAGACTTTCTGAATACAACCCCAATTGCTCAGGCAATAAAAACCACAGATTAATCACTGTGACCTCATGAAATTACAAAGATTTTGCACTGCAAAGGACACAATGAAAAAACCAAAGAGGCAACCTACAGAATGGGAAAAAAATCTTCACCAGCTATATATCCAATAGAGGATTAATATCTAGGATATACAAAGAACCCAAAATGTTAAATAATAAGGAATCAAACAAGCCAATCAAAAAATGGGCTATGGAGCTAAATAGAGCATTCTCAAAGGAAGAAATACAAATGGCATATAAGCATCTAAAAATATGTTCTACATCACTAGTCATCAGGAAAATGCAAATTAAAACTACATTGAGATTCCATCTCACTCCTGTCAGATTGGCCACCATCATGAAAACAAATGATCATAAATGCTGGTGGGGTTGTGGAAAAAGAGGAACCCTTCTACACTATTATTGGGAATGCAGTCTGCTCCAGCCATTGTGTAAATCAGTGTGGAGGTTCCTAAAACAGTTAAAGATTGATCTACCCTATGACCCAGCTATAGCACTCCTAGGCATATATCCTAAGGACTCATCTCATTTCCTTAGAAGTACATGCTCAACCATGTTTATTGCTGCTCAATTTATAATAGCTGGGAAATAGAACCAGCCTAGATGTCTCTCAACTGATGAGTTGATAATGAAGATGTGGCACATTTATACAATGGAGTTCTACTCAGCGGTAAAGAAAAATTAAGTTATGAAATTTGCAGAAAAATGGATGGATCTGGAAAGGATTATACTAAGTGAGGTAACCTAGGCCCAGAAAGCCAAGGGCCAAGTGTTCTCCCTCATATGTGGATCCTAGCTACAGATGATTGGGCTTCTGTGTGAGAAGGAAAATACTTACTAGCAGAGGCCAATAAGTTAAAAAGGAGATATAAAGGGAAAAGAAAGGAATGGAGGAGGGTATTTAATAGTTTGTTATTATATATATGTAAGTACAATGATTGAGATGGGGAGGTAATATGATGTAGAATGGAATTTCAAAGGGGAAAGTGGAGGGAGGGGAGAGAGGGTATTACCATGGGATATTTTTTTATAATCATGGAAAATGTTAATAAAAATTAAAATAAATAAAAAAAATTGTTAAAAAATAAATATAAATAAATTTAAAAAAGAAAAAAGTCACAAATGTCTTGTAACAAGCTCTCTTGTTCATAGGCCAATTTAGTGGCATTACAATGGCTGTTTATATAATGTTGAAATAGAATTACCTATTTTTATATTATTTTGCTATGTAATTATGCATGTCTATGTTTTACAGTTTATTTTTAAAGAAGTGAATGCTTTTAAAAAATTACCAGTTTTTAAGGATTTTATCTGTGTTCCACCACTCTTCTTCCAAAAAGTTCTTTGTTACAGAATGTGTGTTCTAAAAGTTAAATGTAAGGCATACATCCTTCATCTTCTGTTCAACTGATTTTCCTTTATGTTAACTCCCTCAGCACAGCCTCAATTATCCTGCCTGGTATCCATTCTACTTAGACTAACCTGATGACTTTCACATATATGTGTTAAATGAGCTGTCACTTGCACTCCCATTCTCTGTTTCCTAAGGACATGCTTCTGGGTAGTGTCTTTTACCTGTGTAAAATTTAAATCAACTGATTACTCTCTAACATCCAAACTCCTACTAAAGTTATCAATCATTCAGAATACACTAGCCTTTGCCTAGTCTCTTAGAATAAGTAATTATTTTTAGTTTTTGCTTTTGGATATCTTTTTCCTACCCCCTACAAGATCATTATACCTTGAATGTTTATATGTGCCAACAATTCCTCTTAATTTTTTAAAATTTTAAACAGTACCAGGTATAGCTATTTCTCTTAAATATTTCAATTTAAATAACCTGCCTTGGTGGGGGTGAGAGGGATCAGAGTCTCTCTACATAGCTCAGGCTGACCTGTCCCAATCCTGTTTACAATGCCCACTTGCAGGGATTTCAGGGCTGTGAAAATTCCCAACTCTCCTCTTCATGGCTAAGAAAACAAAAATTGTATTAGAGTACATAAGTAATTTCACTTATATGTTCTATTGCTTCTCAAATTTGTCTCCTTTATTTGTACTGATGGAAAAAAATCCATGTGAGATCCTTCCTCAAAAGTTATACTTCACTGTTGCTTTCCCTCAAACTTAAATTTAACTGTCTTTACATCATAATAACCTAATGCAACATTATATAAAATAATTTATAACTTTAGCCTCATTGTAGAACTAATATGTGTAAAAACTACATTGATACAAGTATGAAATTATTAAATGTATAATACAACTGTCTCTTTTGTATGGTTTACTTTGTAAAATCAATTTGCTTACCAGTCTGCCCCAACCAATTATACATACTTTGCTTTTGCCATCATCCATATATTTATATATTAATTGTATCCTATTGTTTATGTGTCCAGGGCAGACAGCATGTCTTATTCATCTTTATTTCCCAAGTACCTTTTACAGTTCACAGGGCAGAGTATGTGGTTGGTAATTACTTGTGAATTGAATTGAAATTGGTTCACAAGTATTTCTTAAAATTAAAAAACTAACAACAAATGCCTCTCAGATTATTCTTGTAATTGGATCTGAACATATTATGTCTTTTTCATAGTCTACTATATTTTCTATAGATATTGACTCATGTACTATTTAAGAGGTATTTAGATAGTGCATATTATTGTAGATTGTAGTTTATAGTCAAATATTTTTCATAAACAAAAATAAAAATACTATTAAATTATGCTTTAGTATTATGCAATGGTTTTTAGCAATTGGATACTATGTGGCACTATAGTTCTCATGCTTTTGATGAAAGAGATGATATTTTCTTATTTTTAGGAAATATTATCCTTAGATATTTTTTTTCTAATTTTACAATTAACAAGAAAAGTTTAAAGAAATGCTAATCATTCAATTTAAGTAATCAGTGCTGATTAAAAAGAACATGTTTATCCCTGAAAATTTTGTAGATTTCAATTATTTCTTATAATTAATTTAGCAATTTTAAAAACTGTAAAGGTTGAAAAATATTATGATAGATGACAGAAATATTTGATATTCAAATAAGTTTTCATAAAATATGAATATTTAAGTGAAGAAAAGTTCAAACATTTTGTCAAATACTAAGAGTATGTGATGGTGCGGAAATGAACACAACTTGTAATAGTTCACAAAGTGACCCTGGCGCTTTTCTACAACCTGCGTTCTTCATAGATGCTATGTGTCTCAATGTGCTGCATTTTCACTTGGTGTTGTGACTTTCGATGGGTGAAGGACCCACATTTTTGTTTGGACATGGAGCTTCTCAATTTAGAGCTAGGTTGCTATATTAGAAGAGAAATATATTATTTATATTTGTCAGTCATATATGCCTTCTCTGTTCAAAATATATAATACCTGCTCAAAGATCAATATGGCCACTGTAACAATTTTATAGTGTATATCTCCAAATTGCTACTATATTAAATTTTAAGAGATCGGGACCTGGAGAGAAAGATCAAAGGTTAAGGCATTTTCCTGAAAGCCTAAAGATACCCTGGTTCAATCCCTGGAATCCACATATAACCAGATGCACAGAGTGGCACATACAATTGCAGTGGCTGGAGTCCCTAGCATACCTATTTCTCTCTCTCACACACACACATACTCTCTCTCTCTGTCTCTCTGTCATTCTCCTGTCTGTCTGTACTTGCAAATAAATAAATAAATAATTTAATAATTTTAAGAGATCCTAGTGATATAAAGAATAAATGCATTCCATAGTAAATATTTTAGCTTGGAAAATGATCAGGAGGGTTGTTATTACTTCAAAGCCAGTCTGACATTGTTTCAAAGAAACAAACAACCAAACAAAACCCCACAGAAGCTGTACTGATGGCTTAGTGAATGTAGCACTTGTCACACAAGTGTGAGTACAAATTCAGATCTCTGGAACTCAGGTAAAAAGCTGGAAGCTGTAGAGGGCATCTGTAATACCAGCATGCCTATAATAAGGCGGGAATTAGAGAGAGGAGAAGTTTGTTGTCCAGCTAGGCAGGAAAATGCTGCATGAACAAGTAGAGGTCTGACTCAAACAAGGGAGACTGTAAGGACCAACATCCCAGCTTGTCCTCTGAAATCCATATGCCTGCCATGGCACACACATGCTTCATCAACCCCAACCAACTAATAGAAAATTTTTTCATAATACATGGCAGTAGTTTTTACATTTGTTTAGATTGCCAATTTTGCACAATTATTAATTAAACATGTAATAAATTATTTTGAGATATTTTCTACTATGTTGCTATCTCACAATGCATTTTTACATATTTTATTTATATGAGAGAGAAAGAGGCAGATAAGAAAGAGAGAATGGGTGTGCCAGGGCTTCTAAGAACTCCACACACTTGCATCACCTTGAGCAATCTGGCTTTACATGTGTACTGGAGAATCATATTGGCTCCTCAGGCTTTGCAAGCTAGTACCTTATCTGCTGAGCCATCTCCCCAGTCCTCACCATACATTTTTTTTAATCCACTGGGCTTTGATCTATTTGAGAAACATATAGAAAAGTCAATTGCTGATATTCCCAATGGTCATTTCCTAACAGATTTCAGGATATTTTCCACATATTAAAATCAAATTCCAAATGGTTTTATTAGGATCCAAATACAAACCTTAAATCCAATTTGAGAATTGAATCTATAATTTCTAGATAAAATTACTCCTCAATTATAATGTGCTAAATCTTATCCTGTATCATACAGGAATTAAGTACCCCTACAGAAAATTAGCAGGAAAAAATATGAACTGGCCAAGGGAATGAGGGGGCGAGGGGAAGGTTAGACAAAACAAAAGATGTATGAAAAAGTCATAGAGAAAACTATCTGTTAGTTAATTTAAAAAATGCAATGCTTTAAAAAATGAATTTGAGCAGGTGTACTCTACTTGTATCCACAGATTCCTTGGCAGGTAGGGCTGTGGAAGATCCCAGCTCCTCTCTTCCAGGGGCTGAGTGGGATGGAGTGTCCATGACCCAGACCCTCTCCTAGTCCCCGGAGAGAAACACACTAAGTCAGGAGACTTGTTGAAGCAGGATCTCATTTTATTGTATCAGGCAGGTGCTTATATAGAGTTGAAAGAGAGGGTGGGGATCTTAGGTCGGGGTGAGGTGTAAGAGCCAATAATGTTTTACCACTTTAGCAGTAGTGGGCAGAGACAGTTTCAGGTCAGGTCTCCCTAAGTCATCCTTATGCGGAAGTTATAGGCCAAAGACAGGTCGACAAACTCCAGCCAGGCTCAGGAAGTTCCACTGGCCTGGAGTCCGGGCCTCTTTAGGTCCAACACATGTATGGATGAAGCTAATGTGAGTGCCATAAGTTATTACAGGCCATTCTCCATGTCAGAAGTATGACACCATCCAGTGACTGGTAGATCAGAGAGGCCCCTGAGGCACCAAAACAACACTTGTTAGTGCTAATTCTCTTGCCTTCCCACTAGCACTAGATGGCAAAACCCTATTGCTGAATACACCCCATGATTCAACTGTGGAATGCTGAGTAATGAAGCTGAAGCTGAGCGAGAGGCTTCCTGCCTGCTGCAATAGTGCTGGAAAGTGCTACACAGGCTTCTAGGATAGAAGTCATCAGCAGGCTTACCCTGCAGTGAACTCTGACAAGAATGAATGTGTTATTAATTTTAACCTCTTTCTTGTTCTCAGATAATTTTTCCATATGGCATGGGATTTAAAGAAAAATTAGAATCTTAAGGTATATTATTTGCCACTGTATTCTGCAATTAGTTACAAATTAGAAAGCATCAAGCTCAATAACTTTAAAAATTATTACATTAATAACATAGTTATCACATACTTATATACTTTTAGAGTTGAATATCATATTTTTCCTTTAATTTTGATTTATTTTTTTTTTATTTTTCAACAAAGAAAATGCTATTAGTATGTATATAACCTTCAATAATTATTTGCTCTCTTTCCATGTTTTATCTGAATACTTTCAAATATTGGTTGAACTATTATAATTTAATTATATGTATAGTAAAGTACACATGTATGTTGTGTGAAAACATTTTAATGTTTTCTAGATAATTGTTAGGATTTGGAATTAAATTAGATATGTCTTCACAGTCACAATAGAATCAAGGAAAACAAACTAGTGTGCTGTAAATCCTTAATCAAAAATAAATTCCAGGAGCTAGAGAGATGGCTTAGTGGTTAAGTGATTGCCTATGAAGCCTAAGGACCCCAGTTCAAGGGTTCAAGGCTTGATTCCCCAGGACCCAAGTTAGCCAGTTAGCCAGATGCACAAGAGGGCGCATGCATCTGGAGCTCATTTGCAGTGGCTAGAGGCCATGGCACGCCCATTCTCTCTCTCTCTTGCTCTTTCCCTCTCTGTCGGCCTCTTTCTCTATCACTCTCAAATAAATAAATAAAAATAAAAAAACAAAAAATTAAAAATAAATTCCAAAATATATGTGCATTACTTTCAAGTATATTCATTTGATAAATTTTAATCCCTCAGGTATTTTATAACTATTGTTCTTTAAATTGTATTTTGTAATATAAGAGAAGTAACTCTCACATGGTTGTACTTTACTATGGAAGAAACTGCTCATTTTGCACTTCATGAAAATGTAAGCTAAATCATGTTAAAAGAGATATAACATTGTGGCATCTGCATGTAAATTGGTTTTAGAATCAGAGGGAGGGATGAAATTTTGTATATATTATGGTAAGATACTACCATAATATCTAATGGATTAGATTTTAAGTGCAATAAAGCCAACACAATTTTTTGCAGACATTACATTGAACTTAGCAACATAACTAATCACTGAAACTTGAATTCTTTCACAATACAATACAGGTATAAAAATTTTAATAGTAATGTTTTGTGAATATTAGAGTATACCACTTTTCAAATGAAGCTTTTAACCCTCTAGCTACAATATAAATGAAGATTTAAAATTCAATAGTACCTTTATACCCTTAAACTTGAAACTGCAAATGAAACAAGATTGTTTTTACTTTTTTCATTTAACCAGAAAGGGCATTGCCGGGGCTAGAGAGATGACTCAGTGGTTATAGGCACTTGCTTGCAAAACCTGATGGCCTGGGTTTGATTCCCCAGGACCCACATGAAGCCAGATGCACAAAGTGGTGTGTGTGTCTGGAATTCATTTGTAGGAAGCCCTGGAATGCTCATTCTCTCTCTCCCTCTCCCCCTTCTTTCTCTCTCTCTCTCTCTTGAATAAAAAAATATTAAAAAAAAAAAAGAAAGGGCATTTCTAGTGATAATTCCCCAAAATGGGCTCAATTTTAGACATCTATAGAATGCTCATTTCAGAAGATATGGAAACAACTACCAACTCCTCAACACACACACACACACAAACACACACCTAATTTATGTGCAAGCACATACACAGAGAGAGATAGACAGAGAGAATGGGTAGCCACTCTAAACAAACTCCAGATGCATGTGCCCCCTTGTGCATCTGGCTTACGTGAATAGTAGAGAATCAAACCTGGACCCTTTGGCTTCATAGGAAAGTGCTTTAACCTCTAAGCCATCTCTCCAGACCCCCCAAAATATAATGTGAATATAGCACTTCAACAAATTCCTCTAGATGGCTCATCTTTAAATGATAAAAATAACATTCTACAAGCACTATCATTGCCTGAGTTAAAGAGCATAAAAGCCTTTATTTTAGAATATTATCAAAGTAATGATATGAATATATATTTTGAAACTAATTTTCTTTAATCTTTTGTTGATGATATGTGTTGTGCATAATGGGCAAAACATGTGTATTAGAATGTTTGGTTTTAATTGCTTATTTGTGAATAGGAAGACAGTTATTTAAAAAAAATAATTTATAACTATAAAATGCAGGAGACTATTTGGCTTCAAGTTTTCTTATTCATAAATTTGAGAACTTATTATATATGGTCTAATAGGTATATTAGGGTTATACAGTGACAAGGAAGAAATTGCAAAGCTATATTCACAGCGAGTTAATTAAAACATTCAGCTCCTGAAATCTTCAGTTGTCTACCCACCCTCCTTTTCATGGCTACTGAGAAGTATCACCAATTACCAAGAAGTTTAGGTCATCCAAATGTGCCCATGTGACTAGTTGCATCAGTGGAATGAAAATGAAAGCAATGTGCTACTTTGAAGTCAAGCCCTTCATAATTGTGTGGCCTCAAGCAAACACAGCACCTTTTTTTTTTTTTTTGCCAGTTTACAACACGCAGATGGGATGGATGGGAAGCCACACTATTAAGGACTGGATCTCTGAACCTTCACCTGAGGAAGACTACCTTCCAGCTTACAGTCTCAGCATTTTTATTTTGGGTGAGAAATTGCTACTCCTAAGGCACTGATACATGGTGGTTCATTTAAAACTACATCTTTATCACCTAACACAAATTACATATATTAAGTAATCTGGTTTTGATATATTTTTTTTAAAATTTTTACTTGTTATTTAATTTAATTCTTATTATTTTTGCTTTATTTTATTTAATTTTGACAATTTCAATTGTTAATTATTTTTGCATTTAACAAGTAGTGAACTTTGTATAAATTCTTTAAAAAGTGTTTTCCTTACTTTTATTTACACCATGCATTCTCCTAACAACAAACACGAATAAGAAAAATTACATAAACTACTTTCATTCTGTAATATGTATTGGAAAAGTTACTGAATTCATAGTATTTTTCTTTTCCTAATTCTTTTGTTTATAAGTAATTTTTGTCTTTAAAACTGTGTTTTTTACTGATACTGAAAAAGATTTGTAACTGTGGCTTCGACATTTTCTAAGTTTGGACACTTATTTTACCAATGAAAAAGGCTAATATGTTCATGAACACATCATATTTAAATGAAAGATAAATAAGTTCTGATTTCTAAATGTATACAGTCATAATCTTATTAAAATATCAAACAAAATTTTAATATTAACCTGTAGAACTAAATGCTATTTCTATTAACTTCTGTTAATTTTACTGGTATATGAGAAGGTTGCATTATATATCAAAATAACATATGAGCAGTTTTAACCAAGTATCAATTTATCATAATAATTCTGAGTATGCCAGACATCAGAAGTAAGGTTGACAGAACTGAGGTGTTGTGGGAAGCTCATAGGTGTTCTTTCTCATACTAAACATGTTCTGGAGGTGACATTAGTTTAAGAGGCATCCAACCAAAGTTTTTTAAATAACTTATCTGGAAAATATATTTCAGTATACTTAAAACAACAATTCTTCATCTATAATCCTTACATATCTTATATGATATTTTGCAAATAAATTATTCACTTCAATGTTCCTTTACCATAAATATCCCTCAGTGACAGACATCCTATTTAGGATATTCTTTGTGTCTTATATGCTTAATAGGAATTTTAACTTAGTGAATTCTACAAGTATACTGGTTTGTAAATATAATGATGCCTACCTAGGAACCAGGTTATATACTGTAACTTTTAAAATTATTTTATTGACAACTTCCATAATTGTAAACAATATCCCATGGTAATTCCCTCCCTCCTCCGACCTGATCCTTTGAAAGTCCACTCTGTATCATATCCCCTCCCCCCTCAATCAGTCTCTCTTTTATTTTGACATCATTATCTTTTCCTCCTATTATGATGGTCTTGTGTAGGTAGTATCAGGCACTGTGAGGTCATGGATATCCAGGCCATTTTGTATCTGGAGGAACATGTTGTAAGGAGTCCTACCCTTCCTTTGGCTCTTCCATTATTTCTTCTACCTCTTTGGCAATGGACCCTGAGTCTTGAAAGGTATCATAGAGATATTTCAATGCTGAGCACTCTTGTCACTTCTTTTCAGCACCATGAGGCCTTCTGAGTCTTCCCAAGACCACCATCATCTGAAAAGAAGCTTCTCTAACCAAAAGTGAGAATAATATTAATATATGGGTATGAACATTAAAAGAAGTGCTTACTGGGCATTTTGGTGAGCATGGTATTTACATTTAGCCAGAAACTGGCAGATGTTACACCCCTAGGGCTCATGACTACCCCTGTTGTAGGTTTTCAGTATCAGGGATGTATTCCCTCCCATGAAGCAGACCTCCACTCAAATTAGAAGCAGATGGTTTCCCCATAACAGACATGCGACTATAGCACCTTTTGGCTCATTTGGCCTGGCTGGCAAAATATAAGGCTTGTAGTGTCCACTGTTGAGTATCTTTACTGGTGATTTCTCTCTCTTTCATTCAACTGCATGCAGGGTGACTTTTTCCAGCTTTCTGTCAGCTGGTTTAGATAGAGGAGGTTTTCAGCTCAGCTCTAGCAGGATTTCTCTGTGACCTCGCAGCCCAAGTATGTGAGGTATTCAGCAATAAGGTCTTACCATCTATTCCTGGTGGGAAACCAAGGACTTCAGTAATGGCCTGTAATGTTTTGGGGGCATCAGGGACCTCCCTGGCCAACAACTCACTGGAAATTTTCTGTTAACAATCTATGGCTCCAAGTGTTCCACTGTCCAAAACACTAGGTTTCCATATGACTTATTTATATCCTCTTAGATTTTCACTAGTCCTCCCTCCACCTTTCCTTTACTCAATCTCTTCTCCTGACATAACTTAGGCCTTTTCACCCCCAGTAATCTATTCTTCTACTTACAAATATACAATTTTATTCTATTAAATCCCCCTTCCCTTTCTATCCCCTTTATATTTCCTTTCTAGCTTACTGGCTTCTGCTACTAAGTTTCTTTTCAACTCACATAGAAGTGTAATCATTTGTAGCTGGGATCCACATATGAGAGAGAACATGTGACATTCTGGGCCTGGGTTACCTCACAAAGTGTAACACTTTCCAGATCCATCCATTTTCCTGAAAATTTTATAACTTCATTTATCCTTACCGCTGAGTAGAACTCCATTGTGTAAAAGTGCCACATCATCATTCATCATCATCAGTTGAGGGCCATCTAGGCTGGTTCCACTTCCCAGCCATTGTGAATACAGCAGCAATAAAAATGGTTGAGCAAGTATCTCTAAGGTAGTAAGACAAGTCCTTAGGATATATGTGTAGGAGTGGTATAGCTAGGTCATATGGTAAATCTATTTTTGGCTGTCTCAGGAACCTCCACACTAATCTCCACAATAGTTGGACCAGGTTGCATTCCCACCAATAGCATCGAAGGGTTCCTCTTTTTCCACATCCTAGCCAGCATTTATGGTCATTTGTTTTTATGATGGCAGCCAATCTGACAGGAGTGAGATGGAATCACAAGATAGTTTTAATCAGCATTTCCCTGATGACTAGGGATGTAGAACTTTTTTCTTTAGATGTTTATATTCCATCTGTATTTCTTCTTTTAAGAACTGTCTATTTAGTTCCATGGCCAATTTTTAATTGGGTTGTTTGATTTCTTATTATTTAACTTTTTGAATTTTTTGTATATCCTAGATATTAATCCTTTATCAGATGTATGGCCAGCAGATTTTCTCCTATTCTGTAGGTTGCCTCTTTGCTCTATTCAGTGTCCTTTGTTGTACAAAAGCTTTGTAATTTCATGAGGTTCCAGTGGTTGATTTGTGGTTTTATTTCCTGAGCAAATGGGCTTATATTCAGAAAGTCTTTGCCAAGACCAATATGTTGAAGGGCTTCCCTTATTTTTCCTCTAGCAGTTTCAGTGTTTCAGATCTAATATCAATCTTTGATCCACTTGGACTTAATTATTGTACATGGAGAGAAATAAGGTTTTGTTTTCATCCTTCTACAGACACATACCCAGTTTTCCCACCACCATTTGCTGAAGAGGCTGTCTTTTCTCCAAGGAGTACTTTTGGCATTTTTGTCAAATATAAGGTGGCTATAGCTACCCAGACTTATATCTGGGTCCTCTATTCATTGAGCCACATGCTGTTCTTGTGTCAGTACCATCCTCTTTTTGTTACTATGGATCTGTAATATAGGTTAAAATCTGGTATGGTGATACCACCAGCTTTATTTATTTATTTATTTTTTTAATTTGATTTATTAGTTTTCTTTTCATCAAATACAGGCAGTTTGGTACCATTGTTTAGGCTCATCTATGATCTACCCCCTCCCATTAGACCCTCCTTGTTGAGGTAAATGGGTCGTGCACTGTGGGGTTAGTCCCCAGTTATTGGTATGCTAAATGTCTCTACAAATCATGACCCAACATGTGACTCTGACATTCTTTCCGCCCCCTCTTCCGCAAAATTTCCCTGAGCCATGTTGGGTTCATTTTTGGTCTGCTTCAGTGCTGAGGTGTTGGGGGCCTCTGAGGCTCTGGCTCTCTGATTTGGTAGGAGTTGATTTTTCTCTGTGTTGGTCTCCTTACCCTTTGTGCTGGTATCCGGTTCACAGGAAAACATCAACCCTTGCTTGTTTCACCAATTGTCCTTAGTTTCAGTTGGGCCCCGTTTGAGGTATGTTGGGGCAGCTCTCTCCATAGGATCTGCATCTATCTGAAAAAGAGAAGCAGATTCTCCAACGGAGAGTAAGTTAGCACCAAGAAAATTGAAACAACACTTACTTTTTTGATAGACAGATTGATAGGTGTAGGCCCTCTTGTTCCCCATGATTGATGATAGCTTAATATTGTAGAGTGGGCTTGTGTTTGGGTATGGTTCTGACTTGTTTCCCAGCTCCAGCTATGGGTCTAGTACCACTGAGTGGATCAGTTAGCCAAATCAAGAGCAATTGGTTCCTCACCATGGCTGTGTATCACTATTGCACTTGTGTGGGCATCACATCTGGTTATTTGTTGCTAATTAGGTTAAACAATGTGTTGCTTGGACAGATCTTGGTCATTTCTCCCAGTCGCCTATGTAGCGCCTTCTGGCACTAGACACGCTGACTGTCTGGGGACTGACTCTCTCCTGGCTTCCAGCCATGCCGTTCCATTTTACGTGTCAGCTGCATATGGAGTCTTCAGCAATAGGGTCTTACCACTGGCCTTTGGTGGGTCATCAAGTACTCTGACAGAAGTCTGTCATTGTTTTGGGAAACCTTGTAGGTTTCTCTGGTCAAAAGCTCATTGTGGATGGTAGCCCCAAGCTGGAAGTGGGGGTTACAGGCCAGTGCCTACTAATAAATTGAGGAAAAACATAACTAATATACAAGAGTTAGAGAGGAGAGAGATAGAGGGGAGAGGGGGAGAGGGAGGGAGGGAAGATGTAGAAGATTTAGGTTAGTCTTGATCCTACCCTCTCCAGTGTCTTGTGGTTCAGGTGTTTCCTGTAAAGTTCTAGTAAAGGTTCAGCCAGTTGGTCTGACTTTTAGGAAGTAGAATTTTATGGTACCAATGCCGTTTGGGTCCAGATTACTGTTTTCCAACCTTCGATGCCCTCCCCGCCCTCCCTTCCATCCTATTGTCTAGTCCATGAGGTGCTTGCTGAGTATGTAAGGTGTCTTGGGTAGAAAAGCTGGAATCAACCCAGATGTCCATCATTAGAAGAATGGATAACAAAGATGTGATATATCTACACAATGGAATTCTATACAGCCATAAGAAAAAACGACACAAAGAAATTTGAGGAAAAATGGTTAAACCTGGAAGAGATCATTCTCAGTGAACTTACCCAATCACAGAAAAAAAATCGACACATAGTCTCACTCATCTACACCACCAGCTTTATTTTTGTTGCTCAAAATTGTTTTAGATATCTGAGTGTGTGTGTGAGTGTGTGTGTGTTTCCAAATGCATTTTAGGGTTGTTTTGTCTATTTCTATGAAGAATGCCATTGGAATTTTGATGGGGATTGCGTTGAATTTGTAGATTGCTTTCAGTAAGATTGCCATTTTCACAATATTGATTCTTCCAAATCAAGAACAAGGGCTATCTTTCCATTTCCTAGTGTCTTCTGCAATTTCTACCTTGAGTGTTCTGAAGTTTTCATTGTAGAGATCCCTCACGTCCTTGGTTAGTTTTATTCCAAAGCTCTTTACTTTTTTGATGCAATTGTGAATGGGAGTGATTCTCTGATTTCATCCAGTGTGTTAGCTTATAGGAAGGCTCCTGATTTCTTTGTGTTTATATTGTATTCTAATACATGGCTATAGGTGTTTACCAGATCTAACATTTTGCTGGTAGAGTCTTTAGGGTCATTTATGTATAGAATCATGTCATCTGCAAATAATGATAACTTGATCATTTCCTTTTCAATTTGTATCCCTTTTATGTGTGCCTCTTGCATTGTTGCAATGGCTAAGAGTTCCAGTTCTATATTAAATAAAAGTGTGACAGTGGACACCCTTGTCTTTTTCCTGGTTTTAGTGGAAAAGCTTCAAGGTTTTCTCCACTTAGTATTATGTTGGCTATAGGTTTGTCATAAAGAGCCTTCATTATGTTGAGATATGTTCCTTCTACTCCCAGTCTCTGTAGGACTTTATTATTAAGGGATGTTGGATTTTGTCAAATGCTTTTTCTGCATCTAATGAGGTGATCATTGATTTTTGTCCTTCAGTCTATTTATATGATGTTTTTCATTTATCGATTTGCATATGTTGAACCATCCCTACATCCCTGGGATAAAGTCTACTTGGTCAGGGCAAATGATCTTTCTGATATAATCTTGTATTTTGATTGCCAATATTTTGTTAAGAATTTTTGCATCTATGTTCATGAGGAAGATTGGTCTATGATTTTCTCTTTTAGTTCTATCTTTGGTTTTGGTATCAGGGTGATGCTAGTTTTGGAGAAGGGGTTTGGAAGAATTCCTTCTTTTTCTATTTTATGGAAAAGTTTAAGAAGCATTGGTGTTAATTCTTCCATGAAGGTCGGGTAAAATTCACCAGTGAATCCATCTGGACATGGGCTTTTATTTTATTTTATTTTATTTTATTTTATTTTATTTTATTTTATTTTATTTTTTTGAGATTTTTGATAATGGCTTGGGTGTCCATACTCGTTATAGGTCTATTTAAGTGATTAATCTCATCTTGATTTAATTTAGGTACATCATATAAATTAAGGAAACCATCAATTTCTTTCAGACTTTCAAACTTAGTGGAGTATATATGTTTAAACTAGGTCCCTGTGACTTCTTAAAATTTCTCTGGTATCTGTTGTGATGTCAACTTTTTATCTTTAATTTTATTCCTTTTTATCTGTTCTCTCTTTATTTTGGTCAGATTTGCTAAGGACTTATAAATCTTGTTTATACTTTCAAAAAACCAACTCTGTTTCATTGATTCTTTGGATTGTTTTTCTTTTTGGTTTCTATTTCATTAATTTCTGCCCTAACCTTTGTTATTTCTTCTCATCTATTGATTTTAGGATTGCCTTGTTCTTCTTTTCCAGAGCTTTAAGGTGAAGCATTTCATTGTTTACTTGCAACCTTTCTAATTTCTTCACATAGGCCTTTATAGCTATAAACTTCCCTCTTAGGACTGTGCCCCAAAGATTTATGTATGTTATGTTCTCATTATTATTTGACTCTATGAATTTTTTTTATTTCCTTCTTGATTTCTTTATTGACCCATTCATAATTTAGTAGTGTATTGTTTAGTTTCTATGATTTTGTGTATGCTTCTATAACTTTTCTTGTTATTGATTTGTAGTTTCATCCCATTGTGATCAGATAGAGTGCAATGAATCATTTGAATTTTCCTGCACTTGTTAGGATTTTCTTTGTGTCCTAATATATTATCTGTTTTAGAGAATGTTCCATGTGCTGCTGAAAAGAATGTGTAGTCTTCAGCATTTGGATGAAATATCCTGTATATATCTGTTAGGTCCATTTGTTCTATGACCTCATTTAATCCATATGAGATGCATCTGTAACTATTTTTAATAGACACTTTTGGATGAAATGCTTTCTGCAGCCCATATACTTGCCATAGACAGTTGTTCTTTCATTTTGTCAATTCCAGTCACCTCATACATAGTAGAATTTAATTCCATTTTTATTCATGGCTCCTAAGCTATTAATGAATAATAGAAATTTTTACCTGACTGAGTCACATGATATTAAGGTTTGTATTTCTCAGGGTTTTCCTTACTTAGTTGGTCTTGATTTTCTAGCATTCTCAATTACATACCTTTTGACACATGGTTTCTATATTGATTGGCTATCACATAGGCTCAGAGGCTAGGTTAAAAGGCTGCTATAATAATCACTGATGAGAAAGATCATGGTTAAGAATCATTATTTAGTGGGACATCAATTAGATCTTTGATTTATTTGGATCTCTCCCTCCATCAACAAGTCTATAATTGATTGGCATTGAGTCTTACTACATGGGTTAGTGACAGTGATTATTATATGGATTACACATGTTGATGATATTGACTATCTTTCTCTGTGTTCATTCCAGACGTGACATCGCCACCTGCCTCCAGACTGCAAATCCACTTCCTAGCATCCCACAAGTAGATTCCCAATGTCAGGGCTAATGCTGATTAGAACACCATGATGTAAACTACACACACACATCCATCCATACATCCATACATACATACATACAAAACAGGGAGTTCTTTAAGTCACTGTTACCTGATTAGTATGCATATGGCCTCAGTTCAATCCTAACTTGATTTTGTTCTGGTTAAGAAAAGGATACCTTTGTTAGGATTACAGAAACAGATTTGTGTTTTCTATAATTGGCAGCTGCATATAAATATGTTGTGAGGTAATGCAAATTTTTAAAATATTTTAAGTGATGCTTTCAAATGCAATTTTTTAAACCAAGTGTATGATTATAGTTTTCTTTTAAATTGTGTTATTAAAAAAATCCCCTTAGGGCTGGAGAGATGGCTTAGCGGTTAAGCGCTTGCCTGTGAAGCCTAAGGACCCCGGTTCGAGGCTCGGTTCCCCAGGTCCCACGTTAGCCAGATGCACAAGGGGGCGCACACGTCTGGAGTTCAGTTGCAGTGGCTGGAAGCCCTGGCGCGCCCATTCTCTCTCTCCCTCTACCTGTCTTTCTCTCTCTGTCTGTTGCTCTCAAATAAATAAATAAATAAAAATATTAAAAAAAAATCCCCTTTGCCAAATTATTTTGCTTTATAGTCTATAAGCATTTTTTATTCAATAAGCTTTAGTTCATTTACAGATTAAAAAAGAGGCATGTTGTTTCTTTCACTTTTGGATGGGTATAAGTAAAGTGATATATTCAGGAATGAAACTGTTATAAACCTTGGCCATCAGACTTTGCAAGCAAGTGCTTTTACCCTCTGAGCCATTTCTCCAGACTATTAATATTTTTGCCTTTGTAAGAAACTACTAAACCAATTTTAAAAGAGGCTCTATCTTTAGACATTCACATAAGTAGTGAATGTAAGTCTAGTTAGTAGTATCTTATCTAGGATATTTAGATTTTAGTCATTTATTAGCTTTAATGAGATTTCACCCTACGACCAGGCCTAATATCTTTTACTATTCTTTTGAAAACTATTTTGCTTTTAAAATAATTTTAATTATTCATTTATTAGTGTGTATGTGTCAGTATTGCAGGGGTGTGCCAGAATTTTTTCCTAACACAAATGAATTTGCCACCACATTTTGTTTGAGGATGATCTGATTTACTATGGCTGAGGAATTGGACCCTGGCTGCCAGGCTTTGCAACCAAATACCTTTAACTTTGCTGAGCCATCTCTACAGCCCCTTCTTTTCCTATTCTTCAATGAAACCTGTCTGGTTTGCCTGCTCAATTCATTTTACCCGTTTCTCAGTTTAAACACTTTTTTTTTAAACCTGTGACATTTAACTTCTGTGTAAACATTTGGAACAAATTGTTTCTAAAAAACATGTTTTGGAAGTGTTATTCCAAAGTACAGCTTGTCTTTTCATTCCCTAGGAAAGATTTTTCATAATAGTTTTTACTTTTGATAATACCAATATCTTATTTCATGAATCATATAGGTCATATTGGATGATGTTTCAAAACTCATTTCAGAACACAAATCAAGTAGATTTCCTTATGTGCTCTTTTATGAGTTTAAAATTTTGCATTTTACACTTATGTATAATCTTATTGTTTTGTTTTATACAGGTATTTTATTTATAATGTCAATTGTTTTAAATGTGGACATGAACTTGTCTCAGCAGTACTGATTAAAGATGATATTTTCACTGCAAGTTATACTCCATAGAAAATGAGCCTGCTTAACTCAGGTCTGTTTTTGGACTCTACAATCTGGACCACTGGTGTTGGTGTTTATTCTTTCACAGGTATCACACTGTTTTGACTATTATGTTTATAGCTTACATATGAGAAATAATTTTGTCTCTGTTACTCAGCATTTTATGATTATTTGAACTTGTTATTTGATAGAAATTTTATACTCTTTTTTGTGTAGTATGACAATAAGGCTACAGGAAAACTAGAAAATTTGACATTATAAAATAGTATTTCCAAACCATAACCATGAAAAATTTTCCCATTTCTTTAGGTTGTTGACTTTTTATTAAATGTTGTATCATTTCCCTTTTGCACATCCTTGCATTTTGTTAGAAAATAAGTGATGATTTCATCTCTGGAGATTATATATATATGCATATGTATAATATATACATGTTTAGTTTTCCAATTCTACCTTTTACTTTGTTATGTAGGAAAACTTTACATATTTAATGTATTTCCTGCAACCTTGCAATACTAGCTTTTTATCTCAGGATTTTTTTGTTGATTCATTGGGATTGTATGCATAAAAAGAAATCTACAAAGAAGGAGTCATATACAGTTTGTTTCTCTTTCATATTCCATTTTATGCCTTGGGATTTCCAGTGCAATGTTTAATAGGAGTGGCCAGAGAAGATATACTTGCCTTGTACCTGACCTTGGGATGAAAGGACTCATCTTTTAAAGTTACATGTTATTTCAAGTGAAGAATTTTTGTGGATGTTCTTTGTCAAGGTTAGAAGATTTCTCCTTCTACTGCTGCTTTTGTGAGGCTTTATTTGACATGAGTACATGATGGATTGTGTTAAACGTTTTTTGTTTTTTCTTTTTTTTTTCTGCAGTAGAGGTAGCCTACTATCTTTTCTTTCTTAACTTAATGAGGTAGTGGACTCCACTGCTTTAACATTATACCAGCATTTCATTAAAAAAAAAAAAAAATGAAATGAACCCCTAGGGCTGGAGAGAGGGCTCAGAGTTTCAAGGCACTTGTTTGCAAAGCCTGACACCAGAGGTTTGACTCTTCAATACCCACATACAGACAGATTCACAAAGTGGTGCATGTGTCTGGAGTTTGTTTACAGTGACAGGAGGCACTGGACCACCCATACTCTTTCTATGTCTTCCTCTTCCTCTCTTATCTCAGTCTGTTTCAAATAAATAAATAGCCAGGCTTCAGTGGCTCAAGCCTTTTAATCCCAGGTAGAAGGATCTCTGTGAGTTCCAGGTCAGCCTGAGATTACATAGTTAATTACAGGTCAGAATGGGCTAGAGTGAAACCCTACCTCTAAAAGCCAATAAATAAATATAACAAAATAAGTAAATAAATCCAAACCCTATTTAGTAATGATGTCCAGACACTAGTTTTATTTTCTAATATTTTGTGATTTTTTTTTTTTTTACATTTCTGTTCATGAAAAATATTAGTAGGTACATCACAGGGAGCCAGATAGCAGGTTCAGGGAAATCCAGTGAGTAGCTCCTCTGGAATACCAAGGAACAGGTTCTCTATAGATGACCCATCATTTGGTGACTGGATCATGGACTTCCTGGCTTCTTGTCTAAAGTTACTGTCACTGCCACAGATATTTTTTTGATTGTTGTCAGCATAGTTTGTCTTTCTGTAGCTCTTTATATTTAATGAAACTCAATAGGTAACATATAAGCCTTTTTCATACATTAAGATAACTCTGCATTTATAGTTGTATATGGAGACTACATTTTTTTATGAATTACATTTCTTCTGTGTAACGTGTTTTATTCTTTTTCCTGCTTTGTTGTTAATGAAACATTTTATATGATTCAATTTTATATCTGCCATTATCATATTAAATATACTTTAAAAATCAGCAAATGACCTACAGTTGCAAGATGCATTTTTACTAATCGCATCCATCTTCAAGTAACACTGTGGTTGGTATTAAAGTGTTTATGATTTCTTATTTCTGTCCTTAAGTGTCTGTTGATAGATTTAATGAAACAAAACCTCAACCATTTGATATTCTGTCATTTTATTTGTTAAGGAAAGAGTTTTAAGTTCAATAGAATAAGATAAATAAAATAACATTTTTCTGACATGATCCCATTCTTTATGAAAATGAAGTTTATCATATTTTGGTTTTTGATGTTTAAATAATAGTTCACATTTCTGGCAAAGGGCACATGGGTATCAGTACTTTCAACTATTGCCTATGTGAAAGTTCACTTGTCCTTCACTTTAAAAAAATAATTATCTCTATATAGAATTGAAAGTAGGTTTGTTTTATCAATACTTTAAATATTTTGCTGCACCCTCTCCTTGCTTCTGTAGTATTGAAAAAATATTAATGTACTTACTTCTTGTACTTATCTCTTTATAGGAAGCTCCCCAGCTTTGATTTCTTCCAGTATGTCCTATTCATGTTCCATTTTCTGCAGCTTGGGTATGATATGTTTGACAACTGTATTTTAATTGCATTGCATGTGTTATTATTACATTCTCTTTGCTAGGATAAAGTACCTGACCAAAAGCAGCTGACAGGCTATTTTGGCTTACAGTCTTAGGGGGGCTTCATGATGGCTAGGGAAAACATGGCATGTGTGGAAGCTACATATCACCTCTGTCACAGCAAGTAGAAAACTGCAACAAATATAAGCTCTTGCAAGGGGAGCCAGCTATAATGCCCCAAATCTACTTCCAACAATACACCTCCTCCAGAAAAACTCCACTTTACAGATTTCCACCTGCTGAGAACCAAGCATTCAGAAAACACGAATTTATGGAGAACATCAGATTAAATCCATCACAAAGTGTTATGAGTTGTTGGAGTCTAGTTCCTTCACCTCTTAAGATTGTGATTTTTTTTTTACATGCCCTATGAGTATTTTCATGAAAAGTATGTTCTTTATCAGATAACAGAAACTATATAAATAGGAGTTTAATATGAGATTTTGAAAAGTATTTATTTATTGACAGTGCCACACATGTAAATAATGTATTTTGATGCTTATCTGTCTTTAATCCAGATGGGGTTAAATTCTTACTCTGGTTCTCCATGATAGAGAATTCAAATCTCTGTTTTAAAATTGTTTCACCTCCATTTTTCTTCATAATTTTTTCTTGAAACCTATTCTTCTATGTAAAATATGCCATGATCATCTTTTCTCCATATCCCATTTTATTTCACTGTATACTGAATATGACTTGGGAAGTAAATTCTTGGTGAAGGAAGGTATCTATTGCCCCATTATCCCCTCTCCCTTAAGCTGTATCTCTTTTCAGAAGTTTTCATTTTTCTCATGCTTAGATGAAGCAAGAAGGCTATGAAGGACTGAAAAGTAACAAATCCTTCTTCCTTACATGAATAGGACCTAGTGAAATCTTTCTACGATAGTTAATGTTGGTTGTTAACTTAATGATAATTTAGAAATGATGTAGGTTTGGATTCCTGGGATGGATTAACTCTCCATAAAGATGCAGGAGATCCCTAGGCTCATGAACCCCAATTTTAGATCCTTGTCCAAAGAATTAAAAACATGGAAACAGAGAAAGGTAAGTTATGAGAATTAATGAAGGGTAGTGTCACAAAAGGAGAACAGAAAAAAGCAAGAAAGAGAACTTCTTCCCTTCTCATCAATGCTAGGAGAGGAGAGGAAGAAACTCATTTATGTGAATCAAGCGTCCAATTAGAGTGAGACTCATCATCAGGCTCAGGTGGGCAGGGAGGGGCCTAATGACTGCTGGGCCCTGGAGGGATGTTAATTTAGGAAGGGGCAGTCCATGGGGACTAAGCTCTAAGCCCACAGAATTAGATAAGAAGCAGGAAAATTTGATGGTCCTGATGAGTTGTTGATCTTCGATGAGACTTGGTCAGATGCAAATTCTACTCTTACCAGTTTACCAGGTTAGACAAAGTCACATACATATTTCTGTGGGCCAGTTTCTGGCTAATTACCTATTAGCAAAACAGCTACCTGCCTTACATTACTTCAAAGACATGCTTCTTGGGAATAACCCTAAGTGCATCCTTAGAGGATTATTTAAGGAGGGAAAACCCAGCCTGAGTATGAGTGGCACCATTACATGCTCTGGGGGCACAGACTGAAGAGAAAGAAGAACCAACCACAGTAATAGTGTTCATATCTCTCTCTGCCTCCTCTCAGCAGGGAAGATGTGATCAGCTGCCTCACACTCTTGCTGCCATAGCTAGTGCCACTTTTGTAGCCAAGCATCCCCACCATGATGAACTGTAGCCTCAAAGTGACAATCAAACTAACGTCATCATCCCTTCAGCCACTTTTGTCCAGTATTTTATCACAGTTGTGAGAAAAATAATGACTATGCTTTCTTCCTGGGAAGAAGAAGGTTCTAAGTATATTTCACAATTGTTGCTCTCCCTGGCTTCTAGAAATCCTGTATGAGTTTATGTTTAATATCTCATCATGGGAACCTGAGAAAACTTAAGGAAAATCACCCCACTATTGTCCCTGGGCCTCTTTATACCTATAATTCCAACAAAATTCTTACTCTCAAAATAGTCTCTAGATCGAATCCAGATTTCATCATCAGATAATGGAACCAGAATTCTTATTATTAGAGAAGTTATCTATAGCAATAAACATTCCAATACTGAGTGTTTTATCTACAATTACATGCAGAGGTATAAAATTTATGTCTATTTTAGTAAAATTCCAGATCAACTGATAAATGTAGACATTATGATGTATAGGTTTAGTAAAAACACAGTATGTCTTTGTTCCATCTGCTTACAGGGCTTAGGGGCAGTGACAATTCAATGGTGACAAATGTAGGCAGCTTCCTGGTCATGATAACCATATGAATTTAATATCAGAAGAAATCAGAGCTCTTTGGAGAAATATCTAGTCTTACTTCTAAGTGAAGTATAATATAAAACAATCCTGAAGCATTGTGTAGTATCAGATCATTAGGGGAAATTAATAAAAGGATGATGACACTTGCCTGAATCAGAGCTCCTATTGATGAAAAGTGGTACAGCTTGAATAGCAAAATGAGTAATGGTAGTATTGAAGCTCAATCTGATGAATAAAATAAATATTCATGAGTCTGAATTGACAGAAGTAAATGAAAAAAAAAATTAAAGGAGGAAGAAGGGAAAAATCTAATACCATAAAAATTATAAATATACCTAGATATGCATGCTGCCATCACGTGTCTTGCTCTTTGATGTATTCTGGACTTCGTGAGTTGCTTTTAAGGACTGGTACATCACTGGCACGCACTACTTAATACGTAGACAACAAGCATTTCTCCTTTTGCACACAAAGACCTCTGTAGCTGCTACTCAATTTTACTACATAAAAATATTCATAAGCAGCCAAGGAAATGTCTAAATGAATGAGTACACTGATGTTTCAAAGAATACTCATTTACAAAGGGAGGTACATATCCTGAGGGACATAGTTCTTTTTTGAATAGAATTTTTTTTTAAAAAAAAAGTAGTGATTGCATGGTACTGAAGCATTTGGACTACTATGTTAGTCATAGCATGAAGGTTACCATGTGTCAGGTACAATGGGAAGGAATATTGAGCTTAAACAATTCTTTCCTCTAAAACCATTTTAAAGCACTGTTGCAGTCAGATCCATTGCTGGGATGAACATGTAACCAGACAGAGTTTATGGCAGGAAGGGCTTTATTTAAGCTTACAAATTCAGAAGATAGCTCCATCAATGGTGGAACAAGCAGGCTTCCTTTTGTAAATTGAAGCAGAGAGAAACCACCAACAGTTGTCTGAAACTGCCAGAGCTCAAAGTGGTCTCTCCACACCTTATGAGTAAATGAAGATCCACCCCCAAACAAACTTTAGGGCTGGACTTCAGGATCTGCTCCTAGTGACACCTCCTCCAGCACACTGCTGGAGACATAAGCAGGAAGCTTAACCTTAATTTTAAAAAATACCTAAAACAATCCCAGCACTCAGGAGGCAGAGGTAGGAGGATCACTGAGTATGAGGCCAGCCTGAGATTACATAGTGAATTCCAGATCAAAACTGATATTAAAAATATTACTTATTTGAGAGAGAGAGAGAGGGAGGGAGGGAGAGGGAGGGAGGGAGGGAGGGAGGGAGGAAGGGAAAGAGAGAGAGAGAGAAAGCTGGACATGGTTAGAGCATGCCTTTAATTCTAGAAATTGGGAAGCAGATGTAGAAGGATCATTGTGGTGGTTTGATTCAGGTGTCGCCCATAAACTTAGGTATTCTGAATGCTAGTCTCCCCAGAATTGTTGGGGGCAGGCTTATGGGTGTTATAGTTTCCCCATGCAAGTGTTTGGCATTCTTCTGTTCCTGTTGTCCATTTGATGTTTGCCATGGTGTGATGTCTACAATCTGCTCATGCCATCATTTTCCCTGCCATCATGGATCTTCCCCTGGAGTTTGTAAGCCAAAATAATTTTTTCCCCAAAGCTGCTCTTTTTTGAGTAATTTCTGCTAGCAATACAAACCTGACTGCAACAGTATTGTGGTATTGGGAGTGGGATTGCTGCTAGACACCTGGCTGTACGGCTTTGACCTTTTGGAGCTGATTTTCAAGAAGAATGTGGAAAGATTTGAAATCTTGGCCTAAGACATGCCTTGCAGTGCTGTAAGTACAGTTTGATGGACTATTCTGGGCAGAGTTGAATACCTGAATGCAGTAAGAACTATCTATGGACTGTGAATTTTGGCTTGTGAGGGTGAAAAGAAGCTTCATCTGGATTGGGCTAGAAACAATTTGTGTGAGAGGCTTGCTGTTATAGCTGTGCCCTGAGAAGTTATGCAGGATTGCATTGCGTAGTAAAGGGACTGGTGTAAGCAGAGGGATATGGCACAGAAATGAAATTTTTGGGCTGAAACTTCTGCCTGTTCAGCTGCAATTATATGGGAGATTACAACTTTGAGATTTGGCCAGCTGATCTTCACTGTGAAAATCAGAAAAATAGAGACTCTATTAAACAGGCCTGAGTGCTCAAGGAGTGTCTCATTCTTCAAAGTCTGCTTTATTCGTCCCCTCCCCCAGATTAACAAATTGGCACCCTACCTGGTATTGTGAAGTGTAAGACATGCAAGAGAGAGAGAGTGTCATTGAGTTTGCAACATGGTATTGTGTTTTGGAAAGACATGGATTATGTGGAGCAGGTTTACTGGATGTCTGAATCGAGACTGGATGGAGCCATGAAGATGAAACTTGGATTGCAGTGTAGATCCAGTGGACATGCTGGAACCACAAGATGGCTGCTAAGGAAATCTGCCAACCTTGGATGAAGTTTTCTAGGACTGTGAGTAGCCTAGCTTGAGGGACGGAATTGGAATGCCAGAGACATGCTGGTTAAAATTATCAGACATGGAGACTTGTCACTGGCTAAAGTTGCTAGACTTGGTGCTACAGAATTTTATGTTTACCCTGTTTAAACCTTGTATTGGTTGAATATTTCTTTGATAAACCTAATGCCATCTTTTGGAAAGTGAATGTTTAATTCTGTGCCATTATGGGGTATTTTTGAGGATTTTTTGGATATTATGTCTCAGTTGTATATCTTGTACTATGGATATGTATGAACATCATTAGAATTGATAAAAAACTATTGGGGCTTTTAAAATTGGACTGAATTCATTGTATTTTATATCATGTTTGACTATCAGTTTATGGGGCCCAGGGGTAGAATGTGGTGGTTTGATTCAAGTGTCCCCCATAAAGTTAGGTATTCTGAATGTTAGTCTCCTTAGCTGATGGAAATTGGAAATTAAAGCCTCCTTGAGGTGGTGGAATTATGGGTATTATAGACTACTTCCCCATGTGAGTGTTTGGCACACTCTCCTGTTATCCTTCAGATGTTGGCCAGGGGGTAATGTCTGCATTCTGCTTATGCCATCATTTCCCCGTGCCATTAGGTAGCCTCCCCTTTGAGACTGTAAGCCAATATATACATATATATATTTTTAATTTCCCCAAAAGCTGCTCTTGGTTGGGTGACTTCTGCTAGCAATGCAACCAGACTGTGATAATAAATTTAAGTTCCAGTCCACCCTGAGACTACATAGTGAATTTCAGGTCAGCTTTAGCTACAGTAAAACCTTATTCTATAAACAAACAATATCTAAGGCAATGGAGGAAATGCATTTATATTAAAATCACAATAGGCACCTTTTATAAACATCTGGCATTATTTATATCAAACTCAATATTTTAGAAACAAAACCACCCAATATTCCTATTGGAGATTCTGACAAAATAGTTCTTAATATTTCAGCTTGCATACATTCACATCTAGTTGTAGATACTGTAGTTTATAATGGAACAAGTTTGAACAAGCTTTAACGGGGATTTCAATTTATCCCTTAGGTTAAATCAATATGGTCATAAAAATCTGAAATTCAAAAAGAAATAGTATTTTGTATTCCAGCGCTTAAGCTAAGGATTATTTCAAAATGCCTCAAGTTAGTGTTCAAAATTTTGTTGAGCATGTTTTTACATTAAATTGTACAAAATTGATATTTGAAATATTTGTAGGCATCATAAAGTCATAGGTAGTGTATGATTTGAAGTGGACAGAATCATCTTGGTTACATCATTTCTTGGTTATTTTGTATATATGAAAAGTTCTATACTATGCTCACCAAACTGCCCAGTAAACACTTCTCTTAATGTTCATACCCACATATTAATGCTAGTCTCACTTCTGGTTAGAGAAGCTTCTCTTTTCAGATGGCAGTGACCTTGGGATGACTCAGAAGGCACCATAGTGCTGAGAAGAAGTGACAGAGGAGTGCTCAACACTCTCGTATGGTAGTTTGAATAGATGGTCCCCTATGGCCCCCTATATATTCAGTGTTTTGTTTGTAGTTTATATCTGCAGCCACCTGGCTGGAGGTAGTGTCACTGGACAGATCTTGAGGTGTGGTGGTGGGTTTGAGATTTCAATCTAAAGATATGCAAAGTGCCTAGTTCCTTCCTGGAGTTCCTAAAGTGCTCTGCGTGGCTTTTGGCTTGAGTGTTCTCTCTCTCTACTTGGTCCTTTAAGAAGGGTCAGCTTCTTCTGCCATTATGGGACATCCCCTGGATCTGTAACCTTCAATAAACCCCTTCCTCCTTAACTGTGCCTGGTCTCCAAGTTCATCTCAGTGAACCTGAAGTTGTCTACTACACTCAGTGTAAAAAGGTGTGTAACTTTCTTCATTACTCATTTTTCCTCTGAATCTCCTGTTCTCTGCTTTGACATCTGCACTTTTTTTTTTCCCTCAAACCTCAACATCTTCCCTCTTAAGTTCCCAACACAGAAAAACATGTGGCAGATGCCATGCAGATTCTCATTAGGGGTCTCTACAGAATATCCTAGATTCTACTTTCCATGTGCTAGCAGCTTTAATCTCTCTTTAAAGACCTCAATTTCCCTTAAATTCCAACCTCTCTTAAATAAACCCAATTTTTATTTCTCTCTAATTAAACTTAATAACTCATAATTTATCTTTCTTGAGTCCATCTTTATTAATTCTTTATTAAAGATAAGACAGAGCCTAAAACTTGGGGTTTCTAAATTCTGGGTGACCCCTACTGATCCCCAAATCCTGCATTACTCTAAATGAAACGAAGCTGATGCCAAGAAGGGATGTTCCATGAGCTATGAAAGATAGAGTATTATTATTTTTACTGACATCACCTCTAAAATGAAGAGTAGGGTGTCAAAGGACTATTTAGGTTTCAAAAACATCACATTGTCCACTTGGGAACACAGTTGGCCTCTCTTCACAAATTTGCTAGAAGGACAAGTAGGTTTGAATGGGATTTTATGCAGAATCAGACATTGAATATTTCACACAAGTTTATGGTACAGGGTTTCCCAGTGGGATTGTATGATCTGACTGTTCTTAGTATTTTAAAAGTGACTTCAACTAGAAAGCACAACAGGAGCTTTTGGTAGAAACTGAAAATGGCTACTCATGAGAGACTCCTGAGGCTTAGATTATAAAGTTGCCTGATGTTGTCACTCATTACAACCCTTTGAAAGATAATTACTTGCTTTCCACTGGCAACTTTAGAAAATACCTCCATCCTGGAGATTCATAACATAATCCTAAGGTAGGTCTCATGGTAATTATTTTACAGTAGTGGCTTAGCAGAACTCATTGACAAACCAGATAGGTTAATTTAAGATATGAAAACTTAAAAGACATGGATAAACTCACCATATACAGAAATAGAGCATGTGAAGGGCAGTGACTTTATCCCTTGGAGGATTTGATGACTTTGTTCTATTTTTGAATCCAGTAAACTCTGGCAACCAAGACAAAGGCAGCTATTTGTAGAATCAGAGTATATATATTAGAATATATTAACGTATACTAATATATATACTAGAATGGGAGGGCATGACAAACTCATTATACAATATCAGTCTTATCACACCACCTGTCAGGTACTAGGTTTGTAATAAAAGGGAACTCAGATAAACAGCTTCTTGACCAATTTCTTTTTAAAATGAAAGGAGAATCTGGTAGGATCTGCATCTGAAGGGATATAGAGAGGAGAGGGGATAACTAGAACCCTTAGTAAATGGAGAGAGACATTTGAAGGAAATTGGAAGAGGAGGAGGGTAGCTGCCCTCCAAGGAAGGGTTTGGCATGATATAACTGATGTGGCAGTTTGGGCAGATGGCATTCCCTCTTCCTAGCCCAGAGGCCCCAGATTTAGACTGAGCATGTCCAGGTTAGAGGATGAGAGGAGAGGGGAGGAAGAAATGGCTCTAGGATTCTTATATTATCACAAATAAATAAGGACACAATAACCACTGGGTTGGGGAGATTATTCAGCAATTAAATAACTTACTTACAAAGCTTACTGGCCCAGGTTTGATTTGCTAGTACCCACGTAAAGTCACATGTACAAAATGGCTAATGCGGAGTTTGTTTGCAGGAGCAAGAGACCCTGGTATACATATTCATTTTCTCTCACTCTCTCACTCTTCTTGCATCAAAATTAAATAAAGAAGCCAAGGGCTGGAGAGATGGCTTAATAGTTAAGCGCTTTCCTGTGAAGCCTAAGGACCCTGGTTCGAGGGTCAATTCCCCAGAACCCACGTTAGCCAGATGCACAAGGAGGTACATGTGTCTGGAGTTCGTTTGCAGTGGCTAGAGGCCCCAATGCACCCATTCTCTCTCTCTCTCTCTCTCTCTCTCTCTCTCTCTCTCTCTCTCTCTTTCTCTCTCTCTCTCTGCCTCTTTCTGTCTCTGTCTCTCTCAAGTAAATAAATAAATGAACAAAAAATTTTAAAAAATAAAGAAGCCAAATTACTGACCAATTTTGATGAACACAAATGCAAAATAGTTATGAATTGAATTTAATAAAACACAATAAAAACACATCACTTTGGTTTCATTCTGACATGCAACAATAATTTGACTTACACAAATCAATAAATGCAACCCCCCAAAGATAAAAATAAACAGAACCAAGGATAAAAATCACATTATCATCTGAAAGGGCCTTTGAAAAATTCAACAAAGGTTTATAATTAAACTATGGATGAAACTACATATATATTATACTTCAGCAGTATAAAGGCTATATATGACCTGCTGAAACTACATCAGAGGTTGGAACATGTATGTGTATAATTTCAGCACTGCTCCCTTTCCACATATGGTATGTGATGGTGTGACTTTTTGTTGTAGTAGCAATTACAACCTCTTTGGTATCATAAGACATGAAAACAATGCTGAACTCTCTGAGGGTAGAGCATCCTTGGTGGAAATCCCAAGATTTCTATCTTTCCCTACATGGTATAGGTTGGCAATCCTTCTTGATGAGTGAGGTCCAATATGTGGTATTAACATATACAAGTACAAGTATATTCCACAAATGGCTGATAGACTAGGCTATAGTATAAGCTTGAAGGTAGCATGTATAGGACAGGGTCATAAGCATGCCTTTACCTTGGCCATAAACAGTAAAACAGGCAACTAAGGCTCAGTTATATGTTGAGAGAGAATTTGTGCATACCTAGGAATAATTAAAATTAGAATGTGACTGTTATCTCCCACAGTAGCATCTGATTTGGCAGGAAAAGCAAGGAACAAAAGAGGATGAGTTGGAGATTTTAGCTTATCATTGCTTACATATGTTGGTATACAAGAGAATGTCAGTACAAATTTGAACTGTGCTAAGTAGCTCTTCCTAGACATAAACACTAAGAATTTATTGGAAATATCAGACAGCAAGAACAGTAAAGCAGAAGGGACAGAAAGTGCCCTCAGGCCTTAGGTTTAATGCAGAGAGAAGGAAAAATCCAAGATTCAGCATGGAGACAGAGACCTGAGTCATGGCTGAGTACAGGAAACCAGGACATTCAGTAACTACACTTCAGAATTGCATGAACTGGGAAAGTCATTTAAATAAGAAAAAATTTTTAAATCCCTCAAATTCTGGTCATACAGATGAGACCAGAGTGTGCAGGAAGTGGGGAAGTTGAGACATGTGACTATACATCCCTCCTTGAGGCAAAGGTTGCATAACTTTAGGAAATATGTGAGAATTCAATCTCTGATGGTCCAGCTTACCTGAGCCATTGGTGAGACTTTATTATCTACCAACTGAGATCATCATGGCCATCAGTGACTGGAAGACATAGAGTAAGGACAAGCACGACTGAGCACCATGGGTATGTGAGAGTTACTAATAAAAATACAGCAGAAAGCCAACTGCTGCTCTTTTTGGAAGGTTTTCAACCATAAGCAACAATTCATCAAAAGAGTGAAAGAAGGAATGGCAAGATAGGAAAAATGGTTAAGTTCACAAGTGCTGCAAGATACACCTGAAGAGTATGCTGTGTACATTTCATCAATAAAAGAAAATATGCTGAAGGTAGAATATTTTTGTCAAGGGTTGGAAAGTGTTTAGTAGCCAGGCATAGCTTATGAGAGGCAATCACAGTCACTCAGATCCAGAGCTTGTCAAAGGCCAGGGAGCCAGCTCAAGCAGGGTGGGTTCATGGCCCTGCTCCTCCTTGTCCCTGAGCCAGACAAAACAGTACAAATTCACCCCTCCAAGCCCACTGGGCATTGGGAGATACAGTCCTACTGCAACGATATGGGATAAGGCTTTGGATTAGGGTGTGGATAAGGATACGGGCATGAATTGTTCATGGAGAGTGACTATCAGCTACAGAAAGATGAATAAGGTAGAGTGACCCAATGGTGCAACTTCACTCAAAGGTGCTCTTTGGACATACTAGGTGATTCTAGGGATGGGATCATTTTATTCTTGCACTTTAATAATTGATTATTTGTGATTGATTACTTGAATTGATTGTTTGGGATTGATGGCAGTGGTACTTCAGGGATTATACTCGCTTTCTAAAAAGAACAGTTTACAGTATATAATGCTAACATTTGTGTGTCTTACAGATTTGGAAAAGCATCTGGAAGAACAGTTAAACATTAGTTGAAGAGACTGAATGAAGACACTTTGCATAGGTGGGAAAAGGTATTCTGAGAAGTCACAAGGTTGTTACATGAAAAATTGGAGCATACTTTCCCTATGAATTGTTGTCCCATCTACAGCAACAGGAAATGAAATCAGCCCAAAGATCCATCAAATGGTGAATGGATAATAAAAATGTGGTACAAAATGAAATTTTACGTAGCATGATTGCCACTTCTTTTCTAATTTGAAATTCCACTATCATAAGAAAATTAAAAGTCTAAGGCTAGATTTTGTATTTTTTCTTTTAATTAATTTCTTAATGAGTTTACAAAGCATTGGGGCTCATTCTGGTGTCATATTATTTTTGTTGTTGTTGTTATCCACACAACCCCTTCTCTATCCCTCCAGGGTTCAGGGAACATTATGGAAGAAGGAGCTGAAAGATTATGAGCTCAAAGGAGTGCAGTTTAGCTATTTCCTTTAGTTGGATTGAAACCTTTGTTCTTAGAGGAAGCCATGAGATTCATAAGGAAAACTATAGTGGGTATGTTTCTCTACTCCCCTACCCCATTCCCCCCTTTGTGCCCTTTCCCCACTTTAGCCTCATTTCTGCTTTCATACTATGTTTTCTTTTATTCTTTCCCCCTTATCATTATTTCTTTCCTCCCCTCTCATGGTGTCCTATCTAGAATTATAATCCATATTCAGTTTCATGTCAAGTTTGGAGAAGTATCCAGATAAGCTAAAAATAATGCATATTCCCCATCTTGCTTAAAACGTTCTGAAGGTATCTATCAAATACAATTAGCCTATGGTATAATTTAGCCCTGAAGTATCTTTGCTGGTTTCAGTTTGGAAGGACCTGCCTAAAAACATGAGTGGGGTATTAAAGTTTCCTACCAGTATTATGCCAAGGACTATGTGACCTTCTATGTCTTTTAGAGTTTGTTTTATGAAAGTAGAAGCCTTAGCACTTGGTGAGTAAATATTTATAATTAATGAATTGTTTCTGTTATTACTATGTAATGTTCCTCTGTATTTCTTTTGATAAACTTTGAGAGCTAGTTTATCAGATATAAGAATAGCCATGACCAATTGTGTTTTGTTTCCATTTGCTTGGCAGGTTGTTTTCTATTATTCAAAGTTAGTTTCTGGGTGTCTTTGCTAGCTATTTGTTTCTTTAAGATAATAGATTGTTGTATCTTTATTTTTTTATCTAGTAAATTAGTCTGTATATCTTTATTGATGAGTTGCAGCCATTTGCATTTAGAGTTATTATTGAGAAGAGATTTTATTTCTAGGATTTTCTTGGCAAAGTTCTGGTTAGCTAGGTTGGTCTTATTTCTTTTCTTTTTTCCTTTTTTTTTTTTTTTTTTAGATGTAACACTTTTTTGTTTATTTTTATTTTTATTTCTTAGAGAAAAAAGAGACAGAGAGAATGGGTACACTGGGCCTCCAGCCACTGCTAATGAATCCAGATGCATGCACTACTGTGTGCATCTGGCTTTAGTGGGGACTGGGAATCAAACCTAGGTCCCTTGGCTTTGCAGACAAGCACCTTAATCACTAAGCCATTTCTGCCATACAACTTTCTTCTTTTCTCTCTTTCTTTCCTCTTTCTTTCTTTCTCTCTTTCTTTCCTCTTTCTTTCTTTCTTTCTTTCTTTCTTTCTTTCTTTCTTTCTTTCTTTCTTTCTTTCTCCTTTCTGATTCTTCCTTCCTTCTTTCTGTTTCTTTATCTCTATTCCTTCCTTCTTCCTTTCTTCCTTCCTTCCTTCTTTCTCTCTCTCTCTCTCTCCCTCCCTCCCTCCCTCTTTCTTTCTTTCTCCCTCTCTCTCTCTCTCTCTCTCTCTTTCTCTCTCTTTCTTTCTTTCTTTCTTTCTTTCTTTCTTTCTTTCTTTCTTTCTTTCTTTCTTTCTTTCTTTCTTTCAGAGAGAGGCAAATTGAGAAAGAGAGACAAGCCAGGCCCTCTAGCCACTGCAAAAGAACTCCAGAAACATGCACCACCTTATGCATCTGGCTTTTACAAAGGCTTTCAGGAATTGAATCAGAGTCCTTAGGCTCTGTAGATAAGTGCCTCAACAGTTGAGCTATTTCTACAAGGCCTGTTTTGTTTTATTTTGCTTTTTTACACTTAGGAACACATCATTTATTTTATAAAATATTTCATGTAAATTACAATAGGTTCCTTTCTCTTATCCCCTTCCACAGCTCCCTTTTCTCTGAAGGCCTTCCTTAGCAGGGTTATGGTATTCACTGTGGGATCATGAAGGTCTTCTCTGTTAGTTTTAGTGATTCACTGGGCAGTTGTGCTGAACATAAGTGAGCTAGTTTCATGTCCTTTTGTCCCCCTGTTCCTTCTTGACAAGCATTCTTACACATATTCACATAGTTTGGACTTTTTCCTTTTCCTTTTTTTTCATTTCTTTTTTAATTTTTTGGTTTATTTTTATTTATTTATTTGAGAGTGACAGACACAGAGAGAAAGAGGGAGGGAGAGAGAGAGAGAGAGAGAGAGAGAGAGAGAGAGAAAGAGAGAGAGAAAGAAAGACAGAGAGAGAGAATGGGTGCACCAGGGCCTCCAGCCACTGCAAATGAATTCTCGATGCGTGTGTGCCCCCTTGTGCATCTGGCTAACATGGGTTCTGGGGAATTGACCCTTGAACTGGGTCCTTAGCCTTCACAGACAAGCACTTAACTACTAAGCTATCTCTCCAGCCCAACTTTTTCCTTTTTCTAAATACTATTTCTTCAAGAATTTTCTATAGTTCTGGTCTGAGTATTGTGAATTATTTTAATTTGTGTTTACATTGGGATATTCTTATTTTTCTAATAATTTTGAAAGACAATTTTTCTGGATATTACAGTCTTGGTCAGATATTTATTTTTTAGTTAATTTTATTTTAATTATCTGAAATATATCATTTCATGGTTTTCTGGCTCTTAGGATTGCTAGTGAAAGCTCTAAAGGTGTTCTGATGTTCTTGCTTTGTAGAAGTATACAAGTTCACATTTTTATTATTATTTTTATTAGATTTATACTCAGTGTATACAATCAAGTTGGTACCATAGTTAGCCTCCTCCCTATGTGATTCTCACACAAGTGCCATAGTGACACATAGTCATGGTGGGAAACCAACAACTCTATTTGGATAACTGGTCTGTTCAGTGGAACAGAACCCAAAGCTGGAGCTGGAAATCAATTTAGAATCATATCCAAAAACAGTACACTCTCTATTACCAAGCTCCCACCAATTTTAGGCTACAAGAAGGCCTAGACCTATTAAATTCTCTCTGAGCAATGGTTATCCCATCTAACTGGAACTAACTTCACTCTCCATTGGAGAATTTGCTTCTTTTTTTCAAATAGATACAGATTCCAAGGAGAGAACCAGCATATCACACCTCAAAAGGGCCCCAGCAGAAACTAAGAATAACTGGGGAAATAAGTAAGAGAGCTGCCTTCTTGTTGATCCTGGTACCAGAATAAAGGTGAAGGAGATAGACTCAGAGAATACTCAACTCCTATCAAACCAGATGCCCAGAGATAGAGGCTCCCAAGACCTCATCACTGAAGCAGACCTAAAATGAGTTCACATTTTTCCCTTACAGATTTTAGTATTGTTTCATTATTCTGTATTTTTGACATCTTGATTATATGTTGTGGAGAGGTTTTTCCCTAGTCATGACTCTTGTGTTTGTGTGTCTACTTCTCTTGTTAGGCTTGAGAAGTTTTCTGTGTTGATTTCATTGGATAAAACTTTCAGTTCCTCTACATGTTGCCTTGGCTACTTCCTCTACCCCATTAATTCTGTGACTTGCTCTCTTGAATGTATCCCAGACTTTTTGGAGGGATGTATTTTGTTTTGTTTGTGTTCCTTTCCTTACTTTCCTTTCATACATGTATGTGTGAATACTTGTCATGATATTGCCTTCCATCTCTTCTACATGGTCTTGCATCTCTGTGTGAATGTAATTTGAGTGATTATTGCTTCTGTTTCCAGAATTCCTATTTGGCTGTTACAAGGTGTTTCAATTTCCTTGCCAAATTTATCCTCCATGTTGGTTTTGGAGTTTTCCTGACCAGTTACTTATAGTTGCATTCACTTTGGAAATATCTTGGCAAGATTGATGCAAGGTTTATTCTTCTGGTTATGGGAGCCTTTTGTGTGGTCATTTATCTTTTGTAGAATAAGGATTCTGATTTTTTTTTTTCTCATAGTTCCCCTATCTTAGTGGTTATGGCTTCCATTATAGTAGAGTTAGGAGGCTGGGAATAAGTCTGGGTGGGTTGATCCCTTATATACTTTATACTTCTTCTTTGTAGTTTATTTATTGTATCTTGTTTATCTTTTCTCATTTCAGTACTATTTGGAGGTTTGTGTTTCATTTGTTTTGCCCTCTGTAGAACCTCTAATAGTGCAATTAACTAGTGATTGTACTGGGGATGACCTTTTTTATTACTTTTGTGACCTTGGATGGAACTTACCCAAATAAGATAATGTCATGCTGGCTGGAGTTCTCCTGTTGGCCAAGTGGTTGGACCAGGTGCTAGGGCCTCCTTTCCATATGCCTTTTCACAGGTCAAATATCCAGTGACAACTTTATTGGGGTCCCTGAGGTCTGTGTGGACCAAAGTGCACTGATTTAGCAGCCTGCTTCCTCCAGTGCTGAGGGCTGAGGTCTAGGAGGTCTGTGTGGACCTGGGCACAGATTCCTGGATGACTACTTCCTCCTGTGGCAGGGGTTGCAGTCCTGAAGATCTCAGCTAGAATAGATTTTATATAAGACATCCACATCTTATGGATGATGTAGCTGTATATGTATATGGAAATTAATAACAAGATAATAATAACCAGTGTTTGTTGTCCTGGGATGCCTGGGATGATGAAAAATGATCCAACATTCAAGGTAGATTTCATAGCTTATATTGAAACTTTAATGCAGTAAAATTTATGGGCAATTTAGATGGAACTAAAAAGTATTTATTATTCTCATGGGCTGGAGAGATGGCTTAGCGGTTAAGCGCTTGCCTGTGAAGCCTAAGGATCCCGGTTCGAGGCTCGGTTCCCCAGGTCCCACGTTAGCCAGATGCAAAGGAGGCGCACGCGTCTGGAGTTCGTTTGCAGAGGCTGGAAGCCCTGGCGCACCCATTCTCTCTCTCTCTCTCCCTCTATGTCTTTCTCTCTGTGTCTGTCGCTCTCAAATAAATAAATAAATAAATTTAAAAAAAAAGTATTTATTATTCTCAGCACGAGACAAGAGTTGTTGACTCATGGTTATCACATGAGGAATCCTGTGGAAAGCTGTTGAGTTCCTTGTGTCAGAGGAGCTTACACCCAATGTGCATAATTTTGTATGCGCTCAGGCTTAGCCTGTGCAAAAATTAAGCTGTTATGGATGAGCATGATATTCACATAGTAATTCTAAACAAAGAATGCTTTGGTAAGTTTGCTGGTAATACAAGCTATATGCAGGCATCAGATATGTCAGCAATCTAGGAACTGAAGTTGTTACATTGACATTTCCTAAGGAAATGCAAATTGGCATTGATTCATCCCAGAAAGGGCATTACAACAAACTAAAACAACAGTCCACTAAAGTCCATCTTCGTGAAACAATTAGCTTATGACATTACTTACAGAGCAGGGTGAGGGCTATTGACAGGAGCCCTCCCCAGCCCAGATGACCATTCATGGAAACTGCATCTCTGGAGTTGCATCAACTTGCAGGCACTACAATATCATTTGATTGAATAATTCTACAACACCATCTCAGATACTATATGTCTTAATGATCCCAAGTAATTCCCACTTCTTTAGCAATGGCACTAACTTTGACTATAAAGTCTCATTCAGAGGTGATAATTTTTGGATAAACGATACATCAAAGTCTTACTTTATTAACAAAATAAAAAACTGTATATTACGTTATGGATCCAATGGAAAAAATAGCTATCTGCATTGCTAACTAGCCCTTCCTCATCACATTACAATAATACCTCTGTTTATGAGGGCTGGTATCATTGATGAGAGGAAGGTAGAGTCTCTGTGACAGCCCTTTAGATCACAGCATTCCTTCTGCTAGTCTCCCTTTGTGACATCCAGGGTCATTATAGTGGGAAGGAAAATCATTAACTTTTTTAGAGACTATAGAATCCTTATATATGTGGCATTCAATCTCTAAGGACTTCAGTGTATCACAGAACAGGATTCAGATTGATGGCCAGAAATGTCAGTGATAAATGTATTTTTATTTGAATAGACTGCAGTATGTCCTTTGGGTCCAGAATTCATCATACAGTTATTTTTCTAGTTCCTGAGTCTAAAATTAGAATTGATATCCTCAGCACCTAGAAAGCTTCCCACAATGCCTCTCAAAACCATGGAGAAAGAACTATCATTGTAGAAAGAATCAACCAAAAGTCATTTCACCCACTCCCTTCTTGCCAAACAGTGCAGCAAAAGACAGAGCTGAATCTCTGAGGAAGTACAGAGAACAGAGCCACTATCATGGATTTGAAATGAAGTTCTTAGTTGAAATTGTGCAAAGTAAGCTTCAGTGGTCTCACAAGATTGCAAAACGTTATAACTTACTTAGCTGGTGCACTTATTATTAACTACTTCTCTAGATGTGATATGATGAAGGTACTTTTTCATGTTGATTACAAAATTATCATAATCAAGAAACTGTCAGTAAGAGCAATAATGTGCATGATTTTATAATTGTTTCTCTGATGCAGATTTTTTAGCTTCAGAAAGCAAAACTTAAGGTTTTTGCATGAAGTAAAGAAAAGGATTTTACTGACAGAAGTAAGGAAAGATATGAAAACACTCTATCAGCAGTAATAGCAAGGACTCCAAATGCCTTGTTAAGATCCATGTGTTACCAAGGGTCAGAAATCCACTTTACAAAACACAAGTTTGCCACACTAATGAGATCCATGAGTCCAAACATCTAGTGTAGATGAACTTAATGAAATTTAATGCACCTGGTAGCACTTGACTGTTAGGAATAAAAAAAATCCCTTCTTTCCATCCCGGTACATAATACTTTATGGACAGTAACTTAACCAATATGAATGTACACACACAAACACACACACATACTTAAAAATACTTAAAATCTGGGGCTGGAGAGATGGTTTAGTGGTTAAGGTATATGCCTGAGAAGCCTGAGGAACCACATTTGGTGCTCCAGGTCCCACATAAGCCAGGTGCATAAGGTGGCACATGCATCTGGGGCTCATTTGAATGGATAAAATCACTGGGATACCCATTCTCTCTCTCTCTCTCTTCTCTCTTTTTCTCCCTCTGCCTCTTTCTCTGTCTCAAATAAAAATAACTTAAAAAATATTCAAAAATCTGTTATGTAAGAGATTATAGGTAATAGCCCCTTAATGTTATTATGTAAAAATTTCATGATATAAAGCCCTACGTCATATTTGCACACCCTCCCACCCACCCCCCACACAAAAGATCTCTCTTGAAGTTAATGCCTGGGACAGTCAATGCAGTTAATAGATACATACAGTGTAGGAGACAGAAAGAGGTCAGTGTCTCCACTGATTCTTAGAAAGTTATAATAGGCTGGCAGAATGAATTATCAAGAAGCAAAATTAGAAGCTTTGGAATAATAATTGGTCAGGCCAAAATTCAAAAGGTATATTTTTAATGATAGTAGATAGAAGTTCTCCTCTATCACCAAAGAGGTTCTTAATAAATAGAACACTAATATGTTGATTTCAAATATCCATTTCCTTTGAGGTTACTGTACTTGTTTGGGGTTTGGTGATCAAATCTATCAAAGCATGAAGGATGGGTCTCAGACTTTAATACATCCCCTTTTAAATGTGGCCTGGGGCCATTTCTGCATTGTTGCTGTTTGCTTTTAATGGTATCTTTGACTAAGCTTCCAAATGACACCTCACCAGAAAGAATACACAGCCATCTGTTGCTATATTATTTATACTAGACTATTTGGGGAAGAATCAGCTGATACTTAAAATTTCATAGGAACAAAATAGAGTTTATAAGACCATCATATTGAAAATTCCATTCAGTGTCCTAATTTCAAATTCATCTACTTCCTATGGTTCATGTAACAATGTCAGGTATCTATATATTTTTAGTTCAGTTCTTTGTTTATTTCAGGTACCACCTCTTCAAGTAAAGCATTAAAAAAAAAATGAAAAGCCACTAGTATCTTCAACAGTGTCTGATGTTGAACATCCCTAAGATTTTACATTCCTTACACTGTGGGGTCAGTTCCCACCCCTGGATTTATCTGCTTATGGAATTCTATGTAGGCCATTGTTGCAGGGTTGGGAAAGCATGAGAATCCACTACTGTGACAAGGAGTGTGACATAAATGATGGGGAAACCTATGAAACCTCTGTATTTGCAGAGGGGCAATTTCTGAAATTAAAAATCATGGAAAATAAACAATAAAATTATAGAAATGCATTATTCATGGAACAATGTCTTACCTTCAATGAGATGAGACAAACCCTTATTCTTCATTAGGTTTTCATTGTCAATGCACTTTTTCTCAATAATGATTACCATGTTGCTGGGCCCTAGGTCAGTTTTTCTTACTTAATAAAATATTCTGCTTATGCTGTAAACCCAGTTAAATAAAAATAAGTTGGTATTAGCGGTCCATAGGGAACTCATGGACATCACCAAGGCCTTGGTCATCCAAATAGCTGGTCTTATATGGTAGAAGTCACTACTGAAAATTAACACCTTGCTTACTCAGCATAAAGCAGTTCAGATCTGAACCACGATCCAATGCATCCCCGTGGTCCACATGCTGATGAGAAGGTATGAACATGAAAAAATGGGAATACAGTTGTTGTTGGAGCCTATAATGGTCAAGTTTATTGAGTTCTAAATTATTTTTTGCCGCCTTGTGCAACATGCACCAGAAAAACCAGCATCTCCACATGAAATGTAAATGCCTATTTTACAGGTAAAATTTTGCTGGAAAATAGCCAAATTCATTCACTTTCATAATGGATGTTTGAACAGCTACAGAGAAATGTAGTTACAATGAACACCATATAGTTTGCAAAGCCTAGCGCGTTAACTGTCTGGATGGCTACATAAAAAAGTTTACCATGCTTTGACATAAATAGGCAAGAGATAAGTATGCTTCCTGAGTCTTTCAATAGTCTGCTAAGATGGAATCTAAGAACACACATTCTAGGCTGTTCCCAAAAAAATTTTTCAAACAGTTATAAAAGTAAGAAGATATTAAGGAGAAGTTATATTTTTGACACACATTAGGGAAATGGTATTGTCAGGACTTTAAGGAAACAGAGAATTATTCTGAGGGACCAATGGAAACATATAACTGGCATAATTTGAAGTTGTAAAAAGTGGGACATTTGAACCCTCATATCAAGAAATAATGGAGAGAGAAAGCATATCAAGCATAAAATACCAGCTGTTACTGGTTGTTGATAATAAAATAAATGTGAAATAATGATGAAAGAGTAAGTCACAAGTCTCATCTTTATGCTTTTTTCTTCATAAAATGCAAAATAAGTTTTAAATTTAAAATAATTTTAGTTGTGAGTGATAAAATTTTTGTGTATATTTGTGAGACAAAATGTCATATCCTTATTCATATATACCTTGAATAATTTCCAAATCAGGTTAGTGTAATAATCACTTTAAATATTCACCATTTGCTAATAGTGTAGATATTCAATATCCTCATGTCTAAAAGCTGTTTTGAGATATAAAATATATTATTCTATTGAGAAGTGTCAACTTAAGTCTTCATCCAAAGTTTAAATTATTATTTTTAACTTATTGTTACTATTGTTATTTTGAGTAATTCCTTGCCTCTGTTTTCTAGTAACCTCATTCCACTTAACAAAAATATAAACAAATCAATTTTTCCTACAGCATGACTATACAAAAGAAATCAATATTATATTTAAAATGGATATAACATAAAATGAATACTTGTTTCCACAGTGCAGGAAACAACTTACACTTAGTCAGATAGGACCAAACAGTCTTTGCAGATAAGACAGTATGACCTGAATCTCAAAGGATGCCAAAAAAAAAAAAAAAAATACTGAGGTGGAAGAAAAGCCACCAAAATAGTCAAAAATAAACTGATTTACTACCAAAGTACTTCGTCAAATTAGAGAAATACATCACACTGGACTTAGCTGAGCCTACAATTTACAATACCTTTGCAGTAGGCAATGCTGAGAAGCCAAATTGGTCATAAGGTGTAGGAGTGAGGTTTTTTTTTTGTTGTTTATTTATTTTTTTTTTGTAGGCAGCTCTGGCAGTCCCAAAGGGAGTTAGCAGGTACTCATTTGTTCTGACAGAGAAGATGACCAAAGATGTTTCTTATTCCTCTCTCCCTGCCCCCTCTTTCCTTCTTTTTGAGAGAACAGAATCTAGGAACTGAAATTCAAAAACCCTGACTTCCAAAAGGATGAAAGCCCTGACTTGTGCTGACTCTTCAGAAGGCCAGCTGACCCACACACTAAGTAACCAATCTTTATTTAACACATCAGTCTATCAGAAGTCACCCACATACATCCAGAGCAATCAGTTATGTTCTTGAGTACTTCATGGATTCTAAAATACTTTTACTATATTTTGTTTCTCTTTAACATATTTACATTGTATTTTACATATAAGGGTAAAACTGGGAATATGTGTACATGTATGTATATATACACATATTCTCCTATATATAAAACATTATCTGTCATTCCAATGCCATTAACTTTTCCTGAGGAGACATGAGTGATATGTCTCTGATGAATGAAAGAAATAACTCCACCCATGTGTAGCTTAGTGAGTCAGTGAGTTTATTGAGGTTACTGACAGGACTGTGAGTGACTCAAAGGAGACTGCATCATAGTTCTTCCCAGCATTGGTAATAGCTCAGCTTTGCAGAGAAGAGCCCCTCTTCTGTGCAGTAATCATTACTTATAAAACTGAGGCAGTTTACAGTGACTGGGCCCAGAAAGTAAAAAGCAGAATAAAGCATAGACCTAGATCTGTTTTTATATAAACAACTTGAGCCCCTCCCTAGAAAGGAATTCCCCTTTCCTAGAATTAAGGTTTATATCTGATCCTGGCATTGTTGTTGGTTAACTTTAGCCCTCAAATTTAGCATCATGGCTTCCTGAGTCAAGCCTGTGAGTCCAGACTAATCAGCTCTCTTTCAGAACTCACTTGAGCCTGAGAGTAAAGGCCACTAGTATAGATTCTAAATAGATACTTACTAGGTGGCCAACACCTCTTCTTGGCTGTTCATCTCTCTTGATGCCTGAACCTTCAGGTCCCTCCTCTGGTAGACCTCATCCTACAGCCTGGCTGGGATGGGATGGAGGAGGGGACCCTTACCCCCATGTGGGCTCTCTGTCCTCTCCTGCTGCCCGCATGGCCAGGCTCTCCCTTCTCTTTCCTTCTTTTAATCTAATAAATTCTCTCTAAACCTTACCCTCTGGTCTAGAATTTTTTAAAAATTTCATTTGTTTATTTATTAGAGAGAGAGAGAGAGGGAGAGAATGGCAGATATACAGAGAATGGGCATGTCAGGGCCTCTAGCCACTGCCAATGAACTCCAGATGCATGTGGCCCCTTGTGCATCTGGTTTCTTGGGTACTGAGGAACTGAACGTGGGTCTCAGGCTTCACAGGCAAGCACCTTAACTGCTGCAGTCTCTCTCTCCAGCCCTGTTCTATGAATCTTTTTTCTTTAAAGTTTTTTTTTTCTTTAAATTGATAAAAGTCCAAGGATACCACAGTCTTATTCATTCATTCACTCATTTTTTTCTTTCTTTTGTTTTTGGTGTATTTGCATATATTTGTGTATTGGCATATATTGGTGTATTGGTAAGGAACCCCAAGACTTCCATTACATAACTCTTGGGAAAGGCCTTGCAAAGCTTGTAAATTCTTGAGCTTCCTGAGACTTGTGAGTTTTGTTTACTTTCTGACACAGGTTAGGGATAAGATCGCCTTTTTTTTTTCTTTTTTCTTCCCCCCCCCCCCCCGACTAACGACTGTCCCACAGAAACATGGATGCCACCTTCCCTGCCCTGGCAGGACTAGAAGCAGGTCTGACCCAGTCTCATCCAAAGTGGCTGCAAGCATCAACTCCTCCACAGTAGCATCCTGCTTCTTAGCTTAGCACAATTGTGGGCTGGTCCTTCCTGAGTCAACTTCTTGAATCCACCAACCAATCAGGTGTCTCCCTTGTACACCTGAATCGGATGATGAGGCTCATCCTGATTGGATGCTTGATCCACATAAATGGGCCTGGCATGCATGTGTAAGTCCCTCTTGGTTCCTGACCACATTGATAAGCAATTGACTCTTTCCCTATGTGAGGGGGGAGATTCTTAGTCTCCTCTCCCTGTTTCCAGCTTGGAAAAGGGCAAATTACTTTTACCTGGGTGCTTTTCTGCCTTATTTTAGGGTGCTTCCCTGCTTTGCTACGTGTGTGATTGCTCTTGAAACTCTGAGCCTCATTCTCTTTTAGTCTTCTTTGACCCCTCTGTGTAATGGGATCTTTTGATTTGGGATTCCCTGCAGCCTTTTACCTGGATCCTAACTGTCCCTAAAATAAATTTCATTATTTATAGTTTACCTTTTTGTGAGTCTGCATTCTCAATTTTTTTTGATAACATGGACAAGGAGTCAAAGTCGGTCTCCACAGGCCTGGAAGTTCCTGCATCTTTATGGACTTTCAACCTTCCCCTGGACTTCAAAAGTCCTGCATCATTAAGAGCTGCAATGGGCCCCTCTTCAGTATGGAGTGCTTCAACCTGATGGACATTCCTATATCAAACTGTTTCAATTATGTACAGGAAATCTAACCTGAAAATTGTAAGTTGATTGATATTATACATTATTCATAGTATAATTAAATACATTTCCCATGATTATTTTAGAAGCAAATGCCTATTTGTTTGGGTTGCATATTTATATTTTTGAACATTTTGTTGGATACATTTTATTTTCTAGGTAATTTATCTGATAAGATTCTATAAGGAGCTATTTTTGTTATTTTCACAAAATTATGTATTCCAAAACACATTTTAATGCATTATGTTGCCTTGAATATTAATGAAATGAAGGTTTTATTTTATAAGACTATTTCTGCAAAGTAATTTGCTATTAAAATGCCATTTCCCTAGTGTGTTAAAATAAAATCATGAGTGATATGTTTGTCTTTCAAGGAGAGGTGGCTCTTCATATTTTTGATGAAATTAGAAATTTAAATTTCTCAAATCAATATGAGATCCTTTTATAAACTGTCAAAACCAAATGAATTGTCTGCTTATATAGCAATTTCAAATATGTATGAGAGACTCAATCATCAGAGGAAACTTGAAAAAAAAAAAGTTTTACACTAGAAACAAAGGCCAGAAACATGTACCTATAACTATCATGGTTAAGTCCTTCTCCTATCACATAAATTTGTTTATTCTTAAATTCTATTCTTAGCTTTATAATTTCAAACTTCTGTTGGTTTTTATCAACTAAATTGGATCAAAGAATTGTTGGAAATGATAATGCCTTTGATGTTTTGACGACCTACCTCAGCAGAACATCTGGATGAAAGCCAACCCATAGTCATCAGTGGTTAAAGGTCTAAATAAATGATGATAATGGTTCTCATTAATCTGCATTACTGCAAAATCTCAGTATACCTCTGCTTTCATGAGCTCCTTGGAGTGGTTCAAAAACCCTGGAAATGATTGATCACAAGGTGTGGAGTGACGACCTTCATTGCCTATTGATCACAAGGTGTGATGTGATGAGCTCCATTGCCTATTGATTGGCATCTATGGAGGAGATGGAAATTACCAATTTCTGGCAGCATCTTAGATAATTCGGTATTGCTGGTTAATTGTTCTTGGTTTGAAGGACTATTTCTTCTCCTGTGTGCTTCCATCAATATGCTGATGCATATTATTCTTTCTTTAGTTGGCTTAATGCTGAAAAATATGGTTGAAATTCTATCCTAGTTCTCATAGTTTTAGTCTTATTTAGCTAGTCTTATTTAGCAGTGATCACCTGAACCAGTCCCTTAGACTATTGGCTAAATGAAATTCTATCTTCCATTTGAAGATCAGTGCTGCTTTATTTTTTCCTAGAGCCTGGATAGTTATAAAACTGATCAAATTGTATGGAAAGGAAACAAGCTTCCAGTAATCCCATGTGTCCTGGGGAAAAATTACCTGAAGGAAGGAATGAATGAGGAAAAGTAAATGTATATTTTCTAAAACTTGTTTCTTGGGATATCAAATTTCAAAATCTGGTTTGGGAACCTTTGATTTGCCTGCATTTTGTAGAAAGTATGCAAGGCTAAACTCTTTTCACAGTAATCCTAAAATGTTATTTAACCATTTGCTTTTTCATGAGTAAGTATTTGGGTTTTTTCTGGAAAATACCTGATATATGAATTCACAATAGATTTATTATTGAAACAAATAGGAGATTCCAGACCATTAAAGAGATTTGAAAAAATATAAAATGTCCCAGGTAGTCATATATTGATAGATTAGTTTACAGCTGGTAGTGCTAATAAGAAGTAAAGTTAAGGGTTAAGCCATTGTTGGATTGATATTTTGAAGGCATTAGTGGAAAGTACGAATGATAGTCTATTTGTAGTGTGGAGGTCACTGGAGATGTGCCTTTAAAGTGTATGGCTTGTCAAACCTTCTCTATCTTTCTGCTTCTTGGATGATATGATGTCCAGATCCTCTGTGGCTCAAAGATATAGGAGCTAATTGACCATTGTTTTAAATCTTGGGAAATTGTAAACAAAATTAAATTATTTCCACTTTTAAATTGCTTCTCTCATATGCTGAGTCACAGTGATAAAAAGAAAGATAATATTTTTCAAGGATATTGATAAAATTATAATTATATACTTACAGAATCTTCATCCATTCATTTACTGTTGTACACATGCTAGTTACTCAACTTCGCTATTTTTGAGTAAAAATGCACTTTAAGTAATGATGCAATGAACATGGAAATGTACATAACACTTTGACATAGATTTAAATTCCTTGAATAAATATTCAGAAGAAAAAAGGCTTTTTGAAAAGAGGCCATAGTTTTATTACTTCAGATAAATTAATAAATTCATCTTTGAAAGGTTTTGTTTTATTTCCTTAGTCAATAATTTCAGTTGACATAACACAAGTAACCAAAAGCTCTGGGACCTCAATATTTTTGCATGTTTAAGGACATTTAAGGAAAAAAATAGAGGACACAAAAGAGAATCTGTATTAAGAATTTGGTAAGCCAAGAAACATAATCTTTAGTGTGGGGCTATAAACAAATAATCACAGTATAATATGCTTTCAGAATTCCAAGTCTACCTAGTTTTATTACTTCAATAAACAACCAACCCATCAATTTTAGTCAGGGATACTATCATGATCTATCTTATATTCACAAAGACATTTCTGCTCCCAAATATTTTCTATAGATGTTTTATCATTATTCTTTTGTCATTGTTGATTAATCCCACTTTTATTTTCACTTCCTGCAAGTCTCTTGATTACCTTCTACTGATAAATAGTAGGATTCCTGAAAAAAAAGGCTATTTAAATTTTAATTAAGGTAAAGTAAAAACTAATATACCACTTACATTTATGGATTACTAAACATTCAGCAAGAGCTACTGTGAACTTAAACTATGTAATTTTATTGCTCATAATTATAATGTGTTTTAGTATAATGAAAAAATATATGCTCTGTGAAAAGGCCACACATATTATTACAATGTAACTGTAAACTGTTTCTCTAGCTAGTAGTTGAGAGAAGGAGCATCATGTAATATGACATAATACTGATTTCTACATGTGTTTTCCTTGAGAATAAAACAGACATAGATTAAACCATATCTACAAACCTGTATATTTTTAAAGGAAAACATACTCTAATATGACTATTATCATATAAGTTTCTCTTTTTAACTTTCCTTGCTACAATGGAGAATGGTTGTATAATTACCATTCTACATAAAACTTAATAGTTTACTCAAACTTTAATATAAAGAGCATTTTCTATAGCAATGAGGTAAAAATCCACTACTAAGGATAATAATCATTGTTTTCCTTCTGATTTTATCATTACAAATAGAAGCAGCCACTCACTGTATGTGTCTATGTATGTGAATACATAAATATGCATTTGCCTATAGCATATTATTATGTTATATATTCTATAATTTATTCATCTGCACATATTATTCTGTACTGGTTTGGACACAGAGTCTAACTTTTCATCCTCCTAAACTCTTTGAGATTGAGAATTTAGCTATTACTATTTGTTCAGTGTTTTAGTTGGTATTTCTCTGAAGTAAATAGTCCTGCTATTCTTTGAAAATGTATCATTACTTTTCACAGTTGAAGACACTATGTCAAAGCCATCATAAAGAATTCATTCAAGGTCAATCACTGAACCATGGACACAGTATTATTTTACCTAATACTGAACCTGGAACATGTATTTGGTCTTCCTGAGATTTATGCCTATGACTGCATTCCACTGAGTGATATGGTGAGATCATGATCCTCTTAAATAAGCTCTCCTAGCTTTAAATTGTTCTATCACTCAAACACATACCTAGTAGAGAAAACCAGGCAGACAATTCAAAGTCGATGCACCCTATTGATGCATCGATTGGTTTTAAACAGTACATCCTTGATTAGATAACACATTTTTGATAAACAGAAACACACCTTTCTCATAATTAAACTTCAATTTAAACTCTTAGCAAACAAATTTTTAATATGCAATAGGATTTCAAGGATTATATTTTAGAATTATTTGCTGGATATCTGATTCTTCACAGAATTTCATTTGGTCCTATCTTAAAAGTATATGCATTTAGCATATACAGTATCTATGGGGAACTGCAAATTTCATTACAAAAAGACATATTTCAATTTTAAAAATGGGCTATGGATTTTTATAGATATTTCTGTAAAAAAAAAAAAGAAATACAAATGTCCAGTGTCTACATGGGAAAATATTCTACCCCCTAAAAAAAACAAAAAACAAAACAAAAAAAAAACAGGAAGAGCCAAAACACAGTGAGATATTGTTTCATGCTAATAAAAACAGCTATTACCACAAGAAGCTTATGCTTTTGAAAATTTGTATAGCTATTATGAAAAAAAAGTTTAAGCTTCTTCAAAAAATATTAAACTATCAGATGTCCAGCAAACCCACAACTGGATATATATTCAAAGGAAATAGAACCAGTATCTTAAAGCAACACATGAAGGTCTATGTTCATTAAAATGCCATTTACATTAACAAAAAAATGAAACAAGCTGGCTTAAGTTCCATTAACTAGAGAAAGGATAAAAGCATGTGGTATTTATTCAGAATGGAATATTATTGAGCCAACAAAGTGGGGGTGAGGAATTTGTAGTAGCATGGATGGGGATGGTCTTAGAAAGACAAGTGCCACATGATCTCACTCACGTGGAAAATCTAGAAGAATTGACTTCATTGTAGAGCACAATGGCTTAGAGTAAGAGAGACTAGGGAAAGGGTGTGGAAAGGTTGATCAACGACATGAAGACAAATGGAAAAAAAGGGTCTGATCTGCCAAACACAGTATGGTGACTATGGAAAAGAAAATAGACCATGAATTTTAAATTGCCAGAGAAGAATATTTTAAAAGTGCTTACCAAAAAGAAGTAACAAATGTATGAGGGACCAAATATGTTTATCATGTTTAGCTATATATGTTTAAGTACTCAATAACATACACATTTAATGAACTACTACATGGAACCCAGTAAGCATTCTGTATTTTTTGGCATAGGTATATATGTGTCTATACTATTGTGGAGTGGTGGTAGTACATGTGTGGTATATGCACATGTATATGCAGATGTCTGAGAGTGCGATAAGAGACTTTCAGGTACCTTCCTCCATCCCATGTCTGTGTTATTTCCTTGAGAGGAAGTCTGACTTCAGAGCTGCTACTTTTCAACCAGACTGTCTAAACAATGAGCCTCAGTGAATGGTTTAGCCTACCTCCTTACAGGAGCACTGGAATAGAATTCAGGCCATCTCTGGCCTCATGCTTTTAGTGTAAGCACTCTTAGACTATAATCCATCTCCTCTGTTCCACATTTTATATATTTTCTGTACCGGGGAAAATAATTTAGAAAACATTGACGAGCCAAAAGAAAAAAGAATGTGCTTGTTTAAAATCTGACCAAATCATAATATAAGTGAATGTAAGCTATATGTACTGACTTCACCTTAGATGTTCCTAAAAACACAGGCTGTGTTGTGATCTGGAGGATCTGAAATTAACATAACGTGTTTCACAAACAACTTTTCCTCAGTGTTTATTACATAGTTGGAGCTTAAAAGGTAGCACCTATTACAAAGTGTCTTCAGGGTCCTGAGTAGAAAAAAATTACTGTTGACATCACAGCAATGCTGACACCTAATACAGAAAGAACTGAATTTCTTCATCCATATGTATATGGAATATTGCAGTTAACATTGCATTATTGGGACAAGACACCAGACTGAAGGAGGATTTATAAACATATTTTACAAACTATAAGTATCTTTCAGAATATGATATCAAAAAAATAGTTCTGTTTCAGTAGCTAAAGTCTATTATATAGTTTTGAGTGTGTTTAAAATATGGCCTTTGACAAAATAACTGAGCATACTTTCATGGATTCTTCTTTAATTGTGATGTGACAAAAACAATTTTTTCAACTTTGGAGATAAAAATATCAATATTTATATTCTATGGTTTATAAGAATATAATTTATAGATAGTTATACATTTTAAGTAAGGAAACAAAAACAGTGAGTAAGAGAAAGAAGATGAGAGTGAAGAAAGGAGAAACATATACATTGGTGAGATTGTAATTATGTATTTTTACTATTAAGTAACACACGAAAATTTGAGATTGTGGTTAATATCTTAATAGAATTATAAGGAAATAATAGAAGAAACAAAAGTTTATGCATAAAATTTTCCCGTAGTATTCTCACATGCAACACGTTTAATATGCATTAATTTTTTTGAATATTTTAATTACCTTCCCTTTTATTTAATGTACTAATTATTATTATATGTCTTATCTAAAACATTTAAGGGAATATAGATAAGAATTACTTTATTTTCTTATTGCTATGAAAAAGGAGGAATGGTTTAATTTAGTTTCCAGATATAGGGTGGATATGGTGGCAGGAGCAGATGGCTGCTGGTTACGTTGCATCCATGATCAGAAAGCAGGGAGCAAGAGGAAGAAGTAAGGATAAACTATAAAACTTCAACTCTGGACCCACTTTCACTAGTGAGGCCCACCTTTCAAAGGTTCCACATTCTTCCCAAACAGCACCACCATCTGGTGACACACATAAGCCTCTGGGGAACATTTTACAGCCAAACCACACTGTCCTCTGCAGTCAAATCACAGATCATTATTGGGCCACTAAATTCTCTGCAAAGTCTTTTCCTAATTATTGACATGCTCTGAATGTGGCCATGCTATTTGGGAATGTATTTTTATAGGTACATATACTTGAAATTTGATGAATTTTCCTTATTGATTTGAATACAGGGATAAACTCATTTGATGTCATTACTATATATTAAATGTGCCCATAATACAGAATAATTGTATTATCATGATGGCATAAGCTCATTTGATATTATTCTGCAAATAATTTTGCATTCTTCATTGCCCCACAGGAAACTGAATAACTCCTTCTCTCTCTCTATGCACACAAGGACCCCAAATGGCTATTGAGAGTTATTGTTTGGATGTAAAATGCCTTGCACAGACTCATGTGTTTGAACAGGAGCTGGTTTTTTTTAACACCCATGTGAAAAAATGTATCTGAAGCCAGGCATGGTGGTGCATGTCTTTAATCCCAGCACTCGGGAGGCAGAGGTAGGAGGATCACCAAGAGTTTGAGGCCACCCTGAGACTACATAGTGAATTCCAGGTCAACCTGAGCTTGAGTGAGACCCTACCTTGGAAAATCTATATATATACATACACATCTGCTTCATATTCTCTCCAACAGAAGAAGGATTGAGTGTTTCTAGCATCATGCGTTCTGCACCATGACGGATGGAAATCCCCTACAACCACAAGTAAAATAAGTCCTTCCTCTCTTAGGATGCCTCTGTCAGGTATTTTGCCACAGCAACAAGAAAAAAAAAATGGTACAGTAGTCTTTTCAATCATGTAATTTACCCTTCCTGTAGAAAATATTCCAAACACCATATAGTTATCTCCCTTCTTCTTTCATTCAAATTACATTTCTCATTTTCTTCAATTCTTCTGTATTGGTAAAAACAGAACAACAACAAAAATTAAGCAGTTTTCCCTTTGTGTCTCCTCACTATGCAATAATATTCGCCACAGTGACCATGCTAGAACACCTGTTGTATTTATAACCTTTGGTGAAACAGCTTTCATTCACTGTGCTGCTTATTTGATGAACCTTCTCATTTTCCTTATTTATGGTTTCATCTTCGCATCTCTTCTCTTTTTCAACATATTTTAGGTTGCTATAACTGCGTGTGCACTTGACTTTTATTGTTAATATCTCAAATTCATTTCAAAATTTTCTGACATATTTGAGTATCAAAGGACTTTCAAACTTTATATATTTAAATTTCCTTTTATTACCCTAACCAACCTATCCATAAGTTCACATTTCCAATGCTCTCTATTAATCAGGCTACAAATATCAAATCCGTCTATACTTGCTTTTGTTGTTTCCACAGCATTGTACATTACTTCTCAATTCCCTGTATTTGCACCCTGGGGATATGTCACATTCCATCTCCCCACACTCACCATACTACTGTGCATCAAGTCATCACGTTTCTTTCCTCTGGGTTCTTCTCACTGTTCTCTTGACTGGTCTCCTTATGGCTATCTTTTATTCATTTAATTTATTCCTTACATTGTTACCATGTAAATATGATTATGCCTCTTTTCATAAGAATAGAACAAATAAAGGTGGGCTGATTATTTTTAGTTAAGGATGATCCTCTGTCATGCCCTACAGTCTCCTGGGGAATGTGGCTTCTCTGGCTCATTAATATAGTCTCAGTCTTTCTTTCTTTCTTTTCTCTTTCTCTCTTTCTTATTTATTCTTGAATTCAAAAAGACAGATTTAGCTATGATAAGTATTCATATTTAATAATTATATATTATGTGATAATGGAAGAAATAAAATAATTTAACTATACTGTAACCAAAGAATTAGTTGTGTTAACTTTTGTCTTCTTCATACCAAAATCAGGTAAAATGAGGTAAATAATTTTCAGATTATGAAGCAATAGCAAGTGTATGCAATGTCCTCAGTGTCAATGCAGATTTCAAGGATACAGTTATATAGTGTGTTTATACTCATATATCTCTCTGCCCATATATCTGCTATTTAGCCTATGGTTACATAAGTCTTGTAATATAAGGAATGTTGGTTTCACATAAACCTGGTTACAAGATATTGTTTCCATATCAGGTCCCAAATTTGACCTGCATAAAATGGTGCATGCTAGAGGTTTTATGATAAATAATTTTTATTTAACAATGTCTTAACATTGGGAACAGCAAACAGAAAAAGTTTATGATTATTAATATGAATTTTTCCAGCAAGGTGGGAATTGTCCACATTGAATATTTGATTCCAAGTTCATCTAAGGAACTAAGAAATTCTGGTTCCTTCCCTTATGCAAAATTATGCAAAAATTATACTTTAATATCTCAAAATAGTACTTAAAAACATTCACAATATAATTAAATATAAGCATGCTACCCTAAGAGGTATTGTTCACATACATTATTCTGTTCTAATTGTCCTTTAAAAGCTGGAATATATTATACATGTGTGTGTATGTATGTGTATGTATCTGAGTTAAGTCTTCTAGAATTTGTAAAATTCTAAGCAATAGCTAAGATGCATGATGTTATTTTGGAGACAGGTAAAAAGCCTGTTATTAGAAATTGCCCAACAAATAGGACATGTAAATATCTTATTTGATATCAGGGATAGGACATGTCTCAAGATTGTTCTAGAAGCAGCTTCTGATAATTTCTCAACACAGCCATTCCATATATCTGGCAGTTAGGAAAAATATTTTTGAAATATCTGCTTCTTTCAGCAGGAGAAAAGTAAAACTGTTATTGATATTTGTAGGCACGTTGTGTTTGGGAAGCTGTTTGCTGAGTCTTAATCATAACCGGTATTCTTATTAGCTTAAGTGACACGACGTGACCATCTGCAGCCCGGGGAAGTAGCTTGTGATAAGTGATTTCTGTCACAACACAACTCTTCTCTGCTAGATGTGCTAAGGTGGATGACAGGAAGATGCCCAACAGCAGCTGGGTGCTGAACTGACACGAGATGACATAGGGGTATAAGGCAGAATAAATAATTTTAATGAGAAGCTGAAATGAACCATGACTTAAATAAAAAAAAAAAGCTTAGGAAATAATAAGACTAGGTTACCATTGATGGTATTCTTAAAATATATCAGAGAAGTATGGTAGGAAGTCTAACTAGACAATCTCAGATCTATAAAATAGAGACAGCATTTGTCTGCACAAATTGTCTGTTTTGTGGACCTTTCATCTGTGTTTTTAAGCATGTCCATCTATATATATTATTCTGCTTTGAATATTATAAAAGATGCTTTAAATTTGATATAGTTTATGGCTTAACATTTTAGGGGTGTTTCCTCTCTATTGAAGCAAGTAAATAACTACTAGTTAATTTATTTTCCACAAAAGAACATGACATTTCTGCACACCTCTTCCATCTCTCAACACCTTTACATGATTCATCTTGTTGTTGATAAGTTCCTCTACTTTACCTGACAGTTCCAGCATGTCTTTTCAGTAAATGCATTTTCTCTTCTGGAAAATTGACAATAAGCACATTCACATCCCTGGTAGCTAATGGCCGTTAACACCCTGGGTTTACAGATAACAGATTTTTCTTCTAAATACCCTCAGGTGTGATCTCTATTCTCAATGCTCACATTGCTATTATCCCCTGAATTTGTATATGGTTGATGAGATTCTGGTAATGAAGCAATGAAATCCCACCATACTGTTTTTCAGAATGCACATTATTTTCTATTGGTAACATGATTAAATAAATATATTGTATGCTATTCAGCAAAATTATTAAGGAAGTTATCTGAGTATAAAACCTCATAAAAATATAGAAAAAATAATCCTATAAGGTCATTTGGGGGTATTTAGTGATATATATTAGGGTAAATCACAGAAGAGGTACATTTATAGTGATAGCTTCAGTTAAATTGTTTTTTCCATCTCTTGAAAATTAAACAAGAGGGGAATACAATATGGTACAATGTTTCAGTTTGATACAAACTACTTTAAAAAATATGGTTCTATATCTATTTTCTATTACTGTGTCAATATGTTTTCTTAGACAAACTTCTATGCATGGAAAAACACCGCTTCTTTTTCAATAATAACCCCCAAGAGTTCAGGTAGATAAATATTTATTCATAGGGATCTCATAGTATATATCTGTGAGTTCCCAGAGAAGAGCATAAATCTCTACTATAACAAATATTGTGTTTCAACATAGGATAAAAGGAATGAAATGCTGATGAATGTTACTGATAGAAACTGGGACTTCATGGTACATACCATTATTAAGAAATAACCTCAACATTTTTAGAGTAGTTCATTTTGAAATCCTATAGACCAAATACATTTTTTGAAGTGAAACTTGCTTACTCTGGTGAAATAATGCTACTTCCTGTCCTGTGGTAATATCACTTACTGATTGCCCCTAGTGAATACAAAATCTCCAAAGCCTCCGCTTTGCTGGACTGTAACAACCTGCACCTGATGTGGTCAAAATTTGGGCTTTGCGACAGTGGTGTTACTGACCTCAATTTATTTTAATGCCACAAAAATATTTAATATTGTGATACATATCTGGTCTTTTAGTGAAGTTTCTATGTGCTAGAGAACAAAAAATAAAAACCATACAGTTTCAATAAAAAATGTGCTAGAAATTGAAGAGATATCTCAGCGGTTGTGGTGTTGTAGATCCGATGTCCCCCATAAATTCATGTGTTTCATGTACTTTGTCCCCAGCTGGTGGCAGTTTGATTGGAAGAGCCTTGACCTTGAGGTTTATTAGCCCTGGCTTGCCAGTGTTACTTTAGCATACTCTTCTGTGGCTGTTTTCTACCTGCTGTGAAAAAGGTGATGCCCACCCTTTTCTCATGCACATGCCCACTGCCATCAGGGAGCTTTCCCTAGAGAATGTGAGCCAAAATAAATCCTTTCTCCCATCACCTGCTTTTGTTCCTGCAGTTCATCCCAGCAACACAAAGGTAAGTACAACAGTGGGTGAAATGCTTGCCATACAAGCTTAACACACAGAGAAAATTTTTACTCAGTAGATCATGTAAGTCAATGACAAATATATTCATTTGGGGTAAATAATCTTGATTATAGTGAAAACTTGAAATTTCAAGTTTTATATAACCATGAGATAAGATTTTAATACTTACGGTTTCATAAATTCAAAATGCATTTAATTCTTCATAGTGAAAAATGATATGGATTAATACATGTACATCATTCAGAGGGTATTATACTAAAGAACATGAATTGATAGATAAAATTATGTTATATGACAAAATTTTCAAACTGTAAGGTATTATTTCACACCCCCAATATATGGTTATAAAAGATAAAGATGCCACTACTCAATTTAAATATGAAGGGACCAAGTTTTTCTTTATAAATACTAAGAATTTCCTTAAAAATATATAGATCCAAGCTGGGTAAAGTGGCGCACACCTTTAATCCCAGGACTTGGGAGGCAGAGGAGGATCGCCATGAATTCAAGGCCACCCTGAGACTATATAGTGAATTCGAGGTCAGCCTGAGCTAGAGTGAGAATACCTCAACCACACACATATACATACACACATCTTTTTTTGAGTAATTCAATTAGGAATGCAAACTACTTTCTGTCTTAATAGGATTATATTTTGGTATGGTTTGGGGGTCAATTATAATCATAATCTGTATGTTTTAATCTATTTCAAGGAACATAAGTTATATCTTATGCAATGATAAGGGAATGTTGGCAGTCTATTAAACAAGCTTTTTAACTATTCAAACATTGATAGGCACCTTTCAACTTTCTGTAAGTCTCTTGTCCCTTGATGTGTAAAGGCCAAGTAACTGTAGACATAACTGTACACAGCCTTTCAGTTCAGTGGAGAATTGTATAGTAAAAAGGACTGGCAAGTGTTTGCTTCCAAGATGACTATCTCCATAGTGGAGATATGCATGTCAGTGTGTATAGTCTAGTTATTTGTACCTCTTTCTTTCCACTCAAGGGCCAGTTGAATCATTTAAGTCCATTTTAGGACTAACCTTTGTGGTTACTAATGGAAAACAGAAATTGTGCAAGCCTTGCTACCAACTCCATTAATGACTCTATAGTTTCTATCATGAAGCAGAAATAGGAGAGAACATTGAGGAATGTAATCACATTTTTTTCTGAATTTAATTTTTTTTTTACTTTTCAATTTTTTTATTAACAACTTCCATGATTATAAAAAAATACCGAATGGTGATACTCTCCCTCCTCCCACTTACCACTTTGAAACTCCACTCTCCATCATATCCCCTCCCCATCTCAATCAGTCTGTCTTTTACTTTGATGTCTTGATCTTTTCCTCCTCTTATGATGGTCTTTTGCAGGTAGTATCAGGCACTGTGAGGCCATGGATATCCAGGCCATTTTGTGTCTGGAGTGAGCATGTCGTATGAAGTCCTGCCCTTCCTTTGGCTCTTACATTCTTTCTGCCACCTCTTCCACATTAGACCCTGAGTCTTGAAATATGTGATACAGATATTGCAGTACTGAGCACTGTGGTCATTTCTTTCCATCACCATGATACCTTCTGAGTTGTCCCAAGGTCACTGCCATCTGAAAAGAGAAAATTCTCAACCAAAAGTGAAAGTAGCATTAATATAAGGGTGTGAACATTAACAGAAGTGCTTATTGGGCAGTTTGATAAGCATAGTATATACGTTTGGCTACACAACAGCAGACATTACACCCCTAGGGATTATGACTACCCCTATTTTAAGTTTTCAGTATCAGGGATGTATTCCTTTCCCATGGAGTGGGCCTCCAGTCCAATTAGAAGGCAATTGGTTTCCCCCATAACAGATGTGCCACTATTGCACCTGTTGGCTCATTTGGCCTGACTGGCCAATTATAAGGCTTGAAGTGTCCACTGATGAGTATCTTCACTGGTGATTCCTCTTTCTTCCATTGAACTGTATGCAGAATAGCTTCTTCCAGCTTTATGCCAGCTGGTCTACATGGAGAAGGTCATTAGCTCAGTTCCAACAAGATTTCTCAGTGGCCTTTCAGCCCAAGTGTGTGGAGTCTTCAGCAATAGAGTCTTACCATCTATTCCTGGTGGGAAACCAAGGGCCTCAGCAATGGCCTATAAGGTTGGAAAATGGTGTTTCAAGCAAATGTGCCTAGAAAACAAGCAGGGGTTGCTATCCTTAATTTAATTTTAATACATATTCTTTGTGGTTAATTTTTAAAATTAGATAAAGCAGATAAAATTGTACACATTTATCATCCAAAACACATTAGTCTTCTGACTTTTATGTACAATATGGAATGCTCAGTCCTTAAAACCATCTGCATTAGTTTCATAGTTACTATACTAGTGAAGATGGTGTCTTCCATTTTCAGCTTTTGTAAAGAATATAGTACACATTGTGAACTATAGTACCATTCCATGCATATTTTCTTGGGCTTATTCCTCTTGTCTAACTGAAAATTAGCATTCCCTGACAAACATTCCCAAGGCCTTCCACACCTATAGTGACTCTCTTTTTACTCTCAGCTTCCATGAGTTCAATTGTTTTGGTTTCTGCATGTTTTTGATCATGATTTTTTTTCTTGTTTTCTGCCTGGTTAATTTCCTTTAACATTGTCCTCTATGTTCATCCATCTTATGGAAAATGATAAGTTTTTTTGAGTGTATGTAGGAGTGTGCACATATTCTTAATGTTTATTAGTGTCAGAAAAGTAAGTCACACTTTTTCAGATACAATGTCCCAAGTGATTTTGAAGACGACACAGATTTTTCCATCACAACTTCAATAAAAAAGCATTTCTGTTCTGTTTACTTGTTTTTCCTGTGCCTGCACATATTACATACATGGTGCATGAGTGCATGTGTGTGCTCCTGCATGGAAGCCAGAGGATAATGTTGGGAATGTTCCTCAATTGCTCTCCATGTTTTCTTGATTGAGGCAGAGCTTCTCACTTAAGTCCAGATTTTGCCTGATTCAAGAAGTCTAGCTAGTCACTTTGGTCTGAGGATCCTCTGTTTCCAGTCTGCATCTTCTCTATGCTGGGATTTCAGGTGTCCACATGCATCCAGCCTTTTCATTGGTTCTAGGGCTCTGATCTTCAATCCATATGCTTGTTCTCAGCAAGCACTATGTCCACTGAAGGATGCTCACAGTCTATTCTTATTTTGCACTTTGTGTAGGGTCGTGTGTGTGTGTGTGTGTATACAGAATGTGCCCATATGGAGGTCATATGACAATCTCAGGTGCTGGTCCTCATCTTTCATTCTTTTTGACATTTTATTTATTTATTTATTAGAGAGAGTGAAAAAATGGAAGGGGAAAGAGAGAGAGAAGAAAGAAAGATTCAGAGAGAGAGAGGAAAGGAGAGAGAGAGAGACACACACACAGCTGGTAAACCTTGGCCTCTGTAAAGGAATTCAAGATGCATTTGCCTCCTCGTGCATCTGGTATTACATGGGTACTGGGGAGTCAGATTCAGGTCCTTAGACTTTGCAGGGTAGAGTCTTGACCACTTAGAAATCTCTCCAGCCTGACTTCTATCTTTTTGGAGACAAACTATCTTAGTTGTTGAAGGTCACAAATATTAGCTAGTTGTCCCTAGCATGATCTCTAGCATTTCTCCTGCTTTTGCCTTCCATTTCACAGATTACAGACTTTGTGTGGCTTGTGAGGATCAAAGTCAAGTCCTTATGTTTACACATGCTAGTGTAATCAAATGGAATACCTTGTCCTATCTATAATATAAACTTATGAAAGATAGTACTAAAATATGTTATATATTCTGGATATTAGGTAGTCACCATCATACTGAAGAAACTATATAAAAGTTAGCAATATCACATGACCAGCATGAGAAGCAGCAGTTTTATTTAACTTTAGAAAGCTAGAGGGCACAGCTCCTCCATTGATCTAAATTTTGTTTGAGTTAATGTGATGATCTGGCTCCAGGGTTAATTGCCTGCCTGTTATCCCCTGAAAGTTATTGCTTTGGTCATCAAGTACTGCAATGGTGGTCTTTTTGAGTATTGAATTGCTGACACTAATTTCCTCCTAGAAAGTAATTGCATTTATATTTTTTTGACATGTGAACAAAAATGGAACAAAACAGCAGGATAATGAGCATACAATCTAAGTTAATTGTGGCAATGTACATAATTTCTATACATGAATTCTGTTTCAGTATACAATTTTATATAAGCAAAGCTTCATTAAATCTAGTTGGAGTGTCAGATAAATTATTCACCCTTTTCTTTTCTGTCCTTTTACTTTTGGTAAATATGACACTATGGAAGGCCACTGGGAAAACATACAGAAATAACATTGTAGAACTTATAAGTTCATAAGCAAGATAAAAATATTTCTTAGTAAAGTTTAAAACATGAATAAATCTTAAGCTAGTCATGAAAATTAATATCTGAACTTTAGTGTCAAATCAAATGGTCTTTGAATAAATATTCCATCTTGAAATTAATTCCTTTCAAAACTGCATTATCTCTAAAAGGATACTGGCCTCTGGTGGGTCATATGTATCCACAACACTTAGAACCTTTAACTGACGCATTCTTGGTATTTTCAAGTATATAAATAATTCTAGTCAAACTATTCCAAATTAGAATTTATTAACAGTTACTAGTCTGTGTAAATTCTTCCCATAAGATTCCTGCTTGTGGAAATCTTATATATAAATATCATTGGTGATAAGGGACTGCAATCCTGATACCTGTGATCATTCCTTTAAAAAATGTATTTATTTGAGAGAGAGAGAGATAAAGAGTCAGATAGAAAGAGAATTGGCACACAAAGTCCTCCAGCCACTGCAAAAGAATTCCAGAAGCATGTGTCACCTTGTGATCTGGCTTATGTGATCCTGGAGAATTGAACCATGAACCAGGGTCCTTTGGCTTTGTAGGCAAATGTCTTAAGTTCTAAGCCATCTCTCCAGCCCTCTGTGATCATTCTTAAGCAAAGCCATTGAGGACACATGACAACTCTTACTGAATTTGTTATTTTCTCTAATGCAATATTTCTACCAGCTATCATGTATTTATTTAGAAAATTATAATACTGGTGAGAATAAACAAAGTTACACAAACACTGACAGTGGGAAATAAAAACAATCTGGCAGGCAGTAGATAAAATAAATCTATAAACATGCATGGAAGAAATACCCAGATTTCAACTGAAAATGATTCAAATACTAGGAAAGATTTGTTTAATTTTTGTGAGCATTTTAAACATGGAAATCAATGCTTCAGTCTTTGGGTAAGTGAGTTTTTCATAATGTTGTAAACTTGACAAGTGTTCTTTTAAAAGATTGACAAAGCATAGATTTTAAAATGCTCTTAAAATAAACCATTTAAGTACAAGCAAATGTTTTAATATAAAAAAATTCATCTGAACACAAATTTTAACATCTTGTCATTATGCTCTTAATGAAAGTAAGGTTTAGAGGAAAATAGTTTAGCAACAAGAATCAATACATTTCCTGTACAATACTTTGAAGGAAAAATGGTGATTTGTTTTTAAAAAATGTATTATGCCCCCACTACCCCACAGGGACTGACAGGCCTTCATGCCTCACAGTGAGTAAATACCATAATCTTACTGAGGAGGGCCCCCAGGGTAATGGGACCAGGGGTTACAGGATAAAAGAGTCTAATCTATTATAATTTATATAAAATAAAAGAAAACACTTAAATTAAAACATACATATTATGATAGTTGATCTCTACTGAGAGACTCAGAGGTCCCCAACACTTCATCATGGAAGCAGACCAAAAATGAACCCAACATAGTTCAGGGAAATTTTGCAGAAGAGGGGGCGGAAAGAATGTCAGAGCCACATGTTGGGTCATGATATGCAGAGACATTTATTGTACCAATAACTGTGGGCTAACTCCACAATGCATGACCCACATACATCAACAAGGAGGGGCCAATGGGGAGGGGGTGGGTCATGGATGAGCCTAATAATGGTACCAAGCTGCCTGTATTTGCAGAATAGAAAACTAATAAAAAATAATAATTTCCCTTTACTAGGGAAAAGACAATGATATGATGGTAAGAACACATGTAAAAAAAATAAAAGTTAAAAGAAAAGAAAAAGATTGACTGACATAGCAGAGTATAGGACAGAAAAACTGGTAATATGTATACCATTTAATATCCTAATTATTTTCTACACAGTGTAGTGAGTCTCTCCCTATTTGTGTTAGCATCCTTGTCAGGCCAATTGAAACACACAGGGCAGTAAGCTTGAGTGCTATGAGGTTCTTCAACAATGTATTCTTCTGAACAATGAAAGGGAAACTACAGAGAATTAAGTTAGTCTCCTACCAATTGTAAACTCATAGTGTAATGAAAACAGAATAAGACACCTGATGCATTAGTTCAGGGAAACTCAATGAGAAATGCAGCACCAAATTAGCCTGTTATTGGAATTGTAAGACCTTTATTTTATAGCTCAGCTCTTATATCACTGAATAGAAATAATTTTAAGTTGCACTCAACATTTTGGATACACAGGTACCATTCTTATTCTTTTTGAGAACAATTTAATTTAGTTTAATATTTTAGTTTTAACATTAAAAATATAGGAAGAGGTAGAATTATAAATACTGAGTCATTTAAGATATTTTATTCTTAGAATATTGATTACAAATATCTGACTTCTATAAGTGTGCTCACAGATCATATACAACTTAAAATGCATATATCATGTTTAAACACATTGTTATTAAAATTGTCTGAACAGATATTGAGATTTACAATATGACTGATTGATTGGCTGCTCTCTGCAGAACAAGTGATCTTTAAAATAGGAGTGAATTCCAGGTTACCCTAAGCTAGAGCAAGACACTATCTCAAAAAACCAAAATAAATAAATTAATATAAAAATAAAATAGGAGAATCATAAATTGTACTTATGTTTACAAAGAAAGCAATATAAAATTATGATAGTAGCAAAGATTTAATTCTTGGAAAAAAAAAACAAAAAACAAGCATTTGTCCCTGTATATGTTGAGCCCTGGATTTGATCCTAACACTGTAGAGAAAAAGTCAAAGAAAATATTATAGTTTTTATGTAATAATAGGAGTATACATGTGTATCATCATATTAAGACTTCCAATATCTTCATCCACTGTCATGAGAAACTTTGTTTGTTGAAAGATATTTTAGCATAGAAAAATTCAAGGCAAAATTTATGTACAAAACACTCATAAAATGTATTCAAATCATCTTTTTATTAGAGGTAATGTACATTCAAAGACTAAGTGTTTTAAATTAATTTTTATTTTACATTTTCACTGGTTTCATTAAAACTTTAGATTGATGTTTATTCACTGTGACATACTAGAGTTATAAGAATGCAAATGGCTTTGAGAGCTAAATTCCATTTACAAAAGAAAAACAAATATAGTCAATTTGTTCCTATCCTCAGAGGTAATACTTCTTGTGTTACTCTGAAAAAAATATTTTTACATTTCAGTATAAGTAATATTTCCTTTTTATGTCCACTTTAGATCTTTTCAGTGACCATTTACCTATCCATTCACTGCCTCATTATACTTACCTCATTTAAAACGTAATATATACAAATGTAGATACTACTGTGATCAATTCTTAATCGGCATTTTAAAACTGCTATTATAAGCAGCACTCCAGTGAACCATTTTATATGTCTTTTTTATTTGCATAGAATTATTGTTTTATAGGCTAGAATCCTAGAATTGGAAATGCTGGCTAAAAATGTTGCACACTAAAGTTTTGTTTAGTATATCTGGGGTGCTCTCTAAAACGATCTTTGCAGCCCATTCTGAATACCACCTATGTGTGCACCTGTTTCACATAAACTGCATTCTGAACAATGCTCTGAATGAGTTGGATTTGTTTTGTCCTAGTTCACGTTTAATGATCTGCCTTGGAATTAAATATTTTCATTTTAAAATTGAGTGTTTTTAAAAATATATTTGTATTAATTTATTTGCAGAGAGAGAGAGAGAGAGAGAGAGAGAGATTGAAGACAGACAGAGAGAATGGCATGCCAGGGCCTCCATTTGCTGCAAACAAACTCCAGATACATGTACCTCTTTGTGTATGTGGCTGTATGTGGCTACTGGGGAATCAAACCTGGGTCATTAGGCTTTGCAGACAAGCACCTTAGCCTCTGAGTCATCTCTCTAGACCCTGAGTGATTTTCTTTTCTATAGTTGATTTTCTGACCTTTAAGTAATGATTCTGAAATAAATAGAATGTACAATTTCAGGTAAGGGAAAAAAATCTTTAGTAAGACAGAAGAGGGCAAAATAATTCAATTGTTTTCTGTAAAACTCATTGTGAATCAATAAAGCAGATCAGAGGGGCCCTACTTCACTGCATGACCAATCTGTCCTGAATATAGATAAAGTATGATTGTGTTTTGATAATTAATTGAATACAGATAACTTTTACATGTCCTAAAAGAGTCTTTCCACTAATAAATTTATAAACTAATCTGACATTTTTTGCTCTAGGCAAGGGCATTTTCAAAAATGGCAGCAATAAGAGAAAGGAAAGATCCCAAGTCTACTCCTGAATGATGAATACAGAGGGACCACATATTATCACATAATCATAATAAAGAGGGCATCTTTATTATGAAGGATGTAAAATACACATTAACAGCATTGCATTAATGGAAATTAATGTACTGAATGGCAAGCATAAACTGAAGACTCTTGAGTACTTCATTTCTTTACCGTGAAAACCAAAATTACCATTGGCATTACATAGTATTAGTGATTATTTAAACTTTGGCTTGTTTTCCAATTTTCTCATCAGGCAAATTATGTAATATTAGAACACATTAAATAATTATGCTAGTTCCCAGTTTATTTTGAAATCAGTCACTCTAATAGGAATTATTAGGGCCTCATTAATTTTAAACAAGAATGTCATATCTATTTATGACACAAGAAGCTCATATTAGAATGTTACAACATAATATATAAGGCAGGTAAAGCAGAAATTCATTTTGAAGTTATAAATTTTAAAGAAATATTGCTTGATTTAATACAGAGAAAGAAGCAGAAATATTAGCTTTACTTACCCTAAGAGATAATATGGAATCCTACTGAGAAATCTTGTGTGGATGAAAGACAACTTTGCATTTTCCTCACATTACATACAGGTAACAGGTTTGGAGAATATTCCTTGAATGAGCATAGCACATTTGTGATTTAAAAAAAAAAAACAGAATAGAATAGACACAGATTCATAAGTCAAAAACTACTTCTGATATGAATCCAGAATAAACACATTATTTTCTTTCTTGTTCTTAATAGAGAGGCCAGTATAGTAAAATTCTTCAAGGTCAGGTAATCTAATTTAATATTCCTTGAAAATATTTAATAGCACAGTTGTACATGAACCATAATAGTTTTTAATAAGTTCCAGTTATATACATTTGTACATTCAAACCAACACACACTTAAATTACACCCCTATACATGGTCATATTAAGGACAGGAGCATCTATCTCAGGATGCTATGGAGTCAATTCTATATTTGAAAAATCAAGACAAAATAATAAGACAAACCATTATCATCATGTGGCTGGAACTCCCATAGTTCCCTGTACAATTATGCATTATCAAGCACTGTACTCAATGCTGAGGAGGAAAGCACTAGAGTCCAGTGAAAAGTATTTAGAGAAGAGTGAAGAATAATTTCTTAACATATTATTTTTAATTTGTAAAATCTCTATAAATAGTCAAATGTATTTAAACATGCTGACTACATTTAACTTTTCCTAGATAACATTACAGTTTTGTGTGTACCTTTTCAATATCAAACATGGTAATCTATGTATTCTGGTTCACTTTAGTTCAATCTTTATACTATCCACACATTTTCTGAAGAGTTTACCACTCCATTTCTCTTTCTGATAGGCATATATGTGAGTGTTCTGTGAGTGTTCACATGTACCCATAGGTCTACACCTGTGTGAGCTCTGATACTGAAGACCTGTTTTCGTTTATGTTAGTAAATAGCTTTAAAAATACAATATTTTTTACTTAATATTTTAATTTATTTATTTGAGAGAGAAAAAGAATAAGAGCACTTCAGAACCTCAAGTTCCTGAAGACAAACTCTAGACAACTCCACCACTTTGTTCATGGTGCTTTATATGGGGAGTGGGTAATTGAACCTAGACCATCATGCTTTACAAGAAAGTGCCTTTAACCATTGAGCCACCTCTCCTACCCCAAATTCAATATTTTAGCGTTTATTTTAAAATCAATACATGGCAGGTGGTAGTCTATTGGTTTCCATATTCTAAGATGTAATTATGACATTACTTCTATACCATCATCATATTATAAATCTATGACTATAGTTCCAATTGTTTCAGATTTAGATCCAAATCTTTTCACTTAAAAAGTTACCACAAATTTTATAAAACAACCTTACACTTTTCTACTACTTGTCTAAAACTCCACTTATATAGCCTACTGACCAAATTATATTTCCTGGACCCCTTAAATAGCTTAAAATATTTTGAACTTAAAATTGAAATAAATGTTAGCAGGATATATTGTTGAGTCATGGTTCTGAGCTTTTGGTAATTATTTGTAACATTACATATTGCTTTGTAGAAGGCAGTGCCCATATTAGTATTTTCCTGTTATCAGTAAGTCTATTTTAAAATAATTTTCTGTTTCTCTTTGTAAATTCTGCTAAACTAGTATCTTTAAAAGCTAGTGTATTGTTGCAGTCAGGTTCACATTGCTGGTAGAAATCACCCAACCAAGAGCAGCTTATGAGGAAAAAGAGGTTTGTTTTGGCTTACAGGCTCGAGGGGAAGCTCCACGATGGCAAGGGAAAGCGATGGCATGAGCAGAGGGTGGACATCACCCCCTGGCCAACATAAGGTGGACAATAGCAACAGGAGAGTGTGCCAAACACTGGCATGGGGGAAAATGGCTATAACCCCATAAACCTGCTCCCAACAATACACTCCTCCAGGAAGCGTTAATTCCCAAATCTTCATCAGCTGGGGAGACTAGCATTCAGACCACATAAGTTTATGGGGATACCTGAATCAAACCACCACATTCTGCCCCTGGCCCCCATAAACTTATATGCATACATGATATAAAAAATGCAGTGCATTCATCCAACTTTAAAAGTCCCCATAGTTTTTATCAATCCTAATGATGTTAAATTCCCCATAGTCCAAAATCACTTAACTGAGCCTGTTGCAGTCCGGTTCGCATTGCTGGTAGAAATCACCCAACCAAGAGTAGCTTCTGGGAAAAAGAGGTTTATTTTGGCTCACAGGCTTGAGGGGAAGCTTCACGATGGCAGGGGAAAATGATGGCATGAGCAGAGGGTGGACATCACCCCCTGGCCAACAGAAGGTGGACCACAGCAACAGGAGGGTGTGCCAGACACTGGCATGGGGAAACTGGCTATAAAGCCCATAAACCCGCCCCCAACAAAACACTCCCTCCAGGAGGCCTTCATTCTCAAATATCCATCAGCTGGGAACCTAGCATTCAGAACACCTAGGTTTATGGGGGACACCTGAATCAAACCACCACAGAGCCATAATACCAAAAAATAACCTCAAAAAACCCGCACAATGGCACAGAATAAATATTCATACTGCAAAAGATGGCATTGAGAATAGTAAATAAATACTCAAGAAATAGATGGTTTAAACAGGGCAAACACCAAACTCTGTAGCTTCAAGTCCAACAACTCTAGCTAGTGATAAGTCTCTAATTCTGACCATCAACAGGTCTCTGGAGTTCCAATCCTTCTGCCGCCCCCCCCCCCCAACTAGGCTACTCACAGTCCTAGAAAACTTCATCAGGGGCAGCAGCTCCTTAGCAGCCATCTTGTGGTCCTGGCAACTCTACTGAGTCTCCACTGCAATCCACAGTTCATCCTCATAGCTCCATAGGGTCTCCATGCAGGCAACCAGCAAACCTGCTTCAAACTGCCCATGGCAATTTCCAAAACACAAGACCTTGTTGCAAACTCAATGACCCTTTCTTTCCTGCATTTCTCCCCCCCACCCCTGCATTTCTTATACTTCACAATACTAAGTAGGGTGTCAATTTGTTAATGCAAGGGGGAATAAAGCAGTCTTTGAAGAACAGGACACTCCTTCAGCACTCAGTCCACTCCAAAAGAGTCTACATTCTTCCTGTTGCTCCAGTGCAGATTACCTGGCCCAATCTCCAAGGTTGTAATCTCTAAATTGCAGCTGAATGGGCAGCAGTTCACTCAAAGATTTTTTTTTTTCTTTCTGTGCTATATCCCTCTGCTTAAACCAGTTTATTTCTATGCAAAGCAACCCTTTACAACTTCTCAGGACATGGGCATAACAGCAAGCTTCTCACACAAACTTCTAGCCCAGTCCAAACAAAGCTCTTTCTCACCCTCATAAATCAAATCTCATAGTCCATAGTTCTTACTGCAATCAGATCTTTCAACTCTGACCAGAATAGTCCATTAAACTATACTTGCAGCACTGCAAGAAGGTTTTTAGGCAAAGGTTTCAAATCCTTCCACATTCCTCTTGAAAATCTGCTCCAAAAGGCCAAAGCCACACAGTCAGGTGTCTAGCAGCAATCCCACCCCTTGGTACCACTTTGCTGTTGCAGTCATGTTCACATTGCTTGTAGAAATCACTCAACCAAGAGCAGCTTGTGGGATAAAAGAGGTTTATTTTGGCTTACAGGCTCAAGGGTGAAGCTCTATTGTGGCAGGGCAAATGATCGCATGAGCAGAAGGTGGACATTACCCTCTGGCCAACATCAGGTGGACAATAGCAACAGAAGAGTGTGCCAAACACTGGCATGGGGAAAATGGCTATAACACCCATAAGCCCGCCCCCAACAATACACAGCCTCCAGGAGTGGTTAATTCCCAAATCTCTATCCGATGGGAATCTAGCATTCAGACCACCTAAGTTTACAGGGAACACCACATGTATTAACCAATTTAAATGGTTTTTCTTTTAATCTAGAATGTACTGTACCCCTGTGTTTCTGTTTACTCAGAATAAAAATCTTAAACTACATTGAAGTTTTCTTCTAAATATTTAAATTATTATTTGTTTAAGAAAGAGAGAGGGAGAGAAATAGAGAGGAAGAAGAAAATAGAGAGAGAATGGGCATTTCAAGGGCCTTTAGTCCCTGCAAACAAGCTCCGGATGCATATGCCACTGCTCATTGTGTATCTGTCTTGACATGGCTGCTAGGAAATCACACCTGGGTCCTTAGGCTTCCCAAGCAAGCATCTTAACCACTAAGCCATTTCTCCAGCATTATGTATGTTTTATTCTATGTGTTTTCAGTAAATCTATCTCACGCTATGCAACTTCTTTAACAATCCTGTCTCTAGTTCTACTGACAGATACTGCCAATTCTTTTCACTACTTAATCTTACCTCGAATGGCTTTGTGTAAGCTCTGGGGATTTCTGGATACAACAATTCAACATTGTATGTTTTTTTTTTGTTGTTATTTATTCCCCTAATGACTGCATTTTCATAAAGAATCTTATGTTTCCTCAGTGTACTGCTTCATGGCTCTTATATGTCATTGTCATTGTTTTTACCTAATTTTTCAATTTTAAATGTTTTATTAAATTGTATTTATTTTGTTGATGGTTACTATAGACTAATATTATTTACTTAGATCCATGGAAATATCATACTTCATTATATTTTATGATTTCATCTTCTCAGGAAATTATCTTCTGTTTCTGAGACTCTAGTTTTTCCTCTTTTATACTTGTGGCAGTTTGAATGTATGCCCCCTCCCCGCCCCCAGTAGACTCGGGTATTATATTAAACTGCAGATTTCCTGCCACCTGGCTGAAAGAGATGTCAGATCTGATTTCTAGACCACAAGTCTGAGCTCTGGCTATATTGCTGCTGCTGGCTACTGGTTCCTTGGTGTTGGCTCTTTTGTGCTTATGCTTTTAGTGTATGCTGGCTATTGTTGGTGGTTTCTCTCTGCTTAGATTTATGAAAAGGAGTCTCTTCTGCCATTATTAAACTTGTCCTGGATCTATAATCCTGAAATCCCATTACTTCCACAAACTGTGTTTGTTTGGAAGTTAATCCCAACAACTTGAAGCTAACTACAACACCACTTTTCAGTCAGTCAGCTTTAATCAGTATTTTTTTTTAATTCCTTTTCCATGTAATGTTTTTTTGTTGTTTTTTTTTTTTTCCTGAAAGTGTCTCCAACAGAAATAGACAATGCAAGAGGAGGTGAAAGTTGTGTTCTCTGACCTTCAGTGCTTACTGACCCTCTTCAAACAGAGCTCAACAGTTATCTGGAAGAGGTTCAAAAATGTCAGTATTTTTTATTAGACATGAATATATTGATTATGTAAAAAACATATGCTGGTACCATCCTTTCCTTCCTACGTGCCCCTTTTCTGAAGAGGCCTTCCTCATTGGGGATGTAGGTCAACCCTGTGGGGATTGTGGGTCATGCATTATGGGGAGGGAGAAGCAATGAATCTGAGAAAAATGTCCCAAGTAGTGGCTCTAACAATCTTCCCACCTACTCTTCCACAAAACTCCCTGAGCCATGCTGGGAGCATTTTCATTCTACTTCAGTGATAGGTACTTAGGAGTCTCTGTATCTCTGGTTTGGTAGGAGTAGAGGGTCCTCAGAGTCTATCTCCATCACCCTTGTGCTGATAGCAGTTTTACTAAGAAAGCAACACTTTTGCTCATTTCCCCAATTCCTCTACTTTTGATGGAGTGTCAGCTTTTACATTTCTTGCTTTGACAAGTACTGGACACTTCATGTTGTCTATTGAATTGATCATCTTGGGGTCCAGGATTCTACCACCTTCCTAGTATGTTCCTTTGTCTATGGCCCATTCAGATACAAGAAGAGTTATAAGCTGCTTCCACAGCTAATTAATTTTCTAAACAAGGTTTTGTTTTAATTAATTAATTATTTATTTGAAAACAGACATAGAAAGAAGAGAGGTGGATGAGAAACAATGGGCACACCAAGGTCTCTAGCCACTGCAAATGAACTGAAGACTCATGTGCACCCTTGTGCCTCTGGCTTACTTGGGTACTGGGGAGCTGAACCTGGGTTCTTAAGCTTCTCAGGCAAGATAACTGATAAGCCATCTTTCCAGCCTTAAACAAGGGGTTTTTCACATTGCTCTTCAAGCTATACACCTGGGTTTAGAAAACCCTGTTTTTGCTGTCATGTTTTCTGTAATCTACTGCTTCTGGCTTTCTATTTCACTCCATTCAGTGTTTACTGATCATATAAGAACTTCCTCATTTACAGATAAACAGATTTTATTTCTAGCTTGATTTGTATTTCTTGATTTCACAGAATATAGTTGATGCTTCCTGAGCCTCTTGAGTTTGGTTTCACAGGGGAGCCAGAGGCATTGTCAGCTTCCTGGGAGGGGTAAATTTTGTTCAGGAATACACAGCACCATAAGAATGCTATTAAAAACAATGAGTTCAGTAATTTTTGTAAGATATAGAAAACTATCTTAGAAAATTGCAGTCTATATTTTTTCCAGAAAAGGATATGATAATATCAATGTAAGACTGATGATGTAGTAATGGTGGTTGAAATAGAGAAGTTAAGTTTGTTGGGAGTTAAACTTAGTGAAATTGATATGATATAAAAAGGCATAAAAAGGCAAAAAAACTGACTGGAAAATGTAGCTCAATGGTAGAGTGCTTACCTATTATATGTAAGGCCCTGGGTTCAATACCCAGTACCATAAAATTAAGATAAAATAAAATACAAGGAAAGGATGTCTTTTGAAATGCATAACCTTTACTAGATCTCAGAATGCATTACTAAAGTAGAATATTATCTGAAGCAAATGCATTTCTGAAGTATGCAGGAAGTATTTGAAGAAATATGAATATAAGAAGCAAGTCAAACTGAATAGGCCAGAAATCCTAATTCATTCCCCACCTCCACTTTTCCTAGTCACCCCAGTACTCCTGCTGCTAGCTTGGGGCTACCTATACCCTACATATATTCTGCAAATCAGGTCCCTTGCTGTGCATTCCTGAATGAATGGCTCCTGTGTCCCCAACTCCAGATCACATGCTCTGGAGGGTATACATACAGAGTTGGCCAGAGCTCCCTGTTCATTCTCCATTGATAAGTTCCCTGGTCCTGGCTTGGGGAATGTGTTCTGTAAAAGCAGGCTTTTTTCTCCTGCTTCCTGATTGACCAGCCCCTGGGTTCCCAAATACCTGTTCCCCTGAGCCACAGGGTACACAGGCCACTAAGGAAGATGGCTTCTATTCCCTGGATACCTACCTTCTTGGCTCCTGGTTGATCAACCCCTGGTTCCCTTGTGCTAAAGAGTACAAATCGTGGAGTAACTAGGCCTGAGCTTCCAGTTATCCAGGTACCTGTGATGTGTTTACAATCACCACAATCTGTGCATCAATGGTTATAACCTCATCCCATTTCAATATGGTTCATATTTAAAACAGAATACTCACTGAAGATCCTAAAAGGTCAAATGCTTGATTCTTCCTCAAAAAATAAGACTTTTATCCTGTGATTGGTAGACCATAATGCAAAATCCAATGAAAGTCAGAAAACTAACAGAGCTCTAACATGGTCGTCTACTCCCACAATAGTAGCCTCCAATGACATAGTAGAGACAACAACAGAAATTGAATCCCCAAATGAAAACACAAAAACGTTATGTGACCCTGATCAAGAGAATTGCTGAATTGAATGCAAATGATCAAAACTGAACAATTGTATAAATGAAATTGAGAATCATCTCTTAGAGCATTCAGCTTACTTCACTAGGCTTAACTTAATTGAAGAAACTCATAGAAGCCTCAAAAAAGAGATAAATGAAGGTGAGCCAACAAATAGAGTATCCCAATAACCAGCTGATGAAGGTTAATGAAAACATTATCAAATGCAAGAGTGAATTCCAGGAAGCATCAAGAAAAATCAGGCCTCACACTGAAATCATACCTCAAAGAGAGATAGACATGATGAAAAATAATACAACAGAAAACAAAAATCAAATAGAGGTTTAAAAAACTCTCTAGAATCCCTTACTAACAGAGTTACTCATGTGGACGACAGATCCTCTGAGCTGGAGGAAGAAAAAAACAGAAGAAATTGATCAGGAGTCTAAAAACTTTGCTAAGTTCAAAAAATCATGCAAACATAACATAAGGGTCTTATGGGACACTCTAAAATGACCAAACTTCTGGATCATTAATATAGCAAAAACTGAATAAATCCAGGCCAGAGGAATATAGAACATATACAACAAAATTGTTGAAGAAAATTTTTCCAATCTCACAAAAGAGATGTCCATCCAGATACTAGAAGCTCACAGAAAACCAGACAGGACCAAAGAAGTATCTCTCCAAGTCACATCACAGTTAAGACTCTTAAAAATTAACATAAAGAAAGAGTGTCAAAAGTAGCAAGAGAGAAACACCTCACTACATGTAAAGGTAATTCCATCAGAATTACCACAGATGATTTCTCAATGGAAACCCTGAAAGTATAAGAGGCCTGGAATGGAACAAAGTCTAAAAAAATAAAAATAAAAACAAACAAACAACAACAAAAAAAAACTATGGCTTCCAACTCAAACTACTACATCCAGTTAAAGTATCCCACATAATAGATGGTGAAAAGAAAACTTTCATGAAAAAAGTCAGCTCTATGATTATATGAATGTGAAGCCAAACCTATAGTGGATACTTCAGGGAATTATTAAAACAGAAGGCTCAAGCAACCAATCTCAAGAGCCTACAAGAAGAAAATCAAAATATCCATGACTAGAGTATGCTCAAAAGAGTACAGGGCATAAGAAAGCACCAAACCCCATAAAGCAACCATCCATGCCAGTGATTAAGTCCAACTTCACAATTATAACCTTAACTGTTAGTGGTCTTAACTCATCCACCAAAACACACAACAGGATAGATCAGAAAAATGGACCCTTCATTCTGCTGTCTTCAAGAAATCCACTCACCAAAAAGACAGACACCTTCTCAGGGTGAAAGGATAGAAAATTATATTACAAACAAATGGAAATAATAAATAATCATGTATTGCTATATTAATATCTTATAAAATAGACTGCAAACCCAAACCAATCAAAAAGGACAAAAAAGGCAACTTCTTATTCATCAAGGAAATGATCCAACATGAAGGCATCACAATCATAAATGTATATGCACCAAACCCTCATCCCATAACCAGACAGAGATACAACAAGAAAAGAAAACTGTAGGCAAATATCCCTGATGAAGTGAGATGCAAACATGCAAACAAAATGCCCACAAACCAACTTCAATAACACATCAAAAGCATTTTTCCCCTTATCAAGCAGGATTCATCCCAGGGATTCAGGAACAGTTCAATATATGGAAATCAGTCAATGTAATATACTACATAAATAAACTTAGTCATAAGAACCACATAATAATGTTAATAGATTCAGAAAAGGTCTTTGTCAAAATACAATCTTACTTCATGATCTGAATGCAAGAAGAATAGGCATGGACAGTTTATATCTCACCACAATATAGGCTATATGGAAAGCACCTAAAGCCCAAATAATACTTAATGGGGAAAGACTCAAGAAGTTCACCCTGATATAGAGAACAAGACAGAGGTTCTCACTCTTACAACTGCTCTTCAACAGAGAAATAGAAGTCCTAGCCCAAGGAGTAAGACAGGATAAAGAAATAAAAGAGATACAAATTGGAAAGGAAGCACTAAAATTCATCCTGTTAATAGATGCCATGATCCTATAAATAAATGATCTCAAACTCTCCATCTCAAAACTCTAAAGGGTGATTAATTTCTTCAGCAATGTGGCATGATACAAAATGAACACAGAAAATTCAGGAGCCTTTCTTTATGCAAAGGGCAGATATATAGACATAGAAATCAGTGAGGCTGTCCCATTTTCAATAGCCACACACACACAAATATAAATGCCTTGCAATAACATAAACCATTGATGTAGAAGACCTGTGTAATGAAACATAACACACTCAAGAAAAAATTGAGGAGGACTTGGAAGATGCAAAGACCTCCCATGCTCCTGGATAGGTAGAATTAATATTGTGAAAATGCTATTCTACCAAAATTAATATACAGATTTAATACAATACCTATAAAAATTCTTAAAAATCACTCTTCACAGATAGAAAAAAATGATCTAGAAATATATATGGAATGGATTTCCAAACATACCCTCAGCAGAAGAAACACTCTGGAAGAAGTATCAATATATAAGATCTAAAAGATCTAAAGCTATACTACAAAACCATAGTACCAATAGCAGCATGGTCCCAGCACTCAGGAAGCAGAGGTAGGAGGATCACCATGAGTTTGAGGCCATACTGAGACTACAGAGTGAATTCCAGGTCAGCCAGGACTAGATCACTCCTCTCATCATATATAAAAATCAACTCCAAATGGATTAAGGACCTCAATGTCAGTCCTGAAATTCTTCAAGTATTGGAAGAATAAAAAAACATGGGAGGAACTCTCTACAGTATAAGTGAGGAAGTGCTTCCTGATCAATAGCCCAGTAACCCAGGAAATTAAACAATCATTCAACCAATGAGATCTCATTAAACTAAAAAGCTTTTGAACAAACAAACATACCATAAGCAGAGTGAATAGATTAACCACAGAATGGGTGAAATTTTTTATGAGATATACCACTGATAGAGGCCTAATATCTAGAATCTGCAAAGAACTAAAAAACTAAACAATAAAATAAATCAAACAATCCACTCAAAAAAATGGGGCAGAGAACTGAACAGGGATTTTTCAGAAGAAATGCAAATGGTCAACACACACTGAAGAAAATGTTCAACATCCCTAACCAACTTAGTCTAATAAGGATGGCATTCATTAAAAATATCAAGCAACAAGAAAGCAGCACTCTTGCCCATTTCCCCAATTACTCTATGGATTCAGCTGGGGCCCTGGTGAGGTACGATGAGCTGAACCTCTCCTGAGGTTATCCATCCATCTGAAAAAGATTCTCCAATGGAGAGTGAAGTCAGCACCAGATTTATGGGATAACCATTGTAATTTTAGAGGTAATTTAATGGGTGTAGGCCCTCTTGTATCCCAAGATTAGTGGGAGTTTGATATTAGAGAACAGACTCAATTTCTGGATATAGTGGACTTGTTTCCTAGTTGCAGATATGGGTTTTGTTCCACTGAGAGGATCCGTTAGCTAATTAAAGGGTGATAGTAAAGTGTTGTCAACTTGTTTAATAATCCACAGAAATCCCTTTTGGGTGAGTCTCTGATGTTGCTTCCAGGAAGGATTACATGAAGGAGGAAGCCCTTTCCCCAGAGTGAGCCCTTCATCCAAAGTAGATGGCCCCTCTCAGAGGGGCACTTTGTATAAGAAAGCTTTGGGTGAAAAGAGTCTTTCCTTCCTACCAGTTGGATACTGGAGCACCTTGCTGCCTTTCAGCATGGATTGAAGAACAGTGCAGTCTGAAGACCAGTGTCCACTGAAGACTCACTTGGATTGAATCCCAGTGGCTCCTCAGGAAGCCTACAGGTCAGTGCTAGAACTAGACTAGAAGAAGACTAGAACTGCTGAGGCATTTGGCCATATTGACTGAGCAGCTATCAGGTTCCTTGATTCTCAGGCCTGCAACTGCTATTGGACTACTGTAAACTAATCCAACAAATTCCCTTTATACAGTAGTTCATTCTAGCTGCTCTGTTCTGCTGGGCTTCCCCAGCCAGTAGTGCTGGGGGAGGACCAGGCCCACTGGTTCTTCCCAAGGGGCTGAGGAGGAGGGTGGGTGTCGATGGCCAGGAACAAAACCACTGAGCTGGGTGTCTCGTCAAAGCAGGAACTCACTTTATTGTTACTGGCAGGTGTTTATATAATGTTGAGAAGAAAGGTGGGGATTTTAGGATGGGGTGAAATGTAATATGCCAATAGCATACAGCGACCTCTGAGATGATTGGTTCTAACTATAATTTCCAGTGCAGAAGTAGCATGCCAGAGGCCTGACTCAGCAAGATGCCTAATGGCCTCTGGCCTGTTACTTACACATAGGAGTTGGAATTCCCATGCACGCGCACTTAGAACCAATCATTTCAAACATCATGGCATACTATTGGCCCTTACCTCTCCCCCCATCCTAGAATCCCCACTCTCATTCTCAACACTATATAGGCAACTGCCTGTAACAATAAAGTGGGTTCCTGCTTCAACAAGACTCCCAGCTTGGTGGTGTGTTCCTGGCTGTCAACACCCACCCTCCTCAACCCCTTGGGAGGAACCAGCTGGTCTGGTCCTTCCTCAGCACTACCTGCCAGGGGATCCTGGCAGTCTGGCACCCAGCATGGGGCAATGGGAACCCAGCAGAATGGTGCCCCTTGTGAGGCATTCTTGTTGAGGAGGTCAATCGGTGTGCAGGTGAGTGTACCCTCATAAGTTATGAGGCAGACTTCATATTTAATGTGCTAAACTTTGCTCCTGTAACCTGTGCTTGTTTGTCAACATCTTTTCATTCCCTTTCTCTTTCCTTTAACTTATGGTTCACCAGCAAGCTACATCTGTGGCTTTTGTATTTCTAAATGGGTCATATGTCCCTAGTGGACACATTCTGTGGCTTTTGACCTTTAGGTTTGTGCTTCTCTCTCTCCGTCTCTCTCTCTACTTGGGCCTGTGAAGGCAAGCCAGCTTCTTCTCCCATTTATGGAACTTCCCCTGGATCTGTAGGCTTTAATAAATATCCCTTTCTCCAACTGTGCTTGGTCTGGAAGTTCATCTCAGTGAACCTGAAGCTGATGCAGAATTGGTACCGAGGAGTGGACTCAGATGAACCTGACCATGTGGATGTTGACCTTTTGGAACTTTTGATTTGGAGAACTAAGCATGGACTTGGTGCTTGCAAATGAAGGTGTCTTCTAGAGTGGTAAGCCAAATTTTATGGGCTATTCTGATGAAAGTCTGAGCATGCTAACACAGATATCATTAAACTTCGAGGCTTGGCTTATGAGCTTTCTAAAGGGAAAGAAAGATGGCAGAGGACTTTATTGGAACTGGGCTACTGGCATAAGGGCTGGCTGCATCCTGCTGCCCAGGCCCAGAGAGTTTGATCAAGGTTAAATTTGTAATGGACTGATGTGCTTGGCTAGAGGTATTGGACTAACAGATTTAAGATTTTAAGCTGGAAAACTTTAAACAAGTTAAATTTACTGGCACAGATACTGGCTTTAGATTACTAAAGCTTCTATTGTCAACACATTAGCAATCTTAAGGAAGATGGTTCAGTTGCTTTACCATGGAGAGGATGCCTGAGGGAAGACAATCATAGAAATGCAAACACTTTTGGATGGTGGTTGAGTTTGCATTGTTTTAGTCTCTCCTTGCTATGCTTTATGCCAGTTAAAACTGTTTACTCTGTGCCTTTATATTTAAGAAGTTTTTAACTTGTTTGATTTTATTCAGTTGTTTATTTGTTTGTAGTCTGCATTCTGCAGTCACCTGGCTGGAGGCAGTTTCAATGGGTGGATCTTAAGGTGTGGTGGGTTTCAGATTTCAATCTAAAGATATGCAAGCAGGAGTTCCTAAAGTGTGCTGTGGCTTTTGGCTTTATGCTTGTACTCATTATTCCCCCTTTGGAAAACTTAAATATATCTTCTTATCAGTTGATAGTTTCTCCCAAGCCTGTTGGGTATCTGTACATGCTGGGGAGAAATCTAAACATGACATTAGTGATGTGCTTCAATGTTTGGCCACTCTTGGGCTGCCTGATCAGGTAAAAAGAGAGAATGCCCCTGCTTTTTTTTTTTTAATTTTTATTAGCATTTTCCATGATTATAAAAAAATATCCTATGGTAGTTGCCTCCCCCCTCCACTTTCCCCTTTGAAATTCCACTCTCCATCATATTATCTCCCCATCACAATCATTGTATTTACATATATACAATATCAACCTATTAAGTACCCTCCTCCATTCCTTTCTCTTCACTTTATGTCTCCTTTTTAACTTACTGGCCTCTGCTACTAAGTATTTTCATTCTCACGCAGAAGCTCAATCATCTGTAGCTAGGATCCACCTAAGAGAGAGAATAAGTGGTGCTTGGCTTTCTGGGCCTGGGTTACTTCACTTAGTATAATCCTTCCCAGGTCCATTAATTTTTTCTGCAAATTTCATAACTTCATTTTTCTTTACTGCTGAGTAGAACTGCATTGTACAAATGTGCCACATCTTCATTATCCACTCATCAGTTGAGGGACATCTAGGCTGGTTCCATTTCCCAGCTATTATAAATTGAGCATCAATAAACATGGTTGAGCATGTACTTCTAAGGAAATGAGATGAGTCCTTTGGATATATGCCTAGGAGTGCTATAGCTGGGTCATATGGTAGATCAATCTTTAGCTGTTTGAGGAACCTCCACACTGATTTCCACAATGACTGGACCAGATTGCATTCCCACCTGCAGTGTAGAAGGGTTCCTCTTTTTCCACATCCCTGCCAACATTTATGATCATTTGTTTTCATGATGGTGGCCAATCTGACAGGAGTGAGATGGAATCTCAGTGTAGTTTTAATCTGCATTTCCCTGATGACTAGTGATGTAGAACATTTTTTTTAAATGCTTATATGCCATTTGTATTTCTTCCTTTGAGAATGCTCTATTTAGCTCTATAGCCCATTTTTTGATTGGCTTGTTTGATTCCTTATTATTTAACTTTTTGGGTTCTTTGTATTCCCTAAATATTAATCCTCTTTCAGATATATAGCTGGCAAAGATTTTTTTCCCATTCTGTAGGTTGCCTCTTTGTTTTTTTCATTGTGTCCTTTGCAATGCAAAATCTTTGTAATTTCATGAGGTCCCAGTGATTAATCTGTGGTTTTATTTCCTGAGCAATTGGGGTTGTATTCAGAAAGTCTTTGCCAAAACCAATATGTTGAAGAGTTTCCCCTACTTTTTCCTCTAGCAGTTTCAGAGCTTCAGTTCTGATGTTAAGGTCTTTAATCCATTTGGACTTAATTCTTCTGCATTGGCCACTGTTTTGTAAGTAAAATCTTTACAAGTTTCCTTCAGATGTGGCAAATTACACATGCCACAGGCATTCCATATAACCCTCGAGGCCAAGCTATTGTTGAAAGATACAGCCAAACACTTAAATCACAATTACAAAAACAAAAGGGGGAATCACTACCCACCCATGATCAGCTAGAGAAAGCATTATTCACCTTAAATATTTTAAATTTTTCTAGATATTAAAAAAAATATTTCCATCTCAAAAACATTGGTCATCCTCTGTCACATACAGCTCGAACAAGGTCATATGGAGAGACCCATTGACTGGGGCCTGGAGAGGACCAGAACCACTCCTCATAGCAGAGATAGGGTTTGCATGTGTCTTCCCTCAAGGAAAAAAAATTGGGGTACCAGCGAGAGACTTAAATATTTGTCCCAACAGGGGGACACTGACAATCACTTCTTCAGGGAGTGTCCCACCCTTGAGGACTATTCCTAAAATGGTTCTCAACCTACTAAACCAAACAACTCTCTTCCTTGCAGAAGATTGCTGGCTTTGCCTCTGATCTGGGCCTCCCCAGCTGCTAGCAGTAACCACCAATGATACAACTACAGTTGCCCATATGACCCTAAACAATTGCTCAGCCATCCTCTCCATCCCTGTCCAGTTTTTCCCAATGTCTCCTTCTGTAACTTGCATTTGGGCCCTGCCTCCCCCTAATAATTATGTTTGGGGAGGCAGGATGGCCTATGACTTTCTGCCCACTAATTGGCCCAGACCCTGGAAATGAGGCCCTCCCAATGACCTCATTTGATTATATTGGAGGGAGACCTGAGAGAGCTGTACAAATGATACCTTTACTTATTGGGATGGGAATAACCACAGGCATGGCCACTGGAACAGCTAGGGTGGGTATGGCAGTCCATCTCTGTAAAAAACTCTTTCCAGGTTATCAGTGCCATAAAAGCTGTGTCCAGCACTATCTTTGATATCCAAAATCAGCTAGATTCCCTGGCTGAGGTAGTCCTACAAAATGGGAGGGGACTAGACCTATTAACTGCCAAGAAGGGAGGCATATGCTTGTTTTACAGAAAAAAACTGTTGCTTCTATTCCAATAGATCAGGAATCATTCAGGACAAGATCAAAAAACTTCAAGAGTACCTGCAGAGGAGACAGTGGGACCTTCCAAGACAACCCACCATGGATGGGCCTGCATGGCTTCTTACCTTACCTCCTCCCTCTACTCGGGCCCCTCCTTCCCCTTCTCCTTATCCTCACTATCAGGCCTTGTGTAATGAACAAAATTACACAATTCATTCACCAGCGGGTATAGGCAATACAAATCCATCAGGTTGAGATACATTATCACAGGCTGGCAACTCAGGAATTAAGTTCCTCATATGACCCACTGCCACCTCCTCTGACCTCCATGTGACTGATGATGGGTAAGATCTCAGACTTACTAAGACAACCTAAGACAGGCCATGTAGTGGGTTCTCAGCGAGCTAAACACCTGGTAACCATTGACGAATAAGATCCCCAGAGGGGGACAACCTAAGACAGGGGCCATGGTGACTAATGCTTTTACAAAAAAAAAAAGGGAGGAGAAGTTGGGCCTTGAAAGCCACGGATGTGAGGCCTAGTCGAACTTCTTAAGCCTAGCTAAAGTTTCGTGATCTGTTTCTGGCCAGCTAGGACTCAGCAAGATGCCTAATGGCCTCTTGCCTGTTACTTCTGCATAGGAGTTGGAATTCCCATGTGCATGCTCTTAGAACCAATCATTTCAAAAGTCATGGTATACTGTTGGCCCTTTCCTTTCTCACCATCCTAGAATCCCCACCTTCATTCTCAATGCTGTATAGGCAACCACCTGTAACAATAAAGTGAGTTCCTGCTTCAACAAGACTCCCGGCTTAGTGGTGTGTTCCTGGCTGTCTACACTCATCCTCCTCCTCATCACTTTGGGAGGAACCAGCGGGCCACTACCTGCTGGGGGATCCCAGCACATGGGATGTAAACTTATACAACCACTATGGAAATCAAAAATGAATAATCCTGAAAAAATGAATGTAGAACTACCAACAGACCCAGAATATCCCTTATGGCACATTTACCCTAAATGTTTCATGCTTCACTACAAACATCTTTGTACAACCATGTTTATAGCTTCTCAATTCATAATAGCTAAGAACTGAAATCCACTCAGGTGTCCATCACTGGATAAATGGATAAAAAAAATTGTGGTACATATACAAAATGTGATTCTACTCAGCCATTAGAAAAAAAAATGATACAATGAAATTTGTAAGAAAATGTATCAACTTAGAACAGATCATACTCAGTGACCAGAAATAAAAATGCCACATGTTCTCCACTCATCTGTGGTTCCTAATCTGAATGACTGAGTTACTGAAATACCAGATAGGCAGCTTGAGGCCAAGAGAATAGGAATTGGAGGGTTTGGGGAGAAGGTAAGATGAAGGTGGGAGAAATAAAAACAACACTAAACCCAAAATGAACTGGTACCATAAAAAACTTTCTCCTTGAAGGTAGACTAATGTAACCCTCAACAGGAATATAGGAGGAGCACCTAAAAAGAGGGGCCCTTCACATGGTGGAATGAAACCTAACATTAAAATATTTTGGATCCTACCTGTATCTCACCGTATGAGAAATAGGTGCTACCCACATTGAGCTACTGAGGGGAGAGATCTACACAGTCCCCAAAACAATACAGACTTCTGTAAAATCTATTGATTTCCCTCCTAAGGTAAAAGGTAAGACCCTATTGCTGAAGACACCATATGCTTCTGAAACAGAATGTGGAAAGACCTGGCTGGAATCCAAAAGAGAGACAGTCTCCAGACAGCATGACTAGTGCCGGAGGCTTCTGGGTGGAATGTTAGCCAGCAGGGGTCTAAGCTCCTCAGATGCAACCAGCCTGACAAGAAGTATACATCAGGGCAATGTTGGCACACAACTTTGGCAGGTAACCAATGGCTTTCTTATTGGCTAAGAGATCCACTCAGTAGAAAGGTACCCATATCTAGAAATGGGAACCACATCTGAATCCTATGGAGACAAAGATTATATTCTCCAGTGGCAAGATCCCATTAGTCTTTGGATAAAAGAGGGGCTACGTCCACCAAACCCTCCCTAAACTAGTAACACTTATCCAATTTAACCTATGATGACTTCACTCTCCCTTCTAATCAGTTTTTCAGACAGTAGTTGAGACAAAGAGAGATAAACCACCCCTCACATCTCTGTCAAGACCCAGGAAAAATCACAGAGGAAATGGGGAGATGAGCAAGAGTGCCACATCCATGGTGAGCCTGACAATCAGTACCAGAGTGAAGGAGACAGATGCTGAGGATACTCAACACCTACCAAAGCAGAAATCCAGAGATTTCTAAGAGCTCATCACTGTAGTAGATTTAACACCCACCAACAAAGACTCAGGGAATTTCTCAGAAGAAGAAGCAGAAAGATTGTAACAGCCACAGGTTAGGATGTCAGGCTCAAAGGCACTGCCTCCCCTCAATAACTGACTTCTGCTCTCCACAATGCATAACCCACAATCTCATGGGCAATACCATCAACTCCACTGAAGAGGGATCCCTGTGAAATGGGGTAGGGAGGAGGAAAAAGCTGATGCCAACACATGATGTATCCATACAAAGTATCTTCTTAATAAAATAAAAAGAAGGAGGAGCAAGTCATTGCTTACCAGATGAAGGTCTGATAGCTTACATGGAAGATAATGAAGACATCTCTAGTGTATATTCAATGGTACCTTTTCTGTGCTAGTAAAACTTTTTTTTTTAATTCAAGATTTCTTCATGTAACATAAAAATGACAGCTTGGCTGGTCTAACATGACATATTTATAATTCCATGTGATCTATCTGCTTTGACCTTTCTAATATCAAGGAAACATAGATAGATTCTAATTGCTGCACTTAAGACAAGCTAACAAGACACCTGGTGACAGATTCCAAATGAAATAAAAGTGATGAAAATGTAGGCCTTTTTCTCATTTTAACACTGAGTTTCTTCATGTTGTCTAAGCAAGTGATACAGCACTAGAATCCTGAATATGATAGTGCTAGACATTCTGTACTACTAAACTAAATATTTCTCTTTTGTTCTTGCTTTATAAATACAAAGTAATCATCCTTATCGTTTAAACCTACTGTACTATTTGTGCATTCTATCTATGTAGATGTGTCACCATAATAATATATATTCAATAAAATAAAACTCATTTAGATTGCTGAGTGGTTAAGGCACTTATCTGCAGAGCTTAAAGACTGGAGTTCAATTCCCCAGTATTCACATAGATCCAAGTGCACAAAGTGGCCCACACATCTGGAGTCTGTTTATAGCTGCTGTAGGCTCTGGTCCCTCTTCTCTCTTTTTTTTTTTTTTTTTTTATTTCTCTCTGCTTGCAAATAAGTGAATAAAGCCCTCAAAATATAAATACAATTCTTTATGAAATTCATAGCAATCCTCAAGGACAGCAAGTATAAGCATGTGAACTTAGTAGAGGAAGCCACTGGTATGTACCACATGATTTAACAGAAGTGTCAGGCTCAGGGGAAGGACCCAGCTGGTTTATACATGAATAGAGTGAAAGTAGCAATATGACTGCTCATAGGAATCTCATGTCATGTTCATGACAGTGCCACTATCTTTGGAGTCAAAGCAACCTGTGTTGTTAAACTTTAATTCCTGTATGCAGGAGGCAGTGGTAGGAGGATCGTTGTGGGTTTTGGTCAGCTTGAGAATACATACTGAATTTCAGGTCATCCAGGTCTAGAGCCAGAACCTAATTAAAAAAAAAAAAAAAAAAAAAAAAGCTTGTCTTTTGTTGTTCAGGGGACAATGAAACATCTGACTTATCCTACTTACTATTATTAATATCTCATTAAAATTGCATATAATGTGGGTATCAATAATCTCCTTCAGTCTTTTTCAATTTCTTCTTGATTTATCATATTTCCTTGTAGTATTCCAGAAGTGATATTAAGAAACCTGCACACATTTCATTAACATATTTAAATGCGTTTGGACACATTCACATATCTGAGAGTATAATCACTGTAATCAAGGTGAGAAGCATAGCCACCACTTATGAATATCATAGTGTCCCTTTGATTTGTCTTAGTGAATGGAAAGAATATGTATTAAGAGATCTAAGTGAAGAACGCTATTGTTAATTAGGCTTAATCTTGTACAACAGAAACCTGCAATTTATTCATCTATAACTGTAGCATTATGCTATTGAACAAAAGCTCCCCTAGGTGGGGTGATGAGGAGCTGAGCAATGGACTTATTGCAGTTAGCTCTTATTCCATTTTAGGGCAAATTCTAGGCTCTAGGGCTACAACTGTGAACACAGATGGCACACTTATTCTGTGTTTTCATGACTTACAAATCACTGAGAGGGAAACATTGAAATAATTGAATAAATCATGTGATTTCTGGAGGACGTTATGTGATCAGAAACACAGTGAAACCAGGCAGTGAGAAATGGTGGAAGAGAAGAAAAGCATAATTTATAGGTCATGCTTAAAGACTCTGAAATATTGTGCTGGAGATGAAAACTGAAAGATAGAAAAAGAAACAAAAAAAACAATATAAAAACCTTGAAGGCAGTGATATCCAGAAGTTGATCATGGAAGGTAAAGAAAATGAAAAATGACTGATAGAAAGACAGGGGACATGACGAACTTTTGTAGATTTTAATAAAATCAGTGAGGTTGGATGGATAATGACACTGACAGAGCAGTTATAGTTAAGACTTAAGAGGAAGACAAGAACCACATACTACCACACCAATAATTTGAGATGTCTTTCATGTGATAAGAATGCTTTTTGCTTCAGTCAATGTGTTACAAAATTTTCAGTCATCTAATTCTTATTTGGATTTGTGATATCTATACTAATACAAAACAATTATATAAACTTAAAGATAATAGACCACAAGATATAGCCATTTGATGAGTAAGTACTATTGCAAAAAGTAAAACTCCAATGAGGGGGACTTCTGGCCAAGATGGCGACAGCCTAGCTGGGCTGCAAATACCTGGGGAAAAAAAAAAGCAAGAAATTAAATGTTATCAGGGTCTTCTTGCCAGTGGTAGGGCACAGAGTGGAGAAAAACAGGGAATCGCAGATCCCCTCTTGGGTGGGGAGTCTACTCCCCCATACAGCCACCACTCCCTGCTCCCTAAGCAGCTGTGCTCTGATCACTTGCCCACCAGCCCGCTGCACTGTGCTCTGATTGCACACCCACAGGGACCTCAACTGCTGTGCTCCATTTGCACACCCACTGGGACCTCCACCACTGGGCTCGGTTCGCACACCCGTGGGGATCTCCACACCGTGGGGACCTCTGCCAATGGGCTCTATCTCACGCACTGCACTGTGCTCGGTTTGCACACCCACGGTGACCACTGCGGCTGTGATCAGGCGGCCTCCATATCCCCAACTGCTGTGCTCCGATCACATGCCCACTGGCCAGCCTCCACTGTGCACCAATCCCATGCATGCACCAGCTGCAGCTGCACTACATTTGGACGTGCAGCAGGCCCAGTCCCACAGCAAGGGCCACACAAGCCCACACTGAGTCACTAGCGCCAGTTCAGGTGCCATCCCCTACCTGTCTGTCACTGTCCATCCCCCACTCCCCTATGGCAGGAGAGCGCAGACTGTTTGTAGGTCCCAGTGTTCCAGCCAGAGTTCACGCAGTCAGCGCTTGCTACCTCAGTCCCCTTCCAAGCTTGAAGGCAGGCAGCTTTGGAGCATTACTGGGTGAGAATTCAGGCAACTTGGGTGTATGTGTCAGGTAGTAGATAGGTGGCTTTGGCAAGAGAGAGAAAAAACCCAGGCTGCTTGCCAACTGCCCCAGGCTGCCTTGGAGTCTCATTGAGCTAGAGGCCAGGCTGGTCCACCCACCTACTAGCCCATACACTGTCATGGTTAGGCCACAGCACAAAAGAAATAACATGAAAAATAAAATGCAAGAAAAGCCAGATAGATCACCCAGTCCAACAAGGATTACATCTAACCAAAACATAGAAGAGTTTTTAGGATCAGAACATCAAGTAGAAGCTATAAGCAATGCAACCCTGACCAGCCTACTGCTAGAACTTTCAGGAAAGCAACAAAGGAGCAATAATCATGTGGTTGCTACCATCATGAAGTTAGAGCAATATAATAAGACATTGGAAGGAATTCAAACAGAGCTAAGAGAGTTGAGGGAGAGTGAAAGAAAAAAAGGACCTTAAAAATCAGTTGGCCACACTAAATGAAAACATAAAGAAATGCAAGGATGAATTCCAAGAATCATCAAGAAAATCAGAAAATGAGGTGAAAAGGGAGCTGGACAGAGTGATGGAAGTGATACATAGGAAAGTAGTATAAAATGCAAACTTAATTGAACAAGTCCAAAACTCTCTAGATGCTCTCAAGAGTAGAGTCAGCGAAGTGGAGGATAGAAACTCTGATCTGGAAGACAGGATGGAAGAAACAGTTTGAGAGTTCAAAAATTTCAGTAAATTCAAAAGTTCCTGTGAAGAGAACATGAGGGAATTGTGGGATACACTTAAACATCCTAATATCAGGATCATTGGATTACCAGAAGGAGAAGAATTTCAGACCAAAGGGATGGAGAATTTATTTAACAAAATAATTGAAGAAAACTTCCCCAGTCTCTTAAAAGGAAGGCCCTACAAGATACAAGAAGCGAACAGAACTCCAAACAGACTGGACCAAAGGAGAAACTCCCCAAGACATATTATCATTAAGACTCTAAACAGTGACACCAAAGAGAAAATCCTAAAAGCAGCTAGGGAAAAACAGCACACCACTTTCCAAGGAAACCCCATCAGAATTACCTCAGACTTCTCAATGGAAACCCTCAAAGCTAGAAGGGCCTGGAATGAAACTCTCCAAACTCTAAGAAACTATGGCATCCAACCCAAACTACTCTAACAGGCAAAAGTCTCCCTCATAATAGATGGTGAAAGGAAAACTTTCCATGACAAAACTCAGCTTTACAATTGTATGAACACAAAACCAAACCTACAGAAAGTATGCCAGGAAATTCTCCACAGAGAAGAAACAAATAACCAAACACAAATGCCTACAAAAAGCAGATCACAACAACCAAACCCAGAGTAAACACAAAAAATTTCAAATTCCATGAAAACACCAACACACCTCTACCACCACAACATGGCAGGGATCAAATCAAATCTCACAGTCATTACCCTAAATATTAATGGCCTTAATTCACCCATCACGAGACACAAGCTAACAGAATGGATCAAAAAATTAGACACCTCAATCTGCTACCTTCAAGAAACCCACCTTACCACTAAAGACAGAAATGTCCTTAGGGTGAAAGGGTTGAAAACAATATTCCAAGCAAATGGGAATAAGAAACAAGCAGGTGTAGCTATATTTAATATCGGATAAAATTGACTTCAAACCAAAAATAATTAAAAAAGACAAAGAAGGCTACTTCCTATTTATCAAGGGAACAATCCATCAAGTGGATATTAAAATCATAAATCTGTATGCACCAAACACAGGGGCACCACAGTTCATAAAAAAAAAAAACCTACTTGACAATAAAACAGAAATAACCACCAACACCATCATAGCTGAGAACTTCAACACACCATTTTTTTAAAAAAATTTTATTTACTTATTTGAGAGCATCAGACACAGAGAGAAAGACAGATAAAGGGAGAGAGAATGGGCACGCCAGGGCTTCCAGCCTCTGCAAACAAACTCCAGATGCGTGCGCCCCCTTGTGCATCTGGCTAATGTGGGACTTGGGGAACCGAGCCTCGAACCAGGGTCGTTAGGCTTCACAGGCAAGCACTTAACTGCAAAGCCATCTCTCTAGCCCTCAACACATCATTATCAGTAATAGATAGATCATCCAAACAGAAACTCAACATGGAAGTAAGAGAGCTCAATAAAACCATAGAACATTTAGACCTAACAGACATCTATAGAACTTTCCATCCCAAATCCGCAGACTACACATTCTTCTCAGCAGCCCATGGAACATTCTCTAAAATAGACCATATATTGGATCACAAAGACTGCCTCCACATATTTAGGAAAACTGATGCAATTCCCTGCATGATATCAGATCACAATGCTATATTGCTAGAAATGAACAAAAAAAGACCCACCAAGAATCCCAACGGCACCTGGAAAATGAACAGCACACTCTTAAACAATAAATGGATAGTGGATGAAATAAAAAATGAAATTGCAAAATTACTGGAATTGAATGACAATGAGAACACATCATACCAAAACTTGAAGGACACAATGAAGGCAGTCCTCAGGGGAAAATACATAGCACTCAATGCCTTCATAAAAAAGACAAAAGATCCCAAATCAATAGCCTAACCATCCACCTAAAGGCACTGGAAAAACAAGAAAAATCCAACCCAAAGAGCTCCAGAAGGAAATAAATAATTAAAATCGGAGCAGAAATTAATGAATTGGAAGCCAAGGAAACAATTAAGGCAATTGACAAAACAAAGAGGTGGTTCTTTGAAAAAATAAACAAGATTGACAAACCTCTGGCCAATTTGATCAAGCAAAAAAAGGATAGGCTCCAAATTAACAAAATTCAAAATGAAAAAGGAGAGATCACAACAGACATAAGTGAAATTGGGAGAATCATCAGGACTTATTTCAAAAACCTCTACTCCACAAAACTGGAAAATGTGGAGGAGATGGGTAAATTCCTAGATGCATACCATCTACCAAAGCTAAACTCAGAGCAGATTAATCACCTCAATGAACCCATCACACTCATGGTGATTGAAAAAGTAATAAAAAACCTCCCCAAAAAGAAGAGTCCAGGACCAGATGGATTCCCAGCTGAATTTTATCAAACCGTCCTGGAAGAACTCAAACCAATCTTCCCAAAGTGTGCGACACAATTGAAGTACAGAGAAAGCTACCCAACTCCTTCTATGAAGCTAGTATCACCCTAATCCCAAAACCAGGCAGAGATGCCACAAGAGAAGAAAACTACCAGCCTATTTCCCTATTGAACATAGATGCAAAGACCCTGAACAAAATACTTGCAAACCGAATCCAACAACACATCAAAAGCATTATCCACCTTGACTAAGTGGGATATATTCCAGGACCACAAGGGAGGTTCAACATATGAAAATCTGTCAATATAATACACCACATAAACAAGCTTAAACATAAAAACCACATGATCATTTTGATAGATGCAGTAAAGGCCTTTGACAGTTCATGATCAAAACATTGGAGAGAATCGACATGGCCAGTTCACATCTTAACATAATAAAGGCAATATACAAAGCTCCAAAGGCCCAAATAATACTTAATGGAGAGAGACTGGAGGAATTCCCATTAAGATCAGGAACAAGACAGGGATGTCCTGTCTCACCTCTGCTTTTCAATATAGTTCTGGAAGTCCTAGCTCAAGCAATAAGACAGGAGAAGGAAATAAAAGGGATACAATTTGGAAAGGAAGAAGTTAAGTTAGCTCTATTTTCTGATGACATGATTGTATATGTAAGAGACCCGAGAGACTCCATCACAAAACTCCTGAAGCTGATTAACTCCAATAGCAAAGTAGCAGGATACAAAATCAATGCACAAAAATCAGTATCATTTCTATATGCAAATGACAAAGATTCAGAGAAAGAAATAAGGGAAATAGTCCCATTTTCAATAGCAACAACAACAACAAAAAATACCTTGGAATAACGTTAAGCAAGGAAGTAAAAGATCTATGCAATGAAAATATAAAAACTCTCAAAAAAGAAATTGAAGAGGACTTGAGAAGATGGAAAGACCTCCCATGCTCCTGGATAGGCTGAGTTAACACTGTGAAGATGACAATCCTACCAAAGGCAATATATAGATTTAATGCAATTCCATTTAAAATCCCTACAGTGTTCTTCACAGAGATAGAAAAAATGGTCACAAATTTCATATGGAAAGGTAGAAGGCCTCATATATCCAAACATATCCTCAGCAAAAGAAATATCTCTGGTGGCATCACCATACCTGATCTGAAGCTATACTACAAAGCCATAGTAATAAAAACAGCATGGTACTGGCATAAAAACAGGGGTATGGACCAATGGAATAGACTTGAGGACCAGGATTTTGGGTCAAGCAACTATAGCTACTTGATATTTGACAAAGGCCCAAATAATATAGGCTGGAAAAAAGAAAGCATCTTCAACAAATGGTGCTGGACAAACTGGATAACCACATGCAGGAAACTAAAACTTGATCCACACATTTCACCTGCACTACACTCAAATCCAAATGGATCAAAGACCTCAACATAAGACCAGAAACTCGAATACTACTGGAAAAAAATTTATGAAGTACTTTCCATGATATAGGAATGGAAAAAAACTTCCTGAACAAAACCCCAGTGGCTCAAGTTCTTAAACAGTCACTCAACCAATGGGATCATATGAAGCTGAAGAGTTTCTTTACAGACAAGCATATAATAAGCAAAGCCAATAGAATACCCACAGAATGGGAGCAAATATTTGCGGGTTATCCAAGTGATAGAGGCCTAATCTCTAGAATCAACAAAGAACTCAAAATTCTAAACAATAAGAAGACAAACACCCCACTCACAAAATGGGGCACAGAGTTGAATAGGCAGTTCACAGAGGAAGATATACAAATGGCAAACACACACTTAAGAAAATGTTCATCATCCCTAATCATCAGTGAAATGCAAGTTAAAACAACTATGAGATTCCACCTTACCCCAATTAGGATAGCCAACATCAAAAAATCAAATGAAAATAAATGCTGGTGAGGATGTGGAGAAGCAGGAACACTCATTCACTGTTGGGGGGAATGTAGGATGGTACAACCACTTTTGAAAGCAATATGGAGACTCCTGTAAAAGCTGACTATATTGATACCAACAGACCCAGTTATATCCTTACTGGGCATCTACTTAAAACCTTCAAACCACAGGCCAGAGAGATTTGCTCAACCATGTTTGTTGCAGCTCAATTCGTAATAGCTAAAAGCTGGAATCAACTCAGATGTCCATCACTAGAAGAATGGATTACTAAGATGTGGTATATCTACACAATGGAATTCTATACAGCAGTAAGAAATACGACACAAAGAAACTACTACCAATTCAGAGAGCCAGAGACTCAGAGGCCCCCATCACCTCATCACCGAAGCAGACCAAAAATGAACCCAACATGGCTCAGGGAAATTTTGTGGAATAGGAGGTGGAAAGAATGTCAGAATCACATGTTGGGTCATGATATGCAGAGACATTTATCATACCAATAACTGTGGACTAACTCCACAATGCACGGCCCAGATACCTCAACAAAGAGGGTCCATTGGGAGGGGGTAGATCATGGATGAACCTAAACAATGGTACCAAACTGCCTGTGTTTGCTGAAAAGAAAACTAATAAATTAAATTAAAAAATGTAAAACTCCATGTATATGTAAAATATCCTAAAACTGTTCTATAATGACTCAATTCTCACATTTATATTCCTACCCTTTAATTCTTTTTCTAGTTCTAGGCAGGTGCATTGCAATCACAATTTGTTTCTGAACATTAGATATCTCAAAGTTTGCTCACATACACGTCCAACCCAAGGCAAAGCACACTGCCTTTTATTAAGTCAAACTAAGATGCTCTTAAGTGGTCTTTGATAGCTTCCTGTGCATTTTTTCAGTTCCTTTAAATATAATCAATAGCTGCGTTACCCTGGCATTTTTGATTAGATGGTACATTTTGGGGGGAAAGGTAAGATTGGAGATTTTCTCAAGCTGTAGTGAAATCAACAGGCTGAGGTGAAAAGTAACAATTTCAATTAAAAAGTAGGTTTAAAGGACTGGGGAGACAGCACAACAATTAAGAATCTTACCTGTAAAGCCTAATGATCTGGACTCAGTTTCCCAGTAACCCACACACTTAAAGCCATATGCACATTATGACACTTGTATTTGGAGTTTGTTTGCAGTGGCTAGAAACCTTGGTGCACCCATTCTCTGTCATTCTGTCTCTATCTCTCTGTCTCTTTCTCTGCTTGCAAATAAATAAATGAAATTTATTTTTTTTTAAAAAATCTTATATCAAGTAAATAATTTTACAGTCTCAAGTATTCCTTCATCTTATGCACATGTGTGGCTGATGAAGATAAAAGAAAGATATGGTGAGATTTGTACATATATATGATGACAGACAATTTTTGAAAAGAACAGTCTTCGGATGAACGCCCTTTGTTTAGGAATAAAGACATTTGTGGTTTAAAAATAAATTGAAACATCCACATATTTTTATCTACTGTGTCAGCAAAGGGAAGTGATAATTTCAAATGCATGGCACAGGATTCACTGATGCCATGTGAGATTGATCCCTGGAAGCTTAGGTTTCAGTTCTATTATGCACATTTATTTTTCAGAGAAGAAAAGCAAACAAACAAACAGTGTTTGTTAAGGCCAAGTTTATGACTATTAAAACATGAAAAACAACTTCAGTCAGTAAGCCCTTATAGCTCTAGCTATTTTAATTCCCTCATAGATTAAACATCTTATCCCTAATGACTCTGTTCTCTTATTTTATAATGGAATATGACTGAAGACTTGGACTTACTCAGAACATAAGCACAGGTATAAATTCATCTTTACTTAGCACTCTACCAATTACGTTAGAGGAATGAAGATATTCAACATTAATAAGGATAGTGCTAGATACTTAAATGTTGATTTCATCTAAGTGTGAATAAGTCCATGATCTTGATGAGCTTTTCCATGTTATTGCAACAAATACCAGTGTAATTATTTTGACAAAATGATTAGTTAGCACTTAATATTATTTTCTTTTTTCTATTTTTGTTTTTTTTTAAATTTTTTATTTATTTATTTGAGAGTGACAGACACAGAGAGAAAGACAGATACAGGGAGAGAGAGAGAATGGGCACACCAGGGCTTCCAGCCTCTGCAAACGAACTCCAGACGCGTGCGCCCCCTTGTGCATCTGGCTAACGTGGGACCTGGGGAACCGAGCCTCAAACCGGGGTCCTTAGGCTTCTCAGGCAAGTGCTTAACCGGTAAGCCATTTCTCCAGCCCTCTATTTTTGTTTTTGAGAAAGCTTACTGTGAAGGCAGGCTGCTCTATATCCAGTGATCTTCCTGCCTCAGCCTCATGAGTGTTGAGATGTCAGGAGTGCACCACCATAGCCAGCTAGCACTTCAGTTTGAGTTCACCATGATCTTTTATATATTATCTGGTTTTATGAAGACACATGATAAAAAATGGCTTTGCTTATAAAAATATTACAAAAATAATATGATAATGATATCAATTTTTCAATATAGGGCTGGAGAGATGGCTTAGCAGTTAAGCGCTTGCCTGTGAAGCCTAAGGACCCCGGTTCAAGGCTCGATTCCCCAGGACCTACATTAGCCAGATGCACAAGGGGGCGCAAGCATCTGGAGTACATTTGCAGTGGCTATAAGTCCTGGTACTCCCATTCTCTCTCCCTCTTTCTCTCTCTCTCTCAGCCTCTTTCTCTGTCTGTCACTCTCAAATGAATAAACAAAAAATGCTAAAAAAAAAAAAAGGAAGGTTTCCTCTTTAAAAACAAATTCACCCCCATTAATCTATTCTTCTACTTACATATATACAATACCAACCTATTAAGTACCCTCCTCCCTTCCTTTCTATTTCCTTGCAAAGTGACATCAGGGTAAGAGATTGAGTAAAAGAAAGGTGGAGGGAGGGCTAATCAAAATCTAAGAGGATGCAAGTAAATCATATGGAATCCTCCAGTTTCAGACAATGGAACACTCAGGAGCCATAGATCATGGATAGAAAATTTTCAGTGCCAGAAATGGGATACCTCCAGTGAGTTGTTGGCCAGGGAGGTCACTGATGCCCCCAAAACATTACAGGCCATTGCCAAGGCCCTTGGTTTCCCACCATTAATAGATGGTAAGACCTTATTGCTGAAGACTCCACATACTTGGGCTGCAAGGCCACTGAAAAACCCTGACGGAACTGAACTGATAACCTCCTCCAGGTAGACCAGCTGATAGAAAGCTGGAAGAAGCCATTCTACATGTAGTTCAATGGGATAAAGAGAAATCACCAGTGAAGATACTCATCAGTGGACACTACAAGCCTTATAATTGGCCAGCCAGGCCAAATGAGCCAACGGGTGCAATAGTGACATGTCTGTCATGTTGGAAACCAGCTGCCCTCCAATTGGACTGGAGGCCTGTTCCATGGGGGGAAACACATCCCTGATACTGAAAACTTAAAACAGTGCTAGTCATGAGCTCTAGGGGTGTAACATCTGCTGATGTCTGGAAAAATGTATATACTATGCTTATCAAACTGCCCAGTAAGCACATCTCTTAATATTTATACCCTTATATTAACGCTTCTCTCACTTTGGGTAGAGAATCTTCTCTTTTCAGATGGCAGTAGCCTTGGGATGACTCCGAAGGTATCATAGTGCTGGAAAGAAATGACTGGAATATTGAGTAACATCTCAATCACAACTTCCAAGGCTCAGGGTCTAATGCAGAAGAGCTGGCAGAAAGAATGTAAGAGCCAAAGGAAGGGTAGGACTCCTTACAACATGCTCCCTCCAGACATAAAATGGCCCGGATATCCATGACCTCATAGTGCCTGATGCTACCTACACATGACCATCATAAGAGGAGGAAAAGATTATGACATCAAAATAAAAGAAAGACTTACTGAGTTGGGGAGGTTATATGATGGAGAATGGAATTTCAAAGGGGAAAGTGGGGGGGTAGGGTATTAACATGGGGTACTTTTTATAATAATGGAAAATGTTAATAAAAATTGAGAAAAACAATTCAATATAGACCTAAGCTTTCCATTTCTAGACACTTAAATCATGATTTAATATGAATAAATAAATAAATTCTAATTTTAAGAATTTATAGCTACATTTGATCCAGTGGTGTTGTGCTTATATTTTATTGATTGTATTTAAAGTGCTGACATACTAGTCCTTCATTCTAACTTGCTCAATTTAAAAAGTACTTAAATATATATACTACTTAATGGATTTTTAATTGTGCCATTGTTTCTTCTCTCATATTTTGAGAGCTTATGCTTCTTAAACCTTTCCATGTTTTAGATGGTCACAACATTTTACATATATATACATATACATATATGTATATATATATGTCTATAGATAGATAATATAGACATTATTATTACCTACAAACTTTTCAACTCTAGAACATAACTCTAGGACATAACAGCTTATGCATGATAATATAGAACTTAAAACTAATTTTGAATTATGCAATGAGATAAGGTGTTGCCTATATTTATTTATGGGTGTCTCAGATCTTCACTCACTCTGAACATCTTTCTGCCTTTAAAAATTTCATTACCATTAATATATATATGTGCTGTTGATCAGAGAGACATACAAGGTTTCCCAAAATATGACAGACTTCTGTCAGAGCCCTTGATTACCCACCAGAGGTTATTGATAAGACCCTACTGCTGAGGACACCATATGCTGTCCATACAAAATATGGAGGGAACTGGTTAGAATCTGGAAGATAGTCAGTGTCCAGATAGTTAGCCAATCTGTTGACAGAAGGTGCTACATGAGCTACTGGGGGAAAGTGACCAACATCAGTCTGAATAACTTGAATTCTAAGCTACTCAGAAGCAAACAGCCTGATGTGCTGCTCACACAAGTGCAATAGTGGCACACAGTCATGGTTGGTAAACAACTGCTCTTGGATTGGCTGAAAGATCTGCTCAGTGGAAAGGAACCAGTATCTGGAACTAGGAAACAAGTTAGAATCACATCCAGTTGCTGAGTTTGTTTTCCAATATCAATATCCCACTAATCTTGGAGTACAAGAGGTCTACACCCATTAAATTATCTCTAAACTAATAATAGTTATCCCATTTAACCTTTGCTGTCTTCACTTTCCATTGGAGAATCTGCTTCTCTTTTTTAGATGGAAACAGGAGCTGAGGAGAGAAACAAGTCATCACACTTCACCAGGACCCCAGCTAAAACCATAGAGGAAGTGGGGAAATGAGCAAGAGTGCTGCTTTATCAATGAATCTGATATCAGCACAAGGGTGAAAGAGATAAACACTGAGGAAACTCAACACCTACCAAACCAGAGATCCAGAGGCTACTAGAACACCATTGCTGAAGTAGACTTAAAAAGATCCCAAATGGCTCATGGTGTTTCACACAAAGGGGCAGAAAGATTGTTAGAGCCACAAGTTGGGACATTGCACACAGAGACATTGCCTCTCCCCCATATCTGAGAGCTGCACCCACAAGACATGACCTACAATGCCCCATGAGGATGACAAGAAAGCCCAAAGAGGGTGGTCCCTTTGGAATGGGGTATGTATGAGGGAATGGATGGTGCCAACATATGCTGTCTACATACTGAGCATGTCCAAAACTAGTAAAATAAAAGAAAATAAAATAACATGCTCAGAGAATTTAATTTGGAAGATTCCTACTATGTGAGACAACTGAAAAATACTATGTTAGAGTGAAAATTACAGGTAAAGTATGTCATCTTCTTAATTTCATTTCAATATCTACAATTTCCTTCCATGACTAGGCCTAGCATTTCCATTCTCTTAACTTTAAAATGTTCTTCTATGATTTTATAATATATTAATTAGTGGTTTACATGCATACATATTTCCTTAGGTATATCTGTTGCATATCATTATATTATCCTCTATTTTAAAAAAAAATGATTTTTGTTTTTTTAAAAATGCATTTGGAAAGAGTTTGCTCAAATCAGTTCTGATTGCTTAATGTAATATCACATATCATACTATAGCTCTTCTGATTTTAAAAGTGCATATAATTATAGTATATTATTAACATATTATATTTAGTATAATAATATAGTAACATAATAATATTTAATAATATAGCATATTATTATTTCTATCATGTAGAAAATTTCCATTTTTCAGTTAATTTTTAGTCACTAAATAAAGTAAATTATATTTTAAGAGAATAATAATTTTTGATGGTATTTAGTTTTCTTTATATTGAAATTTTAAACAAATTATCACTTAAAGTTTTTACTACATGGTATTTAGTTAACTATAATTTTCAAAAGAAATGTAAACAAGTTGAGAGTGATTTTCAGAAGTGTAACCCAGTAGTTTAGAGTTATGTGTTTCTGTAATATTAATGTACACATTACAGATAATCCCTTTTAAATTCTGTCTCATAAGGGAATCCGTTCTATTAGGCTAAAAAGGAAATATAAGTACTAGAAGAAATAGAGTTATATCAATAAAAAGCCTACATGTCATTCAAAAAATTATTATTCTGTTCTTATTATATGGGAACTAATATGATAAGCATACGAATAAATGGTCTACAATTAAGAAATTCATCATTTAATAAATCAACAATAATGCATTCTAAATAACTTCATTTCATTGTTATTTGAGAGAGGAAGTGGGGGAACATGGGAGTACCATGGCCTCTAGCCACTGCAAAAGAAATCCACAGGCATATGCTACCATGTGCATCTGACTTACATGGGTACTGGGAAATAGAACCTGTGTGCTTAGGCTTCACATACAAGCACCTTAACTTATATGCCATTTCTCCAGCCCCAAAATCCTAACTTAGATATGGAAAATATGACAGATAAAGAATAAGAAAGAAATTATTCTTTCTTTTTCTTCCAGTTTGACATTTACCTTTCCTATTACACTTTTCTTCTTTACCCAAGAACTTTTGGTCTGTGCATTTAAATTTTGTCTGCATATTTGGCTTCCATGTAAGACTGGGTATTACATTCTACTGAATTGCCAGTGGATTTTTGTTAGGCTTTGCCAAGAAAGGAACATGTGTAGAACATGTTACAAGAAAGGGAGAAGCAACATCAAGTTGACAACAAAACTTAACCATCACAAAAAGAAACTCAGCTTCAGTGACTGCCAGTTAAGATGGCAGCACAATAGGTACACCAAAGAAGCCTAGGGAGAAAAATACACAGATAAAGAGCAAAATACACTCTTCTACTATAAAGCGAAGGCATTAGCCAGGCATGGTGGTGCATGCCTTTGATCCCAGCACTTGGGAGGCAGAAGTAGGAGGATTGCCATGAGTTCAAGGCCACCCTGAGACTACATAGAAAATTCCAGGTCAGCCTGGGCTAGATTACCTCAAAAGAACAAAACAACAACAACAGCAGAGAAAGAGACTCGAATCTTCTAGAAAGGAGAAAAACAGCCAGAATCCCTCCAAGGCACCTGTAGCCCTGGTCTATGGGCCCATCCTGCCCACAGCACAGAGCTGTAGGAGCAGAAACCAGGGGAAGAGACTTTCCACTCACACAAGCTCCCTTGAAAAGTCAAGAAACCTGAAGGGGAAGACAACAAGTCCAACTAAACAGCTGCTGATGAAGAACACAGAAATGACCAGCTGAGCAGATCAGATATATCTCCATGCATCCTGAATAGCCTCCCCGTCTACCAACTGTTAGTTCTGTGAACCTCTGGAGAACTCATTAATCACCCACACCCCCAGCGCCACAGCATCCAGGACAGCTAATCAGAACACCAGCTACACAGAGAAGGATCTAGATGGGCACTCAGCATTGGTGAGATTGGAAGCCATCCCAAAAGGTAACAAGGCCTATAGACACAAAAGCAGGTATATAGGACTGTACCAGAAGTACTAATCTCTCTTTCCTTGCCAGGGCAGGCTATATGTTACAAATTCTTGGGTGACTTTACCATTCTCAAATAAGCTATAATTTGGGGGTTAAGTATTGCTGTCTTTGATTCTTTTCTGATTTATGTAGAGAGCCTTTCTATTTTTCTTCCATCATCATTTGGGGCAGAGTTTGAATTGACTCCAGGCTGGTCTGGAACAGATTTCAGACCATAAATCTCAACCTCCCAACTGAAAGGATAAAGTGTGTGGGTCAGTACACACCCTTAGGCACTTTGGCTTTATTATTTTATCTGTTTGTTTTAATCTTCACCCTTGCATAAACACTCTGTGCTGGTTTTGAGTGAATGTATATGTTGCTCAGTTGATTGTTAGAATTTGCCAGTCAATTGTTCCACCCAGTCCACTAGAACACTTGAATAGCAGGAGAACTCAATACCAGGATTACTTCTACTGTTTATCTTGGAGTATAAGAGCTACAACTGGTACCTTTAGCTCTACCCTGAATATAAAAATTTGGATTTACATGGATAAGTACACTGTAGATAATTACAAAACCCAAGCATCAAATTAACTTAAAATAAAAAACACCCTCAACACTATAACCCAAGAAACATAAATATTCAGACAATAAAAATCTCACCAAATATTATAAATCCATTAGAAATGACCTCCAGTGAGACTGCTTGAGATGAAATACCTGACAGATTTCTAAAAAATGACTTTATCTATGTTCAAAGAAATCAAAGAACAAATCAAAGGAATCACATAAGGAAACAAAATCTTGAAGGAATCCTCAGAAAAGCAACTTAATGAAGTAAGGAAGTCAATGCAAGACATGAGTAAGGAAATCGAAATAATAAAAAAAAATAACAATCAGAAATACTAGAAGTGAAAACCTGAATAAGTCAAATAGAAAACTCTAGAATGTCTCACCAGTAGAATGAATCATGGAGATAATAGACTATCTAAATTAGAAGGCAGAACTAATACAGTCCAACATAGAGAAAGACAAACTAATAGGAAGGCATTAATGGGAATTTCAATACATTCATGATATTATGTGGAGATCAAACATAAGAATTCAGGGCATAGTCGAAAGAGAAAAATTTAATTCCAAAGGCATAATAGATATTATCAACAAAATCACAGAAGAAAACTTCCCCCAAATAGTAACAGTGATACCAGTATAGATACAGGAAGCCTATAAAATGCTAACAGCAAAAATCAGGAAAGAACCTCTCAGCATCAAATTGTAATTAAACTACAAATCACATAAACCAAAGAAAATATGTGTTAGAGGGAAACATCAAATCACATATAAAGACATACTCATCAGGATAACAGCAAACATCAGGATAACACAAACTTTAAAAGCCAGAAGGACTTAGAATGATGTATTCCAAGTTGTAAAAGATAGCAGTTGTCAACCAAGATTACTGTATCTATCAAAGCTATTCATTCAAATTGATGGAGAAATAAGGAAGATATGACCACTATGATATGTCAATGGAAAATACTTGAGGGGATCCTTAACACTGAAGAGAAAGGAAAGCACACACAAAAGGAAACAGGAAAAAAATAAACCATCCTCAAATACTAGTTAATACAAGAGAGAAAGGAAAAACTGGGAGAACTACAATACAAAAAGAATGGCAAAAATAAATACACACCTTTCAGACTCTTATCATCAAGAGCCTCAATGCCCCAACCAAAGACACTGGTTGGCAGACTGTTAAAAAGCAGAACCCTTCTATTTGTTGCCTACAAGAGACTTAACTTTCCATAAAAACTTGACACTATATTAGGGTGAAAGGATGGAAAATGGTATTTCAAGCAAATAGGCCTAGAAAACAAGCTGGTGTTGCTATTCTAATATCTGACAGGGTAGACTTCAAACCAACATTACTTAGGAAAGATAAAGGAGGTCACTTTATATTGATTAAAAGAACATTCCTACTGGAGGGCATTACATTTCTAATCATGTATTTAACAAACATGGTGACTCCCATTTTCATCAAATATTAGGATTAAGTATTAGGATTAAGGTTACAGATAATACCAAACATAGTTGTAGTGGGTGACTTCAATATGCCACTCTCATCAAATAATAGGTTATCCCAGAAAAAATAAATAAATAAATAAATAAATAAAACAGGGAAGCATCTGGATTAAAGATCATAGAACAAATGGACCTAACAGTTATCTATAGAACATTTCATCCAAATGTAGAAAAATACACATTCTTTTCAGCAGCACATGTAAGATTCTCTACAATAGACTATATATTAGGACAAAAAAGCAAATCTTAACAAATACAGGAAATCTGAAATAATTCCTTGTACACTATCTGTTCACAATGGGATTAAACTACAAATCAACTGCAAGAAAAGCTTTAGAGCATACAAAATTATGAAAATAAAGCAATACACTACTAAATGATGAATGGGTCAATAAAGGAATCAAGAAGGAAATTTTTTAAAGTTTATAGGCTCCAATGATATAACAACATAACCTCCTAACCCATTGGGACACGATGGAGTCCCAAGAGGGACACCTGTAGTTTTTAGTGTCCATATTAAGACATTAAAAAGGTAGCAAGTAAACACTTTAATGCTTTGCCTTAAGGCTTTGCAGAAAGAAGAACAAGGAAAATCAAAAATTGGTAGACAGGAAGAAATAATAGTGATTAGGGCTGAAATTAACAAAATAGAAACCAAAAATTATTAAAAAAAAAGGAACAAAGATTTTGTTCTTTGAAAGGCTAAACAAGATTGATAAACCCCTAGCAAATCTGATAGAGAGAAGAGACACATTAATAAATTAGAGAGGAAAACACAACATTATAATAGATATCAAAGAAATTCAGAAAACCATAAGGACATACTTTAAGAACATACACTCCACTATGTTCGAAATCTGAAAGAAATGGACAATTTACTTGATTTATTTGACCTACTAATTTAAATCAAGATAGGACTAACAACTTAAATAAATCTATAACAAGTACAGACTTCCAAACAGTTATAAAATAATCTTCAAACTAAAATGACTCAAGGCCTAGGTGGATTCACAATTGAATTTTGCCACCTTCACAGAACAAATAACACCAATGCTTCTCAAACTTTTCCATAAAGTGAAGGAATTCTACCAAACTCTTTCTATAAAGCTAGTATCACCCTGGTACCAAAGCCAAAGGCAGAACAAAGAAAGAAAATTATAGTCCAATCTCCCTCATGAACATATATGCAAAAATTCCCAGCAAAATATTGGCAAACAGGCTATAAGAATATATCAAAATGATCATTCACCCTGAGCAAGTATGCTTTATCCCAGTGATGCAGGGATGGTTCAATATATGCAAATTGACAAAAGTAATGCATTACATAAATAAACTGTAGGACCAAAATCACATGGTAATCTCAATAGATGCTACAAAGGCATTTGACAAAATCCAACATCCCTTTATGACAAAATTCATGGAGAAATAGGGTATAGAAGGAATGTAGCTCAACATAGGCAATTTATGACAAACTTACAGCCAACACCATACTAAATGGGGAAAACTTAAATTTTTCCCCTAAATTAAGGAACAAGATAAGGGTGTCCATTGTCCCCACTTTTATTTTATTTTATTTTCCACAGTACTGGAAGTCTTAGCTATAGAAATATGGCAAGAGACACACATAAAATGATACAAATTGGAAAGGTGTGGATCAAATTGTCATTATTTGCAGATGATTTTTTATGTTTTATATTTTATTATTGACAACTTCCATAATTATAGACAATAAACCATGACAATTCCCTCCCCGTCATTTCCCCCTTTCATTCCCCCCTTTCCCACATTTCACTTATGTCCTCTTTCCCTTTTAACTAGTCTCTTTTATTTTGATATTGTCATCTTTTCCTCCTATTATAATGGTCTTGTGAATGTAATGCCAGGAACTGGGAAGTCATGGATATCCAAGTCATTTTGTGTCTGGTTAAGTGCATTGTAAGGAATCCTACTCTTCCTTACATTCTTTCTATGACCTCTTATACAATGGGCCCTGAGCCTTTGAAGGTATGGTAGGGATATTTCAGTGCTGAGAAGTACTCTTTCATTTCTTCTCAGCAGTATGGTGCATTTTAACCCAGAAGTCACCACCATCTTAAAGGAAAAGCTCCTCTAAACAAAAGTGAAAATAGCATTAACATATGAGTATGAATGCTGAGAAAAGTGCTTTCTGGAAAATTTACTGAGCATAATATATGCATTTAGTCAGACACCAGCAGGCTGGTATGATTTTTTACATAAATAATGCTAAAGAGTCTACCAGCCAACTGTTAGAGCTTAGAAACACTTTCTCCAACATAGCAAGATATAAAATTAAGACACAGAAATCAGTAGTCTTCCTATATACTAACAACAAACATGCTGAGGATGAAATCAGGGAATCACTTCTATTCACAACTGCCTCAAAAAAAAAAAAAAAAAAAGTACCTTTAAATAATTCTAACCAAGGAAGGAAAGGCTCTCTACAATGGAAACATTAAAACATTCAAGACAGAATGTTCTTGGATTGAAAGAATCAATATTGTGAAAATGTCAATCTTATCAGAAGTAATCTACACACTTAATATAACCCCGACTCAAAATTCCAATGACATTCTTCACGGAAATAGAACAAAACAATACTAAAATTCATTTGGATGCACAAAAAGCCTTGAATATCCAAAACAATTTTGAGCAACATAAAAACCTAATTTTAATCTATATTACAGAACCATAGTAACAAAGATATCAAGATACTTGCACAAAAAACATATATGTAGATCAATTTAACAGAATAGAGGACTCAGATTTAAGTCCTGGAAGTACAGCTACTTGATCTTTGACAAAAATACTCATTGGAGAAAAGACAGTCTTTTCAACAAATGATGCTGGGAAAACTGTATATCTATATGTAGAAGGATAAAAATAGATATTTATCTCTCTCCATGCACAAGAGTTAAGTCCAAATGGACCAGGGATCTTAATATCAGACCTGAAACTCTGACACTCCTAGAGGACAAAGTAGGGTAAGCACTTCAGCATGTTGGCATAGGTAATATCTTTCTCAGTATGCTCTGGTTGCTCAGGAAATAAAACCACTAATCAACCACTGAGACATCATGAAAGTGCAAAGCTTTTATATAGCAAAGAACATGGTGAATAGAGCAAAGAAGCTACTACAGACTCAGAGAAAATCTCTGCCAGCAATACACCTAACTGAGGTTTAATATCCAGGATACACAAAGTACTCAAAACTAAATACTAAGAAATCAAACAACCCAATTAAAAATGTGTTATGGAACTAAATAGAGAGTGCTCAGAAGAAATATTGATGGCATATAAACATCTAAAAAATGTTTTACATCCTTAGCAATCACAGAAATGCTAATTAAGACTATTTTATATTTTATCTCACTCTTATCCAATGGCTATTATCAAGAAAACAAATAAACATAAATGCTAGTGAGGATGTGGAACAAGAGGAACCTTTCTATACTGTTGGGGGGAATGTGATCTGGTACAGCCATTTTGGAAATCAGGGTGGAGGTTCCTGAGACAACTAAACATAGATTTACCATAGGACCCAACTATACCACTCCTAAGCATATATCTTAAGCACTCATTACCCTACCTTAAAAACATTGCACAGCCGTGTTTATTCACAATAGCTAGGAAATAGAACCAGCCGTGATGTCCCTGAACTGTTGCATGGATAATGAATATGTGGTGCATTTATATAATGCAGTTCAATTCAGCAGTAAAGAAAAATAAAATGAAATTTGCAGGAATATCTATGGACCTGGGAAGGATTATATTTAGTGAGGTAATCCAGACACAGAAAACCGAGTACAACATGTTCTCTCTCACATGTGGATCTTAGCTACAAATGTCTGGACTTGCTTGTGAATTGGAGTAAAACATGGTAGCAGAGGCCAGCAAACCAGAAAAAGGCTATAAGGGAAGTAGGAGAGGGGAGGACTTAAGGTGATGTCATTGTTTACATGTAAGTAGAAGAACAGATTACTGGGGGGTGAAAAGTGAGGTCAGGGGAAGAGACTGAGTAAAAGAAAGGTTAATCAAAATCTAAGAGGGTATGAATAAGTCCTATGGAAATCTACTTTTTGGACAATGGCACACCCAGAAGCCATAGACTGTTATTAGAAATTTTTTAGTGCCAGGGATAGGATAACTTCCAGTGAGCTGTTGTCCAGGAAGGTCCCTGATGACTCCCAAACATTACAGGGTATTGCTGAGACTTTTGGTTTACCACAAGGAATAGATGGTAAAACCCTCTATAAAGTCATTGAGAAATCTTGCTGGAGCTAAGTTGAAAAACTCCTCCATGTAGACCAGCTGACAGCAAGCTAGAAAAAGCTACACTGCATGCAATCCTATGGGAGACAGAAGCCATCAGTGGTGAAAATAGTGAACTCTGGAAGCCTCAAGTTTGGCCAGGCAGGCTAATTGACAGAGCGGGTTCAATTGTGGTCTGTATGTTATGGGGAAACCAACTCCTCTCTAATTGGACTGGAGGCCCACTCCATCTGAGGGAATACAAGCCACTTGATACTGAAAACCTATGACTTGGGTAGCCATGAGCATGAGGGGTATAACACCTGCTGTTGTTTGACTAAAGCATATATTATATTCACCAAACTGTTTGGTAAATATCTCTCTTAATGTTAATATCCATATATTAATGCTAATCTCACTTTTTGTTAGAAAAGCTTCTCTTTTCTGATGGCAGTGACCACTAGGATGACTCAAAAGGCACCAAAGTCCTGAGAAGAAGGGACATAGGAGTGCACAACACTGAAACATCTCTATTACACCTTCCAAGGCTCAGGGTCCATTAAGGAAGAGATGGCAGGAAGAATGTAAGACCCAAAAGAAAGGTAGGACCTTTACAATGCCTCTTCCCGACACAAAATAACCTAGATATCCATCACCTTACAATGCATGGCACTACCTTGAAATACCATCATAATAGGAAGAAAAGATGATGACATCAAAATAAAAGAGAGACTTATTAGGAGGAGGGTATATGATAGAGAATGAAGCTGTGAGAGGAAAAGTGGGGAGAGGGATGGTATTACCATAGTTTATTGTCTTTACTTATGGAAAGTGTCTATAATATAATACATAAATAAATATTTTTTCAAGGGAAAAGCTGTTATTCTTGGAAGGCTGTCATGGTCAGACCTTGTGATAGACACTGGTAGGTCTTGGCTTGTCTTTTCTTTTCTGTCCCATGTCTGACTTAACTTCTCAAAGGCTTGCCTATTCACCATCTTTCATACCTGAGCACCTGTCAAGACCTATAAGGTCTCCAAAGGCAGAAGCTGTGTAGAGGCAATGGTGACTTTTCTTATACATTTCCATGAAATTTCATTTCACTGTTTAGCAGCTACAGTGACTACTTAGATTTTCCTAAAAATTATAAGTTGTTCACACAAGCCACATCTACACAGGGAGCGAACATATTTTTCCCTTATATTACTACTATATTCCTTCAAAACTTTACACTATTCCATCATCCATCTTTTAAATTTGTATTATCTAGTTTCTGATACAGTTATATCCTAAAATATTTATGGTAGTTTTTCATTCTTTACAATAAATATATAACAAGATCTAATGTGCACTGGACATATCCAGTGCTGTAAGGCATGGAACACCCTTAGCATATGTCATATTCATCTTACTCTTGATGATGGCCAATATCATTCTCATCATATGTCAAAAAAATTAAGACCCAGAGAAATTACCAATTGTTCCTCAGCATGTGATCATAGACCAGAGTGTAACAATCTGTGAATCTCTGATAAGACTTCCCTGTAAAAATGTGGGCTGGCAAATGACAATTAACCAAAATGGGAATTATTAAGTAACAATGTGAGGAGAATGAATACATGGCAAAAAACTACATTTAATTCACAGTGAAAGTTGTTCTGCTATAGGAAAACATAGATATCTCAAGATACATTAAACAGATTATCACAAACATATAAATTTCTATTCTGTATTTAGGTTAGTCTATGGACAAAAGGAAGATAGTACAAAATATATTTTCTAAAATGCTCACTTCTAAACATTTTGGTGGACAGCAGGCCCACAGAAGTGAGCCATAATCCTCTCTAGAGAAGTGTTTCCCATCAAAAGATATTTAGAATGCTTTTACTCCAAGGCTACTGGAGTCCTACATTACTGACCTTCGTCCTGATGCAGAATCAAAACGGTTTCCATACTGTTGTCTCCTTGACACATCTCAATTATAACAAAACAAAATAAATCTTTAGGACAGAAGTGCACTTAGGATTGCTGATTTACTATTGTTCTCAGCTAACAAAAGTCTTTTTTCTTTCTTCCTAGCACATTTCTGATGTGGTAATAACAAAATAAATCTCTTGGAAACAAACAACTCTCTTTGGGAGCCAGAGAAAAGCTCTTAAAAGAGCCATTTTGAGTTACCCAATTTTCTCTCTTTCATATTTGGATGTTGAGCTATGTCTTAGAATAAAAGACACTTAAAAGACTCAATGTCAGATACCTTGTCTTCCTTTTTTGGACCCTTTGTGAAAAACAAACCATGTAAATGTTCTGCCTAGGAGCTCATTTTTATTTATCTTTCTTTTCTACTTCAATCAAGGTATCAAATATGTTCTAATGGATTCATGCTTAGACTACCTTATATATAATACAAAATTATTTTTTATAAAACCACAGTACTGTATTTACCATACAAACCTCTTAGAGGAACACAGCCAAATATATTTCTTCCCAGCTCACTCTATCATTTTTTAATTGTATTTGTATTTTACCAATCAGCACCTATATATTGTGATATCATGGTTGCCTGCAGAAAACATTAGCTTACTGTGGTGGGAAACAGATTTATTTTCTTCCCCATCTCTTATTCCAGTGGTTCTACTTGCCAATAAATTAGAAAGTGTTTCTTTTTATTTATTTATTTTTTATTAATTAGTTTTGTACTCAGTGAATACAGTCAAATTGGTACCATTATTAGGCTCATCCATGTCCTACCCTTTCCCCCTGGCCCCTCCTTGTTGAGGTATATGGATCAGATATTGTGGAATTAGCCCACAGTTATGAGTAGGAGGAAATATCTCTGTGTATCATGACCCAATGTGTGGCTCTGACATTCTTTCCAGCCCCTCTTCCACAAAATTTCCCTGAGCCATGATGGGTTAATTTTGGGTCTGCTTCAGTGATGAGGTATTGGGAGCATCTGAGTCTCTGGATATCTGATTTGATAGGAGTTGACTGTTCTCTGTGTCCATCTCCTTTACTCTTGTGCTGGTACCAGGTTCACCAAGCACCCGTGCTTGTTTTGCCAATTATTCTTAGTTTCAGCTGAGACCCATTTCAGGTATGATGGGGTGGTTCTTTCCTTAGGATCTGTGTCTATCTGAACAAGAGAAGCAGATTTTCCAAAGGGGAGTAAAGTTTGCACCAGATAAGTAGAACAAACCTTATTTTTTTTTATAGAGAATGTAATAGGTATAGGCCCATTTGTAGCCCATGATAGGTGGTAGCTTGATAATAGAGAGCAGGCTTATGTTTGGATATGGTTCTGACTTGTTTCCCAGCTCCAGCTATGGGTCCCGTACCACTGAGGGGATCAGTGAGCCAAATCAACAGCAGTTGATTTCCCACCATGGCTGTGTGCTACTATTGGACTTGTATGAGTATCACAAAAGGTTATTTGCTGCTGAGTAGGTTAGACCATCTGTTGCTTGGATAGATATTGGTCATTTTCCCCCAGTTGCTCATGTAGCACCTTCTGGCACTAGACTACTGTCGGTGGACTGACTCTCTTCCAGCTTCCAGCCATGTTATTCCAGTTTACATGTCAACCACAGGTGTCTTCAGCAGTAAGGTCTTACCACTAACCTTTGGTGGGTCATCAAGTACTCTGACAGAAATCTGTCATTCTTTTAGGAAACCTTGTAAGTCTCTCTGATCAAAAGCTGATTGTGGATGATAGCCCTATGCTGGTACTGGGAGTTGCAGGTCAGTGCCCACTAAAAGAAGGAAGAAAAAGATAAGTAATATAAAAGAGTTAGAGATAGGAGAGGGAGAGAAAGAAGAAGAAGAAGAAGAAGAAGAAGAAGAAGAAGAAGAAGAAGAGAGAGAGAGAGAGAGAGAGAGAGAAGCTGTAGGACATTAAGGTCAGTCTTCATCAGACACTTTCCAGTGCATTGTGACTCAGGTGTTCCCTCTACGGGCCTGGTGAAAGTTCAACTATTTGGTCTGCCTCTTAGGATATAGAATTTTATGGTGCCATAACATTGCTATATGGGTATAGATTTGGGTCCCCCACCCACTCTCTTGCCCTCCCCTCCCTCCACATCCACCCTGTTGTCTAGTCCTTGAGATGCTTGCTGGGTATGTCTGCATCTTAGGTAGTTTCAGGTTAGGTGCTGTAGATGAGTGAGACTATTTGGTGATAATCTTTCTGTGATTGGGTGAATTCACTGAGAATGATCTGCTCCAGGTTCAACCATATTTTCAAATTTCATTGTGTCATTTTTTTTTCTTTCTGCTGTGTAGAATTTCATTGTGTAGATAGACCAAACCTTAGTTATCCATTCTTCTAATGATGGACATCTGGGTTGATTCCAGCTCTTAGCTATTATGAATTGAGCTGCTATAAACATGGTTAAGTAAATTTATCTAGACTAAGGCTTAAAGGTTTTAGGGTACATGCCCAGTAAGGGAATAACTGGGTCTGTTGGTAACTCTATAGTCAGCTTTTGTAGGAGTATCCATATTGCTTTCCAAAGTGGTTTTACCATCTTACATTCCCACCAACAGTGGATGAGGGTTCCTTTTCTCCACTTCCTCACCAGCATTTATTTTCATTTGAAATTTTTGATGTTTGCTATCTTTACTGGGGTAAGGTGGAATCTCATAGTTGTTTTACTTTGCATTTCCCTGGTGATTAGGGATGATGAACATTTTCTTAAGTGTATGTTTGCCATTTGTATATCTTCCTCTGTGAACTGCCTGTCCCACTCTTTACCCCATTTTGTGAGCAGGTTGTTTGACTTTTTATTGTTTAGGTTTTTGAGTTCTTTGTAGATTCTAGAGATTAGGCCTCTGTCAGTTGGATATTCTGCAAATATTTTCTCCCATTCTGTGGGTAATCTATTGGCTTTGCTTATTGCATGCTTGTCTATGAAGTAACTCTTCAGCTTAATTTGATCCCATTGGTTGAGTGACTGTTTAAGATCCTGTGCTGCTGGGGTTTTGTACAGGAAGGAATAATGTTAACCAAGGAAGTCTAAGATCTATACAATGAAAACATAAAAATACTCAAAAATGAAATTGAGGAGGACTTGAGAAAATGGAAAGACCTCCCATGGACCTGGATAGGCAGAATTAACATTATGAAAATGGCAATCCTACCAATGGCAATATACAGATTTAATGCAATTCCAAATAAAATCCCAACATTATTCTTCACAGAGATAGAACACATGATCTAAAAATTCATATGGAAAGACAGAAGGCCTCAGATATCTAAGCATATCCTCAGCAAAAGAAATACCTCTGGAGGTATCACCACACCTGATCTAGAGCTATATTACAAAGCCATAGTAATAAAAACAGAATGGTATTGGCATAAAATCCAGGCTATAAACCAGTGGAATAGAATTGAGGACCCAGACTTTGGGTCAAGTAACTACAACTACTTTATATTTGCAAAGGCCCCAACAATATAGGCTGGAAAAAAGACAATATCTTCAACAAATGGTGCTGGACAAACTGGATAACGATATGCAGGAAATTGAAATTTGATCCACACATCTCGCCATGCACAACACTCAAGTCCAAAAGGGTCAAAGACCTCAATACAAGACCATAAACTTGGCTACTAAATATATGATATATGATAAAGTTTCAAAGTTTGGCAAAGCAGAAAAATTTTAATAAATACTGGTGATAAATAATTCCCTTGTCTTTACTTATGATGCAGTAACCTTCTCATACCTATGACTAAACACACAACCAGAAGCAGTTTAGGTGAGAAAAGGGTTTGTTCTAGATTACAGTTTGAGAGGAAGTTTTATCATGGAATAGAAATTATGACAGGGTTAAATAGGATGCCTTTGTCACATCTACTCATCTATAGGAAGGAAGTAGGCCAAATGCTCTAGCTGGACTGAGCACCCAGTGGATGGGACTAATAAACCTTGAGTTCCACTGTCAGTGACACCTCGTCCAGCAAGGCTCCACCTTTCAAAGGCCTGAGAAGTTTTCCAAATTTCCATAACCTGGAGATCAAGTGTTCCAAAAATTTTAGCCTATAGGACAGTTCATTCAAGTCACCACAACCTGAAACCTGCTCACCCAAAAGACAGTTCTCCTCATGCTCCTAACTTCTCTCTCCAATTCAGAAGGTGTACACACTTGTAACAGGTTGCTTTGACTAGTTTACCCCAGTCAATCCTTCAGTGTGTAAAACAAATGAAACATCCATGGAAGACATCTGACTCTCAACAATTTCAGTTAGAAATTAAATAACCAACTACATTCTTTTTCTACAACCTTCCTATTCCTTTGTAGAGTATTCTGTTTACCATTATGCTTGGGAACAACATACTTTTATATCTCTACTCATTTCAGGTCCAGGTGGGCAAAACCTCTGTTTTCATTGTGTTCTCATTGCTTGCATAGAAGATGGGGCCACAAGAGGAAATAATACTATGTTCACTTATAAAGTACTGTTTATTTTTCTCCAAAAACATTTAAAAACATGTTACTACTAACAGTATCATATATGAAGTTTACATGCTTTTATCAGGTCATATAAAACTCTTTAAACATAGAAGAACCATTATGAACTCAGAATTATAGGCTAAACCTTAATACAATACTTAAAAAATATAACTTGCTTGATGTATCAAGTACAAAAGTCAGGAATGTCAAAGAAGGCTTAGGAATAATTTCCTAATGAAGAAAATTCACGAAATGTAATGATAAATTAAATTGCATGATTCTTATTTGAATCAGGAATGAAAAGGTTATAAAAAACTGAAAAATAGTATTTAGACTATCAGCAACTTTTGAAAATGATCCAAAGCTTAGTTAGTAATGGAAGTATTGAAAACATATGATTATATATAAAAATACTCTCAAATTAGCTAGAAGGAATAAGAAAATACATTTGTAGAGAAAAATAATGCTAGAGAACAACCATGTAGTTAAAGTATAGAAAATATTTACATTGAACAAATCTGATAAATAATATGATAATTATATGCATATATTTCAACTTTGTAAATAAAAAAGTACTTTAATGAAAAGTTTCATGAAAATAATTAAGACAAGAGAAGATTTGCATGGAATATATAGTCACACTGTATTTAAATACTCACTTAAAATTATATCAAACTACTCATGAAGTTATAATTCAGATACAGGAATTTTGGATATCCAATAATTTGGGGTGTTTCTGGATCTTTGTACTATGAATTTAAGAATGAAATCCATGGGCCAATGGAAAATGTTCAGAAAAATTTTATTGCAGTTTAAAGCTTAAGCCTAGAACATAAGAGAAGGAAGCAAGATGGAGTTCCTGCCCAGTGAGGCAAGAGGAAGTTTGAGAAGCCTGGTGAAGGAAGAGGACAGAGCACTTGCCCAGAGAGGCAACAGGGGTTTTGATAAACCCACCTAGAGATACAGATTTTTTTTGTAGTTGTTTTCAATGGGAAGCAGCTACATGAGGAAAACAAAGTTGGCAGTTTATTATGAAAAAAGACCAGATGATACAGCTCTGTGACAAATCTTGGATAAGAGTTTCTGTTCTCTAGGAAGGGTGCAAGCTGAATCTAGAAATCTTTTCTGGAGGGTATAATATCCAGATTTCTGTAAGCTTAGTGACATTCCTGGTATTAGTCAAGGAATAAAAAAATCATTCCCTCCTAGGGTTTTGTTATCCTGACTGCCCAGCCAATTATTGCCTCCTATTGAGGAACACAAAAATAATCAGAAAGAAAAAAAATTTACTCTAAGAAAATCATTTGAATTTACCATTAATATATGTATGGTCAATGAAACTACCATAGAGTGTAAATTAAGTTACATTGTGGTACACAATCACATACAGGAAGTAAGTTTATTACCATGGCAATGGACATATCAGGAAGTTACAAGGCAGGAGAGACAAACCAATAACATTAAGATGATGGAATTTTATTGTCTAGAGACTCTTCAGGCATTAGGTATCACTAAGCATTGAAAGATTACTTTAGGAGAAGTTACATGGAAGTTGTATACATCTTACTGACAATAAAACACATGTACATGATCCAGTCAACCATTACAATAGCAATTAAACAGATTTTTAAGCAAAATTATAGGAAAATTATGTCAAAATTTACTATGTTGTCCCCTGCAAGATTTTTCATGATGGCATATGATTTTATTATTACTGATTCAAATTAAAGAGCTCAAACTTCAATATAATGGTATGTAATGTAAGCTGGTTAGGGTTTAATGTTACTTTGCTAAAAGTCAGTTTGAGGTGAGACATAATTATAAAGGGAATTTTGTTTAAAATTTAAACTTTAATATGGTATTGAATCCCTGTTAACATTTGAAAAGGTCATCAGACTGTTCCATTACATAAGACAATGGCCAACATTACCAAAATGAAAATATGTTAGAGTATTACACTGCAAGTATATAAATTTGGAATATTTATATCCTTCTAAGAAGGAGGAAGGTGTGTTTCAGAAAAGATGATTATAGTTCAATTTTGTATTTATTATTTAAAGTTGACTTCACGAACAACTTATCCAGTTGGAAATTGAGTGAAAAGTCACCAAACTGAAAGGAATTATTTTACTTTAATAATTTAAAATATATACCAAATCATGATTACTAGGAAAAGAAAATAAGAAAAAAAATACATCTGAAAGCTAGGAAATTAAAATGAATTATTTTCAGAATCTAATAATTAAAATATATGTTTTAATTTTGTATGTACATATGTGCATTTTGCATATGTATACATATTCATTTGTATGTATGTGTGCACATGTGTGGGAAATAGGGTCTCCTACAGAACACAGATCTCATAGATTTGGTTACCCTGTGAAAAAGATGTCATTGCAGACATGTTAGAATCATGCAGCTAAATATTAAATAAGTCCTCAGTGCTCAGGCTCTAGGAGAGAAATCTGGAAAGGGAATTGCCCTTCATCCCCAATGTGTGTCTTCATGAAGATGGACCTACTCACATGGTTGCCCAGGACTGGAGGAGAGAGCTGAAAACATTGAACAAAGATTAGGGCTTTGCTGCTCAATCCTGTCTTCCATTTCTCATGTGGAACAAGAACCTTGAGCCTCCTGCAGATGGCCATCCAATCTGGCCTCCTTAGGGATCTTGTGAAAACACAGCATTCCTAGGAAAAGAACAATATATAAGGCTCCATCTGATTCTAAAGTAAAAGAATGAAAATGTTTGGGTACAAAATTCCAACTGAGAGCAGATTAGAGTGTCAGAAGGTCTTAGCCACCAAAAAAAAAAAAAAAAATTCTAAGACTGATGGCTCATCAAAACAATGGATGGAACAAAAAAAAAAGGAATGACAAGTACTTATAGATGTGAGGTACTCAGGAAAGAACAGAAAAAATATATATATATATATACAAAAAATACACACATACAGCCAGAGAGAGAGGGAAAGTCACATAATATTTAAATGGCTTTAAAAGAATAACTTCACTGTAACCAGAAATAAAAAAGTCATTGCCAATTATTAATAAGTACAAATTTGGGAAAAGAGATCAAACTTAGTAGAAAATACTACAAAACTTACATTTTATGTCTGTATTAGTCAGGGCTCACTAGATAAATAGACCTAATAGGAGATGAATGACAGATAACAGAGATAAATAGAGATGATTGATCATGATGGAATGCTTGCGATGGATATAATCAAGTGAACCTGAGGACCAAGAGCTCAAAATCTGCTTTGTGAATGTTAGTGACAGTCTCAAGGCCAAAGACCCACAAACCAGGACAGTGAGTGCCCAAGGGCAGAAGACAGGTGTGTCTGCTCAAATAGAAAGTGAGCTCACAAAGTTTTCATCTTTGTGTTCTAGACAGTCCCTTCCACATGGTTCAGGACAATCAACTTTGCATACAAATTTGAATGTTGATGTCTATAAGAACACCCCAATAGACACATTCAGTGAAAGCATTGTGTCAGCTTTCTAGTCATTCTTTAGCTCAGTCAGTGTGGACACAAGCAGCCCTGTCTAGCCTGTCCATCGTTAGCTGAGCACCTTCCTCAGTCTTATGAAACCATGCTTGATGTGAGATCAAGTCAATAGCAGGCTCATAATTTTACCTTACACAACACAACAATTCTGCATACAATGATAAACAAAATAATCTTTTTTTTTCTGGAAGAGGCCAAAGTTTGTAACTAATGTTACTCTTTTATTCCCACAGAATAAAAAGAAAATTTTCAATTAACAATACTTCAGTATAAATGTGTAAATGTATTTTAACTGGGTGTGGTGGCAAATAACCTTAGTTCCAGTACTCAGGAGGCAGAGGTAGGGTGATTACTGTGAGTTTGAGGCCACCACCCTGAGACTACATAGTGAATTCCAGGTCAGCCTGTGCTAGAACGAGACCTCAACTGAAAAAGACGAAAACAAAATGCATTTTACATCATATGATAAAGTAGTAAGAAAGCAAAACAAAAAGTTTGCTTAATTTAAGATTATATTCACCATGAATATATTCTTTTTCAAAATTTTTATTAACATTTTCCATGATAATAAAATATATCCCATGGTAATTCCCTCCCTCCCCACCCCCACACTTTCCCATTTGAAATTCCATTCTCCATCATATTACCTCCCCATTACAATCATTGTGATTACATATATACAATATCAACCTATTAAGTATCCTCCTCCCTTCCTTTCTCTACCCTTTATGTCTCCTTTTTACCTTACTGGCCTCTGCTACCAAGTATTTTCATTCTCACGCAGAAGCCCAATCATCTGTAGCTAGGATCCACATATGAGAGAGAACATGTGGCGCTTGGCTTTCTGGGCCTGGGTTACCTCACTTTGTATAATACTTTCCATGTCCATCCATTTTCCTGCAAATTTCATAACTTCATTTTTCTTTACTGCTGAAAAGAACTCCATTGTATAAATGTGCCACATTTTCATTATCCACTCATCTGTTGAGGGACATCTAGGCTGGTTCCATTTCCCAGCTATTATAAATTGAGCAGCAATAAACATGGTTGTGCACGTACTTCTAAGGAAATGAGATGAGTCCTTTGGATATATGCCTAGGAGTGCTATAGCTGGGTCATATAGTAGATCAATGTTTAGCTGTTTTAAGAACCTCCACACTGTTTTCCACAATGGCTGGACCAGATTGCATTCCCACCAGCAGTGTAGAAGGGTTCCTTTTTTTCCACATCCCGGCCAACATTTATGATCATTTGTTTTCATGATGATGGCCAATCGACAGGAGTGAGATGGAATCTCAATGTAGTTTTAATCTGCATTTCCCTGATGACTAGTGACGTAGAACATTTTTTAGATGCTTATATGCCATTCGTATTTCTTCCTTTGAAAACTCTCTATTTAGCTCCATAGCCCATTTTTTGATTGGCTTGTTTGATTCCTTATTATTTAACTTTTTGAGTTCTTTGTATATCCTAGATATTAATCCTCTATCAGATATATAGCTGGCGAAGATTTTTTCGCATTCTGTAGGTTGCCTCTTTGCTTTTTCACTGTGTCCTTTGCAATGCAAAATCTTTGTAATTTCATGAGGTCCCAGTGATTAATCTGTGGTTTTATTGCCTGAGCAATTGAGGTTGTCTTCAGAAAGTCTTTGCCAAGACCAATATGTTGAAGTGTTTCCCCTACTTTTTCCTCTAGCAGTTTCAGAGTTTCAGGTCTGATGTTAAGGTATTTAATCCATTTGGACTTAATTCTTGTGCATGGCAAGAGAGAAGAATCTATTTTCATCCTTCTGCAGATATATATCCAGTTCTCAAAACACCATTTGCTGAAGAGGCTGTCTTTTCTCCAAAGAGTATTTTTGGCATTTTTATTGAATATCAGGTGGCTATAGCTACCTGGGCATACATCTGGGTCCTCTATTCTGTTCCACTGATCGACATGTCTGTTTTTGTGCCAGTACCATGCTGTTTTTGTTACTATGGCTCTGTAGTATAGGTTGAAATCAGGTATGGTGATACCACCAGCCTCATTTTTGTTGCTCAGGATTATTTTAGATATTCAAGGTTTTTTTGTGATTCCAAATGAATTTTTGGATGGTTTTTTCTATCTCCATGAAGAAAGCCTTTGGGATATTGATAGGGATTGCATTAAATGTGTAGATTGCTTTAGGTAGGATTGCCATTTTCACAATATTGATTCTTCCAATCCAGGAACAACGGATGTTTCTCCACTTTCTAGTGTCTTCTGCAATTTCTCGCTTGAGTGTTTTAAAGTTCTCATTGTAGAGATTCTTTACTTCCTTGGTTAGGATTATTCCAGGTACTTTATTTTTTTTTTTATGCAATTGTGATCGGGAGTGATTCTCTGATTTCATCCTCTGTGTGTTTGTTGTTAGCATATATGAAGGCTACTGATTTCTGTGTATTTATTTTGCATCCTGCTACATTGCTGTAGGTTTTGATCAGCTCTAACAGTTTGCTAGTAGAGTCTTTAGGGTCCTTTATGTATAGAATCATGTCATCTGCAAATAATGATAACTTGATCTCTTCCTTTCCAATTTGTAACCCTTTTATGTGGGTCTCTTGCCTTATTGCTATGGCTAAGACTTCCAAAACTATATTAAATAAAAGTGGGGACAGTGGACACCCTTGTCTTGTTCCTGATTTTAGTGGAAAAGCTTCCAGTTTTTCCCCATTTAGTAATATGTTGCCTGTAGGCTCGTCATAAATAGCTTTTATTATATTGAGATATGTTCCTTCTATTCCCAGTCTCTGTAGGACTTTTATCATGAAGGAATGTTGGATTTTGTCAAATGCTTTCTCTGCATCTAATGAGATGATCATGTGATTTTTGCCTTCAATCCATTTATGTAATGTATTACGTTTATAGATTTGCGTATGTTGAACCATCCTGCATCTCTGGGATAAAGCCTACTTGGTCAGGGTGAATGATCTTTTTGATACACTCTTGTATTCTGTTTGCCAATATTTTGTTGAGAATTTTTGCATCTATGTTCATGAGGGAGATTGGTCTGTAATTTTCTTTTTTTTGTTCTATCTTTGTCTGGTTTTCGTATCAGGGTGATGCTGGCCTCATAGAAGGAGTTTGGTAGAATTTCTTCTTTTTCTGTTTCCTGGAAAAGCTTAAGAAGGAATGGTGTTAGCTCTTCCTTAAAAGTCTGGTAAAATTCAGCAGTGAATCCATCGGGGCCTGGGCTTTTTTTAGTTGGGAGATTATTGATAACTGTTTGGATCTCCATGTTTATTATAGATCTATTTAAGTGATTAACCTCATTTTGATTTAATTTAGGTAGGTCATATAGATCAAGGAAATCATCCATTTCTTTCAGATTTTCATACTTTGTGGAGTATATGCTTTTATAGTATGTCTCTATGATTTATTGAATTTCTCTGGAATCTGTTGTGATGTTACCTTGTTCATCTCTGATTTTATTAATTTGTGTCCCTTCTCTCTTTCTTTTGGTCAGATTTGCTAAGGGTTTATCAATCTTGTTTATCCTTTCAAAGAACTAACTCTGTTTCATTAATTCTTTGGATTGTTCTTTTTGTTTCTATTTCATTAATTTCTGCCCTAATCTTTATTATTTTTTCCCATGTGCTCATTTTTGGTTTGCCTTGTTTTTCTTTTTCCAAGGTTTTAAGGCAAAGCAGTAGGTCGTTTACTTGTGACCTTTCTAATTTCTTTATGTAGACACTTAAGGCTATAAATTTACCTCTTAGTACTGCCTTCATTGTGTCCCAGAGATTTTGGTATTTTGTGTTCTCATTATCATTTGACTCTATAAATTTTTTGATTTCCTTCTTGATTTTTTCATTGACCCATTCATCATTTAGTAGTATATTGTTTAGTTTCCATGATTTTGTGTATGCTCTATAGCCTTTCTTGCTACTGATTTGTAGTTTAATTCCATTGTGGTCAGATAGAATGCAAGGAATTATTTCAATTTTCCTGAATTTGTTAAGATTTGCTTTGTGTCCTAATATATGGTCTATTTTAGAGAATGTTCCATGTGCTGCTGAAAAGAATGTATATTCTGCAGCCTTTGGATGAAATGTCCTGTATATATCTGTTAAGTCCATTCCTTCTATGACCTCATTTAGTCCAGATGCCTCTCTGTTTATTCTTTACCTGGATGACCTGTCAATTGATGAGAGTGGGGTGTTAAAGTCACCCACCACCACTGTGTGTGGTCTTATTTGTGACCTTAGTTCTATTAGTGTTTGTTTGACAAATTTGGGAGCCCCCATGTTAGGTGCATATATGTTTAGGATTGTAATGTCCTCCTGTTGGAGTGTGCCCTTAATCAATATAAAATGACCTTCCTTATCTTTCTTGACTAACGTTGAACTAAAGTCTACCCTGTCCGATATTCGGATAGCAACCCCTACTTGTTTTCTAGGCCCATTTGCTTGAAACACCGTTTTCCAACCTTTCACCCTAAGATAATATCTATTCTTTGTAGAAAGGTGAGTTTCTTGGAGACAACAAATTGTAGGATCCTGCTTTTTAACCCAGTCTGCAAATCTATGTTTTTTTGTTGGGGCATTGAGGCCATTGATATTAAGAGATATTATTGAAAGGTGTGTATTTATGTTTGCCTTTTTTTTTTTTTTTGTGGTTCTGGTTCTACCTGTGCTCTCTTCTGTTAACTAGTATTTGAGTATTGCTTGTTTTTTTCTAGGTTCCTTATATGTGTGCTTTTCCTTTTCTTCAGCATGGAGGATTCTATCAAGTATTTTCTGTAGAGTTGGTTTTGTCTTCAAATACTCCTTTAACCTGCTTTTGTCATGGAATGTCCTTATTTCTCTGTCTATTTGAATGGATAACTTTGCAGGATAAAGTAACCTTGGTTGACAGTTGTTATCTTTCAGAACTTGGAATATATCACTCCAAGCCCTTCTGGCTTTAAAAGTTTGTGTTGAATAATCTGCTGTAATCTTGATGGGCTTACTTTTGTAGGTAACTTGATTTTTCTCTCTAACTGCTTTCAATAGTTTTTCTTTGGTGTGTGTGTTTGGAAGTTTGATTATAATATGGCAAGGAGAGGTTCTTTTCAGGTTCGTCTGGCTGGGGTTGTAAAGGCTTCCCTTATCTGTATTGGCACCTCTTTACAAATTTGGGGGAAATTTTCTTCTATGATTTTGTTGAAGACACCTACTATGTCTTTTGAGTAAAATTCTTCTCCTTCTACTATGCCCTGAATTCTAATATTTGATCTTTTCATAGTGTCCCGAATATCTTGAAATTCCCACTCATACTTTTCTATAAGTTTGTCTTTCTCTTTGTTGGCCTGTATTATATCTGCCACCTGGTCTTCTAGCTTAGATATTCTGTCCTCTCCTTCATCCATTCTACTGATGAGATTTTCTACAGATTTTTTTTATTTCATTAACTGTGTTCTTCATTGCTAGTAATTCTGACTGTTTTTTCTTTATTATTTCTATTTCTTTATTTATGTCTTGTATTGCCTTCTTTATTTCATGAAATTGGTGTCCTGCGTCTTCTTTGATTCCTTTGTTTTCCTCTTTAAGTTCCTCTTTGACTTCTTTGATTTGTTCTCTGACTTCTTTGAACATATTTACAATCATTCTTTTGAAATCTTTTTCAGGCATTTCCTCTAACTCGTTCTCACTGGAGGTCATTTCTGATGCATTAATACTTTTAGGTGGATTTATATCATCTTGCTTTTTAGTGTTTCTTGTGTTATAATGTATATATTTTTGCATCTTGGATTAAGTTAATGCTTAGATTTTCTAGCTAGCTGGGTATTCTTAGCTGTATCAAATGATTTGATGTAATATATTTTCAGGGTAGAAGCTTAAGGTGTTAGATGTGGCTCTTAAGACTCTGATAGTATCTACAAAGGTGCTCCTAGGGGTTGAGTTTCCCTGCTATGGGAGTATTCAAGCAGGCTGAGTGGAATAAAACAGGTAAATTCTAAAAGTTAACTAAACACTGTACCCATTCAGTCAAAAACAGCCCCAAGTATGTATGCCAGAGTAGTTATTATAACAACCAGATCCTGTATCAACATAGAGGTTAAGATTTCTGGTCTGTTGAGGGATCCCAGTCAGCTTGTGACCAAGTGAGACCCTTCCCTGGTGCAAACCCAGTTACCTTGGATGAGTTTGGTCTCAGACAAGTTGCTGCCTGGGTGGTCGGGCTGCTGTCCTGATTTCTGGAGCTAGGCACTGGCTTTTCCTGTGGGGCAAACCAAGCCTGGCAACTGTGGCCCTGCAGATCAGCACCCCCACTGCTGGAACTGCTGCTGGGAAAGCTGCCTCTGCTGGGTCTGTCAGCAGCTCAAGCTGCTGCTGCTGGGCCTACTGCTGCTATTGCCTTTGCTGCTGCTGTTGCTGCTGTAGCCGCCACTTCTGGAGCCACTGCTGTTGCTGAAGCTGCTGCTGCTGGGTCTGCTGTTGTTGCTGCTCCTGGGTCTGCTGCTGCTGGGTCTGCCACTGCTGCCGCTCCTGGGTCTGCTGCTGCTGGGGCTGCTGGTACCAGTTCCGGAGCTGCTGATGTTGCTGTGGAACTCTGCTCCTGCTTGTGTCCCACTGTCAGCTCAAGTTAGCGTGGCCCTGTCCCAGGACGCTGCTCTGTTCGCCCGAGCTGGGCTCAGGCGGTGGGGGAGGGGAGGGAGCCACAGCTGCTCTGGTTCTCTCGCTGTTCCAAGTGTTCTTCTACCCCTGGTCTGCTCCTCCGCTGCTCACTGCCGCTCTCCCTTCACGTTTCCTGAGTTGTGGAGGTCGCCGGTGTGAGGGGAAGCTCCCGCACCTGGCTTGTCCTGTGGCTGGAGCTGAGCCTGGCGGCTTTCTGGTGTGCCCCCCTGCCGGCGCTGTTGGTGGAGCTGCCGGGGCCACTTTTGCTGGCCTGTGCAGGCTCTGGATGCTCTGGATCTCTCCTACTTCTCCACTGCTGCTTCAATTTCCTATACACCTCACTTTTTAGTAATAGTGTGTATTTTGCTGAGTTTTTTTTTGGTCTGTTTTCCCCCCAGGCTGCTTTGGCGTGGTACCTACGCCGCCATCTTAACTGGAAGTCCCTCCCTTGTCATGAATATGTTCGTTTAAAATTATTCTTATTGATTTATTTTCAAGAGAGACAGAGAGAGAGGGAGATTGAGGGGGAATGAATATGAATGATAATGGGTGCCTGTAGTCACTGCAAATGAACTCCATATGTACAGAAAACTTTGTGCATCTGGTTTTACCTGGGGCCTTGGGAATCTCACCCAGATCATTCATTGTTGCTGACAAATGCCTTAACTGCTGAGCCATCTCTCCATCCCCATTATCATACTCTTAACAAACAAGCAGAAAGTACTCATGAAAATTGTGGTCATTGTTTCTTCAGTTGTCCACATCACCTTGGTTAGAATTTATTTTATAACATCATACATAAAACATCCTCTACTACAATATTTTGTTTTCAGTGTCTTTAGGAAACATCTCAATTGGTCATGGTTCTTTTCCTTTCAAGTAGATCCAGGTATCCATGTCTAAATTTCTGGTCCAGAGCAACACCCCCTACCTTGATGTGGTTGTAGTTTTTTAAGAACCTTAGTCATTGCGATACTCTGAGAGACCTCCTATATCCCAGGTAGAATGTTCCTTACCACCACTTTGGAGAGATAGACCAATTTCTCCTTGGAAGTTTGAATAGATCCCTAACCAACTTGTACCTTACTCCTTTATCTATGTACTCAAGAGACATGAGGAGCCCAAAGTGGTGGGCTAGGAGTCAAACCTTCCAACACAATGGAGTCAATGCTATGCCTCTTGTCTCCTGGAAGTCCTTGCTTGATTTAAGTCCCATAAGTCAGCAGAGAATAGTGTCATGGTTATAGGAAACAATTTTTTAAATGGGTCACTGCTCACTGAAAGCTGAATATTTTTGATATGCTGAGAAGAAAACAATAAAAAGTCAGAACTGAAGAACAACAAAAATCATGAAATTAGTTTTCTATACCACCACATACCTATCTTAAAAATCAAGACTCAAGTAATCATGCATTACACAGTTTTGTTGGCGACTGATCTATTACTCAATATTTGATCATGCAAGTCTTCAGAAAGAAGACACATGGCACTGGGATAAGACATGACTGTA